>NC_086285.1:139139829-139763718 GCF_963924245.1 Chroicocephalus ridibundus
GCGCACACACGGCGAAGCCCGGCGCTGGACCCCCCCCACGGCAACCCGGGCAAACCCCGGCCCCGCTCCGCTCCGCGCCGCCCGCCGCCTCCAGTCCCGGGGGCGAGCGGCGCCGCACCGGCGGGGCAGGGGGCGGCGGCTCCGCCGCGGCCGCAGGGCAACAGGCGGGCGGGCGGGAGGCAACTTCGCGCAGCGCCGGGCGAGCAAGTTGCGCTGCCGCGCAAGACGCGCCCCCCCCGCCTCCGCCTCGGCGTGCGTGCCCGCGCCTCGGCGTGAGTGAGTGTGTGAGCGTGTGCGAGTGCGTGTGCGAGCGGCACCTGCTGAGGGCGGGCGGCCTCCGCGGCGCGGAGCGCAGGGCGGCGGCGGGCGGCTGCGGCGGGCGCGGGGCGGGCCGGGGCCGGGGCCGGGGCCGGGCTGGGTCCGCGCCCGGAGCCGCCGCCGCCGCTGCGCCCTCCCGGCTGCGAGTCCGCCCGGCTGCGGATCACGTGGCGGTTGCCGGAGGCAGAGACTAGAGAGGAGAGAAAAAAAAAAGCGCCTCATTCCTTCTTCCACCGCCATACTGTATTTTATAGTAACTCTCATTTTTATTCCTCCCTTTTACTCCCGCTCGGTGAGTACCTTTCCGCTGACATTCTTGTCCTCCTTTTTTTGTCCTGTTTTTTTTTTCTTCCTTTTGGTTTTTTTTTTTTTGGTTTTTATTTTTTTCTTCTTTTTTTTTTTTTCTTCCTCTTTGATTATTGTTTAAATGGATTTGATCTTTTGCTGATGACAAGTTTTTTTTCCTAGCATGCGATGGTTACTAAACTGTGAGCAAAAGGTGCTGCTGGGGCCGGGAGTCACTGGGAATGAAAAATGATAATATTAATAATACAGACTTGCCAGTCCAGCAACAACTGATATACATTTAGTAGCTATATATCTATATATGCAACTGGTTTTGTTGTGGCACAGAAAAGCGATGTGAAATATGATGCTTATTTTTTAAAGATAAGAGAAAAGGCATGTTTCTAACTCTTTTTGCAGAGGATTTTCTCTGGTGTTGTTTTATTTTTATTTTTGGGTGCTTTTTAAGGGTTTTTTTCGTAAAAAGATGGGAATTGAAAATGCATTTTACAGCAGTGTTTACACAGAGTTTGTAATCTTGCAATGCTGGTGGAAGCCACAGAGCAAGATGTTAATTTTGTTATTTTTGTTATTGTTTCTTTTTTTTTGACACTCAGTGCAATCAGCAGGGTTTTTTTTTCTCTTCTTTTTCAGTTTTTGATGCCTGTTTATAATGTGAAACTTTTCTTGCAGCGTGTTACAGTTATCATTTTTAAATACTTTTTTTCCTCCTTAAAGATAACAAAGCAAAACAGAAAGCCAAAGAGATGATCCTTACTTTTGCACATTTTGCACCTTGACTTTTTTATTCTTTTGCCAGCAGTATTTTATGATGGTTATTATTATCATGATGATGGTGATGATGATAGATATATACATATATACAAATAAATACATTTTCAAATGATGGCAGTGGAAGGTTTTCCTGGAGAATGAAGTGCGATTTGGTTTCCTTGTCAACGGAAGATGAAGTGAACAACTGAACATCTCCCCAGTGCAGGTACTTCATCTCCTTGTAGGCATTTCCACGCTGTGTAAATTACATTGTGAGATTTTTTTTATTTTTTTTTTTAAGAAATCTCTTTCCACCCTTAACTAAAGGTTTCTGTGCAATGCACAAGAGGACTGAACTAAGTATCTCTGCCTCGTGATTGCTTGGATGTGTGCAAAATGTTGCGCTGATGGAGCCTAGGTCGGTTAAGCTGAAGAGAGGTGTTTTATGTGCTGTGCTGTACAGAGGGGAGAGCAGCTCGGGAAAAAAGAATACAGACACCCCTGCCCACATACACACACACGCTACCACCCCCACCCCCCCCCCCCTCCTGTTTTAAAATAAACCCTAAACCCCAAACGGAAACTGGATGAAACCTTGAGAGCCTTATTATGAGTACAAATACTTACAGGACTTTAGACAAAAACAAAAATCCTGGCCCTGTATTGTGGTGACTCGTCTGTTTGTGTGTGTCTGCTTAAAAATTATCCATTAGAAAATCGCTGTGAGAGAAACAGCAAAGGAGGCTCCCTCGGAGAGCTGGCTCACTGCCACAGGAGGCATATTTCGTAGCCCTAAGGGCAGCAAAACCCTTATATCCAACTTCTGCTCCTCATATTAAAAAGGCGTAAACAGGGCAGCAGGTTGCCTCTTATGCATTTAATTCGTTGGGATGGAGATTAATCAGAAGCAGATATTTGCTTGAAGGTGTTTCGTTTTGTTTTGGTGATTATTAATGCCACTGGCTGACAGGGAATGGGAAACTGTTACTTTCCGTGACGGTCACTGAGAGTTCAGGATTGGAGAAGAAACTGTTACTTTTCATTGAGAGCACTTAAATGCTTAACAGAGGCTGCCCCTGATGTAGAGGCAGGATATTGGTTCTCTAAAATCCAATTTGGAAAGATTTTTCCAGATGACAGGGTTTTGGGTTGGTGGGGTGGTTTGTTGTTTTGTTTTGGTTTTTTTTTTGCTTTTTGTTTTGTTTTGTTGTTTGTTTTTGTTTTTTTTTTTTCAACTATAGTTGAAATATAGCAATATTATGCTAAAGTTGAAGTGCTGAGTGCTTGGATCTGCAGTGTTCTCTATAGTTTACTTTATTGTGATGAGATTGCTTAATGTATTTTGTATAAACAGTTTTAGGGATCTGTAACTGACCATAAAGATACGCTCTGTATTCAGATGTGGAAACTAAAGTAAGTTACAGGGGATATATTTCTTTCTGTGGTATAAGCAAAAATAATTCATAGGGCTATGAATGCATTCGGAAGTTTGAGGCTTCTAACACTTATATTTACATTCTTGTAACTTAACAGTTTCCTTTAAAGTAGAAAGTGTATATAAGGATGTCTTCGGCATTCTCTCATGCAATTAGTCATGTCAAAAAATAAATAAATTCATTTGTCTTTGTAGAAACATGTCTATTATGTATTTATGGTGGCTTTTTGCAGCTTAAATATAATAAAAATATTTAACATATATTTATGCATGGCTTCTGCTCTGTCATGATGGAATACTTCTGGCAGTATATCAGGGTCAATAATCCATGTGTCTAAAAAAACACTGTCTAGATATTTGCATGATAGATTATGATGACTTCTCCAAAATAGTTATGATCTGTTGGGTCAATACTCCACATTTTAATTCGTGACTTAATTTGAAAGAAAGCCATTAAAATACAAGAGTGATTGAAACTTTATCCTCCACCCTCTTTTTATTTCCATCCAACCTTATTTTTAAATTAAAACAATGCTTTATATTATGTAGAACTGCCAGTAAGCAAAATATTTTTGATATTGCTAAAGCACTGAAATAAAGTAACTAGGCTATCAGTTTCCAGAATGGTGTTCCTTTCGTCCTTCCTTTTAATATTGCAGGTGTATTATGTGAGTAATTTTGTACAGATAGTTGCTGACTGAAGATCTAATCCTGCTCACCTAGCCTTATCTTGAAGTCTGGGAAAGAAAGTTTTAGGAATGCACTATTTTCAGCACCCAGATTTCATCTACAAAGCACCTGTTGTCCGAGTAGCATGGCAATTAATATACGTACATTTCGTTTGCAACAATCTGAGGTTCTATGATTTCATATGTATCAAACAGCTTAAGGAGTTTAAAAGAGGAATAAAGCAGCTAATTTTGAAAGAGGGTACCTCTACCTCCTGCAGTATGTGGGCACAGTAGGATTTGGGTTGGTGGAATCGATTCCAGCTTGGTGTTTCCATAGTTATGCTATGACTAGTGCTGTTGAAAGCATGTTTGGAAAGCCATAGTTAGTGTAAAAGAGAATTGTCCTTTTGGATCTTTGAGATGAATAAAAATTTTGTCTAAGAATTGCAGCATTGTTTCTACTAGTGATGATATAATTACATTTCTTATATTTAGTATGAGATGTACTTGTACTGCATTAACTCCTGAAAGCGATGAGTGTCCAGACTTAAATGGCATCTTTTGTTTTTCTTGACATCTTTTTTGATAATCAGGAGACCTTAGGAATTTATAAATGTTTGTAAACTGAAAGCTTTGGAAGGCAATTTTTCTTTTCTTCCTCCATAACTAGCTATTATTAGCACTACTTAGTAGCAAATAAAAATGTGACAGGTGAACAAAAGTTATTAACAGTACAGTCCCCAGAGCACTGACTCATAAATACATGTTTTTAGCTGCTGTAGTGGCCTAAATTGGCAACAGAAGTGTATTTTCTCACATTTTTCTACATAGGAGATAGGAGTGGAGAGGCCTGTGGAGTCACCTCTGTTTTGCTGTGATGCTGGGCTGGTCTTCTTATTTTGTTCAGATTCAAGCAAACTCCAGTATAAATTTAGCTGGGCCATCACTCCCACTGCACCTCTTCGAAGGCTGGGCAGAGCCTCACTCTTCGGGCTGTTAGAAACCTCCTTCCTGACCTGAATTTATTCTCAGACAGTTTACGTTCCTTTATTTTTGTGCCAGTGCTGTCCCTAAACAGTAAGGTTCCTTCTCCACATCTCTGCTCCGCTCCGGACTATGTTTCTAGAGAACAGTCACAGCCCCTTTCCACTCACTTTTGCTGAGCTTACTGGGAGAAGTTCCCAATAGCGTGGCCGGCATTGGGAAAGGATGCTGAGGCTGGCTCCCACCAAAATCATGCCGCAGCAGAAGTAGGGCAGCTGCATTTGAATCCTCTTCTGCCCAAGCTGGTCTGTTCTGCTTTCAGCTGCAAACACGGCTGTCCAGTTTCTGGCTCTTGCATTAGCCCAGGAGAGAGCTCCATGTTTCCACCTGGAGCTGTGCTGTGGACATGCCTTCTTCTGGTGGAACAGCCTTCGCCCCGTGCAGACCTTCCCTTCACTCTGCCTAACCAATCTGGATTTCTCTGCCTAGAACGTAACAGCAAAGGAAATCTTAGAAATTTCTCCTGCAATGATGATTTGTTAGGCTCGCAAGAATCTTCTACTTATTGTTTTAGTATTTTGTATTCATACCAGCCAGGGGAACCTGAATGGGCTTGAGCAATGTTGTATCAGGGACTGTCTATCAGGAATAAACGTGAAAGCTGGCTACGATGCTTTTTAAAATATCTTTTCCTTATTAGTTTCTTCCCAGGTTGCTTATTTCCCAGCTCTCTAGTCTTCTAAAGCATTATTCTAAAAGCAGTTTATTTCTCTTTTACAGTGTAGTTTTTCCTGTTTTCTTCATTCCTTTCATTGTGGGTTTCGAAAGATAAAAAGATAAAAAAGCTTAATAGTGTTTAAAGTGTAGGATTGTAAAGACTGATAGGTCTGCCCTCAGTTGACTGTTTTTAACTTCCCTTGGTCTTCTTAGAGGATGTGGTGCTCTGTCAAATTCTGGAGCTGAATCCTTTATGTTTTAAATACTTACAGAATTTCTTAACAGAAGGCTAAAGTTGACTATTTCCCAATGAAAAATTATGTAAGCTGTGACACAGTCTATGTAGTCATCCAGTTTGTAGCTTCCTTAAACTCAGATCCAGACTGACAGAAGGAAACAAAATGCTGCTTTTAAATGTTATGAAGATTACAATGTAACATTTTCACCTTTGTTAAGGTACCAATATTGTTTTATGATCTTTGAACAATTACCAGAATAAAATGGCTTGAAGATTATTGTTTTGCATCTACAGACATTGGAATAATTTGTACCATTTTTTTTTCTCATCTTTACATGTTCCTATTTCAAAATGACACTCTAATCTCTATAATGTACGTAATCCTTCAAAAGCATTTACACTACACTTTTGGAAATATTTTCTGAGAAAGTTTATTTTTGCACAATGAAGTGTGATTTTCCATCTCAATGAATCATCTGCCAACAATTAAAACAAATAATCAAGTAGACCTGCAAATTATTAAGTACATCTCAGGTTGCTTAGCATCAATACAATTAGTTTGTTTTTATGATTGTAGTATTCTGGGATAAAAAGATAGACAGGTGGACTAATAGAGAGAATCATATAGATAGATATTTTTAGACCTATTTTTAGTGTGATAGAGAATTAGCAGAAATCTTAATATCTCCTTTAGGGCTTAGCCAACACTTTTGTTGAAGAATGAACAGTTTAACGTTCTCTGTGTAGTAAATTTTTGCACACCAATATTATCTACTGCCACTTGACAAAAGCTACAGGGTCAAATTGCATGTGTGGTACTCCCCCTGTGTCTCCCCAGTATCCAGCCTGGGCTCCCTGCATGCTGGCTGGTGTGCCAGGGTGTCAGGGCTCAACCCTTCTGCAGTTGTGTCTCAGTTTCAGGAACAGAGTTTCTTTGCTCTCGTGTAGTTCCTTTGTGGTTATGGTAGTAAACATCATAATTTCTACTCTGACTTGGCTGGTAGAGCCCAGGGGTGGATTTCATATGAGTGATGACCAACAGTGGGTATGAACATGGTGGAATAGGAATGACACTCCCCAGGCTCTTTATTTTTCCTTTGCACACTTGTGAGTCTTTCTCCCAAAATACCCAAAGCTCTGATTAAACTTGGTTTACATCAGCCACCCTTCCCAGGTGGCCTTCTCCTGATGTCAGTGATTATTGCCTCTACTGGCGTGCAGTCTCTGAGCAATCAAGTCAATGCAGATCTCTGAAAACAGCTGAGACTTTCCATGGACAATTCTGTGGTCCTCTGAGAACTGCTCTCAGTCCCTTGGACAGCCATAGCTTACAAAAGGCAGTACAGGCCATTATTATTATCACTATTATTTAAAGAACAAAAAACCATAAAGGATCCAATGATAATTATTGGCCCTTGGTAATTATTAAATGACTTGGTGAAGGTCAGGTCCCAGCCTTCCAACTGTATTCCGTACCAACAGCCTTTATTTCAGCCTGCTCAGTCACATCGGTTGCTTTCGTCAAGATCCTCCCTCGAGTCAGGCATGTGCTTTGTGTTGTGCAGGGTCAACAAAAAGGGGCTATCCGCCACAAATCAAATATTAATGGGATTCTTCACCTGACTGAAGCAAGGCTAAATTTGTTCTGTAGAAAACCATCATGCTGGCACGGTACATTCAACAAAATGTGTCTCAGTTTCTGGTGAGAGTTTTGCATAGAAGCTGGACAGAATCTACATCAAATAGACACATCTTGTTAAACAGTGGATTTGGAAGAGGCATTGCACATATATACCTTGCATGGAGTATTTTGAGTCTGACTTAAGAGTTGGAGTTTCAGTCTCAAAGAATTATATTTGCATAGCATTGACAATGCTAGTCATATCTGTTTGATTGTGTTGTAGTGGAGTTTGATGCTCAAAAGTACTAAAGTGTTTGCTCTATCCTAGGCATCTTTTTTATTAGAACAATATGAGTGAATAAAATGCAAAAAAAAATAGAATGCATGAATGTAACAAAGATGGTTGTATGCATTTTTGCACACTGGGCCTGTTCTGAAGGGTTACTGAATGCTAACAGCCCTTCTTGTGGGTAGAGGGAGTTATAGTAACTCACTGACATTTACAATGAAATACCGTGTTATCAGTAATTGCATCGTCATGCTTCTGAGCTTGATCTGTAACGCAGAGTTACTTTTTACAACAAAAAAAGAGGGAAATTCTACCTAGTTACGATATTTTATCAAAAGATCCTTCACCCAATAAATATTAGGATGTAAGTTATATAACATTTAAAAATGTTCTGTGCAAACTGTCATGCAGCGTCTATGAAACAGACACCCTGAAGATATAATTGAAACAAAACTTCCTGTTTGGGTACCTACAAAAAGGATTAATTAGACTGTGTTCTAAGTACAAAAATATCAGTGTTGTTATCTCATTTCTCAAATTGTATTTGCCACTGATTTTGCAGGATAAAACCCAACACTTGAAACGTTGTTGCACAGTAGGTCAGTTTCCTAATGTACTCTGTACTGTGTGAATTTACATCATCTTTTTGTGTCTCCTCAAACTGCAGAAGAAGAAGGATGTAATTATGTTTTCTTCCTACGTACGCAACTTCCAGTTAAATGGGAGTTCTGTAAATGTGACAACTGCAAGACTGGCTCTGGAGAGGTTAGCATCTTCTAGTTGTGCACCTGTCAGTTGTAGACAATTAATGTATATTATGCACAATGAAAAGGGAAACTACATTTAAATTTTGATGTTATGTCACTTTTGCTTTAAGGGAATAGTTCATCAGGACATTGATGCTCTTTTTATTGTTTATTATTTAATGAGAAAAGCACATTCAACAGGATGTGCCTTGTTCTGGAAGGTGACGTATAAACAGAAAGGTGCAGAATTAAACTCTGGTCCTGTTAAAATCCGTGATACATATGCTGGTCAGAATTTCCTGTCAAAACATTTTTTTTCGGTAGATTTTTGATAAAGTGATTCACACAAAAGGCTCGATTCATCTCACTTAACCTTGCTGTTTAAAAAATAGGTTTTCAGAACTAAGCTAGTCATCATTTTAGCCATCTAAAAGTTAGTCATTGAAGTCTAACACAGTCGCTCAAGGCTTTGTAGTCAGTGGAGATATATAGACACCTCCAGAGAATTACAGATTACATCCCAAGAGAGGCACCTATGGATAGCTGAGATTAACAACCTTCCTAAAACGCCTCTCTCTTTTCACTGATGAGAGAGGGAACCTAGATGAGGCATTTAAACTAGATTTCTAACTTTTTGATAGATGAAGTTATAGGAGATGACTGTCATACTTTTTTTTCCCCATGCATCTATTGAAATAGTAATTTTTTAATGAAATATTTGGTTGAAAACTTATTTATTGGCCACTAGAATCTTCATGGCTTTAAGTTTTTATTTGAATTTCTTTTCAACTTCTGCAGTAATTTTTTTTTACAGAAATGCAAATGTCTTTTTAAACACTTTGAATCCATCCTGACTATGAAAAATTCCCAAAGGTTTCTGTTGGGGCTAAGATTTCATACCTTTTTTCTATTGCTTCACCCAGTTTTCTGGCTGTTTGTAATGTAACCCTACAATCTGAATTCTCCTCGCAGTGTCCTATTCTGAAATCCATGGACTTGAGCTATTGGGTACAATCATGGACCTCACCTGAGAAACTGTTGAAAATAATTGAAAGTTAAGGATTATGTGGGTGGCAATGGAATCATCTACTTGCACTTTACATATGTAAATGAATGTAGATATAGAGTCACAGTGTTAAAAAATCATTAGTAGATAAACAAACAGCAGAAGACCTGAATTTGAGAGTTCTAGATGACTCTGAAGGAGGCTTTTTGAAAGATAAAAAAGCAAAAATAATAGTTTGTGGACTGAGGGGATCCAGGCAAAGTAAGTTAAATATTTAGCTATAGATGGCATGCTGCTAATGCCCTCATATACATACTTTTTATGGTAAAACCTGTGTTTTTGAATATCCAGATAGATTGTACTTTACCCTGTTTCAAGTAATTTTCTACAGAAGTTTGGAATTGGACTGAGCGTTAACCTTTGTGTAAATCATCTCTTAGACAAAGTTTATTTCAGTGGCTTGGATTAAACCCGTCCCGAGTCGTTGCGAGTAGCAGGATGCAAAAGCACTGGCCAGTTTGTGCCACTGCCCAGTATGCTGTGATATTATCCTCAAAACCTGAGTCCAAATTAGAAATGAACTGTTTGGTATAAAGGGAGTAAGCACAGAACTCAGCATAGTAAGAGTTAATTGCCCAAGTACTGTAGTGTTACTACCACGTTAAAGTAAGATGCAGCTGTGAGCTCTAACAGCCACTTTATAATGGTTTGAACATATTTGGAAATCTTACGGACTTGTCAGAACTGAGAAGAGGAGTTAAGAAGTTGGAGTTCTCAGCCCTTTGAAACAACTGTTTCAATAAGTGCTCTGGGGACTCTAAGTGGTTAGCTGCAGCTACTGTGTCATGTTATACACTTCACCACCTCTTGGTCTTCATCTTTGTTCCTCGCAATGCATCTGTATTTCTACCTTAGGCTTTTGTACTGTCCCTCAAAAATGCATTATGTGAGCAGTATTCACAAACAACAGATTTACAAGGATAAAACCCTTTGCTGACTTCAAGAAGTTTTTGCCTCTTTTCTCTGTTTCATTTATGCACCATAACGCTTCCTTTTTCAGTCACGCGTCTCGGCTCAGAGTTAGGAGCACAGTGTTGTTACGGGAATATAAAGGTCGCATGACCAGAGATTGTCAGGACATAGACGAGCACAACTGAATTTCTCAATGAGGGTAGGGCACATAAGCCAAACTGTGCTATTTGGATCTAACTGGGTCTAAGTCTGCCAGCTGCTCTGGGTGAATCCAGAAACCCTGAATGAGGAATACTTTGTTCAGGGACATGCTTGTGAAAGGAGAGATTACAAGAAAAATAATTACAGTTTAGTTTAAGGGAATAAGCTATTTCAGTAATGCCATGATTTATTTTTTTTTTCTTTTTATTTGATGCACAAATTAACATCCTAGATAGTGTGACATTTCATCTCAGAAATTTTAAAATGGGTTCAGAAATTCTTGATACTTGGTCACAAATATTAATGAATGCTGTAAATATTCATCATAATCAGAATAAGACCAGCTGCTTTTCACTTTCAGATCTTTTAAGATCAAAATCAGCCCTGCCATAGAGACCCGTATCACACTGGTCTGCAGTGACAAACAGAGGAAAACATATTTTAAAATATCGGGTGCGTTCATTTGAATTTCTGGATCCTTTTTATCTTTTATTTGTAATGTTTTTTTTTATTTCAGACTTGCTGGACCTTCCCTCCTGCTCTGGACCTCTCCCCTGGTGTCGGCACAGCTCAGAAGGATGAAAGAAAAGGAAGCAATAGAGGAGGGATGGAAGAGGGGAGAGGAGTAGAAAGAGAGGGAGGAGCGGCAGCAGTAGAAATGGATAAAAAAAATCCCCATCAGTTGAGTTAAGGCTCCAGACAACGGGGATGTTTTCAGTCCCTGCTTCTCCTCATCTTCCCCTCAGGCTCAGGCCCCTCTCCCTCTCCAGCACCGTAGCTTTCATCAGCTCTACAGATACTTCACTACTCATTTCCGTTTTTTATTAAAGAACAAAACCAGAACCATTAAAGTCTTGCAAACAACATATAGCCTTCTCCTCACAAATTGGTTGTTGAAGTAGTAAAGTAGACTTACATCTTTAACTATCAAAGTATGGAATGGTTTCATACTTCATGAGTGAGACAAAGAAAAAAAAGGGTAGATTTCTCATTCCTTTTATACCCAAGGTGAGCCCTTTAAATCAGCGTGCCCATAGCTCCGTGTTTCAGTTTTATTCTTCTAGATCCAAAAGCAGACTTTCTACTGGCCTTTATTTACTTATTTATTTTTTACCTTCTCTTCTTGAAAAGCTTTACTTTCAGAGGTTCTTCTTACTCCCCATCATCTTAGTAGGAGTATAGATTAAAAACGATTCCTAATTCTTTTAGTCTTGAATTTTACAGTGTATTATTTAGCTTTGTAGGCCAAATACTCCAACCAGAGTAAAAAATACAATCTGATTTTTTGCTATGCAGTGTGACTGTCAGACAGACAAGAAATAGGGACCCCACTACTTAGTGCTGGTCCAGCACTTGGCTCGGTTCCGGCGTCTGGCCTTTCTTCCCAGCTGGATGGTCAGCTACTGTGAAGGTGGAGGAGAGCTCAGATCAAAAGAACTCTTTGGCCAAACCTCTTTTCATTCCTTATGCGTGCCTGCCTCCTCACAGCCATTCCCACCAGGAACCCTTCTACCTGACAAGGTTGATTTAGGAGTATTAATACAATACGTGGATTCGGTAATTGGTCTTTCTAAGAAGGTGTTTCCTAAATCTGGAGCTGAAATTGGTCTTATGGCTCTCCTATACCAATCTGCCTGATACAAAAAAGCCAAAAAGTGGCCACTAAGCCAGTAAAAAACAAAGCCCAGTTGCAAATTTGCAGACTTAATTCTTTAAATGACAAATAATAAGAATTCCCAATTGCTTATTACATACTATAATCAGTTATTGTAACTGAGTGAAGAAAGGTGTTAGATGTCACAGAATCGCAGAATTACAGGGGTTGGAAGGGACCTCTGGAGATCATCTAGTCCAACCCCACTGCCAGAGCAGGGTCACCTACAGCAGGTTGCACAGGAACGCATCCAGGCGGGTTTTGAATGTCTCCAGAGATGGAGACCCCACCACCTCTCTGGGCAGCCTCTTCCAGTGCTCTGCCACCCTCAAAGTAAAGAAGTTCCTCCTCATGTTTAGGTGGAACTTCCTATGCTTAAGTTTGTGCCCATTACCTCTTGTCCTGTTGCCGGGCACCACTGAAAAGAGCCTGGCCCCATCCTCCTGACACCCACCCTTTAAGTATTTATAAACGTTGACAAGATTCCCCCTCAGTCAGACTGAAGAGACACAAATCCCTCAGTCTTTCTTCATAAGAGAGGTGTTCCATCCCTGAATCATCTTGGTAGCTCTCTGCTGTACCCTCTCCAGCAGTTCCCTGGCCTTCTTGCACTGGGGAGCCCAGAACTGGACACAGTACTCCAGATGCGGCCTCACCAGGGCAGAGTAGAGGGGGAGGATGACCTCCCTCGACCTGCTGGCCACACAACAGGTTCCAGATGAAACAGGTAGTTATTGCAGGTGCTGGTGGAACAGGTCCAGAGCAGAATGATGAGGTCCAAAAAGGCTGAAATAAATTTAATGTCCTAAGAAGACTTTTAAAGAAAAGTACTGTAGACAAAATTGTTCGGTATTATGCATATCTAGGTATAATAGATAAATGCAAACATGTTATTAAATAAAAGTACAGTACATAAAACTGCAAGAAAACAATGACTTCTTTCAAGGTTTTTATGTTTAAGGATATGTTAAATTTTAGTAGCATTTAGGAGAACTTAATTTTATATTTTCTTAAGAGATGCACTGTAAACTGATGCAACTGGTTGTTGCCTCGTTACCTGACTAGAAACTTTAAATTTCCATTGGTATTGAAGTCTGCCTGATGTATTGTTCTTACATTTTTTTAGATTTGAATTATTTGTGCCCAATTTACGTGGGGCACACACTTGAATTGTAGGTTTCTGATTTCAGCAGGGTACTCAGAGCCCCTGGACTTGGTATTTTGGGTCTCTGGGCAGTCTCTACAAAAATCAGGCACCTTGAAGAAGCCCTTTGGGACAACTCAGTGGGGTACCCAGATTCCCCGGAGAACCATACTGAGAGCTGTGGCTGCTCCACAGGATTAACAGGAACTACTGGATGCACCAGGACATACTGGCAGAGAGCATGTCCATCCCCCTGCTTGAACCAGGGAACTGCTTTCAGCACATCCCTCCCCTGGGAATGTTAAAGGGGGAGAGTTCACAGGAGACTTCCCTGGGCTTCAAGAATTTATGGTCTGAGGTGGAGCTTATTTTTTCTAAGGCACTGGTGCAAGCAATCTGCATAGCTCTTTGAGACTTAGACTATGTTTTCCAGCCTGAAGTGTCATTTAAGATCAGTGAAGGGAAGCCTACCTTAACTTTAGGTAGCTTTAGCTGACGATACAACAGAAGTTATGCAATTTGAAACTCACCCTCAGCTGCTGTTGAAATGCGATGCAATGCATCCCATGCTTCAGAATTTAGAGTCATTTTGCAATGGGGAGAAATCTGACTTTCTTACTCCTGTAAGTAGATATTTTGAAGCCACTGGCGCTGGTGAGGTCAGTAAGACTGCCCACACAAGTAAGATGAAGATGGAACTGTAGAAACGGATCTGAAGGAAATGTTTTTCAAATCAGGGGTGGAGTGATGATGACTTCCTTGGGCTGACTCAAATCCTTTGCCTTTTCTCAGTTCTACTGTGCTATCATCTCTGCTACAAATATGTATTTTAACTTTGTAGTTTGCTTTGCAACATTTATCTTCTTCAGAGTGCGACAAGATAATTTCATATAGCAATTGCCATTTCACTTCAAAATGTAACTACAGTATAATCCATAATCATCAATTTCTTTTATGACCAGCTGCTTGCTATTATGTTTTACAGCCTTGCAGTGCATCAGTAAAGTATCTTTTTAGAAGTGGAGTAATAGAGTTGGCACCTTTAAAGCAAGGAACTTCCTAATGAAAACTTTGAAAGCTTTGATCCTATTCTGAAAGGGTAGTACTCTTTACATATGTTTATAATCTGCTTCTTTCAAATTAAATGCTTTGTGAGCTCTGGCATGTGATATAAAATATATCTCATGGTATCAGATGCTACATGTAACGCGTAAATTTGGAAACAAATTGCATTAGTCTTCTGGTATTAGTCTTCATCCATGAAATTCAAAGCAAGATTTCCAAATTATGATACTCACCTGTTAACTGCTGCTCACACAGAATAACAAGCATGAGTATTTTTGAAAGTCAGGAGAATTTTGGCCATCTCTACTACATACAGGGTTAAAAGCCCAACCTCAGCATCTTTATGGAAGACTTACTGTGTGCAGAATGTAGATTACTCAATATGGTGGCAATTTCTATTTGGCCTAGAAAACAGAATTGTGGTGGAAACAAGGCTGAATGAAGGCTGCCATCATCATCCATAAGATACTTCATATATGAAAGATATTTTAAGGAAATATTGTCAAAAGACACTCATACCAGGTACACCTTGAACATAACACGTGTAGCTTTCTATGTGTAGCTTGTAGCAAGACAGAGCCCACATAGAAACTGGGAGTCAGGTATCGCTCTCACTTCCAGTTTTGCAACGCTTTTGACATGAGTCCATTTGGATTACACCATGGCAAAAAGATGAGAAATTGTGCATGATGTTTTCTCATAAAAGGCTATCTTTCCCAGTCGCATGTACTGCGAACAATACAGAGTGTACTGTGATATGTAGAATGTGTACCTGTGTAACTATATCCAAGGATACTCCTTGTTTTGTAATTAAGTTTGCTATTGATTTCATTGGGAGCAAGATCAGGCTTCTGTTTTCAATACAATAGGATGTGTTTCTGATATAAAAGTGGAACAGTGTATTAACTCAATAGAAAAGACAATCTGATACTTGGTGAATTGGCGGTTCTAAAGATGGCATAATAAAAATCTGATTTAATATAAAAAAAAAGGCAATGTTGTTTTTCCTAGTAAATGGGTTGGTATATATTTTTTCTGGTATACTAAAAGTGCGAAAAAGGGCTGATGTAGTGGGTCAAACACAAGGTCCAGCTATCTCGTTATTCTGTTTCTGTTGGTACTAAAGAATAAGAAAAAAAATGGTATTCTCACAAGAGGCTGCTTTCTAGAAGAACAAGTAGAACACCAGAATAATGATGCAAGAATAAACTATGCTGGCCTATAGTTTATTTATAGTTTATTTTATAGTTTATCCATATTAATAATTTGATACATCAATTGATACCTTGTACAATTAGATACACATCGGGACAGATCACACTATCTTACCAAAGTAAATATAATATCTATTAGTAATCAAAACAATTAACAACAACTTCATATTCTGTAGAAAAACAAAACCTTAAAATATACCATAGAAAGTATGGTTAAAGCAGAAACTTATTTTTAAAAATTAATAAATAAATAAATAAATATTCATTTGCAATATATTTGCAAAATTAAGATGTAGTAATACATTAAATAGATTAGTATTGTGGTTCAGATGAAACTCCTGAAGTAATTTCAAAAGATAGGAGTTTGTAATTTCCCAAATTCTGGCACTTTCCAACTTTGTATTCCTTGACTTTGCTGACCTACTTAACTTTTTTCAATATAGTGTTTTTTGAACGTATACAATCTATATTTACTACATTGAGGGAGATTACATGTCTAGACACGTATATTTGAAGTTTCATTATGAAATATGTAACAACGATAGCTTAAAAAGACAGTTATTTATGAAAATTGTTTTGGAGCATTGCCTTGTAGCTTCTTATTGAAGCTATAAATTTGAAAGTTTCTTATATTTTCTATTTGCATCAGTGTATAAGGAAGCAAAACAGTAAATTGTAAAGTAGAAGCATGCTTTAACAAACAGAGCAGACCACTCAAGCCGGGTCGTATCTGTATCCCAGTAGAAACTCTGGGAAGACATCCTCTGGTTTTTGTGAACTTCAGTTTCCCATATGTGTTTGCCTATTTACGTTTAGAACAGTAAAATTTCTTTAAGGACTTACTGTATTAGTCAAATTTCAGCTAAGGATTTTAAAGTCTTTCAGCTTTATGAATGCTTATCATTTAAGTAATGATAACATAAGAAAACTATTATTGATTTGTGTTGCCAAAGTGCACAGGAACCCAACCATGAAACAAGATTAGCAGGTTGTTAAAAAAATTGAGGGCAAGCTCCAACCTCAAAACCATATGAATTATATGCAGCTTGCAACCCACCATGAGTCCTCAGGATTCAGCAGCAGAGTGTATATTCAATAATAACAATTATTTTTTTCAAAATAATGTACAGAGTGTAAATATTTAAATTCTTGTCATTGTGAAATCATCTAATGTATTTGCATGCATTACCTCGGTGAATGCATTCAGTCGCAACTTCTCGCCAGCAGTATATTGAAAAGATAACCAGTGAAAATATCCTTATCCATTTAAAAATATACTTTGTTACTGCTAGCAGTTTTTATCTCATGCTATATATTTAGTATATAAGCCTTCTGTTATACTTGAGATATGGTATCGTTGTCCTTGTATCCTTTTTATAAGTCCTGAAATAGTTCTTTCACTTGGAGATTATTTTTTTTATGTTACTATCTTTCTCAACACCTTTTAACACAGTTCAACCTAGAAAAAAAAAAAAAAAAAAAAGAGGGTCTTTATTAATCGAATAATAACGGTATGTTTCAAAGCAGATGGAGCAGAAAGAGACATCAAAGCCAAGTTAACAAATAGTGAAATTATCCCAGTGAAATCTTCAGAAAAATCCTAGAGCCATTTTGTAGGCGAAATTTTGAAAAGACATGCAGCTAATTTTGATTTAAATGAGATGTTTTTCATGGAAGTAGTTGTGACCCAACAGTTAAAGGGAATCTATGAGAAGCTGCTGAAGCTGTTCCTTCATTTACCATATAGGAGATATATATAAAAGTTGTCTTATATCTTACACGATCTTATCTTGTATGATATATGGTGTAAGATAAGATGTAGATTTCTACTTATTTACAACAGAGAGACAATTTGGGTTTTTTTTCCAGCACTGTGTATTAGACCACAACTGAATCGTTAAAAAATAAGATAGTTGTTTTCAAAAGCAAAACTAAAAGAAATAACTTTCTTTCAGTGAAACCAAATGTTAGCCGATAGGAATTCATGGAAAGATCATAGAATAGAATCATAGATATTGCATGAGCTGATAGTCTGGCTTAAACACATGGTTTCATTTGCATGTTTAGTGTCCCTCTAGCTAATGCAAAGCGTGCAGGAGCGGTGGCGGGGTGGGGAGTGCTGTGGCTTTAGGCTTTGGTTAGGATTCCGCTTGGTCATAAAGGAATTGACTCCTGAGGTAAGAACTTCTCTCCTGCCAACCAGCAAACATGCACATCTTTTAAGGTTTCATATTGTAAATTTATACTTTACATGATCACATAATTAAATATGATTAAATCCTGCAACTCACCAGTTTGTCTATATTATATAACTATGAATTATATAGTTATTTTGTGGACAAAAAATTACTGTGCAGTTGAAATGCAAGTGTTGCACCTTAGGGGAAAATTCCCTTCATAATACCTTATTCTCCAATGCTATACTGAAAATTGCTTTAGTTCCAAATAAGATAAAGTGTGATTTCTTGTAAATCAGTATTGATGTTTTCTGTAGTCAGATTGTCATCCAATTACTAAAGTCAGACTTAACTAGCTGGTGAGATTATTTTGGGATTCTAGATTCAACTGGCTGCTATAGAATGACATCTACAATTGCCCCTTTTTGTCATTCAGAATTGTATGTCAGGCATAACCAAAACTTCATAAAATTGAGGGTACACTTTAAAATGAAATCTTGTTGCAAAATAAATTGAGCCAGAATTCTGTATTTTTTTTTTCTCTGTAAAGATTTGGAAGAATTTTGCCATCATCTGACTTTATATTAATGTAAAAAAATTTGTTTTGCCAAACTCCAACACAAGGAATTTTCCCATCTCACTTCAAAAACTATTTATAAATTAGAGTATTTTGGATTTTGATGATATTACATGTATAGTGTATAGAAAAGGGTTATAATCTAAATCAGTGATTTTCAAAAACGTGTTACCGAACAAAATCTATTTGAATATTTGGGGGTTACATAGGTCCTTTCTGGTTTTAGATAGTATTCTTAATGGAATTATTATTTTTATGAAGTCAGGTTTATTTAGAAAAATGAACAAAAAGAAGTTTCCTTATACACAGCAGAAGGCAGGCAATGGGAGAGAACTTTGTCACTCAAGTCTCTAGGCTTCTTTTAGGCAACATTTTTCCCAAAAATCTTTTTCTCAGCCTTTTTTCTGAGGACACATCTACAGTGTAGACACATGTGCAGTCCTTCTCACCCCAGCTTCGATGTTTCTGAGACGTTGTAGTGTTTATGTGACTTTCAGAAGACTCTGGGTATGGTTTATTAGGTCAAATTCAGTGCTATGTTAGTGTGGCTTCAAACCCACAGCTCAAACGTCTCTTTTCAGTTCAATCCTCTGTAAAAATTCCCCATCTAAACAACTGCTCCCTAAACCCCTTGTAGAGGATCAGTGTTTTGGGCTGTGGGCACAGTTTTTCCAGTAGGAAGACAGGGCATAAAGAAAGAGAATTTCCTTGTCCATTGAACAGGAATGAAGGGCATTTGCTGGAAAACAGGAGACTAGTCCAGCAACAACCTGTTTCTTTTACTAAACATGTATTAATTAATTCATCTGGTGACAGCTTCCCTATTAGACTCTTTCCTATGATCATTAGGGCTGAAGATGACATTGATTGCACTTTGAAAATAAACACTTGTATTAGTTACTTTTCTTCCATATTTGTTTAAAAGTACAGAGATAAAAAATCATTGGAATGCAGATATGGGATATTATATTTTCCTTATAGAAAGCTGACAGTATGAAAATAATTTTCCTGTTGATGTAAATTGTCCGTTTATTATGGCTAACTTCTACATACATGCACTAAAGTTAACTTTCTTTGAGCTGAACAAAATAATCTAGTTAATTTCAGTGATGAGCTTCAATATTTGACCAACAATGAGAGTATAGTAACATTTTATGGGACTTCCCTCCTGCAGATATTTAGGAGACTGGTGTAAGAAAGAAAAAAACCGTGTAGAAACTGCAAAGGTACTGGACAGTGGGAGGAGCATGGTATCTGACTGGAGGATGTGTATGCACAACAGAAATAATTAGTGCCTGGACCTTTGCTACGATGCCCCTCTCTCTACTCTCCTCCTTTCCTCTCTTTAGGATTTCAGTTTCACGTGGAAGCCTCCGTCTGTCAACTGGATGTGTTCCTCTACAGAGCTACCAACATATGTGAAATCTTTTCACTAATCCTGCAAAATCAAATGCAAATAATCTCATAAGCAAATCATAAAAGGCGAGAAGGCTACCAAAGCTAAAGTGTATTTGAAGTTAAGCTAAAATTTTAAAAATACCGTGGCCGGGACATTTTTACACATAGTGAGCAATATTCACAGCTGGTATGAATTGATAAGATGTCTCCATTAAATCAATGGAGAATTGATTACCTGGTTCTAGCTCATAACTTGTTCATAGCATATGTAATGGGGTTTGCTTCCTTTTAGTGATAAGTTGTGGGAAGCACACTGATTAGTTCTATACTGGGAAGACCATTTCAGTCTTATTGCAGAATGACTAATGGAGCTTTGAAAATGTTGAGGTAATGCATGTGTGTGCTGTGTGTGGAGGGTGAGGGAAAATGTGATGCACATGAAACCTGAGCACAGAAACGATAAACTTGGAAACCATCTTTTCAGTGAAAGCTATTTAGCTCTAGAGCCTCTCCTTTGCATTTTGAGAGGATTTAGAAGAATGCATTATTCATAGCGAAAGAGTAGTTAGAAAGTCAGTTGTTTCTGATGAAAGGTGGTGGGCACAAGCTTGCATATTTTTTAGCCATTTTACGTTGCACACTGCTGCAGGAAAATCTGTCTCGTGTCTCGAATAGTGTATTGATTATAATCAATCAGACATTTTACATAGACTAAGGTATGCCCTACTTAGCAAAAACCCTATTGACAAAGACAGTGTATTAATGGATCCCAGAAATTTTGGCATTAATTAGGCCTGCTGAAGTCTTAAATGTAAAGGATGCTCTATAAATGTGCCACCATTTGATAACCCAATTTTTAGATTGATTATTAGAGATACAATAGAGCATGTTATTATGTTAAATCTTGAGAAGGGTTAAATAACCGAAGGGTTCAAGTGATGCAGTCATCAGATGCTCAGCTGTCAAAACACCATTTTTCTGATTGTTCTGCTTTGGACCAAAAATGGCAATTTGGTTTGGGAAGTATGCTTTGGAGCCAGTATGGCTGAGAGGGATAAAGGATCATGCCATGCAAGATGCAATTTTAACTGCAGGATTAAATCTTTTGATAAAGAAAAAAATATTCATAAGTTGAAAAAGTCATTACTGTAACACTTCTTTTTTTCTTTTCTGTGTTTTAGAACTAATATTATTTTTTTTCCATTGGTATGTGTAATGAGCCATAGTTAATATATGCTACTTAGCTTAATCTCTCTGAAACTCAGCTTTTCAGTATGAAAGAAAGGGTGCAGGAGGAGAATGAATATATACAAGGGATAAAACCCGAAAATATATGCATGGCACCTGAGCTTCAGCTGTCGCCTCATGGATAAAGTGTAAGATGGGTTAGTAGGTAGGATCTGTTGACCTTGTGGTGTGCATATCATGTAGTCTTTCAGAGGCTTTTTGTTCTTGTTAGTCAAATTATTTTGTTAGTTGGAACCACATACCTTCTTGTCGATGCAAGGTATCGTAACGAAACCACAATTTTAAAAGAGGAGCTGTGCAGCAAGAAATGGTGTTACGACAAGTTCCTTATGCTCTATTAGGGAATGCCCACACTGCTGGCAGATCTTTCAAGGCCGATAAATATGGATCTTTGAGATGATATTGTAACATCCCTGAAAACAATCAAACAAAGGATAAAATTTCAAATTTTTTTGAACGTACTTTGCAGAAGCTTTCTGAATGTGTGAATAGGAAAATGTAAGGACGAAGCATTTTCACCCCAAGTTTTATTCAGCCCCATTCAAATGCGCTTCTGGGGCCTGAGGAAGCTGCGCTTAATGAAGGACCTAAGAGTTTGGAGAGTCAAAGCAGAGGTATCTGCCTACCTGCTTTTCACCCTTGTAATTCCTTAGATTAGCAGCTGCATTCATTTCTGCCATTGGCTCCCAAGAAGGATTTTTTAGGCAGGAATTGTCAAAGTCTGGTCGTAATTTTTCAGGGTCCTGGCATGTACTATTGGGTAGAGGGGTAAGATATGGTTACAAGCTATAGCTGCTGTTAATTCTCTCATACTGGTGGGATCCTTAAAGGTCTTAAAAGGCAGCTTTTCCTTACCTCTCTTCAATGCTAGAAAAAGGCAAGGTTGTTGCCAGAATGTGGCTGTAGTCAGTCTTCTCTGAACATTTCTGAGAACATAGTACCAGCATGTTAAACTGAAAGAATCTGCCTCTGTGAGTTGAATCAGAAATAAATGGTGTGCCAAATACTGATGTTTATTGAAAGGAAAAAAACTGCTCAATAATAATGTAAGTATGGGATTAAGAAAACGTATAGGTGACAGAAATGTGGTATAAACTTTCCCTATTCTACTCTTAATTTTTAATGAAATAGTGCACAAGAGGTCCTGGTCATGTTGTTCCAATGGTTACTGCTTAGTTGCCTCACCAGTGAAGAGACACCTGGAATCTCAGAAAGAGTGGTCAGAGACTGGAATAGGCTGCCCAGGGAGGTGGTGGAGTCACCATCCCTGAATGTGTTTAAGAGTCGTTTAGATGTGGTGTTGGGGGATATGGTGTAGGGAAGAACTCTGTAGAGTGGGGTTGATGGTTGACTCGATGATCCCAAGGGTCTTTTCCAACCTAAATGATTCTATGATTCTATGATCTGAGATTTGAGTTTGGTGATTTTATTTGTGAGAGTTTCTGTAAATAGTGCGTTTAAAGCTGATTTGCTGGAACTTTCAGTCAATCTAAAACTTGAACGTAAACCCCATTCATGTTTCCTAAATACCATCAGTTTTCTCTATGGACAGAGCTAGGTTTGCAACTCGTTCTACATCTCTTGACTCTCCTGGTCATTCCAATGCTTTTGAACTGTTCGTTCTCTGCCTTATTTTTTACCATCATTGAAATGGGAATAAAACCCTCAGCCATTAAAATTTTTGTTGAGGATTCATAAATTGAGTTATCCGTCACTCTGTAAGATTTCAAAGCCAATATTTTAACAGCTGTGTTTTCAACCACTATAGATATGTTGAAAAATTAGCCCCCAATACCAGTAAACCTACATTCTATTCTAGATGTTGTGCTCACCAAAGGTCACTCAGACGGGTAAAAAGAGAAAATATACAGCTGGTAGGTGTGGAAAAACTGTCTTTACTACTCATTCTCCTTTTTAGCAAAGCCCTTGTAGCTAGCAGTATTCTCTACGTTAGCATTGGTGGACACATGTTCTAAAAGAGAGAAGAAATAAATATTTTCTTCTGGAATAAAACATTAACCAGTTGAGACTTGGGGGAAGCTCAGTGGTTTAAATGAATAGGTGGTGGTCTCTGTGAGGGTGTTATTCTCTTGTATATAGGTAATAGCTTTTTATTGTCGTGTTAGAATATGACACAAGAGAGGCTTTGAAATGAATGAGAGTTAGGTTCTGCTCATGCTGGACCTGCGTCTGAAATTACTTCTCATCAGCCAAAAAGGAAAGGCTGCTCTCCCTGCGAAATGATGGATGGATTTGTCTAGTTAGGAAAAGACACGCTGACAGGCAACCAAAATTTTCCTACATACGTATTTAACCAAAAATACTAAACAATACGCTTCATTTTGTCACTGGAAATATTTCGTTATGAGATGATGATTCATCATTGATCTTTGCTCTCTGCCAATGGAACAGTCTCTTGGGAGGAAAATATAATCTATATCTGTCTTATTTATTTGTTGAGCCAAAAAAAAGTCAAGAAACAGACTTTTGCTTTTGTTTCAGTGATTTAAAGTACATTTTCTAACTTTTTATTTGAAGAAGCTGTTTGTAAATCTAGTCTAGAAAAATGCTGGTTTTATAAGCTTCAAGAGCGTGTTTCATTTGGAGTGAATGAATTATTCCTTGCCAACAGACAGCTGTAAATACATAAAACGCTCAAGCTTTGCCAGCACAAAATCAATGACAAAAATCAATGCCTTATATGTGCAGTACTTTACTTAATCATTTAAAAAAATTATTTCAGTGAGACATAGAGGGCCAGATCCAGAGCAAATTGTCAGAAATAGTTTAGCTTCTATAGAGTTCTATTGATTTACTCCTGTGCTAGATCTGGCCCACTGCAGAAGCTAAATTTAATATAACTGTATTTTTTAATGTATTTATTTATTATTACTGAGCATCATTGTATTTTCCACAGCCACTAAAGTGGGTTATGTTCATGGCAAATTCTTTACATACATAGAATATGTAGTTGTCTCTGACATGCAACAAAATTACACTTGACATTTTTAAGCTCAGGATGGAGTTTTCCATTGCGTTTTGTGTAATTTATAAAACAAGTTCATTTCTAAAGTTACACCACTGATTACAACTGCTAATTTGCATGAATGATTAGGACACCGTTTGTGAATTGGGGATTATAAATAAAGATTGCAGCAAGCATGATCTTTCTGAAAAATATTTTCTACGTTGATTTGATATGGAATGTTCAGATTTAATAACGTAGGATAAACCACGTAATATCATGCTCTAAACATTTTGTAAGTATATCTTAGGAAAGTAAAGAACTACTAGTAGGCATCACTACACCTCTCTGCTATAAAAACATTGACAATAAATAGAGGAGACTGTTTAGAAATAATTTCTTAAACCTAATTCTGTATGTCTTCTGCTTATCCATGCATTCTGTTGCAGTATTGGGATTATTAGGTGGTGCAAATGCTGTGGATTGCAGTGCTGGGTGTGGAATTAACCGTGGAGTAAATTCTCCGGTGTAGGCGAAGAGTCAGACTTTCAGAAATGGTAGCTGTGATGCTATTGACTTTACTTGCAGCTGATAGTGCTCATTATCTCTAAAAAATCAGGAAATAACTCAAGTGGAAATTAAAATATGCTTCATTATAAAAATAATCAGATTAATATTATTGTGAATACACTTTCTCAGTTCCTGACATCATGCATCTGAAATTCTTTACTTAATACTTCGTCAAGGTAATTGCCCTCATTTAATATCAGTCAGCCCAATCCTCATGAAAAATATCCATTAAGCTCAGTAACAATTTTCAACCAAGTAAAATAAATGCAGACTGCATCTTGTATGCCTTTTTTACGGAACATCCTTTTGGAAGGTAAGTAACCTGGCTATTGTCCTCTCTTTAATTGTTATATTGTTTTCTCTGGTTAATAACTAATACTTCCTTTAATTTGCTTTCTATCTGTGACACCTCATTTATTATAAATTGCTATAGCCTGTATTTAATATCTAGACCTATTATTGTACAGAATATATTAATTAGGTCATACAGCAGTTTATACCACTGGGTGAGAAAGATGAAGCAAGGTAATTTATCCTGCATAAAAAGGAGTTATGAATCATGGCCAGCACAAGTGGTTAATGTGGGTTTCCATACATAAAATAAGAAGTTGTCCTATGATGGGTTTTGTCACACTTTTTGAGATAGATTTTTGTAAGTAACATAAGGAAAATTGTGTTTATTCTTCAATTTGTAAAGCTGATTGATTACGTACTGAGACTAATGCCCGGGTCAGACATCACATGTCAAGGCACAGACTGGATGACTTTTTGAGGTCTCTTCTAATTCGCTTTCATGATTCTGTAATTAAATTGAAGTAATGAATAATACAATGCGTTTTCAGGTTTGTGAAAGGCTACAGGGAGCCCCTGTTAAAAGTCGACAGTATATGACCATGTTTATATTTTATCTGCTATATATTTGTCTATTCTGTTTATTTTTCTCTTCTGTCCTTTTAAAATTACACTCCTTTGTAAAAGGTTGGAAATGCACAATGTTATCAACGTTAGTTGTTTTACTTCATAACAGCAACAATACCAACCAATATTACACTCAGAAACCTAAGACAACATTAATTAAATTTTGCCCTCAGGAAGATGAGTATTTCTCAGCAAGGAAAAATTAGTTTGTGATTAAAAGAGTTGAAAACCTGTTGTCCTGAAGTTCAGTGTTCATGGCAAGGTGTAATTCAGTTATGCCTTTGAACACCATTGCAGTGTTACAAAATAAATGAATATATATATCACGAGCAGGCATTTTGTTGTTAATTATTATTGTTGGAGTGTATAGTTTTCTGTTCCATTTGAAATAACAGAACGTGGTTCACTAATGATATACTCGGATTCATTAAAGTGGAACCAGTTTATTTATGGTTATCTCATGAAGATTGTACTGCGACTGGAAGAAAGCGTTAAAAATGGAGATTACACAGGGACCTTTGCAAACTGAGGAGGACGTGTAATACCCAGTCATGAGAAAGCATTTTTCTTCGTACCTGGCATTCATTCACAACAGCTGTGTGTGACATTATTTGTGTAAAAGGGCGTACAGTTGTCTTTGCACTCCTTAAAGTGGTTCTCCGTGACGGAGGGCTGCTCAAAAATTCCTTTTGCTGCCAGTAGCCAAGGAGTTATTACCACATTCCGAGACTGCCGGGAAGGCTGAGCCCTGTCCTATTTCCCCTGGCCATTCTCTGTACTAGTTGCGAGGAAGGGAAATTATTTGGTCCCCGCTCGGGTGGCTCGGCATCACTGCGGAATACCTCCACGCTGTGCTCATCACCCCTGCGTCCTGCTTTCTGCCGTTAGCACGCTGTGAAGCAGCTGCAGTGCTCCGAAGCCTGTCTGTTGGATGTAGGTGAACATTTATTCACAGTTGTAAAATAAGTCTTGTAGAGACAAGTGTTAAACCAGAGAGAGAGAGAGTGAAATTCTCATTCCGGGGTAGTTAAAGGCAAGGTTTCCATTAACATCTGAGAGGCTCTGATTTTGTCTTGGCTGCATTGCAATGATCTTCCTGCCTGAAGCTGCTTCTAGACAGGTTTATACTGGGATCAGTCTACGTAGAGATAGAACCATTGGCCAAACTCGTTTTGCTTATGCAAAACCAAAGTAAGTAAGATCTGCAAAAGACTCCTACAAGCAGAAGTTTTGGGAATGGCATCGTGTCTCAAGACGAATTGCTACAGCTCTCTCAAAACATGTGGCTTTGTAAAGAGGGAACATTTTCCACATTAGCTGTACTGAGCTAATTGTCATTCCCTTTAATGCTGCAAAAACTTATATTGTCTTGCTCAGGTCCGTGTTTTCTGAACCACAACATTCTTATCATAGTCTTTTAATAACCGGTGCAATAATATAGCACTGCATTTCAGTAGTTGAGGAAGACTTGACTCTCAAGTCTGGCTCAAGTGAAACTCCCTTTAGCTTTAAATAGAGATTTGACAGATGAATGAAATAGCCTGTATTTGATTAAACTGCTCTTCAATAGGGGACAGGGCAGACTGCACAGCAGTTTTTTGGCCATAAAGTCAGCTGTACGAAGGCAAAGTAAGGTGACAAACGAATGGCACTACCAAACCCATTATTACTATTACTTTTCTGGGTCAGAATACAAGTCCAGTAAAGGCAACAATTGCTTCCACAGAATATGAGATTCCAGTAATCCTGCTATAATCCCTGCTTTTATAGAGAGAAGGGGAGGTGTATTTCCTTCTCACCAGCAGGTGAGAAGCCCATGTTTGCTGAGGCTGGGTGCAAAAGTGACCATCATCGCCAAAGAATCATACAAGAGTCAAGTAAATTTGCCAAATATGCTCAAATTAGAGCTGTCACATGTCCGTGAGTGAACAGATGGAAATTGCAAATGAAGACCATAGCCTTCAAATGTTATCGGGAAAAAAAAATTCAGGTAGAAACAGAAAGTCCATCTAGGAGAAGAAGAAGCATAACAGCCCTTGGGCATTGTGTTTGTTTAAAATTGGAGCACTGATCAGATAACTATTTCAGGCGCATCTTGTGCATATGTATGTGACTGATGAAAACTAATTTTCTCGGTAACAAGTGTTTTATGACTAAGAAAGAATTGCCAGTATCTTATAAGTGACTAAACTGTGGTCTGGGAAAGGAATCCATGCTAGTAGTAGAACATTTCTGTATATAGTATTTCAGTTTAATATGAATTAAAATGATTAAAGTAACTGACACCATAACTCCTTTCATTCTTTTAAATTTTCTGATGCAATTTCTTCCTGTGGGACTGAGCACAAGTTTTTAATTGAGTTCACAAGGTATTAGATACCTCCAGTTTTGTACAAATTCACTTTGAAACATTTAAAACTATATTTTCATCTAACTCTTTTCATTGCAATCAAATCAAGATAGATATCCAGAAATGAAGATCGCTCAAATTAATGAATATTTTTAGATAATAAAATTGGTGTGGAAGCTAATATATATGTCAAGTACAGTGATGCACTGGAAACAATTAGAAAGGAAAACATGGGGCTTAGTAAAAAGAATCATAAAGAGGGTAAGGAATTTTCAAATGAGCAGATGACCACAGTGACAAGTTGGGAAGTATTGTGCTGCAGGGAGTTTACAGCTGGAACTTTTATGAAAATGGTCCGGAGGTAATTTTTTTGTTTAATAATTTCAGTATTGATATTGGTAAATATTGTGAGTGGGCTGGTGAAATTCGCTCATGTCAGATAGGCAGAATGTCATCAGTAATACAGAGGAGTGGGATATCATATAGGAGAAGGTGAATAGCCTTTAGGATTGGGGTAATAGAAATGCAGTTAAATATTAAGTGAGGGTCACTTATTAACATCAGTTTTCAGCAATAAGATCCCTTCCAGCCCTGTATATTTTTGCTCTTATAGATTTTGGATAGTACATATTTTGTGCAGCGTCTGGTTGATTTTTAACTATTTTGCAAATCACACCCCTTAGGCGCACTTTTTTTTTAACATAAATGGAAAATGGTGAAATTATTTTTTCAATAAGAATCACTTCTAAACAGAATTACCTTAAACATGAAAAAAGTAATACTCACTGAATTGTAAACCCCCAAAAGCAAGAATATTAATGAAAGCTGAAAAATATTTCAGTTTTTATAACACCAACAGCCAACCTAAAAAGAGTTGAATCTTCTAAAACAGATGCTGTCTTGTGATGGAAGATAGATTGGCCTGTGAGCCTGAATAAACCCTGTCTCTAATTAGTATGCAAATCTCACCTGCTCCAGGGTTTTTTCTCTTTCAAAAATTATGATCTATTTATTATTTCTGTGTTTCCTGGTGAATAATCTCACCCAGGAGGTTTCTTTTTCATTCCAATTTTCTTCATACCTGTAATTTTCAAAGCATGCTATACTGTTTTAGGTCAATATTTTCTTCAAAGCACCAAGCTGAGAAATATTAGCATTTCAGAAATTAAAAAAAATCCTGAAAACAAATGCAGATATTTAATTATAAAAAATAATAAATTACTTAATCCTATAGAGTAAAATTCTATATTGCAACATACGTTTGTTATATATGTAAAACACATAGAAAAAGTACAGAGGACTATAGATGTTGAATATAAATTTAATTCATCTTGTAAGCCTTTGACTTGCGTAGCAGAATATTTAATACCAGAATGTTAAATAAAATATATAATGCCTTTAAAGTCCAATATTTTACCATTAAAAATAGTGATGCTTTCAAGAGAAGCAGGATCACATTTTAGTCAATGTCATTGACAGAAACCATGTCAGCATGTTATGAAGTACAGAATTTTTCTAAATTTCTGTAAAATTCTGAAAAAAAAGGTAGCTTACTCAAACGTGGTTCCTCCTTCCCCTCCCTTCTTGTTGATACGTTTCGCTGTGTGTCAGCATGGAACACAAATGAAGAATCTAAACAGCTGGACTTGATTCGGGATATGGATTTCTTGAGGGATATATTCACATCATCCAAATTCAGACAACTCCTTTTGGGACTCTGATTATCTTTCGAAAGAAACAGCCCTTTTTCTGCTGTTCAGCTAGGAAAGTTAGCGTTCTAAGCTCAAATGGTCAAAACCATCATAACCTGACTCCCATTCACTGGCCAAATAACCCTCTGGGGCTGAACACCTGTGCAGGTACACACACATGCACAGACACACGCCTGATCGTGACTTGTGATGGCAATTCCTGCATGTTTAGAGGTCTCATAGAGTCATAGTCATAGAGTCATAGAATCATAGGGTTGGAAGGGACCTCTGGAGATCATCTAGTCCAACCCCCCTGCCAGAGCAGGGTCACCTAGAGCAGGTTACACAGGAACACGTCCAGGTGGGTTTTGAATGTCTCCAGAGATGGAGACTCCACCACCTCTCTGGGCAGCCTGTTCCAGTGCTCTGCCACCCTCAAAGTAAAGAAGTTCCTCCTCATGTTTAGGTGGAACTTCCTATGTTCCAGTTTGTGCCCATTGCCTCTTGTCCTGTCCCCGGGCACCACTGAAAAGAGCCTGGCCCCATCCTCCTGACACCCACCCTTTAAGTATTTATAAGCGTTGATAAGGTCACCCCTCAGACGTCTTTTTTCCAGACTGAAGAGACCCAAATCCCTCAGCCTTTCCTCATAAGAGAGGTGTTCCAGTCCCCTAATCATCTTTGTAGCCCTCCGCTGCACCCTTTCCAGCAGTTCCCTGTCCTTCTTGAACCGGGGAGCCCAGAACTGGACACAGTACTCCAGGTGCAGCCTCACCAAGGCAGAGTAGAGGGGGAGGATGACCTCCCTTGACCTGCTGGCCACACTCTTCTTGATGCACCCCAGGATGCCATTGGCCTTCTTGGCCACGAGGGCATGTTGCTGGCTCATGGTCATCCTGTTGTCCACCAGGACTCCCAGGTCTCTTTCCACAGAGCTGCTCTCCAGCAGGTCAGCACCCAACCTGTACTGGTGCATGGGGTTGTTCCTCCCCAGGTGCAGCACCCTACACTTGCCCTTGTTGAACTTCATAAGGTTTCTCTCTGCCCAGATCTCCAACCTGTCCAGGTCTCTCTGTATGGCGGCACAGCCTTCCAGTGTGTCAGCCACCCCACCCAGCTTGGTGTCATCAGCAAACTTGCTGAGGGTGCACTCTATCCCCTCATCCAGGTCATTGATGAATATGTTGAACAGGACTGGACCCAGTACTGACCCCTGGGGAACACCACTCGTCACTGGTCTCCAACTAGACTCTGTGCCCCTAATCACAACCCTCTGAGCTCTATCTTTCAACCAGTTTTCTATCCACCCCACTGTCCATTCATCTAACCCACACTTCCTAAGCTTCCCTATGAGGATGCTGTGGGAGACCGTGTCAAACGCCTTGCTTAAGTCAAGGTAGACCACATCTACCGCCCTCCCCTCATCTATCCATCTAGTCATGCCATCGTAGAAGGCTATCAGATTAGTCAGACATGATTTCCCCTTGGTGAATCCATGCTGAGTACTTCTGATAGCTTTCCTTTCCTCCACGTGCCTTGAGATGACACCCAGAACGAGCTGTTCCATCATCTTTCCAGGGATGGAGGTGAGGCTGACCGGCCTGTAGTTCCCCGGCTCCTCCTTCTTGCCTTTCTTGAAGACCGGAGTGACATTGGCTTTCCTCCAGTCCGCAGGCACCTCGCCTGTTCTCCAGGACCTTTCAAAGATGATGGAGAGCGGCCCAGCAATGACTTCTGCCAGCTCCCTCAGCACTCTCGGGTGCATCCCATCAGGGCCCATGGACTTGTGAATATCTAGATGGTCTAATTGGTCCCTCACTCGCTCCTCCTCAACCCAAGGGAAGTCGTCTTCTTTCCCTGTTACTTTATTCAATGCCTGGGACTCCTGAGGGCTGGGCCGAGCAGAAAAGACCGAAGCAAAGAAGGCATTCAGTAACTCTGCCTTCTCCACATCCTCCGTCACCATGACTCCTGCCTCATTCAGCAGTGGGCCTACAACTTCTCTGGTCTTCCTTTTGCTTCCAATATACTTGTAGAAGCTCTTTTTGTTGTGCTTGATGTCCCTAGCCAGGTCTAATTCCAAGGCGGCCTTGGCTTTCCTTGTTTCATCCCTGCACGCTCTGGTGGCATTCTTGTAATCCTCCCAAGGGGTCAGTCCCTTCTTCCACTTATTATAAACTTCCTTCTTCCACTTGAGCTTTTTCTGAAGCTCCCTGCTCAACCATGCAGGTCTCCTGCGTCCCTTGGCCGATTTCTTTCTCTTAGGGATGCACCGATCCTGAGCTTGGAGGAAGTGGTCTTTGAATATCAACCAGCTTTCTTGAGCCCCTTTGCCTTCCAGAGCCCTAGCCCACGGGATCTCTCCAAGCAGTTTCTTGAAGAGGTCGAAGTTAGCCCTCCTGAAATCCAAGGTTGTAATTTTACTTCTTGTTGTTGTTTTGTGGATAGTACCCATGATCCTGAACTCAATCATTTCATGATCACTACAACCTAGGGTGCCCCCAACCTTAATGTCCTCCACCAATCCCTCTGTGTTTGTCAGTACCAGGTCTAGAAGTGCTCCTCTCCTTGTTGGCTCCTGTACCACCTGTGTCAAAAAGTTGTCATCAATGCACTGGAGGAGCCTCCTGGACTGTGCGTGCCTGGCTGTGTGGTCTTCCCAGCAGATATCGGGGTGATTGAAGTCCCCCATGAGAACCAGGGCCTGCGCTTGCGAGGCTACCTTCAGTTGTCTGTAGAAAGCCTCATCAGTCTCCCCATCCTGATCAGGTGGCCTGTAATAAACACCCACAACAGTGTCCCTCATATTTGCCTGTCCCTTAATCCTCACCCATAAGCTCTCAACCCGCTCTTCATCCGCCCCTAGTGAGAGCTCGATGCATTCCAAATGCTCTTTCACATAGAGTGCAATTCCACCACCACGCCTTGCTGGTCTGTCTTTCCTGAAAAGGACATAGCCATCCATGACAGCATTCCAGTCATGCGAGTTGTCCCACCACGTCTCAGTAATTGCAATGAGATCATGGCCCCGCAACCGCACACAGACCTCCAGCTCTTCCTGCTTATTCCCCATGCTGCGTGCATTGGTGTATAAGCATTTCAGAGAGGGAGTTGTGTGTGTAGTTTTGACCCTTGAGATGTGGTGTGCCTTCTGGCTTTCAGAAATACTGGCACACTGGCCCACGAGCGCTGAGCAACTACACCCTGGCACCTCACCAGCAAGCCCAGTACCATCCCCACCCCCCTTCAGATCTAGTTTAAAGCCCTCTCAATGAGCCCCGATAACTCTTGTCCTAGAACCCTTTTTCCCCTGGAGGTCAAGGTATTCCTGCCTGTTACCAGCAGGCCAGGCGTTTTGTAGATCAGGCCATGATCAAAGAACCCAAAGTCCTGCCGGCAGCACCAAGCTCGAAGCCAGGCATTGATCTGCTGGGTCCTTCTATTTAGCCCCTCATCATTCCCCGCAACTGGGGGAATAGACGAGAACACAACTTGCGCTCCCGATCCCTTGACCAGCCGTCCCAGGGTCTTGAAATCTTTCTTCATTGCCCTTGGACTTCTTCTCGTTACCTCGTCGCTGCCTACCTGAAAGAGCAAAAGTGGATAGTAGTCTGATAGCAGATAGTAGTCTGATAGCAAATGCAATGTATGACAAGACTGTACATTACCCTGTAGACTGTTTATATTTATATACCGTGATTGTCTATGCTTGCTATCGTGAGGCAACAAGCTTATCTGGAGGGTCATATGAGTACTACGAGACTCCATCTAATGGGGAAATCTCTCTTCTATGAATTGCATTAAGTTGTTTAGCTATGCTTGTTCTATATGCATAATTCCTCTTTGGTGGCCTTGAAATAATGAAAAAGGAATCCATGACACCTGTATTTTATTTTCCAGTTCTTTGCAGGGTGCATCCTTGGACAAGTCACTTAGATGCAGATCCTGAAAGGTTTTCAAGGCTCCAATTAATTCCAAAGGCATCTTTAAAGGTTTGGGCTTTAATCTTGCTAGCCTTTGATTTCCTTAGATGTAAGATGAAAATGTTACTATGAACATATCTCTGCAGGCCCTTGGAGGCTCTTGGATGAAAAGTCCTATAAATGTGTAAACCGTTTTTTTTATTATTTTTATTTTGGCCACTAAAGGGAATTTTGCATGGAATATAGGCATTTGGAACTACAGGCATTTGCAATGTTTATCAGAATCAAGAAATTTGCCCTACATATTTATGTAACTATTATGAAATAGAAGCGCCAAACATAAATAATGCATGAAAGTACTTAAAGTACCTTTTCCCTAGTATTTTTCTATTATTTTATCTGATTCGATGGGCAGCACCGTTGAAGCTATGTTGAGAAACTGTCTCAGTCTCCTAGGAATGGTGCTTCTTGGCAAAAGGTAACTATAGAAAATTGGTTTAGCATTAGGGATTCACCTGATTCTAGTTCAGCACTCAGAGATGGAACCAGCAATCTTGTTTGCTAAAGGCAATTCACAGAAGTATATTAAAGGTGCCAAACTATAAAATTGCCCAAGAAGGAGAAGAGTAATAGGTCAAAGAGAAGCTATAAGCCCAAATAGGCAAGAAAGAGAAGGCTCTGCATCACTATTTCCAGAATGATCACTGTGATTTTGATTTGGAGTATAAGAATGCACAGAAATTGGTGGAAGCTTTGCATTTAGCAACACATAAATGTAAAGGAGTGAGTCTGTGCTCTTCGTTGGCAGCCAAGTAGACAGCAGGTCCCTTGCAGCTGTAATACACTGGCTGGAGGAATGGCAGTGGGGGAGCGTGCCCGGAGCGGTGTGCGCTACCCTGGCGGCTCCTGTGCTGACTGGTCGCACAAGTCCCTGCTGAGGAAGAGATTTATATTTCCCACCTCAGTATCTTGCTTGCAACAGGTTAGCCTTGTGCAGCTGGTTTACATGGCCATTTTCCTGCTGTGCTCACCAGAAGACCAAGTCAAATTTAAACTGGAAAGAGCCTGTAGGTAGCTAATTCATTGAGTCTTATTTTAAATACTCAGTTCTCTGTCTTCATTTCAAAGCCTTTCTTAAGGATGTTCAATAGCTCTTCAGAGATAACCAGGCTTTTTCAAGTTTGAATGTCAGTTAAGCTCAGATAAAGATTCTTGTCCGACAAATGCCAAAAACTGGGATGAATCCCACCTGGCTCAGAAGCAGTGCACAACATAAGGTTGAGCATTGGGATTGCAAAAAGTCATGCTGCTAGTAAATGATATAATATTCACGTAATGAATAGAAAACTCAACTGTTTTCTGTCACATATTAACAAGGCATTAAAGGTACATATATATAAAAGGATATAGGGAAGTACTCGTATCATAGATGAATGATCTTCAGATCAAAGGGACATGTTTGCATCAGTGGAAGGAACTTCCTAAAGTTAGGACTCAAATGATAATGATTAAATATAGAGGATAAAAATTATTATTCATGTTGTTTATAGAAGTATCATAGTATGTAATACCTACTATACTTCATCTGAGCTGTCTAAAAATGCTTTACAAAGTGAAAAGTTATCGCTGGGGATGAAACTCAGACCTTTCATATGAGGCAGTGTCAGTCATACATTGGTTAGTGGATACATTGAAATTTATATGAGAATTATGGACTAAATATGATCTTTAGAGGGAGAAAGACCTCACTCAGTAAAGCAGGAAAAAGGCCTCAGCTCTGCAGAAAAAGGTGGAAACTCTCGGTGCCTCGCCAGCTTCAACTCTGAGTGTACAAAATAACTCAAGCCTCCAGATTCACAAGGTAGTCTTTTAAAATATTCATTTTAAGGTAGGACTTTAGAAATTTGATTTTTGGGAAAATTAAAATATTTTAAATAAAATATCTGCTGATATCTGTTAAAAAAGAAAATTGAGATTTTTTTTCACAGTTCAGATCAATTTAGGATCTGGCCAATATTTAGGATCTGGCCAATAAAGAAACCACCCCAAACCTCAACATTTTTGTGATGTTTTGAACAGTTTGGTACTTTTCCTCTTTATGTTTCCATTTTTAGTGCTGTATTCCTGTTTGTCAAATTATTTGCATTATGGTAGGCTTGTATACAAAAAGGACTTGCTTATAAATTCAGGTTAGCGCAGTATGGGTTTAAAGAAATGTAAAGGACACCATCCTTCCACCAATGTGGAAGACCACAATTCTACAGAACATCTAGGAATAATTTGCAGTAATGCAGTAAAATTCCTCCTTTGTAAATAAGGGCTAAAGAAAAAGAAGCTGAAGTAAACTTACTCCTCATTTTAATGCTGAGAAAGCGATATTGAAAAGAATGCAAAGAATGACCTTCTCAGCTCATAATTGTAAATATATTTTTGGACTTAACTTTATTGGTTATAATTCTCAGTCAGATGATTAATGTAACTCTATTACCTTCAAAACATTACTGGCTAACAGAAGTGAGATTCTTTGTATTCTGCTTCTTCCATTACAGACTTGGTGTTTCCCATTGCTTTCCAAAGGGTTAAGCTCAGAAGGAATGATAAAGTGGCCACACATCCTGGGAGATTTCCGTTTCTTTCCCTTTCCCGCTTGCACAGATGGATTGAGAGAGCGAGCTGCTCTTGAGGCAGGTTTCACAGGCAGACGTGAAACCAGAGCAGATGCTAGCAGACCAGGCAGTGAGGCATATACTTCACTTTTTTTTCCCTTTTCTGTTAAATACATTTGTTATCCTGAAACAAGTCTTTGTCCTCAGATGACAATTAATATATTTTATTTAGAAAGCTGAGCCATCATCATCTTTAAAGATGCACAGTGGGTAGGGTGAGTTTAACCCATAAACTATACCTCATTAACTTTAAACTTCATTAATTTTCTATAGCCAAAAAAATAAAGTGAAAACCGCTTTTAAAATGGAAATTTCATAATTTGTCGGTGATTTTTGTGGAAGAATAAAATGAAAAGAAGAATTAAATAAAATGCTTATAGGGAGTGCTTATTAGACTTACTTATATTCAAGAAGAAATCAAAGCTAAGGATAATATTTGATGCAAAGGGAATGAGACAAGGTAGTGTGTTTTGTTACTTAAAAAAAGCCTTCAATTCACTTAATAAAAACTAGAATAAACCAGTTGCTGCCAAAGAAGTTTTATACAACTCCCTTGAAAATGGCATTGAAAAATTGTCACTTGGGCAAACTTTCAAAGCACAACATCCTATCTGCTGTAGCATACACGTGTATCCCATTTGCTCCTTCCAAAGACAAAAGGACGCCTGAATATCACACGAAACTCATTTCCGTCAGCTAAAGAGATTCGGTGAAGATGCAGAAGCAATTTCATCTAAAGGATACCACAGTCACTGCTCTAAAGAAAACATTCTTCAAACGCCTTCCAAGCCTTATCATTTCTCAGTTTGTGTTTGGGAAATGCTGTCTTGAATACGAAAATTTCAGATTTTGCAAACAAACCCTTTTTAAAATATTTGCTTGTATTTTCATCAATAATGTCCCATTCTAATTTTTTATAAGTGTTTTCCCTGGGTACTCCTTGTTTTAGATGAACAATCAAAAGAGCCAACACACATTTTTAGCTTCATCCCTGTTTCTTTTTCATTCTAGCCAAGTTCATCTGTATGCCACAGAATTGTTGAACAAAGAAGCATCACTTTCAAATATTCACGAGGGAAGGAAATGATGTTTTCCTTGTGTGGGCTTCTTTTTGGTTTTGTTTTGGGTTTTTTTGATGTTCCAGTTTGCTGTACAGCTATAATCTCTCCTGCTTTGTAGGGTGTGTGTAATAAATGGGGTTTGAAATTCCTTAAACACTTTAGCTTCGCTTCAGCTATTAATCTCAGCAGCCATTTATTGGTTTGTACGCTACAAAGCAATGGAGATTATCCTTTAATTAATTCCATTGAGGGGTTCAGCTGCCACCATCAACCACAATATGGTTTCATAAATTAATCTTGTAGGGGAAATATAATGCAATTTATTATAACATTTATATTGAAATGCAAGTAATAATACTAGATATCCTGTGTAACAAAAGGATATATGTGTATCTCCAAAATACAGTAATTAAAAGAACAATTGCATATTCCGTGCTCGTATTTTCCTTTTATTTAACTGTTTTAAGTATATTTCAGAATCCAGAAGAAAAGAAAAATATAATGTTTTCTTGACTCCTGCATAGGTAACTGGCATAAAATTATGAAATGACATCTTACATCTATATATATGAAAAAGAAATCATTAATTTTTAGAGCTCTGCTTGATATCTAAGTTTTTCACTAATTTGATTGTACTATTGTAGCTTGATAAGAATGCATATTTGTACACGTGAACATTTTTACGTTATGAGTACTTGAGGGAGAACATCAAATACTGCCTAAACTATTGCCAAAACGTTTTGATCTTGGGAAGCTGGAAGTGCTTGGCATGGGCACCTTTTCTGTAACAGGGGACTGATTGTGTTAAAAAATATGTTAACTAGGATGTTTTCTCTAGCATGACACTAAGCTGAGCTTAGCTGTTACTTTGAAAAGGACAACAGCTATGGCCTGCTTCGAAACTGATTTGTGTGCTGGTAGTGTTGGTGTAAGCAGAACACGTTTGATTGCCAGGACAATGCTGTGCAAATTTACTGTCTTTGATGTCGTTAAGATTTCAGTTGTACCTAACTTCTAATGGAGGTAGCAGAAACAAGGAGGGAGGCAAGATGGTTCTTCTATGCTCACCCAGTCTAAAGTCGGAAGCTAAGCAGACCTCAGGAATTCCAGATCAGTTTAAACTGGCAAAATAAGGTATCATTGTCAGTGGTGCCCCCTTCCTGAGTACTGCTTTCAGTAGGATTTCTCGCAGATTGGCAACCTTAGCTGTGCTAAGAAATTAACCAGAATGCATTTTCTCTTCAAAAGTCTTCATATAGCATTATTAATTAAGTTAATTAATTAAGTAGAATCCTCAAGACAATCTGCAGAAATAGCTTTATTAAACCCCTGAGCATGGTAAGATATTGCAAAGCCTCTTTGTGGATTTGGTGTAAATCCTAATATTTCACTGATCTGGGCAAATAATGCAGAGCTTAAATGGAAAAGTTTTCTATCTAATTATAACTTTTTTGGTTATACTAATCAGAAGTGCCTAGATATTTTTCATCTTAAGAGACAGATATTTCTGTGATTAATTAATTAATAATTTGAGGGATGATTCCAATATATAAGTTGTTTTCTGGCAGCGTAGGTCCAGCGTATTGATCAAGTTTTGCAAGGACAGAAGCAGAGCTCTGTGTTTGCTGAAGTATTATCGAATGTGCTGCTTTGAGAACTTGCAGTGTATGACAATGGAAATTCTAACTACTCAGTGTCACGTACAAGCTGATGGAAAACACTGTATGGCTTCGAAGCTTAAATCATCACACAGGGCCGGTGTAAAAACAGATTCGCACCAGCTACCCGGGCTCTGATGTGTCAGTGATGTGCAGACATATTTGTATGGTGAAGAATGTTGCACAATGGCAGCAAAATCACATTCTCAGTGCAAGCAGCCCTGGGAAGGCATGTGCGTACCAAAGTAGCTAACAACAGAGACAAGATGCTGCCAGGATATACTGTTTAAATGCAACCCGCCTAGCAAGACCTACCGCTCAGGTCTGCTCAGGAACTGATACTACAATCCATGGGCTGCCGTCACCATCCAGACTGAATGTCTTCACTTAGCAGGAGACCCAGGGCATGAGGTTGTTCCCAGGAGCAGGTCCATGGTTCCACTCCTTCCTCTGGTGGTTGGCATAATTCACTCCAGAAAACCAGCGTGTACAGTGGAAACATACCCACCAGGACCTGTTTAGTACTTGTAGATGAAACGACCATCTTAATTTCTTAATAGAGAGAATACAGTTTGTAATCTCTATGTTTACAAATGGATCTTATTTGTTTGCTGCTTTTTTTTTATTTCTTCGGGTTCTCCTGTGTCATTGGTTCCCTTTAGATCTCCCCAGTTCATGTGAAGTAGCAAGGCTCTGAAATATATTTTGTAGAAAAATGGTAGCAACTACTTTAGAAATTGAAAACTACTCTTGAAGCATCCACTTTGTGATCATATTTCTGTAATTTCTGTTTCATTATTTGCAATTTTTTGACTCAGGCTGCTTATATATTTTCAGTTAACATAATATGGTGATAGGTTGAACTGGAAAACACTGAATCTACTGACAAATCTGACTTTCATCAGATTTGTATTGAGCCTTTACTGCTAATATGTGGAGCAGGTCAGAAGCGTTGCAAGATTATCTTCATGACTGACAGTAACTGTGAAGTCCTAATAACATACATACATGGAGCTTACCATCTGCACTGACTAATAATATTAATTCATCTGATGACTGAATGAGAAGCAAAACCAGTTTGTTGAATAAAAGAAACTGAAAGCATGGTTCAAAGCCTCCTCAGTCAAATTGTCCAGGAAGAGACATTAGATACATAATTTGTTAATGCTGGGTTTGATACTGTATTTAATTATTTAAAAGAAAAAATTTGACAGTTTAATTATATTATATAGTAAGGCTTTAGTGAACCTGGATTTTCCGGATTCTAGCCAATAAAAATGATTTAATATTCACTTGTCTTACTGTTATCTGTAGAAATCGGTACCTGTGAACAAAGGGACAACCTTTTCCAAAAAAAAGTTAATGCCTTACAGGTTCATATCTTTACCCATGATGGACCCTTGAGTAGCTTGTTATCATTCTCCTGTTATAATATTGAATGACTAATGAAATGAAAAAGCTGGTTGCTACATGCAAATCCCCATACATCAATAATGATCTATTTAAATCTTTAAAACAAGGTATAAGTCACAGATGAAATAGCTGATGAATAGCACAGATGAATAGCCATGAATATCCATGAAATAGCTCTCCAATACATATTAAGTTTTAATTTCGGAGCTTAAAAGGAAAAGAAACATTTATTTTGAGAACTGCTCAATGAAAAGTTATGATAACTAGGAACGTCGTTACTGTTTGTATATCCCTTTACATCCTCTTCACATGCAGTGGTGGTAGGGTGCATGTTCCATTTTGGCTGTGGGTCTCTTTGCCTGCCTTGTTCTGTTTGCATCTGTCTTGGACGAGCTCTCTAATAGCTGGTGGCACAGGGCTAGCAGAAAGTGTCACTTGTGTGACCGTTGTCCCACAGTTAAGCATGGGAACACTGGTAGTGAGCCAGGAGCGTCACTCACCATGCGATACCTGGTCTTTCACGTTGCATTGGCTGCGTTGACTCATTGAAGCACTTGGGGCTGCATGCAATGGCTTGTCCCTCTTCATTGAATGCGTATGAGCAGCAGCATTGGGAATCTGGTTAAGACACCAGAACAATTAATCTAACCCACCACACAACTGAAAAAGGGAATTTGTGTCCTTCCACAGAAGGCAATAGCGTTATATTGTGTCTTTCTGAATATGAATTTAATAAAAAAAGACACCTTGAAAATCAGGGATGTGGAGTTAGAGTGAACACCAAGATACAATGCACTAACCTTCATTCCTGAGATGGGGACTAGGCAACCAGAGCGGGCAGGTCTTACCCATTTTTGCATGAAGAAATGAGGATATATGTGCCACAGGTGCATGTGTCATGAGGCACTATGAGCAGAGATAAGGCTGATCACCAGCTCCACAGTTTGTGTTTTTCGAAAGTTTTTGGCTTGACTGATGTTTTAAATGTGTACAATTTTCCACTAATCAGTGTAACGTCACATTCATGAGCAATCATTGATGAAATTATATTTATCATTTAAGATTAGAGTTGAGGCATGCCTGTGATTAGCTAAAGGCAGAGATGTTATGTGATCCTTAAATGCTTTTTCCCTTTCTTAAATCATCTTCCAAGAAAGTGTTTGAATGAGCGGTCTATGACAGACCAGAAAGAAAAATCACAAAAATAAGTGTTAAGACGTGGTGTTTACTACCAGGTTGAGATGTGTGGATCTCCTTCTTATGCTTCTTTGTGACATCCGTTGACTGTTCTGTCACTATTTCCCCTTCCCCTTCTCTCATTTTTATCCACTTAGATGATTATACCTTAAGAATGCAGCAGCAAGTTAAAGGTCTGCTCCTTGTTCTCATTCCTTTTGCCTCATCTTGCACCGCAGGCAACAGATCCAGCATGTAAACTCCTTTCCCGTTCTAAATTTATTTCTGCTCCTCTCCAAAAAAGCAAAATTCTCAGGAAAAGTACATGCTGTGGAGTAACTATAGAAGTTAAAAAAAATTAAGAAAGGTTTTAGTATTATCAGAGTTATGGCTTGAGCTTTATGCCTGTGGAAAATATTGGTGAATGTGTCAATAGTAAGATCATTTGGAAAGAAAATATTAAGAAAGTTTGGGTATCAGACTAAGAAGATGACAAGATGAGAACTTTAACTGTATGGAGTACCTTTTGAAGCACACCAAATTACAGGACAACGCCAGTAAACATGGACTTCAGAGTATAGAATTGCCTAGCTTTAAGCCCAGAAGAGAAGTCTGAAGTCTTTTTTTATACTGTACTATTCAAGAATTGCTTTTTAGATAAGCCTTGAATTGGGGTGAAGTAAATTCTTCCTGTAAGTGATTCCCTTTCTTCAGAAGGCAATAAGTGGCAAGTTTTTATGTCAGTCCTCTTACTATATCCACCTGTAGAGTTCATGACACAGGATATAGAGCATTCCCCAAGCAGGGCATATGCAGCCCTGCAGTCAAAGGTGGGGATGGGAGAGCATCCTGACCAGCTCTGGAAGCACAATATGCTTAAGGTCTAAGATATCTACCCTTGGTAATGCAATGGGCATGGTCTCTGTGTTGGGCCAAGTGACGAAGTCCTGATGCAGGACAGCATTCAGGAGAGATGTTTCTTCATTGCACTTTTTCTGGTCTAAAAGCCAATATACAAAATGCAGTGAATAAAAGGGCTGATTAATTAAGCCTGACAGGAGGACCATAAGGAAGGCCTGAATGCAACACAGTTGTACACAGGACTGATTGCCAGCATTAACTACATCTAGGGACAAATGAGGAAATGGGGACTAATGAGACCTCCACTAATGCCTCCTCCTGCCACCTCCATTGCACTGCCCAGCTTTAGTGGAAACGGAATGTTAATTAGGAGTTGGTTGTGCTCAAGGATTTTTGAAGCGTTTTATCACACATTTACTGCATCGTATACTGAATTCCTCAGCACCATGGAGAATCAGGGGATATGAGAGCACATGATGGAGAGATGAAGTTAATGAAAAAGAAAGGTGTTATAGTCGTATGGACAAATTGAACAATAAACGTAAAATTAAAGCATCCAAGTTTCATAGAGAATAGGCTAACTACAGAAAATCATTTGTTTTCACAAAGTTTCAATTTTTCAAACAGGGAAGTTCTGTTGAAATCAGTGTAATTATGTTCATTCTCACACACTCAAAATCTGACCTAAACAGGAAAAAAGGAAAAGAAACATATTTCTTCCCCTCTCTTCCAATATCTAATCTTCCTTGAAATGGGAAAGGGTCCTCATGCAAAAGGAAAGTAGATTTAGAAATAGTGAGAACATCTGAAAAAGATAGACTGTTCCAGGGATTTGTAATAATGATTTCTCCTGACTATCACACTCTCTTAGTTAAAATAGAAGAAAATTTCTACCTGCAAACAGCAGATTCAGTAGCTCCCTAGAGGTTTAATCTTTCACAGATAGCAAGAAATCTGAGCCAAGTAAAAACCCGGAGCTAAGCAAAATATAAGTTTCTGATGGAATGGTGTTGTTCTGTTTTGTGAACTACATCATTTATCTTTATTACTTTGTAGGGGATGCTTTCTGTGAATAATTTTGAACTGGGCCTTGATAAGAGTAAAAGCAGATGCAGGAAGTCTATGTGATATAAATAATGATTCTGCTTGACAAAGTACTTTTGACGTTTTAAGAGGGATACTGTTGAGCAATTTGCTCTGGTTTGTTGCTCTCCCATGAAAGAGCTAATTTAGTCCAGTTAAAAGGCAGTTTTCTCATTGGCTCTGAAAAAAATTAGTACTTCGTATGCAGTCCATATCCACAGCTTCCTTGGGAGCTGGCTTTATTAACCAAATGCTAGCCCGCTCCTTTTCTGGCATGGCAAAGTCCTGGTGGATTTTTTGTCTAGCACCTCTGTCTCCTCCTGTAGAAACACACTCTAAATCCACTTGTGCAGAGTTAATAAGCCAGAGCTATAAAAATCTGCATGTCAAAGACTGGCAATAATTGTGGTGATCACATTTCTTCTTGCTGTTGAGTTTATCTGCCACGTTTTAGGAGGTTGCTACAGGATAAAAACAAACAAACAAACAAAAAACATGCCAGCAGATCTAAGGAAGGTAACTAAGGAATTTTAGGCATAAACTTTTTTGGCTAAGCTGATAAGGGGAAACAGGGGCATTAGAGAATGAGCTGACAATGTGACCCCCATTCCAGCATCCCTGGGAGGGTTCCCAAGGCCATCGCTGAGATTAGCTTTGCAAACCTCATGCCTGTGAATTCACTTCTGGTCCTCCAAAGCATCCCACATGCCAGCCTCAGGGCTCTGCAACAGGGGATGCTATTGGTACAATATTGGAGGGCCCATCACATGGCCAGCCGCTGGTGTTTCAAGCAGGTACAATGCATTCTCAGCCATCCTCGAGACCACACATTAAGAGTTGTCTAGGATATGGAGAACTAATTAACCCTGTCTCCATCAACCGCCTGTATTCTCAATGAGGATGAATCAAGAGCAGGGCCTGGCATCCCTACTATATGCAGGAATAGGGAAAATACAGTACATAGAATTCAGCACAGCACAGTGAAGGTCTCCAAGTAGAGCTTTCAGAAAACTCTACTTTTTTTTTTTTTTATAGAAATTATAGCTATCAATAACAACCAGTCCCCCAAATATTGTATTTTGTCTTTCATCCTCCTCTCCTCTTTAAATAACCTTTTCTTTTAATAAATAATCTAATTTTTTGTTTTGTTTTGGCATATTTCCCTTGATTTTCTTCAAAAAACAGTAATTCTGTCCTCTGCCAATATATCTATAAGACTTAAACTACTTGCCATCCTTCGTTCTTATATGCTGATTATCAGGTTTCATTGATGCTTTGTTAATAAACTACATTCATGCTCTCTGAGCATCCAGTCTTGTTATCTAATAAGGTCACAGACCTTATATAGTAAAAAGAATGTTAGCTGAGGTGATTATTTTGAAAGATTTTGCCTCACTGACTTTGCAGTTAAGGTAGCCTAAAGCCTATCCATTAAAATAGATTTTTTACCTCCATTGTTAATGCAGTTTAGTGCCATATCTTTAATATTTTGTGTGTGAAAAAATAAAGTGGGGTATGATATTTACATGTATCCTAGACTTTTCTGGTGTGCTCCTGAAAAAAAAAGTGTCTTTGTGGGCATTGTGAAAAAGGCTGTACGAACTGATGAAAAGGAATTTGTTTATTTTTTGTTTTCTTGATTTTTGTAAATCTCATATCCCTAGATTGGGTGGCATCTTTGGCTGATATTGGATATTCTATTGTCATTTATGATGCTAATTTACAAAAATTAAAATTGTTTCCGATCTGAAGCCATCTTTCTGTAATAAATATATGAATTTGAATAGAATTTTGTTTAGTTTTCAACCATGAAGTTTTCCTTAAAATTAAATTTGGCAACAAACCTATTGGGCCTTTATTTTCCTTTAAGGATTTTCAATTAGTGTGTTATTTAAACTCTGACATACACTAAAAATATTGAAGTTTCCAATTCATTTAGAAAAAAAAAAAATAAAATGCATGGGTTACAAGTGTCTCTCAACACACCTGCTGTTTGGGAAACAGCACACAGAGGATAAATTCTGCCTAATCCGTGGTCAGGTCTTGACTGTTGGATGTCTCCCAGAAGAGTTTACTATGATTTAACTTGCCTGTGATACAGACGCATGCCATTTAGTACCTAACAGTGCTAACAACTTACATAGGTTTCAGTTATTAAGATTTCAGTTAAAGGATGCTTGATTTTAATCAAGTGGCTGATCATACATAGTGGAATTTAGTTGAGATTTTGTTGTGAGGAAATACCTTCTTTTTTTTTTCCCCCCCTCTCAATTTATTTGATAAAAAAATTCCAAGATGTTAATAAGACTGTATTTGGCAATGTGAGTGGAGGTGGGGTAATACGCTATAAATCACAAGTTTCAGTGGACTATGAGGAAGACAATGACATTCCAACTAAATATGCACAAGGAAAATGGTAGGTAAGGCAAAACATCTGTAAGTGAGCTCATTTGCCTTTGCTCTTGAGAATTTTTAGTACAGTCTTTGTTTCAGCTAAATGGGGCTTTATTATTTTAATTAGCTTAATGTCTTTGGCAGGGAACTGCTTTTGGAACAATACAGGAATAGGATGGGGATATAATATAAGGAAATAGCACCTCAGCATCACTGAATTAGCCCATCATTAGAAATAATTGCTGATGTTAGGTATGCTTGACAGAAAGCTTGCAGCAGCACTGCTATGTTAGTTATCAGCCTAGATCTATATTCATTACATCTCTAACATGACAAATAATTACTTTAGAAAAAGAAAAAGCTGGATTATATTTTTTAAATCACTTATAAGCGAAGGAAGTATCAAGCAGGATAATTGCAAGGAAGATTTAAAATGAGCATAAAAAGATTGTGGCAAGATGCTATCGTTTTACTGGTAATGCTTTACTTAGAAATGGAGAATAATTTTATTCTTTGTGATGTACTTGGATTAAAGAACTTTCTCTCTAATATATTAAACATACTACCCCTAATTATTAGCCTCATCTAGATACAGATTCTCTGCTTTGGGTCTTCCTGAGAAGCTCATAGGGAGCTGTATTGCACCTCAAATAAATCCAGTCTTTCCTGTAGCGCAGTGGTCAAGGGTTTATGATGTGATGGAGCAGACTCTTTAAAATAGTCCCCCCTGTGTATTGACTGGAGCAACTGCCTCTTCATTGGCCTATACGCAGATTTACAAAGAAACCCCTGTAATTGCTGCTGGGAAGGTGAGCAGAGCCCGTTGCAAGGCAGAGGAGGCGGAGGTTTTGTTTCATTCGGGACTAGGGGCTGGTGCTGGGCTGCAGTTGCTCACAACCCACAGTTTTCTGCTTGGATGCAGAATGGAGCAAATGACCGATGTGATCTTCTGTAAGGCTTGCATTGGTCTTCTTGATGGGGGGAGTAAGAAAAACAGTAGATATATTGCACTGTTAGGAAATAATTTTTGAACGCACACTACTCTGCAGTCTTCTGGTATTTTTTCACCCTCAAGTTACTGTATAATTCAATTCCAGGCATCGTGAGTTTTTGGTCAGTGGAAGGAAATATACTAAAAACACATTTTGGAAAATGATTGCTCTCACTTATCCTCCTTTTCACTTTTCAGCATTTAATTTGATTTGTAATCTTTATTTAAAGAACAATAAAGATGAGAGTCTTTATATATTGAAAAACTCATAAATTTGCGGTGAAAATCATTCCAGGCAGAAAGAAGCTATACAGCAGAGCTATTAAACTTATTGTCAGTAGGATTCAGCCTGTAAGATCTTCACATTCACATGAGTAATGTTGGTAAGAGAGTAAAGAAAAAGCACGTTATACAGTGCCATGCTATGCACCTAATAAAAATCTACAAGTGCTGGGAAGTTTATTGCAAGATTTTATAATTAAACTTTTTGCTTCTAGTCTTCCTTCACACTACTTATGTTTCCGTGAATCACTAATAGTTCATGGCAACAGTGTGGGGGGGTTGTAGTTACACTGTATTTGAAATCAGAAAAAAATTTTGATAAAATAAGGAAAGTGTTTTCAATACAAGTTGATCTTAATGCTGTCCCAACCAAACATAACATTTTTTCAGTAGAATCTTGTATAAGATATTAAAGTATCACTGCATATAAAAAAGTGCAATTTTTCAAGCAGCAGTTCCAGGTGGAAAACAATCTTGATTATTACTTTTGGTATTTTACCATCCTAAGAATTTTTAAATCCTTAAACATCACTAACTTCACATGATGGGAGCTTTCCTACATAAGTACCCCAGCACCGTCCAAAAGATCGTCTTTATTTTTCTATGTGGCTCATTTACATTTGTAGGAGTCTGATTCTAGTTTTACTTTTGTTTATCTCCACTGATTTCATTGATTTCTCTACTCCTTCTACATGGAAAGTAAACAAGATATACCAGGATAAATGAGAGGAGAACCAGACTCATAAAGATAAAGCCTATGTTTTAATATTTGTACAAATTAAGGTACTGTTCCTTTCCATGTGATTTTCATCTTCCTTACATTGTGGGCTCGCTCAGTACTTTCTAAAACTTAATGTATTAAATGTGACTTAATTTCTGATTATACTAACTCCTCCTTCCCTTTCTCCCTTCCTTGATATATTCAACTTAGGCCAAACAGTAAGAGGTTTATTATACTCATGAAAATGCAGCAGCATTACCTCATTACACTAAAATTTATGTGCAAGAATTAAAAGAAACATTTGGAGGGCTATTTAAAATAGATATAAATATATCTGCCGTGATTAAAGATAAGTAATTTAATTTAACAGAAACTGTTAAATAAACAGCATGTTGTAATAGGTGGCAGAGTTCTGATGCCAATAAGTGAGGCTGCCAGAGGCTTTCAATCATAAGCCTCTGTTTTCAGTTGCTGATAGTCCTGCCAAATGCAAACCATTGTGGCTCTAATACTCTATGCTGAATATATCCCTCAGATTTTTTGCTAAAGTTTTGATTAAAATAAGCTTTTTCCTAAGGGAGCTTAAGAATACAAAATCTGTTCCCCGCAGTGTTGCCTCATGCCAGGTAGGAAGGATGAAGGGGAGAAAGGAAACAGCTGGACAGGACCGGAGCAAGAGGGACTGAGGTAAAGAAAGGAGTTAAGGGGAAGAACACAGGTAGAGATGAAATAAACATTCCTGGGGAAGATACAAGACATTGAACAGCAGCAGGGGGAAATAGCAGCAGGTATGGTAAGGGGAAGAATGTGGGTTTGTGTGGGGTAAGAGAGAGAAGTGAAGATGTGGGGCAGGAAGTGTCAGACAGGAGTCGGTTGGGGAAACAGCAGTTTGGGAGCTATAATAGAAAAGGAATAAGTAGGAGCCAGCGTAAGGGAAATACTCAGAGGGAAATTGGTGCAGAAGTGTCTAAAACCCCTAGAATATACTTCTTTTTGTTTAAGATATAGAAATCAATTCCGTCATTCATGAATGTCTGCTTTCTTTTGCTGAGAAAATAGCAGAGAAGTTTAAGCATGCCTTCACTCCCTGAAGGATGGCACCAGTTGGAGGCTGACAGTGTTACCAGTATCATCTCTGGTTCTAGTACTTAAAGAAACTTCAGCATGACTACCCCTGCTGAGTACCCAAAGGGATCAGCTTCTTTCACCAGATTTATGTGGTTAATTTTTGTTGTAAAATCTTATTATTACACTGCCTCTGAACTGTGCCAAAGGAACACTAAGGCTGCAACTGAAGAAACAAGAAATTATGAAACACCTGAATCGAGGTTACTCAGGCAACCTGAATGACACCCCAGACGTATTCATTTTGATTCAGTCTTTCACTCCACCACCATGACGTGCTTTTTTCCATGCTATGTCTCCATTCACCTCTCGATCTTTACATGGCAAAAGGCCTTCTCCTCTACCCTCGTTTCATCCTTCCTCAGGACTGGAGCCACATGTCTGCTCCATGGGGTGGATTAAAGACTTCCAACTGGTTTTCGGTAAACGGGTTCTCATAGCGAGCCTTTTTCTTGCTCACGTCTTAAGATCTGTGTGTGAAAACACAATTATATGCCTACCTTGTTGCTTAACGAGTTTTGATAAACGTCATTGATCAAGTGCAGCATTATGCCATCTTTTCTGCCACAAAATTTTTAAAAAAATATATTACTTTACTCTGTAAGGCAGTAGCAGGTAAATTTAGTGATGATAAATGATTTCGTATCTCTTTTACTATGTTACCAAGATACTATGAAGAAGAAGAATTATATGCAACTGTATACGTAAATGTAAAACTACACAGATTATGAGCATTTCACTGACTTCATCAAAGACATGAAAATTACCAAAGCACCGAAAACACATTACACTAACATGTTTTGAACGCTGTTATGCTCAGGATCCTTTGGTTTTTTTCCTTTTGGTCCTGTTTTTGAAGAGCCAGGTCATCCACGACAGTGTGAGATGATTGGTTTTGGTTCTTTAGCTGCACCTACTGGTCCGTGTCTGTTAGTAAGAGCAGGATGAAGAACTGTGTAGTGGAAAGCGTGAGGTGTGTGACGATATGGGAAATGTTCCCCCAGACAGCTTTGTTTCTGCACAGAAAATCTTTTTGAAGCGCCTGCAGAGGTTTTGCTTGTTAGAGTACTTTTAGCTGAAGCAGTCCCAACCCTTTTTGCTAGAAGGCATCAACTCACAGGCACTGGCATATCTCACCGAGTGCTCCATTGCACTTTGGTGGAAAAGATGTTTTGCAAAAAATTTATTCTCCCAGTAACTTAAACCATTACAGTCTTAGCAGGGATTGTAATGCTTCCTGTTCCCAGCCGTGGCAAGTATTTGATTGAAAATCATTCGCTGTATGATGTTAAAACTGTCATCCTAGAGTGCCGCCCATAGTAGAAATCAGTGTCCTTGCCAAAAATCAAAGAAAGCATCATTTTTAGCAAAATCAGCATACATACTACATTCATCCACATTAACAAAATGAGTGTTATATTAATTCATAGTTAAGTAACTCTTCTAATAGCTTGTTAAATAGTAGAATTGTTGTGGCTGTGACAGTAAAAGAATACAAAAGTGACAACACTTCTTCCTACAAGCATCTTTAAATAGTCGCATTCTGTCTTCTTGACATCAACTTGTGTCATTCATAGTTTTAATATGCATACAAAAATAGCGTATGTTTCCTACCTCATTAGCACAACTGTATAAAACCCTGAAAATGAAAGAGATACTAGCATTATTTTTTTTTTTAAGAGTTGAACTCAGTTGAAGGAAAAATATATATAAATTTAACACATCTCTGCCTAGGCTCTCTCTGTTGCATATACTAAAATAACATGAGCTCATGTTAAATACCTTCAAAACCAGCGCCAGATCAGAACTAGTTCCCATTTATCACATTAGTAACTGAATTATTTTAACCTTTCATGGAAGGGCAGAATATTTTAATAGTAGTAGCTTCCAAATTCTTTCTGTTGCAATTTTTAACTCATTTGATTTTGCATTTTCGCTAGTTATAAAGCGAGATGCATATTGTGCAAAGAATAAGGTTATTGAGTACCTGCAGAAATACCTGGAAACATACAGGAGAGCTCATGGAATTCTTGAATAGCTCAGGAAGCCTATAAATTCATTAATATCTGAATATATATTTTTAAAAGATCTTTGGTATCAATATTCTTGCAAGTACAGGTGAGTTGCAGATATGGTAAAGAAAAAATACTTTCCCCCCTTAGTGTTGATTTGACAGCATAAGTGCCAGGTGTCGAATCAGCTCAAAAATAGCACTACAGATCTCTCCACAGCTAAGTCTGTAGTCACAACCCTCCAAACAGTAGCTGCTTTTGAATTCTTCTTGCACCTACTGATCAGTAAGACAGCTTCGTTTCTCCACGAGAGTAAGAAGTTCAGGTCGCGCCTGCCCAAAGGCAGCGGGCCCTTAGGCGTACTGATGAATTTAATCTAGTTTGGCCCATCATAAAGGCACATCACAAGGCAATAATACCGGAATGAGACAGACCCCTGAAGGTGTAGAACTAGTGAAAACCCTGAAACTTATCCTGAGGTTGTTAATGGACAAGGTTGATGTAAATGGTATTTATACTGAAAGGGCTCACAGGTCTCTGGTCCCCAAACCTGCCTTTTGCTTGTGAGCTGTACTCTTCATGTGCACAAAAGCGCGTCTGTCTCACAGACTGCAAGAGAAAGAAAAACCTGGTTTGCTGAGGTGAGGTCATTTAACAAAATACTAGATAGACAATTTGCAAGGCTGTTGTGGAGGTAAAGAGTGACATTTGGAAGTGATAAAGGAATGACAAAATGAACAGAAAAACTATTCAAATGTTAGATTAGGTCCCCCACCTTATTTCTCTGGAAGAAGAGAACTATCAATTCCAAAAGCCTCATGAATCATAGAACTTAATAAATATTCTTTAAAATATTTTTGGATGGAAAGACCATGCCACCTTTCATGAAGTGATTTGGAATTCATGAAGACCTTTCATGATGATGTCAGATGCTGTTTTCCTCTGGTTCTCAGATAGACACATAGGGAGAATTTCAGAAAAAAAAAACCAACCCTCCCTCTCTTGGTCAACAGCAAATTGTCTGTGCTGCCTTAGGACTCCTTTTCTGCTGTCTGCTCAGGGCTAAGAAGAAAAATCACAGCGGATCAGGTAGGAGGGGAAAAAAAGCGAGCTGGGAAATGGACAGGAATAATCAGGAGGAACAGAAGGATAATTAACTAACATAATTATTTGTCATCACCAGGACAATTATATTTCTCAAAACTATATTTCTTGAAATAATTGGATAATTTATATCCAATAATTTATATCCAATTAGCAAGAATTGTGCATAAAATGAGAAAATTATTTTGGATGAGTGGAACCTGATTGTTTTGAAATAAATATTCAAGGGGTATAGTCATTGCTCTAAGAAAAATCAGCTAGAGTGGGATTTTCTAAGGATTTAGCAAGGAATTTGGTGGTACAGATACACCATTTCTCTGGTTTCCCTAAATGTTTCTTGAAAAATAGCATGAAAATTACTGCATATGAAGAATGCTTTGTGTTTCTTGGAAATCGGCATTCATTTTCCAAAGGAGTCAGTATAGGAAACACAAATTGGAGTTAGATGTGTAAGAAAAAGAAGGCAGTCGAGGCACTAATAATATTATCCTCTCTTTTACGGAGCTGAGAATGAATGAAATGTCCATTTTAGCAAGCCATGAAGAAACATGTGATTTTTTGTGCATTGAACTCTTCAAAGTCATATATAACTGCTAGCAGAGGAGTTAGAGGCATAGGACAGACATAAAAGGATAACTCTTTTTTTTCTTAGCAAATCTCAGTACTTTTTTATTTTCTGCAGCTCACATTTCTGCTTAAGATTTGGATAATAAATTTTAATAATATTTCACTGATTAATTGGTTTAAATTGGCAGCAAATACGGCAAAAGGGGTGGTAAAGAAGAATTACTTCTATACGATAGCTCTGACACTACAAAATAGTTCAATTTGATTGTAGAGGGCATCTCTGACTTTGAAATTTAATGAATTCTGCTCCGTCTCATGCAACCTGTACAATCTTAAACTGATAACTGCAGATTGCAAACATCCTTCTGTAGGTGATACTAGAAACAAGCGTATATCATCATCCAGATCCTCAGTGCTCGTATATCCAAATAGAATTTTCTGAAGCCTACTATAGATTCCTGTAATGGAGCAGTGGTATCTCTGAGCCTTGCCACCTTTCAGGAACACAAAGCAGAATTTTGGCAAAGTGAATTGCAAATTAATGAGTGCCCTAAGGTTAGTTTTCAACCTGTTGCACGGCCCCAGTTTAAAATTGTACAAAAAGGCTCCACGTCTTTGTGGAAGCCATTTGATTTGAAGGTTTCCTGTTTACAATGAGCTCTGACATCACTTCTTTCTGGCTTTAATGCAAAATTTCATCTCGTGTTTGAACTATAGAATTAACCGGGAAATGTCAAAGCTACTTGAAATGTCTCTCTTTGTAACAGAGATTTCTCCCAATGGGATTTTCATAAGCAGTTGAAGTCAATTAAAGGCTTGGGATAAAAATAACAAAAAATCTTGAAAAACGGTGTAAAGGTGTTTGAAACCCAGCTTCCATAGCTAGCAGATAATGCCAATCAGTGGCAACTGCTTCCTCTGAGCCTTTGGGAGGGAGAAAATTAGCATCACTAAACTGAACACCTTACCTAGGTTTTTGCACATTTTGAGCTTCCTGTCAGCAGCCTGGATTTTTAATTTAAAAGACTTAGCAAATACTGAATGCTTTTTGAAAAGACCCCAGGATGACCCTTGCTCTGTGCTAGAAGAGGCTGCAACTGCCTGCTATAGGAGTGGTCTCAGACCTTCAGAGAGATTAGGTGGCCTCTCTTCTGTTCTAGCATCTCATTTTTTCAGCGCATATATATGCATGGAGACAAAAGCAAAATCAACTGTGTCATTAAAACAATTAATTGAAACTGTGTGCCAAAGAAAGTAACTCCATTGTGGTTACAGGGAAAAATAGGTCACTTTGGCCAGCAGATTCAGTTTTCATTTCTGACCCAATTAAAAAATACTTTGTTGAGAATAACTGTTACTTGCAGATTAGCAATCCAACATCATATGTCTTTCAATTAATTAGTTATGAAGGATATTTCTATTCTAGGTCCTAGAACGTAAGGATAAATCTCAGCTTCGGTGATATATTAATGAGCAGTGCCAGAACATGTATTGATTCATTACTTTCATTTAATGACCTGGAAATGTTTGATATTCTTAAAGTATTGGGAATATTCCACCATCCTGCCATACTAAAATTTCTAATATGTTTTAAGGAAAGGATCTTGAAACTTGAGACATATATTTTTCTAGAAATTTGGGATAAATATTTTTGTAAGCTTTAACAAGAAGCTGAGGTTAAAGGTTGAAAGTTAAATATGACTGACTGGATTGCACAAAGGAAAGTGTTAATTTTAATTTTATATTTCTTTAACAAGAGATTAGTTATAATGTATGGGTTTGCTCAAACAACACATCATTAAAACTGTCAGGTATACAGTGGTGTTATCATACAAATAATTTTGCATTTCTTGCATGTCTTGAGGGAATGCCTTCTAAGTGAATAAGTGAAAAATTAGTAATAAAATTACTTGGTATTTGGAATGGCTTTATTTTTTTCAGTTCCAATGTGTGTGTATTTAGTGAGGATACTTAGTTATTAACACATTGGTAATATTTTTCCCCTATACCCTTATATACGCATTACATCCTTTTAAAATTATTCTATCATAATTTATATTTTATTGGCATAAAGCACCAATACTAAATAGAATTGACTATAGATGAATAGCAGTACTTAGAGCAGTGGACAAGACAGAATTTAATTAATGTTTCTAATAAAAAGGAAGAAAAAGTTTTAATGTGTTTTGAAGCTGATGGAAAAAATCTTATCTTACAGAAGTGGTTTGTTGGAACAAAGTTTCAAGTCATTGTTTTCTAGAAGACCAGTCAATAAATAGTAAAGAAAACACCGTAAATTAAAATAGCTATATAATGGAATTCCTCGGACAGAGCTAATTGGAGAAAAAAAAAAAACTTGTAAAAATTTTACAGCTTTTTCGGTTGCTGTTTAAAAAGTGTATTACTGCTAATGTGTTTCTGTTGATCATTATTCTAGTTATTGTTAGCTCTGTTTTCTTTTAATTTCTTGTATATAAATTTGCAAGTTCATTTTTTTCCCTCGCTGGAACTTTTTACAAACTTTCTTGGGTTTCTGTGGTCTGTAGGACCTGAGGAGTTGTATGTGATCTCATTGGATTTTATTCTTACTTTATCAAAATAAATAATGGATCAAGCTCATCTTTTAATCTGCCATTTGTGAAACCTAAGAGAGGTTAGGTAAGGAAATGTCAAGAGCCAGCTAGAGCTGCCTACCCCTTTCAGCCAGTTTTCCAAGAGTGCAGCTGTCTACAGGAACCTCTCCCTAAAATAGAGCTTGATAGCGCCATGTTAGTTTTCACAGAAATATTTCAAAAGCCACTTGCCACAGGCAAGAAGGATTTCACCAGCCATAGAAGTGCACCTAAATCTAAAGAAGCATCTCTAAATAAAAGGTTTGAATTAAGTCTGAAGAAAAAGTCTGTAACAGGAAGAAAATATACCACGTCCAGTTGAAACTACAGCAGGAGTCTCTGCAGGCCAAGTACTAACACCTGGATTGCAACTTGCACAGGAAAACATGGTTTAAAAATGGTGAAATCTTTGGAAGCAGTTAAGCAGTGCTTATTTCAGGATGCCAATGGTCTTGCTGAAGGTTACTCAAGATGTTGCTCCCAGCTCTAGTAAACCTCTTTCCCTGAAACCAAGGTTTTAAGAGGTGATTGCTTTTTGTCTTTTTGTTTCTTTTAACCATCATATATATATATATTCATGAGTAAATACAATTTAAAAATTAATCTGTTTAAAACAAAATATGATATTGAGAGTTCCATTCATACATAAAACCATTTCATTTACTTACATTTTTAATTTAAATAAAAATCAGGTATTATCAATTCATTTACATGCAAAATTTGAATAAAATCAACATATTCAGTATCTCTTTTTATACCTTACAACTTCAAAAAACCTCAGAATTCACAATTTTTTACTCGTAACTATAATGTCCTTCTTCAGTGAAACTTGTCTAGTTTTTCACTGATTTGGATTTATCCAATAAATAAGGTGAAATACAATATTTTTCATTTGGATTCATTTGAAGCTGAAGGACAAAATAGAGGGAGAAAAATGCAGGAAGGATTCTTTTTTTTTTATACGGACTATTGAAAACAAAACAAAACAAACACCAAAAAAAGTGGTGGGAGAGGACGGAACCTATAGGAACCCAAACAGGCCAAGAAAGGAGCTCTGAAAATCATTTAGTCCAAGCTGTTTTTCAGAGCTGTGAGCTCAGACAAGGCTGCTCAGGGCTGGGACCTGTTGGGGCTTGGAAACCTCCAAGGATGGACCCAGAACAACCTTGGTGAGAACCTGAGCCCCTGCCCAGCCCTGTCCCTCTGGGGGAAAGCATTATGATTAATTCTCCTGTCTTTGCTGTGAGGAGGTAGCGTCTGGAAGAGGGGAGCGATAGCACTTTAAGTTACAGGAATAAGATGAAATGTAGGTCATAGGTAGGAGCCCTGAGCTCCTTCTCAGTTTGGCTCCTCACACATTATAGGAGCAGACCGTAAAAGTGTTATGTAGTGAAAATGCAGGACCCGATAGAAACAATTTTGTCTCGTTCTCCAGATTCAATATAGAACTAGAAAAAAAGGCTTGACTTAAACTTTATACTATCAACTAGAGTGGTGACTAACAGCTGTTTTCAAGGGCAGTATCTCCTGTGCTTCTCTAATAGAAACAATATAATTAATATGTAAAAGAATTATGTTATTGGACATTAAGACTGGACCTGCAAGACTTAATATGTTAGATTAAAAAGCTAACTGAATTGAAATTTATGACCCAGTAGCCATTTAAGCAATGACTTATAAGTCAGTTTCCATTGTATCTACAATATATAGACTAAAATTCCACAGAATTTGTGGTCTGGATTGATTAACAAAAGCATATAAAACGATCAACTTTATCAGGCAAAGGGAAAACTTACTGTGTTTATTATTAATTATAAGGACAAGTTTGGTTATGAAATCTTACTTCATTCTGAGAGTAAGCAAACTATTGAGGTTTTGCCCTTTAACATTACTTTAGCCATGTTATTTAAATTCTTGTGTAATTATAAACCACATTTTGTCAATAACTGAAAGATTCAGGTCATTAAGTTTTAATTAATTGCACAGACTGATTAGCAACGGTTGAATACCATCAAAGTGACTTCTTTAATCTACTTTACATGTATCAAGCACTTTAATTATTATTTTTATGTAAAGAAATCTAGTGCAGTTAAGCAATACAACTTCACCATTATGACGTCTTTACAATAATATTTGAAAAATATGGGTGGTCACCAATTAACTAGTATTTTTTTATTGATAATTTTCATAGAAGTAATGATGATCCATAATGATAGAACTTAAACATAAAACAGCATTGAAGACAATTTACTTCAACAGAATCTAATTAATAGTAATTTAAAGCTGTGTAAAAAAGCATCAAAATAAGCAAAGCTGGAGTGAAAGACAACAAATAGTTTGTGTGATTTTCATATAGAGCTACACTAAATTCTGTTATGCATTATGTTCTATTCACAGAACTATGAATCTGTGAGAAAGTTTTGTCTCAAACCTATGAAAACATTTTGATATTCTGGAAGAATTTTATGCATGAAACTGTATCCATCTACTGGACTTTGAACACATAATTTTGCTAATCAGTAGGACTCTTTGTGTGCTTAATTTTCAAGAGCACTCCAGTAACTTTTTAGAAGTTAGACGCATGGATAAATGTGTTCATAATTCAGCTTAAAAATTACACAGACGCAACCTATAGTCTTATATTATTGCAGCTTTTCAGTGTCTGTGCATGTAAGATTTCTATGGGGGAGAACAAACCAGTATTTAAGAGGAAATCTGTGTTACTTCTATTGTGTGTATAAAATTATTGTATATTATAGTTCTCAGTCTAACAAATTTTAGTTGTAAAGAGTCTTTCTTTGTATTACTATTACATAATTACATTATCATTTATCTTAATCTAAATTTTGGTGGCAATGGCTGTTGTATAAAATCTTTGCTCTTAGAACATTTGTGGAAGCTGTTTACTGCCTAATATATTAATAGAGAGGTAATATTATAATTTTACAGCTAGCTAAAAACAACAATAAAAGTCACCTTTATTTTGTGACTCTCTCCTCTAGTAGGCTCTTGTGATGAGAATAAAGTAGCCTGTTAAATTTATGTGAAACCTGTTTATAGGGAAAAAAGACTTTATAGAATACTTGACTTAGTTTGGTGACCAATTAACATTTTTGGCTTAATGTAGGATAAATTAAGTATTTCAAAAAAACTGACTGATTTAATAGTTCAGTTCTAGAGTTTAATGTAGAGAAAGAAAAACAACTATCATGGTACTGAATATGTTTTTGTTGTAACCATTTATTAAAATTCAGACTCAGAGTGTACCTCTCCTCTCGTAATTATATTCCCTGCATCACAGCATCCTATTACCACCAAAATAATCTGAGTTCTCATTTAGGGTTATGATTGAAAAATAGTGGATTCAATGATTAGGAATTCACGACTTGAAGCTATTTGAGATTTCTTGGAAATTGAAATGCACTCTGCAGGAAAAAAAAAAGTTCCTTGCCGTTTAACTGATGCTGTAAAAATGCAAAAGGAATAATACCTGAAAGAACTTTATGAGGTTTAGGATACTTAAGGTTCTGTTCTTATATTTTATTACCAGCAGTCATGTGTCACTTTTTATTATTGGTTGTTTATGGTTCCACTTCCTCAGCTTCCAGGCCCTACCACCATAATTTTCAGAAATATTCTGCTAAGAGACTTAGCGTAAGATATGAGACATTGTTATCCAAGAATAAGCCATAGCTCTGGCTTATGCTTAGAGGAAATGACACGGCACTAAAAGAAAGGGAAGAACATGAAATGGATCCTGCTGGTCAATGTTTTCTAAATCCCTAAGGCTGGATCTAAGTATCAGTTGTGTGAACGGCTCTTGGCTCAGTGGCCCTGTGAGGTGTTGCTGCGTGCAGTCACCCTCTGGTGCACTGTTGTGTCAAGAAGAAACCTGCATATTTGGGCTACACCACACCGAGCCATTGTGCAGTCAGTCAAGTCCATGAGCAGGACACTTGATGCTTGCCAAGTGCTGAAGGTCCACGGCTTGCCATGTAGACGTGGACTAAGGGACTGAGGTGAGATCTATTGCACAAAAAAAGGATTCACTGAGTAAATGTTCCCTAGGCAGCATTTGGGAAGAGTTAAACACAGATGTGGATGTAGCCAAAGAGATAAGAGCTTTCTGAATTCAGGAATTGCAGCTTAGAAAAAACACTGGTAATGTATTTTATTCAATAACTTTTGACAAAATATACTGAACTAGAAGAACAGAATGGAACGGAATAGAATAGAATAGAATAGAATAGAATAGAATAGAATAGAATAGGAATAGGTCAGGTTGGAAGGGATCTCAAAAGACCGTCTAGTCCAATTTTTTGTGTGAAAGAGCCTGGATATTGGCCCCATATTGGCTGGGAATTCATACTTATGTCATCCTATGTAAGGGCACTGGCCTATTCCCTTACATGGGACTAATAATTATTATTATTAAGCCTTTATTATTTTTGGTGTGTTTCTTGTTGTTTCTAATTTCAACTCTCCTCTTCTAAAACACAGGATTTACTTTTGACAGAGTTTCTGGGAACAAGGGGAAGTGTGCTTCTAGGCTGCGTGTCGGGGGGAAGGGAAGGGTATGTGAGAGCTGTAGGCATTTATGGTGGTTTTCATGTTGAAACCAGATCTAGTTACAGGAGTTCTTGTCTAACTGAGAAGCAGCAATCAAGGCTTGATAACTGCTTTGAGTATAGATACCTATATTCTGTCATACTCACATTGTGAGCCCTCTTATGGATCTGGCTGTCACATCCTCTTTCAGATACAATTTAGATTAAAAATGTTCAAGGACTTCACTTTTTAAAGTACTTAAGGCAAAGTGAGACAAATATCTGATTATATTACATTTCTGATTCCCACTTGTGTTCAATCCATATCAGCATCCATACGCTATTATGTATCTTACTTCATCTGCGAGTGCTTGGATAGCTTGGTCTGACTGCACATCTCCCTTGTTTTTCTTTAATATTTTACCTTGGTTTAAGAAATCATGCTGATGTGGGGATTAAGAAACTTTGAAGAGCCAGGCTACATGCAAGGAGAGTTGCTTTCAAAGCATACGACAGCTGGTGGTTCGGTTTCATTTTGAATTGTGAAAGTCTATTTTTCTTTTTAATCATGCTAGGCATTTGATGTCAATATTATCTTGTGGTAGTATTCCACAAGTGAATTATATGTTAGTGTCCTGGTTTGCTTGTTTGACATGAAAGTGTGTGTACTGAAATAGCTCTCTACCTAAGCATGGGAAACTCAACCCTGCAGATGCTACTCTGCATGTGCAAATAAAAAAGAAAACTGTGTGCTGATCTTTCAAGCAACATGATAATACGTTCCAGATACAGAAGCAAAATGAACACTTAAAAATAGATTCAACAGTATCTTAAATTAATAGAAATGCAATCGCCAGACTTTAATGCATAACAATGTTCACTACTGGTAATACAGCAGTGACAATGAACTGCAATAACAAATACGTGATTTTTTTCCCCTACTGATAAACCTTTACAAGTCAGGTTGCAATCTCTCTCCCTCTTATTCACTTTCACTTTTGTAGCATGACATGTAGTATGTATAAATTCTATTTAGAGAGATAATTTGCACAAAATTTTTTGCAATGGGAAAGGTTACTTATTCACAGAAAGTCAAGCAGTAAAGCAGAAAATGTCTGTTTGAATGAGATTTTTTTTGTCTGTATGTATAATGTCATATTCTCTGCAGTACAGGAGGAAGTAAATGGCATTAGAAGCAGTAAAACTCATTTCTTCATAATACTGTAATACTGACCTTGGCATTTCATAAAATAGCCCCCCATATAAAAATAAAAAATGAACAAAATAAATGAACTGTTCAGATTAGGAAACAAATGCTTAAGAGATACTTAGGGACCAGTAAAGAGGACTCTAATTTCCTGTGTTTCTCTGTCCTCTGAATGGAGTTTTGAAGTATAACATCATACACAGCCACTGGGAATTTCAGATCCATAGCACTCTTTACTTTTGTTTCAAGCAGAAATAGATACTGGAAATTTTACAGCAAAGATGTTAAAAAACCAAGCGCTCCTATTAAACATCCAAAACCTTGCAAGCCATATCAATATGTAAGAAAAAAAAAAAAAATTAAAAATAAATAAAAACACTTTAAAAATTCCCTAAATACAACATCGCATAGCACAAAACCCCCAAACCTGAATCACATTCATCTTACAAGAAAGTACACAGTGTTTTCCTGCTCCTTATAACCCTTTGAATGTATAAATGACTGAATGTAGTCTCATGTGGTGGGTTGTGCTTATGTCACGAGCTTATCTCAAATGACTCAGAGAACTTATGCCAGCCAGAAAAAAAAAAGGGCAACTAGTGTGAGGGTGGAGAAGGGTATAATATCTCCTCTTATCCCCAGGTATATTTGCAGAGGTGAAAAAAAAGCATAACTGAAATAAGTATGCAAGTCTGATTGACATCATAAGGATATTTTTCTTAATGGAAACTCCCACATTTCACCTCGCTTCCAGGGTGAAAACAAGAACCTTATTTCACTATTGGTCTATCTGAGAAAATTGATAGCAACTTCACCACTTCAGGGTCTTATAAAAGGAAAAAAATCTTTCAGGAAAGAAAGTCTGGAGGGAAACTGCAATGCAGAGTAAATCAGAGTAGAAATTTAGTTAAACTAAAGGTGAGTTTCACCTTTCAGATTAAGACTCTCAAGTCAAGATGCCTGCATATAGAATTGAGTTTACTTGCCTGAACATTGGCATCTTGAGACATCTGAAATTACTAAGGCAAGCAAGATGCACTACAAGATGCAAGCAAGTATGGAGCTATGGGGAGCTGCACCTTTCTGGAACAGGGTTAGGATACAGGAGGGATGCTCTAGATTATAGAATGGTACAATGTACAATGGTAGACTTTTCTGAATGATCCATTTTATCAACAGTATCTTGCAAATGAAAAAATTGGGAGAATGTAATTATGTTTATGAAAAATGATGTCAGGAAATTTCTAAGGTTTAGGAAATGCACAAGAGAGCCCAGTCACCTGGCTGTAAAGTTCAGATGAAATACAGGAGAACTAAGTGAATTTTTCAGAGCTGCTCAGTTCAGGCTCTCATCTTCCATTCCAGATATCTTGCAAACAGGCACAGTTCTGAAGCATCTCATGTCACAGATCAGCGCCTCAACCCTCAGGTTACATAGAAAATGACTGATTCTGACTTAGATCTCAGCTATACTCCAGATTTCTGCTCTAGTCAGTATGGAGGATAAAGCATGATCCAGCATGAATACAACCGTGCAAGAAAAAAAACCACTACCTAAATTACACCAAGAACTTTTTTTTCTTTTTAAGAGAAAGGCAAAGTACGATTGATACAAAATGCAGTCAAAAAGAGCAATTTGCCACTGTAGCATAATTTTGCATTAATAAAACATCTTTGCTGTGGATATACATTTTCTCTCTCCTTTTGGAAGCTGTTACACTTCATAAAACGACTCTAATGTTCACTGGATGAAAAGGAGAGGAGCTGACATTTGTCACAAGGCTGAGTGTAGTAGCCTTGAATATTGCAAATCAAGATTTGTGTTTGTGGCTCCCTTAGAACTCCAGGGTGAAAACACCTGAGTCTGGGTTTCCCACTGAGCCACAAGGCAGTGCCTGTTCCAAAGTGCTTCCTCTCACTAGCTTATCCTATTTCTCCTTTTGTTTTAGTGCTAGAAAACTAGAACTGAAAGTCGCATTCCATTGAACGTTCAAAGTGACAAAGTGGCAAAAATGGTCTGGCCTCTTCCTGTTTCCACCTGGTCTGGCAAACCCCTCTAAATCATACCCAAAGGGCAACATTTGCAGCAGCAGAGCTGCTTTGTTCCCCTGACTGAATCGTTGCCCATTAGCCTTATCTTTAGTAACAATTTCCTTTTCTCCTGCTGTGCAGGCCCAGTGAATTTTAGGTAAGATGGCTTCAGGCTTGGTACAGTACTTAAGCACACATCCTGTGGCAGATTTATTAAGATACATGAAGATGAATCTCAAGGGCAGAACATACAAGCCTGGGCAAGACTCTTTTACAGATTCCCTTTTAATGTTCTGATTTCAAAGGATCAATTTTCATATCCAGTCATAAATTTCCAAAAGACTATTTCATTAAAAAAATAAGAATTAGGACAAATATGGGATTTTGGCACCCAGTTATGCAATATACAGCTTTCTCATCATCTCATGTTGGTTGTAAATATCATAAATTTACAGGACAGCATGGATATGGAAAGGCAGGGTCAGGGAGATTCATGTGTAGATGTAGTAGTATTACCAGCTGTTATATAGCTGCTTTTACTTTGAATATTACTGTACCTCTTGATACTGTTATAAAAACGACAAGCCTTTTCCTCTTGATAGTTCATTCTGATTATTCTTTTTGGTTTGAAATAGCTTTTCTTATTGAATCTAACCAGCTATTTTTATTGCTACCATTAATCACCAATCCCATTCTTTCCCTTCTTTTGTTCCTAAACACAATTTAAAAAAAGCCCGCACCACAGAAAAAGTGTTTAAAACCCATAATTTTTAAAAGTTTAAATTTAGAAATATAAAATAGAGAGAAAATTCAAGAAAATATTTGTCAAAAACTTCAGATATCACTTTCTGATAACTTCTCTGGCTGGAATGGTGACACCATGTTAGCCAATGCTTATAGATTTATGCAGTAGCTTTTCTTTCCAAAATGTTGGAAGGGCTGCTCAGGTGGAGCCAGTTCCTGTCTAACTTTATGAGATTTTTATAAGCAACACATATCCAAATAAAAAATCTTCAAAAGCTTTAAAAAAATAGAATAATTTAGATGGCAGAATGAAGGCTGATACTAAATCTGAAACAACTTAGATTTATTCTAGTCTAGTGTAGAATTTTTACATTTGTCTAGAAAAGAATAGAAATAGTAGAAACCTGCGATATGAAACATGACTGAGTCACACGTTGAGGATGAAAAAGTAATTCTACATGTATGTGTTCTTTCAGCTGGGAGAAGTATGTGAACTTGGGATAGACAATATATTCAACCCACTTTGTAATAAATAATGGACTGATACAAAGATTAATGAGAAGGCTAGAATTTTAATCGTCTTTTTGTTCAACACAGAGTTGGTCCTGAATACAATTACATGGATAAAGGAAGTCTGCCTTTTTGAACAAGAATTTTTTTTTTTTCCTGACACTGTTTGGCATTTGTTGGAAGTTTCATTCCTGAAATAAGAGTTCTCTTCTACAAACAGAGAATGCGGTATTTTATCACTGAGACTCGGGGTTATTTGAAGCACTGGGAATTGTTTGTATTTCTGTAACTAAATGAAAATGGTCTGAAACTAGAATATGACCTTGTAAAGGTGAATAGACTAACTTGTTGACAACCATCTTCAAGAGCTGGTCAAACGGGCAAGAAGGGTGCATGAGAGCAAGAGAAACCCCCCAAGGAAAATTTTAAACAGCTCTGACATTTTACACCTAAAATCTCCGCATTATAAAAATAGCACTGTGTCCACTGCAAGCAGCCCACTGTCCCACAGGAATAACAGAGCACAGAAACTGGTAGAAGGGTTAATTCTGCTCCTTATCTTGCCATTACTTTTCGTAGGATAGCAAGGCAAAATACATTAGCCGTTGTTCCAATATAGCAATGAGTAAAGAAAATTATAGGGTACTTCCTTAACTGCTTAGATATGCAAACAAATAATCAGTCCTCACTGGGATACTCTTGTAGCATGAGCCTTGTGACTATAGAATTCAGATGTCATAGCATTTCTCTGCGTCGGTTTCCCTATTTTTACAGTGAGGATATGATCTCTATTTATTTGTCCCTAAAATTTGCAATGATGACTTGGCCAGTAATCATGGACGACTACGAACAGCTAAAGGACCTATGAAAGGTCCAAGTTTTTGTTCCTGTTATTGTGCTGTATAATACATTGTTCTCCCATCCTCCTTACCATTAAATATCAAATGCAATTTGTACAATAAATGTATTATGGCCCTAATCCATGCTATTATAACTTTAGAAGCCATAATGGTGTGCTTTACTTGCTTCATAAATATACATGGAAAGCTAGATTTAAACTCCTTTTTTAATTAAAGTGAGGGGGGCGATACTTTCCCTTCAGCTTTCTGGTTGTGTGCCAGAACAGAGCTTTCCTGGGGCTTACTCCTGGAGTCAAAATGTTCTTAACACTTGACTCAGGAGCGGTATTAGCTCCCAAATAAGTGCATCTTCTCTATGAAGCCCCTAAACCCTCTTTTATTCTCAAGATTAAGAAGAATCTCCTTTCTACTGGGGTTAACAATTCCTTTTTATTTAAAGATAAATGAAATTCAAACACCATAAATATCACAGGCAAAACAATGCAATGCTGTCTTATTTGTATGTTTATAGCCTCATATAAATTTATAGTTCTGCACAATTTTTTTAATTACCTCTCTTATTAAACCTCCTTATAGAAGCAATAAGTGTTTGTGAAGAAAAAACCCGACGTTTAGCATTTCATAGCAAAAATAACCTTCAACAACAATCTGACATTTCTTAGGTTGACTTGAGTTTACTTAAAAGGAAAAAGTCAGCAGGCAAAACTTGGAAATCTCAGAAGTCTCCCAACCTTATCCCCAACTTAAGAGTTCAGATAGCTAGAAAGGTTTCTGTTTTTATCTGACCATTTTCCGTGCAAGCAAAGAGAAAACAGAGGGAAAGAAAGGTGGAAAATATCATAATAAAGCTGAATGACTTTTTGCCTTTTTAGTTTTAGCTTTGAATGCTTTGTGGGAGCTGAAGGGTGCAGATGGCTATAAGCTTGCCTCCTGCCTGTGGAGGGCAATAATTGCATTCCACAGCAGCCCAGCAAGCACCAAAAGGGCTTACCAAACCATGCCCTGGTGCTCTGTTGGCTGAAATTCCACCTCTGATTCAGAAAAGATCCTTACTTCACACTTTCCAGATCGCTGTATTGTAAGGAAGGGAGATTGTAAATGTGGTAACCGGAGACAATAATCTTACTAACGAGGTATGTAGAAAGAACCACATGTTCACACCAACATGAAGGCTTCTATTGTATATATATATTACTGCAGTAAAGAATATCACCGCTTTGACCCATACACTATATTCCAGGCAAACTTTCATATAATTTGTTGTGAACATATCTGTCAGCAGAAGTCACAAGTCTTAGATTACTCGCTGCATCAGATTAGTCGAGGACTTCCTATATGTAAAGTAGAAGAGCAGTGATATCAATTCCTTATAAATACATTACAATTTCATTCTTACTCTCTGATTTCAAAACTGTCTATCGAGTGCAAAAATGGTAGATTATTTCTGCACATATTTGTAAGACACAAGTTTGGTTTTTGGTATGCAAGGTGATATTACTGCTATTTAAATTATGTCTGCTGAAATGCAGGTAATAGCTGATCAGTAGCTAGTAATGAGCTGCTGATCAGCAGCTTCATGATATTTGCTAAGAAGTGGTATTCCTCCTTTCTTTGACCTAAAGGAACTCTCTCAATGAGTGGTCTTACTTAAGAAGCTTTTAACTTGGAAAAAGCCATTAGAACAGACTGTAGTCAAGTACACCTTTGGTGGCTAAGAAAACTTGCATATGGCAGTTAGGAGAATCTGCCACGCAGATCCCTACAGATTTACCCCCAAAACTGCTGAAACAATGAGAAGTCTGTCATTATCATGTAGCGGTTTGGGCTCTTCTCCAAATGAGAAAATTCCTTTCAATGTGTGCATACTGCAACCAAATTAAGTATATTATGCTTTATGGAATTTAAGTGCTTAATTAAAGTTGCCTGCTCTAAGTTACCGATGTCACATGAATCATATTGGTGAAGAGAAGAAGAGGACTAGGATTTCTGAGGTAAAACGAACAGGACAGTGGTAAGACAGTGCAGGAAAGGAAACTGCTGTGCCAGGAAGCAGCTCACAGGGAGTTCTCCAGAATCAGCTTGAATTAATGTTCCAGTCCACAGCCCTTGTACAAAAGGTGAGATCTGATAGAGATTGCTAACAGCATAACTATTCTTTATCATTTGAACTCAAAGGAATACATCATAGATGAAATGAATGACATCGAAGGCTGGAGTAACAGAAATGGCCTGAAGTATAATAGTGTAAAAAGGCAAGGCCAGGAACGTGGGGATACTTAATGAAATCTCTAATTATAAATTTTGTGTTTATCAGTAAAAACATTACTGAGAAAGAGGGGGATCTCACGGTCATCCCAGGAATACTAACAGGTGCAAATATTTTGGAGCCATGGGAAAGACAAATATGTAATTAAAATTTATCAGAGATGTTTTCAACAGAGCAAGTGTATAACTGTACCTACTGACAAGCCACAGGCAAGGCCTCATCTTAAATACAATACTCTTGTTTAGGAAATGTGATTTCAACTGAAATAAGTGCAGCGAAGGGCTGCAAAATTGAAGATAGGGAGACAGAACCTATGATACGAGGTAAAGGGATTGTTTCATTTAGCCTAATAAACTGTAGGCTGAGAAGGGAGAGAATTGCTGTGTGTAGGTAGAAGAGTACATGCAATCTCTAAGGAAAGGGAAAAAATAAGGGGGGAAAAATTATATCTGAAATATAATTTAGTCTGGGCAGTAGAACAAATGCATCTAGAATGGCTAAGAATGAATTCTGATGGAAAGTTAGATACTGGATCATGAAAGCATTGGGGTTCTGGAACTCCCCAGAAGTAACTAGTGGAAGAAGAAAAACTTAACTGCTCTCACAATGCTAGAGCTGGCATCTGTGAGGGATGGCATTTGTTTTCTTTCTTGACCAGCAGGAAGCTGGGCGTGCTTTGGGGAATTTGGGGCTGAATCATTTTCATCTCAATGTGGGAACAAGTAGATGGGGACAACATCAGCATATTATGTATCTCTTGGGGTAGTTACTGTATGTTTTAATAGGGATTGAGAAGAAATTTCTGTGAAGATCAAGCAGGTTAAGACTGAGAATTCTTATTTGCTTTCCTCATAGTATCAAACACAAATTATTTTCACAGTATTTTGCAAGCTGGTGATACTGCACAGCTCCAGTGTGTTCAGAAGTCCTCCAAAGTTAAACATCTGCTACCATAGTGGTAGCACACTGATTTCCCAAATCCCAGAGATTCAAGACAGCAGATGGAGACTACATCTCAGCAGATGAGGTCACTTTACCTATCACGGCCTTTTTTAACTAACAGATTCATAACTACACTGAAAGATTGTTGTTTTTTAAAATCAGCTTTTTCAAAATTACCTAAACTGTCCAATACAGAACTTAGCTTACAGCTGAAGAGCTACTTCGATAAATAAAAACTATGAAGTGATATTTAATTCCATTACGTCAGCGGTTATTTCATCCTTTTATCTATGATACAACCAAAAGCATAAATTTGCAGAAATAAATATTTGCCCATATTAAAAAAAAAAAAAGGAATAACTGAATGTTTCTAAATAAAAATAGAAAAAACATATGAGTGAAAGATCACTCTAAATTTTAGCTGAGACTGTCAGTATCAAAGTGGCTTCTTCCAGCAAGATGTGTAACCAAAGAGAATGCACAATACTGAAAGATGGTCACAAGGCTTATTAGCCAAATATGGCAAGTTGATGGCATGGCGAGAATCACATATGTGGAAATTTAAGTAGTCTCAACAAAGGGAAAATAGTCCATTAAGGCTTCAGTGACTATCATCATGGTAAAATAAGTCTTTATTGTGGCTCCTTTTTACACATTTTTTAGCTAGTAAATTTACTTCTCAATGACAGTTTATTTCCTGAGACATAAAAGACAATGTCAAAAAATGACACTTGACATTTTTGAGAGTCCACTATAACTGCCTTTTAAGTTTTCTTGACGCTAGCTCAGAAAATATGGAACAGCTATTAAACCGCTGTTCCCCTAATAAACATTAATTATAAGACAGCAGGTGATTAATCACTGATAATGAGCTATAGATGACTTTTAATGGTCAGCTAATAGTGTCATAGACCTTTAATATGGAAAATAATTAAAATTGATAACAGGTTGTATGGTGAATATGCATGTTAAAAATGTGCTTACAGTACAAAAGGCAGGCACCCAAATATAGGAGGAATATCTTTCCCTGTGACCATGACACTTTAGCTCAGTGCTTAGGGCACCTGCAAGGGGGGAAGAACTGAATTATTGTCCTAGTGTTAAGCACCATTTGAAACGGAGCTTGGATTTGGTTTACAACTTACGACTGTTGATTTTTCCTCTGAAGGTGAAAGTCCTAACCAGCATACTGCAGTTATTCTCCCTTGTTCTTCCTGGCACAAGAAACTTTCAATTATAGCATGGAAAGTGAATCCTTTGTGGGAAAGAAACCTTTTCCATCACCTTTCCATTTCTGTAACAACCTATAGATGATTACAAAGGCACTCTTTGGAAAACAGAGATGTGACTCAAAATGTCTCCCTGGCTTCAAAGAAAATGTAATCCTGGCCTTTTCCTTCTGAGATGGCATCACGTATAATATAGCTCTGTAAGGCTCTATCTTTTGGGGAAGAACAGTTCTTTAGCAGAAACAGTTATGGACCTGGAAGGGATTTCAATGCCATCAATATTTAGAAATGTTTTGCACCTTAATATTGTTCAGAATTAAAGGGCTTGTCTGCACAACCTATCCTGCTGGGTCACTGCAACGCCCTGCCACTCAGCTGGCTGACTGCTGGGAACCAAACTGCCCACACACACAGTGATAGCCTGAAGACTTGCCAGTTCTGGTAAATTGTCTCTGGCCTGATAGGCACACAACACAGCACAGTTTGCATCTATAGGGCTAGATTTTCTCCTGGAAAAGGTCTAAGCTGTTTCCTCAAAGAGGTCTCAGCTGTACTGACTGGTTCCTTCAATACATTATCTCCTAAACCATATTGGGCATTCTTGGGAAAGGGCCAGTTTTTCCAGGCCAAAACCAGGTTAGGGAGTGTGCTAATAATTAGCAATGTGGTTTGGTGATGTTTTTTGTCAGTGTTAGTTGATGGTTGGACTAGATGATCTTAAAGGTCCCTTCCAGGCTAGGCAATTCTATGATTCTATGATTCTAGGAAATAGTAGAGGCCCATGTCCTGCCACTCTCCACTTTGCTATTATAGTCTTTGGTGTCTAGCTTATGACTGAGCATTACAAAATCCAGAACCAGGGCCTACACGTTAGGTATTATCATGCTGGTGTTAAAACAGTTTTTTCAAGGAGGCCATTCACCATTAGTAACCAAATTAACAGCCAAGAATTATAATGTTAAGGCTATATGGAAAACCAACTTGCTGAAGGTGAGAAAATTTGGGACAATTTGGGGAATAAAATTTTGCCAATTTTGTTTTTAACATAGTATGTAAAAGCCACTGAAAAGTATAGGGGTTTAGAAGTCCAACCAAGAGGTTGGACTCGATGATCCCAAGGGTCTTTTCAACCTAAATGATTCTATGATTCTAAATACTTAACGGGTGGTTGTCAGGAGGATGGGGCCAGGCTCTTTTCAGTGGTGCCCAGCAACAGGACAAGAGGTAACGGGCACAAACTTGAGCATAGGAAGTTCCACCTAAACATGAGGAGGAACTTCTTTACTTTGAGGGTGGCAGAGCACTGGAAGAGGCTGCCCAGAGAGGTGGTGGAGTCTCCATCTCTGGAGACATTCAAAAGCCGCCTGGACGCGTCCCTGTGCAACCTGCTGTAGGTGACCCTGCTCTGGCAGGGGGGTTGGACTAGATGATCTCCAGAGGTCCCTTCCAACCCTATGATTCTATGATTCTATAAGCCAAAAGCAAAAGAACACGTTCATCAAGGTGGGAACAGGTGTGAATTCCATCACTAAATAGTCTTGATTCTGCAATAATTTTCCTACTTTATGCTGTCCCCTTCTATTTTTTCAGTCCCTGTCAACATGTCATGTCATCATGCCATGTATTAAATCCTGACCAGCCAAACGTTTACACAGGTGAGCAGCTTTACAAATGCCAGCAGCCACAATTAAGTGAATTTGACTGCCCATGTGAGTAATCACTTACATTTGCAAGCTTTTCTGAGAGTTCACATGAGATTGCAAGGTCTTTTCAAGTGATACAGCAACAGTGAAACTTTGGGGTTTATTCTAATTTTACACCAGGGTTATTCCATTCACATGTGGAGATACTTCCACTCTGCAGTCATATAAACAAAAAGGGCATGATGTTCATCATTTTTCTGGGTTCTGTACAAACAGATAATGTAATAGATTTTTAATAAAAACCTCAGTCATCTAGTCTAATTAATAAATTACATAGAACACCACAGAATTAGTATTATTGATTTTTACTACTTCTTCATTTGCTTTTTGGATTAGCGAAAGATTCTTGGTAATCGTAAATGAGTGACCTGAAAAGGTCATAGAAAGTAAGTGAGGAAGGGAAGAAGAAAAGACGGTCCAGGAGGAGACATGCAGGGAAGAAGGAGAAGGAGAGAAAAATAAGAAAAATATGAAGAAAATCAAGAAACAGAAGAGGAGACTGGGATAAGAAAGGGAAGAACATAAAAAAAGGAGAGAGAAATAGAAAGATCAGATATATAGTAATCATCTTTCAAGTGGTCTTGGACTGGATCTTTGTGGGTTTTTAAAAAAATCAATGGATTTTTCATATATCAATAAGATGAAACAAAAAAATATAAGGCGATGTGAAATATTAAAAAAAAAGTTTAAATGTCATCATTCAACTGACAGTGTTGACAGCTATAGCTGATGTCCTTGAAGTCAAATAATGAAATTATAATGTTGCATTTCAATATGCCTTGACAATAAGCTTAAAGTAATAACCTGTCAATAACAAAAAGTCCGGTTTTTTAAGTCACAATTGAATGTAAATGATAGAAAATCAATCATGATGTAGCCTTGGCAAAAGCACTATTTTCAAGGTTGGCAATTTGGTAATATGACATCTTTATTATTATTGCTATTATTATTAATAATAGTAATAATAATTATAATATTTGTGATTAAAGATGATTCCTTACAAGGACATCTGGGTCATTTGAAACTTTCAGAAAAATTGTAGTATTTTGGATGAGACTTGCTTCCAGTTTTCAGATGACATATAAAACCAACCTTCTGACTGCCTGTAGTCATTATAGAGCAGAAGATACTTTTTGGAAGAGTTGCACTGTAGAGCACCCACTGTGCTGGCCAAATTCCAACATGGAAAATTACATTCTGCCTACTGACAATTGTCTCTTCTATTTCAAAAAGCAAGTCCTGTTTTTCACCTACTGTCCTAGATATTAGACATGTGGCTAACCTGGAGCATGGTGCTAAATCCATCACATGCTTATCTATCTTGCTGAATTGTCACCCTGATCCATTTAACAACTCTATTAAAGAAGTGTCCCGGTTTTAATCAGCAGGCAATTTCGCTTCTTTATAAAATACAAGAAAGTATTACATATAACATCCAGATCAGAATTTCAGGAGCTAATAATTCAGGAAAATGACATGCTAGGTTTCTTGTATTAATGATACCTCTATCTCGATACACTTTTCTTGTATGCTGTGAAACACATTTAAACACATAGATAAGACGCCATTCCTTTAAACAGTTGAGTACTTGCGCAGTTCTAGGCACCTGCAAAACCCCATCCACTTTGAGCTGCAGATATACAAATTGTATTTTTTATTTATAAAGGCAAAGGATGAGAGTTTTAAAAGCTCAAACTGCTTAACTGGTCTTCTACCAACACTGAAGCTGAAGCAGATTTAGAATAATGTTGAACCCTCCAACAAACACCTCAATTGCAAAAGCAAGTGATTAGAACTTCCTTAACTCTTTTGGAAGACAGTCATGTTGAAAGAGAACCTAAGTCTTTTCAAGTAATAAGGTGAATGTCAGTGGAAGGATAATGCATATGCGCAAGCCGATCTTATAATGTAAAGCTCCAGAAATCCCAAAGCTCAAGAGGCAACAGCTACAATGTTCATCAAAGCATCATGGGATCCTGCAGGAGGAATGGCAAAGTACAGAGAGATCATTGTGATTATTTCAGTAATAGGGCTCCAATTAGGACAGGATTTTTTTTTCCTTGTTTTGCTTGTAATTACATATAACATCCTTGATAAGATTAAGTGCTGTGATAAATTCTGCATTTTCACTTAGCTTAAAATAACAACTGTACGTGGTTTCAGATAAGCAAATAATTTAAAATCTCATCATCAAACTCATGTGCCAGGACTTCTTCAAAGACTGAAATCAGTCAGATTCTGTTTAGGCATATAATTTTTGCAATAGAAAGAGACATAATGCTTCCATAGCAACACATTAAACGCATCAGGTCTAAGCCTTGATAACTACTGACATAAGTTAACAGGAACGTTCAACTGTTCTTAAGAAAAAAGGGTTTTGTTTTTGCTTCTTATATATATGCAAGTACATCTGGTGTTTCTTGTTGATGATTAAGTGAAATTTACTCTATACACCAGCAAAATTAAAGACAACCCCCCACAGCCGCCCTACGTATTGTACAAAATCTATTAGTAGATGGACATTTAATAGCTGTACAAGTGTATCTTAATGAACCTTAGGATGGTATAGCTTTCCTTATAATTGCTGACAACTATGTTGCTTTAGGTTTAAGATCATGCATGCTTATCAGAGATGCCATTGACTTGTACTTGTTCTGTTTATTGATTGCTTAATTAGTTTCCAAGATAGCTAATCAGGAACAGATGCAAGTGTTTAAGCATCTCTTGCTGTGTCTTACTCTGAGCACAAAATTGTGGAGCAGCTGTGTGATTTGAGGAAATAAATTAACCTCGCTGTATTGAACTAGTTTGAATCATGATATAGGGTACAATCTTGGTGTAGCAATACCATCTAAAATGTGAAATGAATTCAGGGGAAGCTGGTATGCTGACTCATCCTCCAAAAAGTACCTGGAAAGAAGGCTTTCTTGGCTTTCAAATGATAGCGCAAAGAAGATCTTTTACCGCCTCCTTCTACACTATCTTTTGCTAAATGTAGCCTCCAACAGTCAGAATATAAAGGTTTTTGCTCACAATAATGACCTCTAGGGATTTCTCTGTCACAAAAATGAAATCAAGTAACTGTCAACATTCTTAGTAGGGAATATTATACATCACTGGTAAAGCTGGGTAAATAATGGACTGTGGAGGGTGGTATCTGTCTCAGAAATTTAAAAACTCAGTTTAAGCTAACACAATGTTCTGTTTTGATGAAAGCAAAATTCTTTGTTTGAAATTGGCTCTTTTAAAGTGGTATCGAGTGTTTATCTTGAATAAAATTACAGAAAATATTCAGAAGAAAAACAGTTTCAAACTAAAAAATCCAAACATTTTGGGATGAAAAGCTTGCTATTACATTTATAGATTTTCTGAGAGACTGTATTCCTTAATGAATAGTTCAGCATAACTGACACAAATTCACATTATTTGCGCTTATTGTATCTGCTTTATAAAACAAAGTGCTTGGAGTAAAAGGCAGCACACAGCCTATAATAATAATAAGACCCCATAATAATAATAATTAATAATAATAATATAATACCACCATGTATAAGAATAGTCCAGCTGCCTAAGCATTGACATAAAGGTGGTAGGCATTCCACATTTATAATTAGGTATTACTGTTTCTCATCCTGTTAAAACCTAAAGAAACCCCTCTTTTCCAGTTTTGTCCTCATAATAGAAATGAACCATAGACCCATTCTGAAAATAATTTTCCTTAGGTTTTAATGTTTTTTGTGTTAATATAGGAAAAAACATCCACGTCTGCATAACTGTTTACTTGGAATTCATGCCTTCTAGTGACCTCTGATAGTTTTACCACGGGTTCAACGTACTTTTTACAATTACTTTTTGAAAGATGATCAGGAAAGAACTGCACATCAGCAGAGAGTTGTCAAAGTTTAATACATGTTTTCTAGCCCTTTTCCCAATATAGGCTGAAGAGTTCAGTACTCAAAAGTGTGTCTTTATTATCCGAGAAACTGCTCTACCATGCTACCTACAGCTGTTTAATAAGGGACGAGAGCAATGGTGTTCAAGACTCCTATTGTATCTGTAGGTAGGAGAGATGCAAAGATTCACTTAGCAATCAATCAGTCTCACATTTAAACCCAAAGAACACTGAACCAAGACAGCACTTTAATAGAAGTCAGTGGGGAAGAAAAGTAAAAAAAAAAAAAAAAAAAAAAAAAAGAGAGAGAGAGAAAAAAATTTGTCACAAGTGAGACTTTGAAATAAGGAACATATTAACTGTTGTCAGAAAATTCGTACATCATTTTATTCTCAACAAATATACCAGCCTATGATTAACTTACACAGGTATATGAACATTTAAGTTTTTTCTAATGCAACATTTGTGCGAGGTCATCTATGCCCTATTTAGTAATAGTGCATTAATACTAAAATATCGATTCTTGTATCAATCACCATTTTAAAAAAGAAAAAAAACTTGGAAGAGAGCATGCCTGAACCTAGTGCTTGAAAGAGGCTCTACCTGCTAATTATCACTTACCAGTATTTTGCCGTAAGTTCTGAAATCATTTGTAAGATAGTACCAAGATAATTCGTGATTTTGAAACTCAAGTTGGGTAGTGATGCTTCTTTGTCTTGAGTCCTACTTTTTCCTGAAGTGTTTCTGCTACTGAAACCACTAAGATCTCAATCTGACTTTTTGTTTGCATGATAAAAATTAACTGGTTTACTAAGTATTCCTGTTAAATGACATAGCCAGGATGTTTTATTCCTATGTATGGACAATTTTATAATTTTACAAATCTAGGGTTTGTTTTATTATTTAAAATCAGATTTCAATGAAATTTTATTAGACTGAATTCAGCAGCTCTTAGGATAAAAATGGCCATTTCCATTTACCTACAGCAACACAAGTAAAGATGCTTCCAGTGACTACCCCTATTGGCTTTATTTCCTCATCTATTTCTACTTCAATATGAGCAGGAATAATAATTCCATAAATATTGTGAACTTACATTCAAATAGACATGACTGAATGTGGGACATGGAGCAAAACAAGTTCAGGAAATATTACTATTACACAGGTTTTTTAGCTGTTTTTTTAATGTCAAAAGAATCATGATTCTAATGAGTAGAATTAGAGAAAAAAAGTCTTACAATTGTATCTTTGGAGAAACTGAAAGTTAAGCATCTCCAGAAAAAACTCAAAATACGTGTTGGTTCTTCAAAAATTATACAGTAATCTGCTAAGGATTTTTGTTGGTAGAACACAGAGAATAAAAGAATGTGATGTCATTGCAGTATGACAAAGAAAAACTGTGGAAACTTAAGAGTAGCTAGTAACAGGGTCAGAAAATTGGAGGACTGGAAGATTTACTTGATAGCATTTGTATGACTTGTATAGCCAGATCTTGTAGTACTTTGGGGTCATATAATAAGTCAGCGCAGTATCACTACAATCCTATTGGAAACCCTAACTACAGACCAAAGGAGTAAAAATGACTTGTAGCAGTCCTTTTCCTGAGTACACAGTTCATCCAAATCAGCATTTACTGTCAGGATCAAGAGATTTAAGAACACAGGAAGAGATTAAGTATTAGCATCAGGGTCTCCAGAAGCCGTTGGATGTAAGGGAGGAATTTAAGAAGTCTACTTGTAGTCAAGACCAGGTCCCAATCCTTAATAAAATAAACCTAGAGACAAGGGCAGTTTAGAAAAAATCAGAATAAGAAATGTGATGTGGATGAACATTTGATCATATTATTGCTATGGCTCAATAGCTATTTTCTAGAAAGGCATCTAGCCAACACATTGATTTTCAAAAATAACCTGCTATACACTTCATGTCTTGATGCAATGAGATCACGCACCAAGCGATAGTTCTCAAAAGTTGAAAACCAGGATAATTGTTTAAATGCTAGTCTAAGATGCTCGGTGTTATCAAAAAGAACATACCATCAGTTCCTTTAACTTCATTGAAGGTTTTCAAAAGTACCAGCTTAAAATGGACAAATAAATGGCTTAATCAATTTCCACATTTCATTATAGACAGCCTCAAACCATCTTAAACCGATAATCAAACTTTTTTTTCCAACCTTAAACCAACTACATTGCTAGAGCATGGATAGACATTTGAGAAGCCAATGACTTTCTGCTCTTCCTCATGCCACTCAGGGCGCGTGTGGAGGCGACAATAGCATGAGTACTTCAGCAATCAGTAGGAACAGCCAAGAACAAACAGTTCCTGGAGTCTCCAGAGGCACAGGCAGTGGCAGGGTAACATTGGCTACCTCCATTTGCCAAGAGCAATTCAAAGATGATGTTCCGTATCCTTGGAAATGTCAGGATTAGTTGGTTTCCAACACTGCAAGCCCACGCTTTACAAAAAGTCTTCTCGTGTTGCATAGTTTAATTTCAAATCTACCACGGGATTCCTGTCCCTGATAGTGGATGCGGGCAATGATTAGGTAGTTCTGCAAGGGTGAATTCATGTACACTTGGTTTTAATTGCAAAAGTGGATTTTTTGGTGAATGGCTTTTCTCAGTATGATAGTTACTATTAACTCCATAGCCTCTGGAAAATCATGTTATCTTTTATTTAAGGTAAAAATAACCCACTAAAAGCAGATGACTTCAAAATGTATTAGACTTCATAAAATAAAATTCTTCTGTCTATGCCCGAACAACTGAATAATACCCTTCCAACTCCTCAAACTACTGAATTTTAAGTATTCAAATAAATTTCTTTGCTCAATGGGATATTTAGAAAGCCAGAAGACAAACATCTATTTGCAATCTGGGCCTGTTTTGCAAACATTTAATACTAAGGAAGAGCAGAATGAAAACGAAAGAATAAAAAAAAATCAGAGAATTTTAACAGCAACTTCATAATGTGGTTTCTTTAAAATCACAAATTTATTTTTTTTTTTTACATTCCTACAGTGGTGCAGATAACCAGAAACCTACTTTTGTTCTGATGAAGCAGAAATTGTTCTCATGCCAAATCCACCTTTTCTGACAGAATGTAACATCCTGCTTTTTTACTGGAGTATAATTGCTTTTCCTCTTTTATGCACATGAATCACAGGTGCATTTACCTAGTTAAGAAAGAAATCTCATTAAAAAAAAAACAACAAAAAAACAACAAAACCAAACTTTATTGAGAACTGTCCCCTGTTTTACTTTTAGTTACCACAGTGGATGTGTCTGGAAGACCTTGTTTTCAAAACTGAATTCCATGAAAGTGTTAAACTGTTGAGCTTGTCATGTCTGGAACCATAAATGTTTCCAGAGCCATGAATATAACTGTTTAAGTTTCAGTAATGATGTAATCTGTATGTTCAGAAAGAGAAAAATAACAGCCTGTTCATATGGTCAAACAGCTCTTAATGATCTATACTTAATTCAATTTCATACGTTGTTTGCCAGGTGAGAGAAGAATGCTGAGGTGTAAAAATAAAAAGAAAAATCTCATTCTCCTCTCCAATCTGCTCAACAAGAAATGCAGGGGCAGCAGAACTAGCCCTTGGTGTACAGGTGGTCCTGAGGCTGTTCCAGTCCAACTTCAGGACTGCTCAGCAGCTGCTGCTCAGGGGACTCCACAACACTTAGTTAAAGCTGCTTAAACAGCATTAACTTTGGCCTAGTTGCCATGCACTGAGCTGCGCTAAATATGATGCTGCAGAGAAAAAACTGATTTTTGGCTGTTAAAGCCCTGTCCTCCATTATGCTGCGAAAGCTCAGCTGAACACCCATGGAGATGCTTCTAAGGTCTATTAAGAGGAAACAGCATGGAGCTTGCAGTTGCATCAAAGATACTGTATCAGATCAGTGCTACATAAAAAATTACCACAGTCTTAAATGGTGAAGAAAGAACAGTGTGAATATGGGAGGCTGATATAAATAATATTTCTGCTTTAATAGTTATCATTTGGAGAGTTTTAGTTTCACAGTATGTAAGATGCTTAAAGAAATATTTCTGTTGGGTATTGTATTCTTATTGTTGACTTTTAGACAATCATTTGCTGAATCAAGTTCCAACATTGGTAATGATACTCAAAACTAAGAGCACACAAAACTGGTTCTTACCTTTGATCTTTTTTACTTGTTAGAGAACTATTTTTCTGTGTATTATACTCACTGATTGATTTTTGAAAAGCTTGTTGGTTTCTGTGGAGTCCAACTAACATCCAAGCTTCTTGATAATATGTCATAATTTTTTTTAAAAAAAAAGCAATAGCATACGAACAATCAATTTAAAGTTCAAAAAGTTTCCTTTCTTAGTCTCTGCTTATGGAAATAAATACCCATCATGCTCCAGGAAGTTCTGCCTGGGCTCCTGTCAAAGGAATTCTTCCATTCATGCTACCTGCATGTCAGACTCTTCTCAGTGGTGGCCACGGGCAGGACAAGAGAAATGGGCACAAATTAAGAAATGTGAAATTCCGTCTGAACACAAGAAAAAAACTTTTCTATTATGAGGGTGGTCACACACTGGCATAGGTTGCCCAGAGAGGTTGTGGAGTCTCTGTCCTTGGAAATAATCAAAAGTCATCTGGACATTGACCTGGGCAAACAGTCTAGCTGATCCAGCTAGATCTTGATCTAGCAGGGAGGGTGGACTAGATGACCTCAGGAGGCCCCTTACAATCTCAACAATTCTGTGATTTTAGAGTGTCATGAGAGCTCTAACTCCATGCTATGATAAACCAGCTCTGAGCTGTGTAGCTTCTAGTTTCTGAAAAAGTTCAATGAGTGCTTGCTTGGGACTGCTGCACCACAACAACCATGCCGCAGCTATTTCATCTTATTTCCATTCTAGTCACATCTGAAAACTTGCTTGCTTGTGAAGCCACGTCTCTCTCTGGACTTTACAAGCAGCTGAGATACATAGCAGTATTTGTGTTTAAACTTCATTGATATGAATGCAAGGTGGTGGGAAAAAATACTAATCTGAGGTTTGCAGTTTTTAAAGACACCCAGAGTGCATGTCTGTGCCAGGGAGGAGCAAGAGGCCAGTTGATCGGTGAGGGAGGATGAGCCAGTAGCTGAGAGCAGGTATGGCACAGGTGGGGGGGCAGTGCACTCCCTGATGAAGCATCAGAGCAGGGTGGTGAGAGAGACAGGGTCCATCGACAGTCCCAGACAAGGTGAGGTAACAAGTCAAGTCCAAGTTGAATCCAAGGGTCCCTTCAGGAAAGGCAGGAGGCATGGCTGGAAACAAGGCTACCTACATCGTAGGTGCAAGGTCTACCCAGGAAACCCACGAACCAGAACAGCAGAAGACAAGTTTGGGCTCAGGGACACCCACAACTTAACTCAAGGCAGGTTTGGGTGTCCAGCTGTGAGCTTGAATAAAACCCCTGAGCCGACAGGCAGAGACAGCGGGTGTTATCAGTATATGCTACTTTTATGAAGCATATGTTCATATGTATCAATGATCTGAAACAACTTTCATTAAACCAATTATTTTGGTAATCGTGTTTGCTGCTTATGGTCAGAAGTATTTATCAATCATTAACACAATGTATTTATCCTTTTCTTTAGTTTGCTTTCCTCCTTTAAAGATATACACCATCCAGCGATTTCTACTTTTTCTCTAGCTAGCTGGAAGTTCTATTGCATATATGAAATTTTAAAGAAAATTCCATATAGTTCAGAATATTTTTGTTAGTTTTTTTCCTATTATTATTATTACTATTTTGAAGCACGGAAGAATGAATGAACTGCTAAACATTTGCTTGTCTGTTTAGAGCATCTTTTTTGAGCCTCTCAGAATCCCAGCCAAAAGAAAAGCCCTGGCAATAAGAGGTAGGATATGCATGAAACCAAACAAAAAAATCAGATAATTAAGCACACCATCATCTTCTGTGCAGCCAGCAAGAGCCTACTAGAAGTGTGAATCTAAATCCTATTCAGTAAAAGCAAGTCCTTCCACTGAATTTAGTAGATACAGGTCATGTCCTGGTGCAGCACAGTATAAACAAATACAGAAAAGTCTGTTGGCAAAAAGACATTTTGATATACAGGGTCCAATTAAACCTTAGATGAGAACTAAAAAGTAACTTGTGGGTTACAGCCTCTTCAGTCTGATTTTTTATTAGATATAAATAATCTTAATTTTTTTCCACTGAAGCAGCTTTTCAAGGGCTCTTCTTGTAGTTGTCATGCAGTTTTAATACACAATGAACGTTCATTACAGCAATATTAATCTGGCAAGCATTACACTTCAAATAATTGCTGCCTGCCTTAATTCCTGGTTTGTCCTTTTGTAAGCATTAATTACATATGTCAACAACAATCAGTTTAGAGTAAGATAATTGCAGGTATGGAAAAAGGTTACTCTTAGCAAATATGTACTTGAAAGATAATGTCTTCATAGTATTAGGATTTTATTTACTTCCAGATCTTCATGAATTTGTTGGAGGCCCCTCAGCTTAGCTATATCAACAAAATGGACAGTCCATTGTAATTTTTTGTGTATGTGTTTATGTGAATTTTTTTCATAGCAAACAAGACATTCAGATGTTTGTTGGTGATTTAGAACAAACATATAGTTATTTAGTGATATTTCTTTCACTCCAATATGTTAAAAGAACTACTCAATAATATGCCTTTTTGAAGATACACATAACACTTTTTGCCAGATAGCCTTAATTGCAATAATTTTGATACAAATTTCCAGTGCCAATGCTATTGCTCATGTATTTAATCATATAGATGCTCAACATTCTGTTAGCTGTGGATCCTGGTATTTTTCAGGGTCTGCAAACATGCCCTGGAGCACAAATTTGGCATGACTTATTTTTTTTAGATCCTTCTTGTTTTCATTTGCTTTACTTACAAAGTCAAATCAAGTGTGTCTTCATCATCATGGTAGACATATAAATATTGTTAAAAACATGAAGTGAAAGTGAACCAACAACCTTTCTAATTATTTTGATACAACATTTCATTATTTTTACAGGCAGAAAGCCTCTCCTAATATCTTATACCTTTGCAAAGTAGAAGTCTTTTTGTGCTATTCCTAGTGAGTATAGAGGAGAACTGATAAGTATTTTGATATAATAATAAAATTTGACATGCTGGAAGACTGCTTTCATGTCATGACTTCATCTCCTTCACAGCGGATATTTACAGTTTCTTCAGTTTTTGTTCACAGGTCATGTTTTATCAACTTCCGATAATTTCATAGAATCATAGAACCATAGAATAGTTCGATTTGGAAGGGACCTTTAAAGGTCATCTAGTCCAACCTCCCCTGAAATGAGCAGGGACATCTTCAACCAGATCACGTTGCTCAGAGCCCCGTCCAACCTGACCTTGAATGTTTCCAGGTATGGGGCATCTACCACCTCTCTGGGCAACCTGTGCCAGTGTACACATTGTAAAAAATGTCTTCCTTGTATCTAGTCTGAATCTCCCCTCTTTTAGTTTAAAGACATTACCCCTTGTCCTGTCATAACAGACCCTGCTACAAAGTTTGTCCCCATATTTCCTGTAGTCCCCCTTTAAGTACTGAAAGGCCACAATTTGGTCTCCCTGGAGCGTCTCTTCTCCGGGTTGAACAACCCCAACTCTCTCAGCCTGTCTTCATCAGAGAGGTGCTCCAGCCCTCTGATCATCTTCGTGGCCCTGCTCTAGATTTGTTCCAATAGGTCCATGCCCTTCTTATGTTGGGAGCCCCAGAGCTGGATGCAGTACTCCAGGTGGGGTCCAACAAGAGCAGAGTAGTAGGGCAGAATGGCCCCCTTCGACCTGCTGACGATGTTTCTTTTGATGCAGCCCAGGGTACAGTCGCTTTCTGGGCTGTGAGCGCACATTGCTGGGTCATGTTGAGCTTCTCATTAACAAACACCCCAAAGTCCTTCTCCTCAGGGCTGCTCTCAATCCCTTCATCCCCCAGCCTGTATTTATACCAGGGTTGCCCCGACCCGGGTGCAGGACCCTGAACTTAGCCTGGTTGAACCTCACGAGCTGGAAGCTTGCTGTCCTAAAATTCAGTCCTGAGTTTGCTTTTCACCTGACCCATGTCCCTCAGGACTTCAAACTCCACCAGAGCATGATGACAGCAGCCCAGGCTACCTCTAATCTTGACATCACCAATTAGCTCATTTGCATTGGTGACCATCAGGTCCAGTATTGCCTCTCCTCTCCTGCGGCTGCCTATTACCTGGCTTAAGAAGTTATTCTCAATGTATTCCAGGAGTCTCCTGGATTGCCTACAGCTCGTCATGCTACTTTTCCAGCATATGTCAGGGTAGTTGAAGTCCACCAGCAGGACAAGAGCCTGCAACCACGATGCCAGGAGTTGGAGTAAGAAGGCTTCGTCAGTAGGCTCCCCTTGATCGGGCTGCCTGTATGTAGTACATACCAACCACAAGGTTTCCTTTATTGCCTTGGTCTCTTGTTACCCATGGGCTTTCAACCTGCTCATGGCTATTCTTCAGAGACAGCTTTTCACACTCTGTTTTTCACATACCTGTGGTTAGTATTAATCTCCCGAATCCCTCCAATATGTCTTTGGGCATACTGGGACTCATCTCCTGGCTGAAGTTTCACCAACTGAAGCAGAATGACATAGCGCCTCTCTGTTCCTCATAAAATATTTCTCTTCAAACCTGTCAGAATGACGTTGATTTCTCTTGAAACAATAGCACGTTGCCATTGTTTGTCCAATATGCAGTTTGTGGACCAGTATAACTTCTAGGTCATTTTAATCTGCACTGCTGCATACCTACTTTTACCCAAATATTTCATCATCTGGTCCAGCTCCCTAGAGATGATGTTTTGCTCTTGTTCAGCTCAGCCACTTGCATCACATAGTAGGTCTCTGGAAGACTGAACATCAATAGTTATAGACCTAACATGCTGTCCCTGAAATGGGGCAAAACAGGTAGCTGTTACCTGTCACTTTAAAAAAACAGATCTGCAAGAGAATCTTTGTTTCAAACTACCAGAAACTTCTTGAACCATAGTTATGATCTTCTAACAAAGTAAGCAATGACTTTTTAAACCATATTTGATTATACTTATGAGAATGCATAAAATATATTTTTTTTGCATACACTGAATTCAGGCTAAAAGTCCAGGAACGACCATAGGGAAAATTTACTTTTCAACCATTGCATATTCAAAGTCACAAAGAGTGAGATTATGAGATACCTCTTTCAGTAGCTGGATGAATACAGTATACAGCACCGGTACAGGCTTTATATTTTATTATCTAGAGTTTCCAGATATTTTTATTTTCCTAAATTCTTTTATTCAAATATTAACTACACAGAGAGGAACATAAATTTCTTGTTTGTCTGTGTCTGTCCCCACCCTATCAGTGGTGTATTTGGGGCAGCTGAAAAAATGCTGTTCGAACAGTTTCTTATATGATAACTTATATTGAAATGTTTCAAGCTGACAATGAACTGAAGAGAAGAATATTGGTTAAGCTAAAATGGATAGCAACCTTCTCATATAAGTAAAGAATTCCTGTTTAAAGCATATAAAGAATAGAAAGAATAAAAGCGTATAAAGTATAGAAGCTCATTATTAAGATCTTATCAGATTTAAAGTTATGAAGGGATTCTTTAAAAAGAAAATTACTTTTCATCTACTCATATAATCTACCAATGCAGTGCATTAATAAAACATCTAGCACTTTCAGAAAAGGTTGATAATTAGTTGTTGGCACTTAACTACTAATGACAGCTGTAGAGGATATATTCTTAACTTATATTTTATTCAGGTACTAATGGTTAAAGTTAGAAGTGTAATTAGCATATCAGAACATGATGATTCATGCTGTTATTGATTGTGTTGCAGCCAACTTTATGCTTCCACCTAAAATTTTAATATTGATTATTTGTGGCTACTGGTATGCAACCCTTACATCAGATTTCTGTCTAGACAGTAACAACTTTTATAAAATATTTAGTAAAAGTCTCCATGACCCAGGAATTTTCTTGAAGCCTGGTTTTACTTGCTTATTTTCATTTTAAAGATTGTCAGTGACTTTCTGATTTGGAGACCCTGGATAATCTCTGTCTGGAGGCTATATTTTTCTGAATGTTATTTTAAATATGCAGAGTGTATTATGAAACTGAAGAATTTTAGTATATTGTGTTTATTAATCATAAAGAGGGTGCAGGCTGCTGGGAGCTGTTAAGTACATTCCACATCAGCAGAAATTTACCTGGAAGAAAAACACTTAAGCTAGACATCCTGAATATAAAGAATACATTTTTTTTTGTAGTAGAATATTTTTATCCATCAGTTAGCTCTGAGGAATTAAGAGCTAGACGGTCTTTTGTGTGGGAAATACCCTTGCAGAGGACACAAAAATCTGCCAAATTCTAAACAGGTTTTACTTACAGAAAAAAATATATAGTTGAGACCCATCACAGTCATCTTTCTGGAAATGGGAGCTCAGGACAGTAATCACACACTCCCCTCCAGACTTCTGGGACCACCTAATTGAAGTGTGGTGCAGAGGGGCTCAAGCTAGAAGCATACAGAGAAAAGGAGAAAGAGAGAAAGTTGCATCTTGAGATCTCAGGCAGATGACTTGGCATCTAAAACAGGGGAATGTCAAGACTGTGGACATTTTTTCCACAAATCTTCATTCTTTGATTTCATAGCTACAACTATCTATGTACTGATATTTGGAATAATTGCAACACAAAAGGGTTATTATGTGGGGGTCTAATTTGGATAGGCTGTTGGACCCATATTTGTACTGAGCTCATATCCTTGAATTTCAGAGGAAGAGAACCCAGACACAATTCAGGGAAGGAAACCCAAGGTGCTAACATCCCACACAGAAAAGACAAGCAATCAGAACTTAATGTGGCTTATGAACCACATAGATGTTAGTCGAGGAACTGGTAAATGGTAATGGCAAGGTTTCATCATGGTTAGGAAATAAATTATGGTATGTCTGGAATACGGGAGATTTTCTTCAATTACTTTAGGAAAAAAGAAGACAAGAAGGGCCATTATCAGGAGCACAGAAAGGAGTGTTTAAGAATTCCTTTATTCATTCAAGGTAAACTGTCCAGGTAAGGCTTGTTACAAGAATGAAAGTAGGAACAAGGTAATGCTACATTTAAAGTAAAGGAAAAACGACTTCCAATCTCATGTCATCTAGGTATACATGAGATATTGCTAACACAATGTTTGTAAGTGTTTGTTACAAAACACCAACTGAATGAATACCCACCAGTGTGCTCGGTATTTATGAGCATCCATATGAATGTGACTTGCCTTGCATATGCTTTTTGGGAAGGTCTATTAGAATTAGTAACCTTATGTGCATGCAAACACTTGTATTAGGCGTAACAAGTATATTTGCAATCCATTGTTCATCATCTGTCATCCTCCTTTTTAAAAAGTTTTAATCATCCACTGAAGGCACAAACAGTGCTATGTGCCTAAGGAGACCAATCACACAAGTTAATGGCTACCAAAAAGCTAAATTGAACAACATTTGAAGACCTTACAGATTGATATATTTTCTGTTATTTACTGAATACCTTCTAAGACGACAAAACATGTACAGTAACTGGGGTGTGTTTTTTAATGTTTTATTGACAGAAAGAAAGGGTATCATCAATTTAGACTGCAATCTTTCTAGGTCAAAAAGTTTTCCTCATGTTGCAAACATGTAGCCACTGTTAATACTAAATAAATAATAATGGTAACTGGAGTTCAAAGAGGGATAAAGTCAATTTCAAAGACGTAGAGAAATACATTTCTACAACATTGTCTCTAGCTATAGAAAGAAAAACCCTTATGGTGAAACTTGAATGCTGAACAACAGGAGAGAGTCTGAAGTCACAGGTCATATCACTGGGGCATTTGTAGATATACTACCAGCTTTACACTGCAATCAGACCTAAAATAAAGAGAAAATACTAAACATTTGAATTCTAGTTTATAGCTAGAAGTGGAGACTTTTTAAAAAGAAACAATTTCATTATTATTTATTTAAAGCGGAACTCTACCGAATTAGCTTGCAACAAACTGGAGACTTACTGGTATTTGGTTTAGTTGCTACAGCCTTCATTCTATTATTTAAAAAATAGTCTGAGTAAAGGACTGAGCTTCCCAATCACACCAGAACTGGTTTAAAATAACACGATGATGGGGAGTTCCCATTTATGTGTGCTTTCTTTTATGAAGTCAAAATAAACTATACCCTTTCTGCTAGGAGTCAGCAACAGAAAAGACTATGCTGAGAATAGCCAGAGGATCCCCTCTAAATTTAATCAATAAATGTGCTTCAAACTTCATTTGGAAACCTGGAAAAACTAAATATCTCTACTGGGCACTCATGAAAGCTAATGGTTTCTCCTCTTGTGAGCTCTCACTCTGGAACAAAAACCTTACTGATGTAAAAGGAAAAGAAAATGGATTTGGGAAATAATAGCTAAGGATACCTACAAATAAAGGAGATCTATTAACAGCCTTGTAGTTTCTTGGGCAGCAGGTTTTTCCTCAGTATTCCCATCTGTCAGATAGGGCAAAATATTAAGAGACCTTTCATGTGAACTGGCTGAAAAAAACTGTGGTTTTGATTTAGAGATCTTTTTAATCCAGTTTCAGTTCAAACCAAACTGACACCCCACCCCCACCCCCCCCACCCCCTTTTCTTTTTTCTTTAATTTCCCATACATTTGGATACCTAAAACTGTTACTTCATGCTTTAGGGCCACAGTGACAGTGGCGCCTCATCTATACCACTGTGCTATAGCTGAGTTCAGTTGCACAACTGAAGTGAGTACAAAGACCTTTGGCAGATGGGTCAGATGGGCTATTGCAGAGCCACAGGACTACAGACATCTCTTCAGGCTGAAAAAATACAAGTCCCTCAGCCTCCTATATGGCCCCAAACCATCCTTGCGGCTCTCCATTGGGCTCATTCCAGTTTGATTGCTCCAGTTTGTACTGGGGATCATAGAATCACAGAATGGTAGGGTTGGAAGGGACCTCTGGAGATCATCTAGTCCAACCCCTCTGCCAGACCAGGGTCACCTAGAGCAGGTTGCACAGGAATGATAATCCCAAACTGGGATCACAAGCTGTGATCCCAGTTTGGGATTCCCAAGCTGGACACGGTACTCACCTCCATTTCGCTACCCCAAAACATCAGTGTAAAACAGGACCTTATCTGAGCTGGTATAACTTTGTTGCTCATTTCTGCAACTTCGCCTCTGGTGTGCAATTAGAGTCATTCCCAGACACCTAGAGGTCTTCAAAATGCAAAAAAAGCCCTCCTCATCCACATATTGAATGATTTTTATTTTTTTAACTACTAGTTTTTCCTTAGTGCTTCAGGCTCTCTCTTCCTCTGTGATCTATTCAAGACTAAGAAGTCAACTTCTCTCCACAGCAACACCAAAGTTCTAAATAAGCACTCCCTAAATATGCTGCCCCACATACTTAAATGAGAGTGTGTTTTATGCCTTCTGTTAAAAAGAAATCTGTCTTTTTTATTGTTCTTTTTCCAGGAAAGCTAGCAAATAATGTATACTGAGACACCATTAATTCTTTATTTTACCTGTGCTAGCAGTATCCAAAATGAACAAAACAAAACTAACAAAGTTTTGACCCTCCTTCCAGAAAAGACAAACACTTTTAAAGATAAAATAATTCATAGAGCTTTTAAAGTGAAGAAGCTTTCTGAAGATTATCTATCTACGTTGCCATTATACCTGGATACATAACACTTATGTCATTCTTTTTGCCTATACAATACCTGTCTAGAATAAAAGTGAGGGAGTCTTGATAACTTTTCAGTACATTGGGTGAAAAAGAAGTATGACAGCAGAAAACAACTGATAAATTAAATTTGACATGTTTTTTATCTATATAAAATGGATGCTGAACAGCCGGTAATTGCGAATATTTTAGCAGTCATTTTTGATGTGGAATATTGCTTCTGTGCTCAACATTAATGGGATGTGAGTTGTACTTCATCAAATTGACAGTTCTTAGGTTTTTTTGATGAGCACGTGATACCTTTCTCTGAACAGTGGATAATGGATACATTTACCTGTGAAAAGAAGGAAAAATTCTTAGTTTTATTACTTGCTAGGGACCTACTTTGCCCATGCATTATGAAGCTGTGAAACATATATATGGGATCCATAGAAATTGAATAGGTAGAAAAAGTATGGGTAAAAATAAATGGAAAAATCTATTCAAAATAAGACAAAACATTTTCAGTTCTCTAAAGGAGCAGGAAATAAAATACACATCTTAAAAAGAATGAGTAGCCCTAGAATCTATTCAAGAATTTTGTAACATTTACCTTTACTAAATGACTAGGATTTCCTCTTCTGTAAAACCTTTTGCTGCTGTGTCTATTTTATCAAGTCTGTATTGTTATTGAAAAAACAATCCAGGATGATACATGAAAGTAGCTGTTGGCTCATTAGAAGTTACAGAGAGAAGTCAGAGGGATTATTCAAATATTTAATGTTATTCACCCACACAAGCAGGATTAGTGCCTTTGATTGCACTGTGAAAGGAATATAAAGAACCTACGACTGTTCATACTCATGTCTAGGGAGATGATTAAAAAGCCATCCACGGTTGCCGCAGTCAGACACATGTGTGATTTTGACTAGATCTGCATAAGGCCAGTGGGTAAGCTGTCATGTCTCAGCATTACAGTTCTTGGGGTTTTAATTTTTTTTTTTAAATTATGAGTCATGGTTTCATGCACAAACACTAGCATGTAAAATTAATCTTGCCCTCCTTACCTGTACCAGGGGCCTAAGACTTTTAATTTCTTTTTCTGACAACAAGCCTGCAAAACAGTCTAGAAAATCCCAACAGAAGCAATGGGAGAAAAGAGAAGGTGTCTATAAATTGATTTATCAACACTGCTGATAGAAACTGAAAAGGTAAAAATTTGATGATAATGTCATGCTTCCAAATATAAAGATATAATAATATGTAGGTATTCACATTCTGCCAAAGGAATTCATGAGCATTGTGTGGTGGGTGATGGTCACAGCAGGAAACTGGTAAATAGCCAGCTGCTAGGTTTGAGGTTCTGTGGTGCCAAAGGCCAATGTAAAGAACTGAAGGTATTTTGAAGAATTTAGTTTGGTTTTCTAGACAAAGGAATTGTACTTCTCATTTCTCTGAATTTCATAAAATGTTACATAGAAAAGTATTTGTTACAATGTAATTATTAGGAGAACTGTAAATGAGAAAAAAAAAGATTGTGTTGAAGGGATTCATCTGCTGAAAACAAAAATTAGGAGGTACTATAAAAATGCAGGGGACACAGATAGACAGGAAAATAGGGATGTCCTTGAACACTGGAGTAAAAGAATTTGGATAAAATTCAGTAGTAGAAAACCCAAATATTCTTTTCTATTTTCGTTATTTTCTTTTTTCCCTTTTTTTTAAATTCTTTTTTTTCCTGTGTCGTTGGTGGCACATCTGTTTTAAAAGATCTGTGTACATAACTTGATCACAGATCATAAGCTGAAACCAAATATTTTCTACCTCCTCCTCTGTTCAAGATGCAGCTGTACCTGAGGGTAGCCTGTCCGCAAGGCCTGCCACAGCGCAGTCCAGAAGTTAACTTTAGAAGCATCCAATTTTACTACAAGTATCCAAATACTGAAAAAAAGAAAACACGGAGTTAACATTTATCAGGAAAATATTTCTGATGTAGATAAGGGATTGATAGTGTTGTAGTTCATGATTCCCAAGTTTAAAGTGTAGGTATTCAAAACAGCACAAGTATGCAGAAAAACTCTCTCAGGGATTTTAGCCTAAGTAAAATCTGATCCTATTGTCTGTATATGCATCAAGGAATTAAAAAGATCATAACAGTGGTGCTAGTACATATAAATATAAATTGAGATATAAAAATAAAGAGAGATATTGGGAGAAGTTTCCTAAAAGTTATTACAGTCAGGTTTTGGATCAGCTTCCCCAGAGGAGTTAAGAGGAGTCTGAACATGTTATGAAAGAGGCCGCTGGCTGCTGGTGACAACAGAGCATGCTGCATCCTATCATCCAAAAAATCCCTTCGTTTTTTAGTGTTCCTCATTACAAGGATGTTTGCACAGAAAAAAAGGAAACTGTGTGTTACAGAATATGGAAAAAGAAAATATATTTGGCATTGATGGACTTGTACTATTGGCTAATATGAGTTCTTGGTATAGTCATTCCAACTGTGGCTTCTAAAATTTGGGTATTCAGTACTACAGGTCAGCAAGTACTATCTATACAGGGCTGTACCATATGCAATACCTATTCTTTTTAATCAATAATACTTGAAAAAGAAAAGAAAAAAGATCCTGGAACAACAAAAAAAATCTCTGTACAAAAAATAATAATAAAATTCTTTCTCACTTGTATAGCTTTTTAAATATTTTTTTCTGGAAAAATCCATAAATCCTACATAGTAAAATAGGGCTAGGAGGCCTTCCTTGTTATTTCAGGCAATGACCTGATTTACAGTAACACCATCATAAGAATCTCCAAGATAATAGACAGAAAAGAATCCTGGAGACTGAAAGAGTCATGGGAAAGAACTGAAAAGTGCTGAAAGCAGAGTAGTACCTTAGTAGCCATCATGTCTGTGAATAAAACCACAAAAATATGAAAATATGGTAGCTAGGTGAATGTGAGCTCTCAGAATCTCATTTCTGATTTAGGACCTAATGGCAATAAAGGGAAAGCATATGTGCTTTAAACGTGCTAATTCATACCTTACAAGAAATTCTCCCTCATTTGAGTTTAAAAAAAAAAAACAACCAAAACCAACAGGTTGTCTTGGTTTCAGTTTACTTTAGGTGAAATTTCTGTCCACCTTCCACATCTTCACAAAGATGTTAAGGACAAGAAAAGGCACTGGACATCTTTCCTCATTTTTGATGAGGATAATGGTCAAATTGTTTTCTTAATATCACAACACTGAATTTAATTCCTAAGACTGCAAGGAACAGAGATATCATCTAAAACTTTTCTGCATTTTTAAATATGTTCTGATTAATGAGCACAGTTCTACCCTGTGAAGACCTGACTTTAATCTACCTGTGGAGACAGGTTTTAGTAAACCTCTACAGGAGTTGACGAGTGCAGGTAATTATTTTCCAAGTCTAAAATCTCTTCAAGCATTATGCTTGAAGGTTCATTTTTTAAACAAATGGTAGAGCTATGAAGATTTAAAGGTTTCTGCTATAAATATAGAAGACACAGTAAAAATTACAAATGCCATTTTAATTACTGTATCAATAGCTCTATTTTAACAAGGTTTAAGGAGCATAAATATTTGATTCTGCTCCTCAAATGAATGCAGCTAAATAAGTAGAAGTAATAATTATTCTATTTATGAACACTGATTTGAAGGACCTTAGCAGGTTACAGAACACTGAAAGGTGAAATATATGAGTTTTAATGAATCCCAAAAATCTGCTGCAGCATTGCCTTGATTATAATAAAATTTCTAAACCTGTATTTTTTAAAACAAAATCACAAATCAAGCTTCCAAAGTAATGAGGGATTTTTTTGAAATGGATAAATATTGAATGTTATGATTGGTCCTTTGATGTGAGTTTGTTGTATATATTTTACGTACAGCTCAGCCACAAACTGTAATCATAGACTTCAGAGATAAAATTTATTCAAACTGAAAAAAAAAAAATTCCAGTAATTTGCAGATCTTTGTGGTGCAGGTTTTAAGAAAAATGCCATATATTGTGAGACACATCATAAAATTAAGTCATATGGCAGTGCTGCACTGTTTGGGAACATTTGCACTTTAGGAGGCTGGCAGGCTCCAGATGAGGCACAGTTTGTGGTATCCTTTTGGCTTCATCACATTAATTTTGGAACTGTGCTGCAGGAAAACACTTTGTTGTTGTACAACAAAATAAATAACTAATGATTTTAGTACTACTTGCATTTAGTGTTTTATGAAGCAAAGATTAGAACTAAGAAAGTGAAGCATATTGTGAATTATAATGATGAGAACAACACGTAGACTATTGATTAAAAGTGACCAAATGGTCTCTTTTAAGAATTCTAACATCCTTATGAGATCAAAGAAATGTTACGTATGTAGAAAATATTTATTTTTGTTACTTAAACTCAAAAGCTTACATATTTAGTTAATTTATTTATCAGTACATGTGTTTCTCTTTCAGGATTTTTCTCTTTTTAAAGACAATTTCATTAGGAAGATAGAAAAGTCTCAATTTCAAAGAATGCAGTTTGCAATTGCATTTAGTACAAATTTCTTTGTCCAGTCACAAAGTCCATGCTATTTAAAATCCATTATGTGATTTTGAAATTTCATCTCTGAAAATTTCAAACTTTCTGCTGTTATGCTGGATGAATCTTAGAAATTTGAAACCTTTAGCTGAAAATGTTACACTGTGTTCAGAATGACTGTGTGATCCCAACCCTACATAGTGCTGTGCTCCTCATATTTTGGCTGAATTTAATAATACTCAAAGTTTTGCCCTACAGGAAAATGATATACTTAACATATATATTACAAAATGTTCCTCTGAAAAATGTTAAACAATCACTGTATCCTCTCTCTTGCTATATTTCTTATGTTTTTTAACAGAAGTGTCTCAAGAGTTACAGTAATACACATAGAGAAAGACTGTCTCAGTCCCATAACGTACAATTTTGTGAATCCTGTTAGGAAGGCACATATAAGGTATCAAATTTTATAAGGGTAGAAATCAAAGATGATTTCCAGAATTTTTAAAAGTAATTTGATATACTTACATTGTACACCCAACAACTTTTTCTTCTGGATACATTAGTCAGTGAAACTGATGACGACATTCTACATAACACTTTGCGTAGTAAGTCAGCCCCTCGCAAGTCAGTAATTATGTATGACTAAACAGAAGAAAAAAAAAACATACATACACGATTCTGAATACATTAACATTCACCTTCCAAAAGGGTCATAGTTAGAACCAGCCAGGTACTGGTGTTTGGGTTACTTCTTGGCGTCCAATTGCCATTTCACAGATATACCCTCTTAAAATATTATGGCGATCGTTTTCTTTGTATTATGATTTATTTGTAGGTTGAAATATACATCCTCACATAGAATTTAATCCCGTCCTTTATTTTTTTCCTCTGTGTGTTCTCTCTTTCATGTCTTTATGTCATAGCCAATTATTTAAAAATGAAGGTTCACTATGTCATTTTGCCTGAGTCTATTAACTTGACTGCTATCCTGCCTGTTTTATCTGCAAAAAACGTAGATCCTCCTCAAGATTTCCAGCCAGATGGACTACTGCAAGTACATCGAACTGCCAGCCAAGAGAGCTGATTTCTGACAGGCATAAGTAGGGGTTAGAAAAGGAATTTTTAGATACAGAAACTAAACAAAGTCTTTTTAATAGTGCTGCTTTTCCCACTCGTTGAGTTAAAAAGTAGGAGTCCATTCTTCTTTATTTTGTTTGGTAGATTCATAAATAGAACACTATAAGAATGAACTTTATATTTTAAGTAGTCTGTTTAAAATGCAGATATTTTTCTGACTGCCTCTAAACTCTTTTTTCTCTAATAAAATCTGAAAAATATGAAATGCTATTTTCTTTGCTGTTAAAGTCTTACCATGCTAACTGCATTTGCATCCTATTCTGCTCATCACCGTGTTTTATGCCTCACAGTTACCCATTTGTGAGGCTAGCTGGCCTCAATTTCAACATGAGATAACAATTATTGTTCTAGAATGATCAGTTGATGTTTAAATTTCCTCCAGAAGTAAATATTATTAACTGTTTCAGACAAAATTTTCTTTTATGACGAATAAGCCTTTACTTTGACTTTCAGAGGGTGTAAATTACATCCTTATAGCTTCTAGAATTTTGCCTTTTAGCTGAAAAAGTAATGCTGATGTAGTGCAGTGCTAATATTTTTTCTCTTTCCTATAGTAGAAGTTTAGGAAGGCATCGCCCTATTCTTAAGTAGCTTAAATGATGGAAGTCAAATTATAGAGGAGGTATGGAGAACAGTAAGCTTTTTTCTTAGCACATAACAACATCTTTCCTCTTTTGAATGCATTCACAGCAAAATATACATATTTCAAAGCTTAGTAGTTTGACACTCAAATCAACCGTATTGCTGTTTCTCTAAGAAGAACCTCATTCTTTTTGTGGCTAGACAGCTGAACAGGGACAAGAATCAATATCTAGAAGAGGCATATGATAGTACATTCTCTTCAAGGCACAGTCTCAGGAGTAAAATGTGCTTGCTGATATACTGTTATTGGTTGGCCATATGTTCTGATTCTGTTTGTGTAGAAATAAACATCCTGGATGTGCATTGACATTTGAAAGTTGCATTTCCACTTACATGTAGCATATGCATTTCAGTCAAGGTATATATTCAAAGCATTTAGAATATTCTCATTCTGAAGCTGTAAAAAGAAGATTCAGACTCTAATTTGATTCCCAATATTGTTTTTGCCTACTTCTCTATGCATAATTATTTTATACTGATGAGAAAGACTGATGCTGAATCCAAAAATAACGACAGTGTAAAATTACTATCAGATTTGATATGCTTTGCATTAAGTTGCAGAAGGCCAACTGTAGCAGATTATGTGGAAACAGGCTAAATTTTACTGAGAATTAGGTGAATTACAAGATCGCTTGCCAAGAACCTCTATCATCATGAGTCATAACAGATTCATAGAGGGGGCCAGAACAATACTAACATAACTTAATAGGTAGGCAGGACCAATGGCACAGAATGCCAAAAAATGACAATATACCAGCAATAGACATGAAATCACTGTTTTGTAGAACGGAGACAAATCCCTGTAGTAGGAGAGGCTGTCACGAAGATTGTGAGTAGTATACTAAACATTTGAGAGGGAAGTTTATGGTCAAAATAATGCCAAAGGTCTGTACAACAAATATAAATAAGGAGCCTGAGTAAAGAGAGCAAATAAAAACTATTAGAGATTTAATTGTCCTTAAAAAACCAAACAGTTCTTGGACTGAAGAGGTAAAATAAAGCCTTTACTCTACTTAATCAGATCAACCACACTCAAGAATTGATGTAAGGGGTTCACTATATTTTTAAATGGATTTATCTATGTATTTTACTTTTCTGAAAATGATCACAAGTAGCTAATGTTAAAATTAGAGCTAAAAGACCAAAAAAAATATTTAAGTCGAGTCTTGGCTCAAGGGGTCAATTTCTGATACAGGTGAAGTTGGAATTTTTTACTGATTTCCAGAGCAACCTAAAAAGATGATAGGCAAATAATTTACTTACTCTTCTATAGGACACTTTCATGCAAGTTTATGGTTTGCCACAGGTTAAAATAACAAAACCAAAATAAAAACGAAGAGACTGAGAGAAAGAGCCTCAAAAAAGTGCATAGAGTCATTGTTATGGGCAAACTTTTCTAAGACAACAGTAGATGGTGCCTATAAATGCTTTGTGTCTAGTGTTCCACTCATAGAGTTTGTAAAAGTCTAGGAAAACAAGTAGAGAACATAAGCCAGCAAGGAATGGTGGATACTTTGGAAGAACCTATACTTCTCTTTTCTGGCTAAGAAGAAAAGGGAAGTGTTATGACTGAGCTGAAGCAGGAATATATGTAAAAAAGGTAGGACCTGAGGAGATGAGTGGAGAGGCGAGCTAGGATATAAAAACAAATGAGCTGAAGAAGATGCTGACCATAGGAAGAGACTAAGCACATAGAAAGTGAATAGAAGAAAACTGAACAAGTCAATATATAAATTACCATTGACAAGAACAGAATACTTTGGGATATTTACATTAAGGCTGTCAGATAGCTAGTTGCTTTATGTCACTGTTTTTAATTTTTATATATGTGCTTTTACATATTAAAGAGTAAATATTTATGTAATGGAATGATTGCAGCTCATGCAGATCCAAAATGTAAAAATAACATGACTGACAGTGGCAGATGGAGTCAAAATTAACAAACGTGAAACTTTATCACTGCAAATAGGAAGAAACTCCAAACATAAAAAGGTAAAAAACCATAAAATCACAAAGACTATAGAACTTACCTACAATAGTTTAGAAAGCAGAGAAAAAATTACTGCAGAGTACTCCTAAACTGTTCTGGATGTTTCATTTCCAGGTGTCCAAGTGGATGCACATTAACAACCTCTTAATAACAGTAAGCACTATACATATCTCAGGTCCCTTTAACACCTCTCCAGATAGTTATTTGAAATTGGAGTCACTGTACTTTTTAAATACACTCTGACAGTCTTAGCTTGTATGTCTCGGCAAGCAAATTACCACTGGAATTCAATGAAATGAGATAGCTGAAATAAATATTGCAACCTGAACATTTATTCAGACAGTTTAAGACAAGAGGAAAATTTCCAACCTAAAAGTTTAAAAGACTGATATATATCTACTGGGAGCACTTCTTAATCCTACATCGCTTTGCCTGGCAATGCATATTTCAGATCATACATTTTAGCTATTGAACTAGTGCAGTCGTTCCAGAATGCAACTTTGGTTACAGATCAATCAAGAGATCCGTACTTCACAAAGTTCCTGAAGTGAGCTTCAGTTATATTGTCTCTTGAAGCAATGTGCTTCTTCCACTCTCTTATTATTGGCAATAGTGGAAGCGAAATAAGAACAGAAGAACGACCAAAAAAAAATCTCTGCCATGTCTGACTTAGAGTGCCAGTCCTGCAGAGGTTGAAATCTGAGCCTGGCTAAAACTACCCATTTGTGCAAAGTCTGTCTCGTGGGATGCTAAATGACTTTTATTTTGTCTCCAAAGCAGAGATTCATTCCAAATTAATCAGATAAATGTAGTACACTCTGAATTTTCTCGGTATGCCACCAAACCAATTCCACAACCAACATTTTCTGAGTGAGAAAGCTCCCAGTGACGCCCCAAGGAACAGTAATGTGCTCAGAGCGCAGCTGAGGCACACAGGTTGTATACAACAGATGGTAACAAGCATGTGTTTTAGGCAGAGCTGCCTGACATTTACTCTAAATGTGTTACTTTTTCTTAATATCTTTTCTTGATGTTTTCACTACGCTGCCAATCCTCGTTCAAAAGCTGAGGAGTGTTTGCTTCAGACAGGTAGCCTGGCAAGGAGCCTTCTTTGGCAGTAGCCACTTGTTCCTCTCCCTGTTCGACATTGACACACTGCAGAGGCCTTTCCCTGAATTGTCAGTTGGAAGTTATCACTTTTTGTTTCTACTAATGGGACATTAGTTGTCGATAAGAAAGCTGTATAAAAGGTTACAGGAAAAATAGTCTACCAAATTCGGTGCGTGGAATTGCTTTGTTACTTGCGCATTAGAAACACTTCTAAGTGAGCTGTCTTAGCTCAGGCCCCTGTGTAAGACTTCCCACTGCAAGGAATAAGAAAACTATTACTTTCTGAAATATTCACTGCCTTTATGAGACTTATCAGGCGATGAGGGTGAAAGACATTAAACATCCCAGCTAGCTCTTTGCTGCTTGTGAGCATCAGGTAGCTCTGCAGTGTCAGGTACAAATGAGCTATTTAGCAATCTTGTCATACCTGCACTTAGAGCACTCTGACTTTACAGCAGATATGCTAATGTGAACATAGCCGCTCCTGCTTTATGTTGATGCACAGTCTGCTTTCTACACATATTCAGGGGATATGAGATTTGCTTTTTGGGGAAGATTTCCTTTTAAGGATGGAAATTGTGAATGTCAGGAAAACTTGAGAATGACTGTAGTGAGCAGAGCATGGTCACATCAATGCTTGACCTTCCAAGAAGTCATCTTGGAGCACATTTTCATTGTCGCATGCGTCTTTCTTGCCAACATTTCACAAAAACATTTCTGTCTGAAATAGCTCCCTAGTGTGGAGATATATCAAGCTCCATTAAAAAGGAAGCCAGCTGTACTGTTTATAGGTGTATTAGATTTTTTTTTATTATGAATAAATTTTTATGCAGTAGATGGGAGAACTTGGTCTTTGATAACATTCCTGAGAGTTGTCATTGTCAGGGACTTTAAAGCAAGGGTTTTGCAATCCGTAGAACTTTTTTCTTCAAGCTTCAGATCTTTCATTCATGTTATTTCATACTCCTTAGGTTTCACTACTAAAAAATAAAACCTTCCTCCTCTGGAGAACTGGAAACAGCAGAGAAAAAACTTAAAATACAGTGGCGAAACAAACCAAAAACAGCAATAAAAAAGAAAACCCTTTCTGAAGTTTAAACACCTTGCAAGCAAGGGCATGGTCACTGAACACTGATCAACATGCTGTCAGCACAGATATAAGCTTATTCCTCTAACTTTGTGCCATTCAAGAATTCAGAGAACAATCCAGCCTCTTCTCTCCCACGCTCTCCCCAACCTTTGATCTGTGCCACAGCCAGGAGTGGCCTGAGTGGGACAGAGATGCCTGGGGCGCAGGAGCAAACACTCATCCAACCCCACCTCTGCAGGCTTCTCAGGCTACCGTTGTCTTGCTTTGCCAAGCAAGGAAGAAAAGGCACCTCACTAAGGTCTTTTTTTCCTCAGAAGAAAGTTGCAGTTTTCAGACAAAACCTTCAATCAAAACAGTCTGTAGGAACCCAGGAGTTTTATATATCTTCAAGGACTAACTTCTTTTTCCAGTGAAAACTTTCTTTCCTTACTAAACTCATTCAGGATTAAACAAAGCACTGTCCCAGATGAATCCGATAAGCAATGAGAACTGGCTAAGTCCACAAATGCCTTATTACAGTCTGGTACTGCATTGTTTTTTTTCTTTTTCTTCCTTTGAGAAGTAGGTAATTGTCACCGGGGCTTGAGCTGAAAAAAGGTTTCTTTTATCCTTCCTGTGAGCATGGAAAGATGCTAGAAAAATTAGATTTTCAGTACTAAAAAGCTGATATTGTGGATTAACTTTTTGCAGAACTAAGGTGGGAGGAATTGGTGCTACAGTTTAAGTGCTGAGGACTGTGTCTGTTGGAGAATTTTTTCTGCACAGGCCCTCTAAGCTGAGGTCAGCCACTTATTCCTGTTAGTTGGCTTATTTGTTTTCCTGTCTCACCCAGTCATTTGTGTTTTTTTTTTTTAAATGATTAATGGAATTGTAGCAAGAATGGTCTGTGCTTAGACAGTTCTTACGCTAACTTAATTTAGTCAGTATTTCTTATTTCTCCTTGTTTTAAACAAAAATGAGAGCCTCTGGAGTCCTGACAACTATATTAGTATGTCAAATAGGAAAATATCCTCTTTGTCATTTCCCACACACAGTTGCTTTTTTTTTTTTTATCTCAGGTTGTTTAACCTTGCTTAAATCATGACAGCAATTGAGGTTAATTTAAATGAACTGCATACTCCTATAAATTAGTAAATAAGACAGTCAATTAACCAAATTAAATCTTATTGGAAATTGGCTGCTGCCATCTGGAAATTTTTTATTAGACTTTATAGTTGGCATGACCTTTAGAGTGGAGCTAGTGGGATTTTTTATTTCTCTAAGAAATGCTTGACTAAGAAGAATGAAGTATTTGTAAAGCATTTTTAATATTCCTGCGCTTGCTGGGTAACTATAGTGGGATATAATATATTCCTGTCAGTGAAAAAGCAGTTGAATAGGTAAGGAGTTTCTTACTGCAAAATCTGAATTACATGTCTATGTGCTGGAATCTGTTACTCTGTGGCTGTTTTTTTTCTCTACTATATTATACAGTCTTCTAATACACTGTGGAATCTATCATAGTAAGATTGGCCTTTATCTGTCAACATCTAAGCTGCTTAAATTCTTTTTAAATTGCCAGGTTTGTTTTACCTTTACAATTTCCAGGGAAATAAGAGGCACCCTTATATTGAATCGTTATGTTTTAAGGTATTATTTCGGTGGTACCCAAGCCATCGTCTCTATGGACAGATTGGAAGTGTGCTGTCAGGACACAGTGTTGGATATATCTGCATGCTTTCCCTTGCCCTGGGAAAACAGGAGGGTGATGTGGTTCTGGGGAGCAGCTTCTTCAGTGCTAGCTTGGAGGTCACCACACCAAGCTTTATTGCATGGTATAATTTCAGGAAAGTTTAAGTGTCCATGTTACTGCATGAAGTTGCCCTTACCTTTAGTTGGTGGAGCTTTTGTAACTTGCTGACCTCATTCAGGATGCTTAACCTGCAGCCTGTACAGATTTGTAGACACCAATTTATACTGAGGTTAAGTTTCCTCCTTCTGGTATCCTTCTTTCCTTGGGGACTTTATCAGCAAATGACAGACTGCCCAGGTAGGTTGCCCAGAAAGGTTGTGGAGTCTCCATCCTTGGAGATAGTCAAAAGCCGTCTGGACATGGTCCTGGGCAACTGACTCTAGTTGGCCTTGAGTGAGCAGAGGGGAGCATGGACAAGATGATCTTAAGAGGACTTCCAACCTCAGACGTTTTGTGATTCTGTGATTTAATAACCCACGCTTATGGCCACTGCAGGTCCTTGTTAGTTGTCTCGAAGTGCCTTCTCTGTCATAACATAGGGTCACATTCTTCAACATGATCACGTAACAGAACCTTGCAAAGGAAGCAATGGTAGAACATAGTTGCCAAACTCCTGAGGTGTTGACCTAAGCCCTGGCCTTTTACTTGGCTCTGGGAAGTCCCTGGGATAAAATGATTTGCTTCAAGTCATAAACTGCTTCTGCCTCTGTCAAGAAATGTGCTACATGATGCATGAATAATAGGTGGTAAAGCTGTCACTGTACTACACCCATATGCATGAACAGATGGGCTGTGGTGCTCAGATGCCACAGAACTGGTCGTATGGGTGGGAAGTTCCCTTAACTAGGGGAAGAGTTCTGTTTTTGCAAGCTGAAGAGAGTACCAGAGCTACACAAACACAAGTAGGATTTTTTTTTATTTTTTTTTTTTTTTTGTCCCCAGAGACCAACTGGAACCAGTTTGGGAAGAGAAGGGTTTTGGAGAAAAGGGCAGTATTGTGACATGGGTAGCAAAAGCTTCATATGCATACATATGTTTCATATAGAGGTGCTACCAAAGCACAGAATGGTTTCACTATTGGTGAAATGGTCATTGAATGTGCTTTCTTTTTACTGTATTTCCAGTGATGTCCGATCTGTGGGTATGGCTCTCAAATGGATTTTAGACTTTGTGTTGTGCGCTCACTTCCCTAAGATAATTACCAGAGATAAGCATTGTTTAGTGTAAGGTCTCCAGCTTTTCTTATTTACAGAACTTGCTTGAGCAAATCATGGACAATAATGGACAATAATTATTTTGAATGCATCAAATTACTGGGGAACTGAAAGACTGGATTGAGCAAAATCTTGATAGTGACTGAGGTCCAGAGTGTAAGAGCCTCTAAGCTGTCTTCCCTAACTGGGTCTTGACAATTTGGCAGCTGCTGACAACAGCTAGAATTCATGCCACTGTTCCTGGAAATGTATCTGCTACCAGAGTTATGTCCTGTGGGATTTTTATGTGATGCTGACAGAAGCGAAGAGCTCCACTGTAGAAAAATTTTATGCACTCCTGAGGGGCAGCAAGTGGCAGAATGAGCAGGTAGAGAATATCTGCTGCAAGGCTTTCATGTGACCTCTTCTACAAGGAAACAAGGGGATGCTAGAACAGCTCTGATCCTTAGCTGTATCTATTTTTCCTCAGTTCCACAGGGTTGTCAGTATATTGCAAGAGAAACTGGGGTCTGGAGGCACTTACAGTGCTGAGGTGTCCTAACTGTATTCCTTCTTAGAGAGGAAAGACTCAGGTTTCTGCAAAGACTTCAGAGGTCAGATTTGTCTTAGTCCTTTCTAATGGAGACAATGAGTACCCAGGGAGCCCTGAAGAATGAAATAATGTGGAAACAAAGCTGCATATGGCAGTGGAAAGGTTTGTTTGCAGTGAGGTAGGGATCCACTTCATTGCACGCATCAGGTAATATGAAAGCATAAATATTAAGTGCCTGCCACATTCATTCAGGTAGACCCTTGGGACTCCTGTTTTGGTGGGATGACTATAAGGTAGCTTGCCTTGCCGCAACCAGAAGGTAGAGTGAGGTGCTGAGATGCTACGGTTAATATGTACCGTGCTGTTTCCACACTTCTGATATTACTTTGTAAAACAGTTTTCCAATGCACTGTTCCACAGCATAATTTTGTGGTTATTTTAAAAGGTAGGGTAGTGTTTGATTTCTAGCTGTTTTCACAACAAAACATTTATTTCATTAACTTTCTTCAGAGTGCCTTCTAGGTAATAATTTTTATCTGTGATAAGTAGCACAGACAAGGTTTTTCAATTCTGCTAAACTATTGACGATAATGACTGGAAATTTCAATAATTTCTGCCACTTTCTTGCAAGTGTCTCCTGTATAAACATGAAAACTAGGCTTAATCTTATGCTCTTGCGCACTCTATACTGGACAAAAATGCTAGCTGATCTCTCTAGCAAATGCATGCTTAAATACATAAATCACACTATACTAAGGGTAGTGTGAAAGTACATGTACTGTGACTATAATAAAATACAATGTATATCTGAAATGTGCATCAAAAGCTCATAAATTCTTAATGTCATTACCTCAGTCCAGAGATTCTAATTTCTCTTGGTCTCAAACTGTAGAATTTTTTGCTTCTAATTGTAACAGTATTTCTCCTTGCTTCAGAATTTTGCCTAATTATCTGATTTGATAGATCTGTGGAACTGAATATATTTGTACATCTACCTCCATGCCTGCGAGCATGAGAAAGCAGTAAGGAGATAAGCTGTCTCTTCAGCTCCACTGGTGCTTTGCAGTCCTTATGATGCTGTATCAAAGCTCCAGAATATTAAATTACCTGACACTCATTAAGTCCTAAAAACTGGATATAGGGTGTATTAAATGTTTGACTTATATTGAAGCTATATGAGCCGTCTTTGTCTTTTGTCCTTATTACTAAATTTAACTAATATTAAATTTTAGTGTGTTTCTCTAAAAATATATGCATGATAGAAGATTTCATAGCAAAGGCTGAGTTTTGGGGATGAATGAAACCTTACTGTGTACTGAACATAAGTAGTTTGTTCACTCCTAAATTAACTTTCCCTTGCAATTGGAATTGGGCTTCTCAGGTATCTTTGTGCTGTTCAGCAACCTTAAAGTAACACCAGGCTATTCTTCACAGAAGAATTGTATGAAGTCACTCAGATTTTCAACCTCTTATACTATAAAATGACAAGCTTATGAATATTTCTTTGTCTGATAGCATTCAGTGGTACTTTACTGTAACAGACAAGGTTTTGTTGGCTTCTTCTGTTCTATGTATCCAACATAATGTTGCAGTTCCTCTGTTGGAAATAGTTCAATGTGAAAAAAAAAAAATAAAGCAATTGACTAGTGGTTGTGGTTTTTTTCTTGTCAGCACTGCAAAAACCAAAGTCAATATATTGGAATAGGGATAGGAGGAGTTTTAACGTGAGATGTGGGCTCTTTAGCTTTTCAAAAGAAACCGTGCTACTGCTTTCTATAGTAGGCAGTTCTTGACCCTTCTTTTTCCATAGAGCAGTGACTCCCTCCCTTTGACAGAGGAAGAGATTATAAACCATTTTGCATCCTAATTTAGTTATCACCAAAAGATGATACTATGTAGCTCATGAGGGTTTTGTATGTTTTTTTTGTTTTTAGTATTATGCCATGCAAAGGGGGAGAAAGCCTTCCAAAGAGGGACAGAAATTGTCATCTTCTGTGGTGTGATGGGAAAAATTCATAGGAGGCTCAAATTCTCTTCCCATTAGGCAGTTAAATAATTACTCAATGGCTCTTTTTACTCCCTAAAATTAAACTTTGCTTTGACTTCTGAAAAATCGGGGGAGGAGAAAAACAACCTGTCAGTGTTGAATGTATCTTTCTGGGAAAAGATCTGAAAATAAGAAGTTGATATCTTCAATGAAAGTGATTGGGAAGCCAAGGTAAATTCACTTGTAATTATGCTCGCAGATCTATAGAAGACCGAGTGATACTGGGAAAAAATATGGCAATTATTAGTTAATTTTCTCCTGTGTTCATGTGGACCTTTATTCTAGCAAAGGTGGTTAAATTATTTTGCTTCTCTGCATTTCATGGTGTTTCAGGACAGCTCACTCACTATACAGAATTCTGTTTTATTAATAAATAATTATTTATTTCTTATTTAGCTATTAGCTAAATTAAATAGAAGGCAAGTTATCAAAGGTAGATAGAAAAAATCTTAAAACCATTTTAGATGCTAAAGAGGACAGATAAATTTTTTTAAAGCTACATAATTATCAGTTAATAGTCTTCAAGAGACTATTCTAACCGTTCTTGCAGAAATATGAATTGCAAATGTCTAGTTTGAAATAATTGAGGGTTAAAATGCTATGAGTTGCACTTTAAATGTAGGGTGTAATAATCAGTTATTTAGAGTGTTCCTTATCTTTTAACTTTCTCAAAAACTTTGTACTTTATGTTGCATTATCTCACTGTAGCTTTTTCTGTGAGGTCTTATCTGACTGAAGTTGTATGGAGTGGAACATGCATGTTTCAATAAGTAACCCTTGTGCCATATTTATATCTCAGTGTGCTACATAGCAAATGTTGCTTTCTCCACGTATTGTAATTTGTTTGTCATAAACTTCATGAAACATCAAGGGAGACTATTGCAGCTGACAGATTCGGGTGCTGCACCACTGATTTAAATGGATTTGAGCCTGCCTACATCCATCATAGATTTGGTTGTCTTCCAAAACATTTTTTCTGTTGGAAATGACTATTTCATCCTGTTCCACTGGTAATATTGCTAGAATTAATAGTGGTATTATGCAGTGAAATGTAACCGGCCGGATTCCGCCAATTGGTTTTCTTATTAGGCAACCTTATTTTTGCTTATATTGCAATGCTTCTATTTTATGATAAATGCAGGGTTTTTTTTTAAATTAATTCCAGCACAGAAAAAAACCTAAAACCTTTCTGTTTTGATGGTCTTACCCTACTGTGTTGATATGCATAGAGGCTGCTGCTGCAAACAACGCTTTTCTAGCCAGTCATCCTGACAATATTGCTTTCCCTTTGCCGCATCAGATGTTAAATTGTCTCTGCTCTCAAGGCCCTTCACAATCTCATTCCTCTCTGTTTGTTTCCCACTCGGTGTCAAATGCCTCACTCCTGCTCCCAGGCGGCTCCTGATGTCAGCATCTTCCCCACTTCCCACTATGTGTTTCAGCAAACTCTCCCTTCTCTTGCACCGTCCCTCATGCTTGAGAAGAGATTTTTGCAAATGCCTGTTGGGCTACTTTGTTATCCCCTTCAAATCCCTCCTTGACTCCCCTTTGCCTGCAGGGATGGCGCCGACAGTTAGCCTGCTGATGTGTTATGACTACTGCCAATATGGTCCCACAGTTTCCGTGCGCTCCCCTGTCTGCATCCATCTGTTCTCTCTCCTCTTGCACTCAGGATATGCTTATGCACCTGTCACTGTTGCTGGGGAATGACAGGAGAACTGAAGTAACTTCACATTAGCTACCGAGGACACAAGTAGCTGGGTGCTCAGCGTGGGTGGACCTTGCCTGGTCCTGGGGTACAGCACGGCTCTAGCCCTGGCCCGAGGGAGCAGGCATCCTCATCAGCTCATCACTTCCTCAGTGTGTACGCAGGGATCCTGCCCTATGGTGAGGGTTCCGAACTGAACTTTGTCCCTCTCCAGGTAACTCTCATCAAGCTTTACAAATCTATGAGACAACCATCTGAAATTTAGTAGGTGGTAGAGAAAACAGAAGGGATTATGTATATTATTTTATCACTAAATTGCTACTGAATTTCTGATAAATGAGTTAGAGGCACACAAAGTGAAAAAGATGTGCAACTCCAACACATATCAAATAGAAATCAGAAGTTTTCAAGTCCAAGCTAACCATATTGACTAAAGACTGGAAAGAAAAAAATTCCATGTGCTGGTGCTGACAACTTCTACCTCAGTAAATAAGAAAAGATAGTTTCACAAAATCAGCAACTATTTGAAATAACCAAATGGTTGATATTTTAAAAAGTTGTGCACAAATACAAATAGAACAAGTAATAAATATATGGTACAAAGACCAAGTTCTACCCCACTGAAGATATTTTAATACCTTCTGTACTGGGTAACATGTCTTGGCTGTGATCTGGGCATGATCGAGCCTGCTTTGGGAGCCTCTACTACAATAGTGGGTATTGCCTTGTACTTTCAGACTATAAAGTGATTCTGTGCATTCTTGGAAGACAGGTGTTCAGGTGTCTTTACCCGTACTTAGGAGCCCTAAGCAGCTATTTAATGTCAGTATAATTTGAATTTTTTTTGAAGATTTGAGAAACAGATATCCTAAAGCCACAGAGCTTGTGACTCTCCCTAATCGCATAAACAGTCAACTTTGGGGTTTAGAGAATTTTAGAACTGTTTAGAGAATTTCGGTTTAGGAGGGCTGGGTTCAAGATTTCCATGGATTTAGCTGGATTATATTTCATTCTAAAGATTTAGGACATATTGTGAAACATTTATTTTACTGATTTTCTAGAAAATAAATATTCTTATTTGAAAAATATGTTTGACCTTCAGAGTCCCTTTATCTAATATCGTCCAATTTGTTTTTATAGAATCTTTTGGTATATAAGGGACCAAAATAATTTCTAGTTTTGTAGACAGATAGCTTTGGAGTTTTCAGGAGAAAGTAAATAACCATCCATGCCTAGCTTTAGCAAAACTAACAAATAAAATCAACGAACCAACCAAAACTCCCAAAACACCCCCCTCCCCAACTTTAATACTTGAGTATAGCTGAATATCCTTGGCCTTCTCTGGGGAGGATAAGAATATTTTTTTACTCTTGAGTAATTCTGAAGTTCTGTCATGCTTGTATGACTATGTCTTTTAGGAATGGAAAGAAATTGCAATCAAGTACTGCTTCAAACAAGAGCTAGGGAAGACAATAGAGAAATTATTCTCTAGAAAGATTATGAAATATCCAGACAACCGCAGTGTTACATAAATTCAATAGGCAACTCTTATTCTTAGCAAGAATTCTAAGAGGAATCTATTTTAAGGTCATTAGTCCGAAAACTGGATGTAACTGATACTGGTGTTATTACCAATTAGTAACATGTGACACATGGTGGTAGCATCATTAGAGATAATAATAGGTAAGGCTCTAAAATGATTCTTGCAGTTCTGCAGTGCTAACTTCTGACTCAAGCGGACCAAGAAATTGCATCTAACAGAGTCGAGCATTCTGCCTACGAGAGTGAAAAACAGCGAAGTGTAGGGTATGGGCCTTTGTCTTAATCTGACAACAATATTGTCATTATTGATGTATTGGCGTACACACTGACTTGTTTAAATAAAGTTTTAGAAAAGTGACTATAGTTGGTACTGCAAAACGTCAAGCTGTTCAAAGAAAAGCAAGTCTTGAATGCCTTCTGTATTTTTCAGTGCGATGTGGATGTTTGTCTTACCAGTTGCAGGACTTCTGAGGAAAAGTGATGCATTAGGTGGAAGATTAGGACACTAAGTAACAAGAGGGAGAGCTGAATATGTCTGACTACAGACATAAGTAATTTCCAGGAATGCTTATTAAAGATGAACTGTTGCTGGAGTTCAATTAAACACATAACTCACTGAAGTTGGAACTCTAAAATGGGAAAGTCTTTCTAAACTTGAGGTGGTGAAAGGGGCAGAATCAGTATGGCAGGTGTAGTGACTCGTTGTAAAAAGGCGCTTTTCTCAGATGGTCCCTGCCTGCCCATCCCTCAGTCCTTGTCTCAGAACAAGTATAACCAAGAAGTTATTTTTCAAGGGTTAACACAACTCGGTGCTTAGCCAGCTTCACTGTCACATTGGGAATACTTACTTACATGTCAACTTATCTCCTCTGCAGTTTAATTAGTAAACATAGACTTACACAGTTCATGATAGTACCCTTTACCATCTATTCTACTACTCAGTCTCCCTCTTTATTTAATTAAGTGTTTTCCCTCAGCAAGTACATAAATAACCTGAATATAATATTCCACCTAGACTTTGTTTCTGGGTAGTATCTAGAAACACTAACATCTCCAGCTATTATGTCTTATTACATGATGATTTCAAAATGAATTTTTGGGATATTGGACACATGTAAATGTGGAAACAGAAAACTACGAGCAAGGTTTTTAAAATTCATTATTGCTTTTGGTTTGCTTTTAAATAAAAAGTTTTTTCTGAGAAAAGTAGCAATACATAATCTTCAGAAGAAGGACCAATTCTTACGTGAAGTCAAGTAGTCCTATAAATTTTTCTACTTTTTCCTGTTACTTACGAATAATCTCCAGAAGTGGTTCATAACTAGTCATCACAAAATCCAAACATTAAATACACTTAAATTCCCATTGAGATTTTTCTTTTTTCCTTACAAGCAAATGGTATAATTACCTTTTATAAGAAGCACTTGATTTTAAGGGCCTGATCCAAGACCCATTAATGCTAATGTGAGTCTTTCCATTGACTTCTGTCAAATTTCAGATGGTCTTTCACATTCAATTAATAGGAGACGTTACTTACATTTTTTGGTAGCTTAGTCACGCTGAGGACCTAAATATATGCTGCTGATACGCTTTTCGGTACAATATTTATTGGCATAATATAGGCTGTATTACTCTAATACCGAAAAATATCGTGTACACTGAATGGAAAAGCAGGCTGCACAACACATCTGAATCGCTAGATTCAGTTATGCTGTTATAATGCTGTTACGTGCCTAAAAAAACCATGATTTGAAGGGAACTTAAGAAACTTTTCAAGATGATCATGGGGGAAAGAATACGTACTTTCTCCATTAATTGTTTTGAATGGCCATTATGGTTTCCTGAAAAGCATTCTTGTGAGCAGAGCAGTTTCAGTCACTTGAAACAAGGGAAAACAGTCAGTTTTTGGAAGAGGCACATCTCAAAATCTAGGAGAAATGGCCTGCTGCTGTTGTCAGAGGTCGCTCTGGCCACCTGTAGCCAGAAAACACTATGGGCTCTTAGGATTGACAGCTATCCACTCAAGCTCCATATCTTTGAACAGGTCTTCAGCTGACAAAGGATTTGCCATAGTGACATTTGCTATCCATTTGGCCCTGGCATTGCTGACCTGCCAAAACCCCACATAACTAATGTTTGTTCTCTGTTGACACTTGTGATTCTCATGAGTATTTTTGTTAACTCCTTTTGCTTTTGTGAGACCGATGATAGTACCTTAAATGCTGCATTACTGCTATAAATAGCTTAAACTTTTTGCTTTACTGCATAAAGAACTTTTTAGAGATAACAGTAATTTAATCAAGTAACCTTACCAAAATTGGTATAATTTTTACTGTATACTTTGGACTTCATACCTAGGAACCTTTTCACACTGGGGTTCCTGACAGAATAACTTCTGTTGCTTTCGTCCCGTGTTGATGATTCCCACCGGGTAACCTTTTGCTATACTGTGGTAGCTTGAAAAAAGAATCTGTGCCTTGGGGCACTATACACATCCTTGAATTATCATCTTTGTATACCCTAAATACACAGTAAAATTTACATGTATAGAGAAAGTCTCTAAAATATGGGGGAAATATATTTTGAAATTGTTCATAAAAAAAAAGTTTATTTTTAAGGATTTATTTTTCCCAGAAAAAAAGGAATATTTTAGGGTTTTGTGCCTAACTAGACAAAGCACCAAAACTGTTCATGTGATGTCAGTGGAAAAAACTAGTTCCTACAGCTTGTCTTGATGGACTGTTACTGCAGCAGTTTTTTGCAAAGATCTGATCCTTGACGATTCAAAAATCTTAATCTACAAAGTCTTAATCTTTTTATTGCAATTTTTAAAAGACTTGATGTAGACTGACAGTTTACAAACTTGAACTGACAGTTTCTGTATCACTTTCAGCACCATTGTGAATAAGATGCAGGTTCTGTTCCCATTATTTATTTCCACAGAAGTGCCTATGTCATTCATTAGGGAGGAATTCAGTTCTGCACAATGTCATTGATGAAAATGAAATTTGTTTTAATGAAGCTCTGTCTTAAATATTAACAGGTAAGGCCTCTTATGTTTCTGTCATGTCAGATCGTTCAACCTCCAGTTCTTATGAATTCTTTTTTCCTTCCTAAATGATACATTATTCAATAAACTACAATAAAATTCTAATAGCAGAACTTCAAACAAAAGGATAGAGATTCACTTCTGTCGTAACAATTTATCCATAATTTACTGACAGTTTTGTACCTAGCCTCTCCTCACTCTGATTCATAGATTGTTTAAAACCACAAAATCTAGCATCAACACAGTAAGTTAAGCTTGTGATAAATTGAGAAGTATGATAATTTGAGTGATATGTCATGTCTTATTTTATCTTAAGATAATTTTATTTCTCCAAATTCAAGGAAATGTAGATACCCCAATTTTCAGTGCCGCAGTCATTTGTCTTATCATAATTTTAGATCTCTTCATGTAGCTTTTATGTGATTACATCAGAACTTAGAAGATTTTCACATTAAGCTTTGAGACGAACACGTAAGAGTTGCACTGCTCAGTTACAAAGTGGTGTGACCTTACTGCAATGTGCGTGAAACAGGCTTTTCTGATGGGTCCCTTCCCTTGTTGCTTCTGCTTCAGATATGACATGGTAGTGCCGAGTTTCTCTGATTTCCTGCTGTGTTTCTGGTAGCTCTGCGCGAATGGTGCTGGATGAGCAAGTGTTGTTCTGCTTTCTGAATTGGCTAAAAAGAAGGCAATGCCAAACCTGAAGTGTCTGTAAGCTCAGGCAGAGAGCTATACCCTCCTGCCTCTGTAGGGCGTCGAGAGCGGAGCTGCCTTTGGAAGCTGTTTTGCTTCGGGCCAGCACCAAAAGTGGGACACAGGACCTCTATGTGTCCAAGGATTAACTTTTTATGTGCCTTCATCATCCTTAGGATGAACTTAAATTCCCAATGTTAAGCACTAATTTAAATCAGAATGTAATAAATCTTACCTTAAATAACTGATTTTTAAGTTTTTATAGTCTTGGTTATTTTTCTTAAGCAGCTATAAAAAAATCTCCTATTTTAAAACAGCGGATTGTAGCATAATACAGCACTGGAACCAAGTACACTACTGCTTTCAAATGACAGGGAAAAGATAATATTTTTTAGTTGGAATAAACACTTTCACCTGAAGAAGCTATCTTTTCATCACATGCCAGATAAACTGAAACTAAAAGTACATAAACTGAAGCTTTCATGTACCACCACATGCAAACACATGTGTGCACAGACATGCATATACATACACTATATACACACACATTTTTCAGATGTAAAATATCAGCACTCATTCCATTGGAAATGCAAAGTTATAAGTAAGTTTACAGGTCGAGATCAGGGCCAGGACTTAAATCCTTTTGGAGAACACTGGTATTTTCCCAAAACATTATCCTTACTTCTGTATCACTGGTATAGATGCATATAAAATATATTATGTTGGCATTTCCAGCGTTTCAGTTGGCTAAAAAAAATAATATTTTTGTCTGTGTAACTAAGGCGGAAGCACTTGACCTGCACTATTTTAGGTGGAATTTCTGAAGACCTTTTTAATATTATGTAGTTACTTCAACAACATAAAACCTACTTTCAAAAGATTTATTTAAAGCAAAGTTGAATGTTAATATACGTTTTAATTAATTCCACCTAGCCATGTTCTTGCAGACTATTAACATGTATCATTGCTGAATCAAAGTCAATATTAGAGAAAACTGCCTCTTCTTTTTGGAACACTTGAATAACACAAACCATTATGCAAAGTACACACAGATTCAGCCTATTGCTGAATATACTACTATGGACAGGACCAACACTTTACCTGTCTCAAAAATGGGCCAGGTATCTCACTTTTTGGTAACGATAGGTTACCAGATTTCCCTTTCGTTTGTTGATGTGTTTTGCTGTGGTGTGCATTCCAGAGAGAAAACTGAGATTAATGAAAATAGGTCAGATATTCAGAAAACGTGAAATAGTAAGGAAAAAGGTGCCGGGATTCACTTTGGGGAATAGTGATGTGTATGATGCACTTAAAGCAAATTATTTAGCTCAGAATTAATTTGAATCAAGAATATGTTGAATAAATGCACTGGAATTATAATGTTTACTAAAGAACTTCACATGTACAGATATTTTTAAAAAGCTTACATAGAATAAATATCAGTCCATTCAGCGTGTATTTTCCTTTCTGCAGAAAAAACCAATAGAACAAAAATAACACAAACAACATTTTGAAGGCCCTTGAGACACTTGAAATAAAGTATTAGTTTCTAAATTTCCCTTGTATATGTATATGTGTGTGAAAGGACAAAATATTGTGCATCCCTTTCTCAAAACTTAAACAGCAGTAATTCTGGACAATTAAATGGATAGAAATTATAAGATTTTTTATTTTACTGTGTCTTTCAGTCTTGTCCGACCATAAAGATTTTAAAAGAAAAGTTCCTAAATTTGATTCATCCAAATAGCTTTCTGTTCTTTAACAATTCACAGAATTGTTTTTAAAAAAAACTTGGAGGGGATGCAATTTTCATTAGGTGGACTGCTTTTTTTTTAATTACTTTTATTTTTTTCCTAATCTTAACAAAATTAGGCTCAGGATTTTTGATTAATGTTTAATTTATATAATAAAACTGCATTGATCTTTCTTAAACTCAAGGGTACTAGGTTATGATTTCTTAATATTTTTCCCACTTCTAGTTATTAGTTAGATTTGATCTTGGGTATATGTCAATCCTCAAAAAGGGCATAAAACCAAGCCTACTAGTAATGAGGGTAGGGATATAGGGCCAAGGATGGGGGTGAAATCGGTAGCCCAGCTCAAGTGCATCTACACGAATGCACGTAGCATGGGCAACAAACGGGACGAGCTGGAAGCCGTTGTGCAGCAGGAGAGCTATGATGTAGCTGCCATCACGGAAACATGGTGGGATGACTGTCATGACTGGAATGCTGCGATGAATGGCTATAAGCCCTTCAGAAGGGATAGGAAAGGAAGGAGAGGCGGGGGTGTGGCTCTGTACATTAGGGAATGTTTTGATTGTATAGAGCTAGATTCCAGTGATGATAAAGTCAAGTGTTTATGGGTAAGGATGAAGGGGAAGGGAAATAAGGGAGATGTTGTGCTGGGAGTATGCTATAGACCACCCAACCAGGATGAGGAGACAGATGAAGAATTCTATAAGTGGCTGGCTGAAGTTTCACAATCGCCAGACCTTGTTCTGGTTGGGGACTTCAACCTGCCAGGTATCTGCTGGAAATATAACACAGCAGAGAGCAGGCAGGCTAGGAGGTTCCTCGAGTGCATGGAAGACAACTTCCTGACACAACTGGTACGTGAGCCTACCAGGGGAGGTGCCTCGCTAGACCTACTGTTCACAGAGAAGGACTAGTGGGAGATGTGGTGGTCGGAGGTCATCTTGGGTTTAGTGATCATGAAATGGTCAAGTTTTCAATTCGTAGTGATGTAAGGAGGGGGACTAGAAAGACCTCCACCTTGGACTTCTGGAGGGCGGACTTTGGCTTGTTCAGAATACTGGTTGAGAGAGTCCCTTGGGAGATAGTCCTGAAGGACAAAGGGGTCCAGGAAGGCTGGACGCTCTTCAAGAAGGAAATCTTAAAGGCCCAGGAGCAGGCTGTCCCCAAGTGTCGCAAGTCTAAAGGGCGGGGAAAATGTCCTGTCTGGATGAATAAGGAACTTCGCATGGGACTTAGGAATAAAAGGAGGGTTTACCACCTTTGGAAGAAGGGACAGGCAACTCAGGAGGAGTACAGAGATCTTGTTAGGTTATACAGAGAGAAAATTAGGAAGGCAAAAGCCCAGCTGGAGCTCAACTTGGCCACTAACCTAAAGGACAATAAAAAAAAAGTTTTTATAAATACAATAAATACAACAAAAAGAGAGCCAGGGAGAATCTCCATCCCTTACTGGATGAGGGGGGGAAAGTTGCAACCAAGGATGAGGAGAAGGCTGAGATACTTAATGCCTTCTTTGCCTCCGTCTTCAATAGTCAGACCAGCTATCCCTAGGGTGTTCAGCCTCCTGAGCTGGAAGATAAGGATGGAGAGCAGAACAACCCACCCATAATCCAGGAGGAAGTAGTCAATGATCTGGTTCTACACCTAGACACACATAAGTCTATGGGACCGGATGGGATTCACCCAAGAGTACTCAGGCAGCTGGCAGGAGAGCTCACCAAGCCTCTCTCCATCATTTATCAACAATCCTGGTCAATGGGGCAGGTGCCAGATGACTGGAGGGTGGCTAGTGTGATGCCCATCTACAAGAAGGGTCAGAAGGAGGATCTGGGGAAGGCCTGTCAGCCTGACCTCGGTACCAGGAAAGATCATGGAGAGGATCATCTTGAGCGAGCTCTCACGGCAAGTGCAGGGCAGCCAAGGGATCAGGGCCAGCCAGCATGGGTTTAGGAAAGGGAGGTCCTGCTTAACCAACCTGATCTCTTTCTATGACCATGTGACCTGCCTTCTGGATGTGGAGAAGGCTGTGGACGTTGTCTATCTGGACTTTGGTAAGGCCTTTGACACCGTCCCCCACAGCATTCTCCTGGAGAAGCTGGCAAATCATGGCATAGGCAAGTGTACTCTTTGCTGGGTTAAAAACTGGCTGGATGGCTGTGCCCAGAGAGTTGTGATTAATGGGGTGACATCCTCTTGGCGGCTGGTCACCAGTGGTGTCCCTCAGGGCTCAGTTTTGGGGCCAGTTTTGTTTAATATCTTTATCAATGATCTGGATGAGGGGACTGAGTGCACCCTCAGAAAGTTTGCAGATGACACCAAACTAGGTGGGAACGTTGATCTACTTGAGGGTAGGAAGGCTCTACAGAGGGACCCGGACAAGCTGGATCGATGGGCCAAGGCCAGTTGTATGAGGTTTAATAAAGCCAAGTGCCAGGTCCTGCATTTTGGTCACAACAACCCCAAGCAATGCTACAGGCTTGGGGAAGAGAGGCTGGAAAGCTGCCCAGCAGAAAAGGACCTGGGGGTGCTGGTGGACGGCCAGCTTCACATAAGCCAGCAGTGTTTTCCCAGGTGGCCAAGAAGGCCAACAGCATTCTGGCTTGTATCAGGAATAGCGTGGCCAGCAGGACGAGGGAAGTGATCGTGCCTCTGTACTCGGCACTGGTGAGGCCTCACCTCGAGTACTGTGTTCAGGTCTGGGCCCCTCTGTACAAGAGGGACATTGAAGTGCTGGAGCGTGTCCAGAGGAGAGCTACCAGGCTGGTGAGGGGTCTGGAGACCAGGTCATATGAGGAGAGGCTGAGGGAGCTGGGCATGTTTAGCGTGGAGAAGAGGAGGCTGAGGGGAGACCTCCTTGCCCTCTACAACTACCTGAAAGGAGGCTGGAGAGAGGTGGGTGTTGGCCTCTTCTCCCAGGTGAATAATGACAGGACCAGAGGAAATGGTCTGAAGTTGCGGCAGGGGAGGTTTTGATTAGATATTAGGAAGAATTACTTTACTGAAAGAGTGGTCAGGCCCTGGAACAGCCTGCCCAGGGAGGGGGTTGAGTCACCATCCCTGGAGGTACTTAAGCAACGTCTAGATTTGGCACTTCAGGGCATGCTCTAGTGGCAGAGATTGTAGGGGTTTTTTTGTGTGTGTATGGTTGGACTCAATGATCTCAAAGGTCCTTTCCAACCATGAAGATTCTATGATTTTACTAATATGAAATATAGCAAAAGCTAAGTATCAATGTCATTGGCAGCCTGTTCCAATTCCATTCATATTTGGTGACTGCATTCCAGTACCCTGTTTATGCTTAAAAATCCTTGTTGATTGCCACTTAGACATCATATTATTCAGATCTATTTTGGTGGGTCATGTCAGAAATGATGCCAGTACTGCGCAAACAGCATAAATTATCTTCACTTACTTGTAAATAGCCATCTTTGTTTATCAGCTGGTATATATTTTCTTGAATTTAAATCTAATATTATCCAGCACGCAATGTTGATCTACTCTGGTAAGAATAATGACTTTAATGGCAGAAAATAAAAAAAATCCACAGAAATGTATGATATTATAGTTATCACCACTTACTGAAGTCTATCTCTTTAAAGAATGAGAAGGTTTTGGTAGAATATAATTGTTAAAGTAACTCCAGGAAGACACCAGCAGTCTGAAGAATTCATGCCAAGAGAATAGTTTTTTGGGGTTTTGCTCAAAAATGATACATAGCAAAGTGAACAATTTTCTTTTATTTTACTTTTTTTTATGTTCATCCTGAACAAGATGGCTGAGAAGCAACTGGGAGCTATATGACCAGAAAGGAGTGAGGTCAGCATCCTGTGGCTTGGATACCAATATATCCTATGGTTCGTACAATAAGGAATTGTGAGAAAAAAAAGTGTAGCTTATCACTTTGTGCTTTGGGTTGCAACCCACAAATGCTGGAGAGGATTTTATTCTGATGCTTTTAGCCTTTCTTGCTGTGATATCTCTCACTACACTGCAGAATTCTCCATGGTAGTCTGTCTCCCTTGCACTTTATCCTATCACTCCCTTCATTCTCACATTCCCGGCCAGAAGGTGGAAAGCTTTGTTTGGGCAAATCTGCATTAGGAAAAAAAGTGTTCTGGCAGCAGCCTGGAATTGAAAGACACACGTACATGTGTATGTGTATGTAAATATATATGCATGTATGCACATATATGTGTATATATTCTAATACTTGTCATTCCTGCAGTAGTTGACTCGTAGATAGACAGAAGGTAGAAGGATAGGTGTGGAAGGCAGAAGGCAGAAGGCAGAACTTAGAATAGCTGTGAATTACTGGCATAAGGAATTGCCCAGGAACTAGAGTAACTGAGGATCCAACTGAGCAATAACCTCTTTAATTTTTTGGGGTTTAGGGATAAACTGACTAATTGCTGTCTGGAACTAAACCCTTTCTTGGAAGCTGCCATTAAGATCCATTTAAGAACATGATTGCAAAGCTTTCCATATTATCTGTAAATGGATAGCTTCTAAAAAATACAAGAGCACTTTCAGTGAATAGTGTCATGACTTTGTGAAATCTGTTCCAATTGAAGTTCAGAGGACTTGGAAGTTATATACACCTTCTGCTTAACTCCGGATGCAAAAAACAGTGTAAGCACATAGAATGGGCAACGTAGAGCACTTTGTAATCAAGAGACTTTGTTTCTGCATTTCAGTTTGTAAGACTTGGCAGGCACAAAGGGCTACAGAGGGCTTTTAAGTTGTGTAAGAGAGAAATTCACATAGATCCATACTTTGTACTTTAAATCAAGGATCTTCTACAGCTACTGAGTTTTCCGGTTGAAGGAATAGCTTCTTACCAATCTCCTAAGTCTTCTAAAAGGATTTTTGTATGCAATTTTTCCTGCTACACCAGATGTGCCTCACGTTTCAGTGCTGTGCGTCTCTCCTTATATGAAGAAATATTCGATAAAATTTTGATACTGTTGAAGTTGATGGGAAGTATCCCACTAGTTTCAGCAGGTAAAGGTTTTCATTTCTTTAGTTTGTACTGAAGAAAAAGAAGCCAGTGAACCAAACTGTTTGACATTTTCATCTTTGGAACTCCAAGCAGTACATTAACATGCCTTGTTTGACAGGTTTCTTACTCTCTTTTAAAATAAGTCTCCAGAGCTCGAGCTGTGCCCTTTTAGGGATACAGAATCGGTCTTAAAGAACACAAACTTCACAGCTGCAGCACTGGTAAAACACAAAGTAGCTGAGATTTTGGTCCTTAGAAGAACACCTTTTAACTGCAGTGTCCACATCAGGTGAACAAGTGTTTGGTTGTTTCCCATGCTACACTGCAAATAGCCCAAATCCCAACTTTAATCAATAGGCGTTGGCTGACTTATCTTCCCTTCCGTTTCCATTGGTTTTACATCTTTCAACAACTGTTCTCTCATGATCCTTGTCCTGAAAGTGATATCTTACACTCCAGATGTTATTTGCATCCCCAGCTTTCCTCTATAGAAAAGCAGATAGGATCTGACTGCAAACAATGGCTTGTCACTTACTGTCTCTCAGCTTCCTTATAAATATACTGAAGGGCACTGCAGAAAGTGGGGAGTGTGCTGTGCTCATAACCTGCCAGTGTTCTTGCTGGAGGCATAGTAAGGTCTGCAATATATTTAGGCCACCAGTCTGAGGACAGCCACTTTCAAAAAAAAAAAAAAAGCAATCAAAGATAAAACCTATGTAAGGAGGAACGGGCAGTAAAAATAAAAATGCACTTAAAAGCACTCTTCAAATCCTTCTGAAGCTAGGAAAACTGGTGGCATATAATAGCCATGAAAACGTTCCTTCTTCCCTATAAAATGCCACGGTTTAGGTTTTAATAAATGTTGATATTTACTAGGCAAAAAATTCTGGCTAACATTATAAAATTCTTACTACGTGGATGGCCTTATTTGATAAGGTGAGGTAGCAAATTTACTGTGTTTGAAAACAGAAAGCCTGCTCTGAAGCTGTTTGGTGTGCATAGACAGCCTCACAAAATATGTACATTTTTTGTGGATAAGCAGGCTACAAAAATAGACACTGTCTATTTCAGCTGCCAGTTTTTTTATTTAAACTATTAAACATAAGGTTTTATTTGTTTAAGATGTATTAGAATAATAATTGTTATTTAATTTTTAAACTATTTAAACTTTAGGATGAAGAGAGAGGTCCCTGTTACCAAATTAAAGCCTAGGTTACTGAATTGACTGTATTGGCAGTTCTATATGAAATCTGTTTTAACCTGTAATTTGAAATACGCTATAAAAGCCTGGAAAGAGCAAGAAGTGATCAGAGACAAGATGGTAAAAATAAAAATAGATGTATGAATCTTCTTCACACAATGATAACACTATAATCACGATTGTAATCTTTCTTTTTGGTAGGGAAACATAATGTATTCTGCAGCAAAGTGAGTGGGAAGCTTTGTATGTCTGGCCTGTCCAGCATTTCATCCTGGCTCCTCCCCTCCCACTAGACACTATTTTCTCTAAAACTGACAGGTACTGATCACCATGTAAAAAACTTCTTAATTTCCATGTCACTAAGGTTGATTGAACAGATGACCAAAGACCAAGGAGCATCCCTTAAAAAATTGGGGTATACTTGAAACTTAAAAGGGAAAAAATCATTATAAGGGATGAAAAAAATCTTTACAGGTTTTATAGTCATTGGACTGACAAACAGATGGGCTTTTTGCTGTTCTGGTCTGAAACATAACTAAGTATCAAGACCAATGAAATCAAAGACTTTACAAATACTTGGTCTCTTCATTCTTTTAGTGCTTGAGAGTTTAGATTCCAGTTTTTAATAATGTCAAGTAATGCGTAAAATAGCAATGACGTAATTTTTCCTTACCCAAATTAGCTATAAAGATGTTATAGAAAATGTGTATTAGGTAAACATAATAACATTAGCAATGTTCACAGCATCTACAGAAAGCACTATTTCCATCATTATAAAGGTTTTCTATTTCACAATTTATCATATCAAAAGTTTTCAATTTGCCAAACCCCATATATCATGCATACAGATGAACAGAGAGAATGCATTAATGAGGCAGATCACCCTGAAAAAGATGGAATTGACAACATTTGTAAGCTCAAATTTTCAATGATACTGAATTTAAGAGTTATCATATGAATCACACAATTTATTTGGGTCCTTGGTGAATAATATAATCTAAGAAGGTAAAATATACATACAGCTTTACATTAGAAGAATTACCAGCTCACTTTAACACATCTCAAAATCACGGATCTCTCAGTAAATTGTAGATTTCCCAATACACACAACTGGAAAAACTGTTGTTATGGACCATCTGGAACTACAGTTGATGAGAAAAAGCTTTTTTTCTTTAATGTATGGGTTTAAATCTTCTGAACCATGAACTATGCAGGGACTGTAATATTTTTAGAAAGCCTACAAATAAAGTTTAGTAAAATCATAGAATCATAGAATTGTTAGGGTTGGAAGGGACCTTCAAGATCACCTAGTTCCAACCCCCCTGCCACAGGCAGGGACACCTCCCACTAGATCAGGTTGCTCAGAGACCCATCCAGCCTGGCCTTAAAAACTTCCAGGGATGGGGCTTCCACCACCTCTCTGGGCAACCTGTTCCAGTGTCTCACCGCCCTCATGGTGAAGAACTTCTTCCTAACATCCAGTCTGAATCGACCCATCTCTAGTTTTAACCCATTCCCTCTAGTCCTACCATTACCCGATATCCTAAAAAGTCCCTCACCAGCTTGCTTGTAGGCCCCCTTAAGATACTGGTAGGCCACTATAAGGTCTCCTCGGAGCCTTCTTTTCTCCAGACTGAACAACCCCAACTCTCTCAGTCTGTCCTCATAGGAGAGGTGCTCCAGCCCTCTGATCATCCTCGTGGCCCTTCTCTGGACATGTTCCAGCACGTCCATATCTCTCTTGTAGTAGGGGCTCCAGAATTGGACACAGTACTCCAAGGGGGGTCTCTTGAGAGTGGAGTAGAAGGGGAGAATCACCTCCCTCGACCTGCTGGCCACGCTTCTCCTGATGCAGCCCAGGATACGGTTGGCTTTCTGGGCTGCTAGTGTACACTGACGGCTCATGTTGAGCCTCTTGTCCACCAGCACCCCCAAGTCCTTTTCTTCAGGGCTGCTCTCAAGCCAGTCGCTGCCCAGCCTATATCGGTGCTTGGGATTGCCCCAACCCAGATGGAGGACCTTGCACGTAGTCTTGTTGAACTTCATGAGGTTGGCATGGGCCCACCTCTCCAGCCTGTCAAGGTCCCTCTGGATGGCATCCCTTCCCTCCAGCCTGTCAGCCACCCCACACAGCTTGGTGTCATCGGCAAACTTGCTGAGGGTGCACTCTGTGCCACTGTCCATGTCACTGACGAAGATGTTAAACAAGACCGGTCCCAGTACTGATCCTTGAGGGACTCCACTTGTCACTGGCCTCCACTTGGACATGGACCCATTGACTGCCACTCTTTGGGTGCGGACGTCAAGCCAGTTCTTTATCCACTGAATTGTCAGTCCATCAAACCCATATCTTATCAGCTTGGAGACCAGGATGTCATGTGGGACAGTGTCAAAGGCTTTGCTCAGGCCCAGGTAAATGACGTCAGTTGCTCTCCCCTTGTCTATTGATGTTGTGACCTTCTCATAGAAGGCCACCAGGTTTGTCAGGCACGATTTGCCCTTGGTGAAGCTGTGTTGATTGTACCCAATCACCTCTTCATTATTCTTCTGTCTCAGCAGTGCCTCCAGGAGTATCTGATCCATAATCTCACCAGGCATGGAGGTGAGACTGACTGGCCTATAGTTCCCTGGTTCCTCCTTCTTTCCCTTTTTGAAAATGGGGATTACGTTTCCCCTTTTCCAGTCAGTGGGGACTTCACCAGACTGCCATGACTTTATTAATCATTATTAAAAAATCATTATTAAACTTGAATGCAGAGGTAGAATATCACTGTCATTACTGGAATTTGTTTCACGATGGCAGCCTGGAGATCAAGAGAGTGTCAGATCAGACTTTGCTCTTTTTTTAAGTCTGCACAGATATGCAGGAAATAAATTAACATCTCTTGCTTTGAATTACCTATACGTATGGATAGAAAATTTCTGCCCTGAAGGGTTTTACAGCGTCAGTCATTCATGTGAAGTGTTGGGGGCAGAAGGAGGAATGTTTCAGAAGGGGAAAGTGCTTTGTGTTGAAGCACTTGCATAAATGGATTATACTGTTATCCGCTTGAAAGTGCTCTTTGTTTCTAAGGTAATTTCATTTGGTATTCAATTCCTTTCAGGTGTTGATGTTTGCTTTCCCTTATTGAATCTGGAATAGCATTCTTGCATGCTTTCTTGATTTTTCTAGCCATTAAAACAGTCTGTGCCAGTGAACTGGCATAAACTAGTGTTATCCTGCCATGCCGTTCCTGGCGTATTCCTGTGAAGCTCAGCTGATGCCTTCTGTAGTTTGCTCAAAGTGTGTCTACAGTTGCAATAGTGTCTCCATGTGGAAGAGCCATTTAGGAACCAGTTTCCATAAACAAGGGGTGTAAAGGTGATAAAACTGGCTTCTTGGCTTATTCACACTGATTCAGGCAAAACAGGCTGGTGAACCGATTGTCCGTAAAAGGGTAATTGCTATTTATGTTGCTGATGTGAAATGTATGCAGTAACTGGGGGGGAGCATGGATTTTTTACATATTGCATAGACATATTAGAGAAGTTTGTTCTTTCATGCTGGAAACTTAATTGAAACTTTCTGAAGTTATTGCTAACCCATTTTTTTCATTTGTTTAATAACACGGACTGAAGATGCAGAAATCTTGAAATACATTTCAATGATCACTTACAGAAATTTTTAATGCTATATCTACAGCAATAGCAATATGAACAGTAAAAAAAACAGTAAACATTGAAAGCTAACAATCAGTAAAATTATTCATCTTTCATGGGGAAGGCTCCTACTTTGCTAATAGGTCGCTAAGGAAACTTTTGAAACTTTCGAAACTTTCTTTAGCATGACTTACTTCAAAAGCAAAAGTGCAAGATAAACATGAGTGGTGGTATGAAAGCCTTTTTTTTTTTTCTGCAGTTGTGTTGTAGTTTTCCAGAAGAAAAAGAGCTATGAATGAAGGGTGGATGTCACTGGTTTTCTGCTTTTTTTTTTACCAAGGCTTTTTCTTCTTGTTCTCTAAAGACATTTTACATTTTTTAGCAGAGTGTTGAGCACAGAGGTCTTTTTAGGTAGCTTTCTGCCCTTGACCTTTAAAGCACAGCTACTTGGTGAGTTATGCTTGCCTCTCTGCCCAGAGCGAGATGTGGCAGGAGTCTCCCTTTGCAAGAGTTCAGTCCAGCATGTGAGAGGCTTCCCATATCACAAACTGGACAGGAAGGGGTGAAAATTAGCGGAAAGCAGAGCATTTCCTGAATTGGCTTATAGAGGATGTATTAGTGAGCATGCCCTACCAGAATGCAGGAAAGATTCACAAATGCACCCCCTTTGTCACTCTCCCATAGGAGACAGAAATTGCTAGCACAGGCTGGATAATTTGAGGGTCTGCATTTTTATTTTAAAGGAGAAGAGTGGTTGTTGGGGTGTTGGGGTAGCAGAGGTGAGGGTGTCAAATTAGAAGTCATAATTACCAGAAGTTAGGCAGAATTTCTTCTGCCTCCCCTTTCTCCCAAGCAAAGTCCAAGGATGACATCGTTCATCCCCTGCCCTCTTCGTGGTGTTCTGACCATCTTCTGCATAGGGTTTGGTTGCTGCTAGGAATCCCTTTATCTCAGGAGTTAACCATAGAGGGTAGGAAAGGAAATGGTGATAATATGACTCCTTCAGGATAATAGAGTAAGCAAAACAGAAATGCAGTCGTTCCTTGCCTGTCTGACATTATTTCCACCCCATAGATTTACATTTAGTTCTCCATTTGATAGACCTCAAGGCATAGGCCAGATTCTTAATGTGAAACTTTTTGGTGTCAGCACCATGTCAGTTCATTTTTCTTGGCCTGCACCAACATGAATGAAACCTTTGCTGTAATAAATGAGGGGGTATTTGGGCCTTACTCTTTGAACACATGGTTAGTCTACATTGACATATACGGTATGGGACTTGCCGATTTTGACAGGCATGGGGACAGACGCATTTTCGGTGCATCCCTATCTTGTAGTTATTCCTCAGTCAAGATGAATTCAACTACCTGCCCTACATTGGAGTCCTGCCTTTGGCCCTAGCACTGCCAGCTAACTTCTACCATCTCAGCAGAGGGAGCAGACACATGTTTCAATTTTGTGTATGTAATGTTAATTCTACCTAAATGTCTCAAACAAGGTGTAAAAGTTCCTAAAATTCACTTAAAATAAATATGTTAATCCATAGATAGCTCCAATTAGATGCATTACAAAATGTCACCTTGATGCTAGAAAGGAATATTTTGACAAATGATTGTTATTTGCACTTGGTATTGAACGATTCCATAAGTCTTTCTGTGTTTAAAATGCTTGTCTCTGAACAGCATTTTTTACTATGGAAGCTATGTGAATTTTTCTCAAATGTATCTGTAGCCCCTGTTAACATATGTATAGGAAGACTCCTTATCCTTCAGAATTCTGAGAAATACATGTAAAAGTGGAGAAATAAGACCTGAAAAAATTAAGTGACTTGCCTTACAAAAATCTTTGATCTGAAAGATTAATTTAGATGTTCCAAGCCTGAAATGTCTTATGCAGAAACCTGTCCTCGTTCTCCAGAATAAAGCAGACTTCTGCATGTACTTCAGCTTCAAATTGCAACACTAATCAGTGAACAGCTTTCACACATTAACATTCTAAATGTATACCCAAGTCTTAACTACTTTGTTTTACTACAGTTGAGTCAGATTCAGACAATATGTACTTCAAAACTGAAAAAGTCTTCTCCAGTATGCCTTTGTAGTAAGTCAGGTTATATATCTACACCTTCATTAGTGTTGTCTAGGAGAGTATCTTCTAAGAGACTTTTATCACAGGTATACTACTCTGCAAAAGTAAAATTTATGCTCTTGTTATTCAGATAGAAACAGTTCTACTCAGCAGTCCAATTTATGAAGGAATGTTATTTTTTCAAGAATAAAAAAATAAAAATTGCTGCATATACCATCTTAAGTATGTGGTCACACACAACAAAACTAGAATTACTTATTCCCATTAGTTTACAGTAATCAGATTGTACCTGCACTGATGTTGTTAATCAGTAATACAGAAGAATGAACTCATTGTTTACCAGCAACAGAAGAACTTTGATTGAAGACAACAATTTCCCTAAATTTCTGAAAGTTGGTGCTATTGCTGAGTTTTTAATTCACAACCCCTTTCTTTCCTCTTCACATTTTTGTGGATAAGTGGTTAAAATTAACTAAATTCACAACAAGGCAGTGGCTGTCTTAGAAGGCAGATGCTATTAAATGACACTGTTGTCTTGTCTCCGACATCCCAGACAAGTCAACCATGTATTTTAGTAGTACCTATTTTATAAAGAGGATTTGCTGAAACAGGAAAATACGAAACCCTGATTCCCACAGTGAAATGACCTGCTATGATTCATGATAAGTGATTTTTGCCTGGTCTTTAAGAGCTGAAAAATTCTTGTTAGGTAAGTGCCATCATAACACTAGCCCTGCATTCTGTGCATTTTCTTGACTTTCCTACTTAATTCTAATTGAATTGCTGCTTATTATAGCTATTTTAAGGATCAATACTCCTTCATGGGGCCGGGATGAATAAGAATCAATCTGAACACTTCAGATCCTTCGCCAGGAATTGCTTCAAATAGCAGCCCTTTCTCTGCAGTAATCTGTGCGGTTCTGTTAGCAGCATCAGTCACTGACAACGAGACACCTGAACTGTGTTTCTTTTCCTGTTCATTGGGATCTTTCATTGTTACAGAGACTGATATTCTTTCTTATAAGGTTAGAAAAGATCCATAATAGCTTTTATACCATTATATTTGAAACTCTAGACTTCATTAAAACACTCTTCAGCTCCTTCACTTCCAGCCTCCTCGCTGCTTATGAATTATTCAGGGTAGATTTCACTTGAGGTAAATAGTTTGATTTGAAGGTTTTTGTATCTGGATTTAGATGCAACGAGAAGTGCTAAACGCTCAGAATTTTAAGTGAGGAGAATTGCAGAGGCTCAGCTATTAAGATGGAAGACATTTGCCGTTAGTGCTCTGGGGCTGCCATTGAGATCTCAGCGCGGTGCTATTTGTCATTCTGAAGTAGGTAGGCATTATGATGCCTGGAGTATAAATCAGCCTTTACATGGTGTCGAGTCCTGAAGCACTTTGAACACTCTAATCCACTTCTGAGTTAACAGAACATTTTTGGTTTTACAAGCTTTAAAGTTTCCCTTCTTATTTAACCCTGCCATCGTGTTATTAATCATCATTATTTTCTAGAATTTTACATACCTCCCTGAATACAGTTCTTAATGTTTTGCTTCAAAGTTGTGGCGATGTCACTGAGATGAGCTTTAGCTTCAATCACCTAGAAGAAACGCAGTTTCAGCAAAATTAATTTTATTAATTCTCCTCACGTAAAGAGGAATACTGGCTTTTCCTACTAGCAGGCTGGGCAGACCAGCATTATTTGGCTGCTGTACCAAAGGGTTCTGTCTGTGCTCTGTCTCCTTCGCCCAGTTCTGAGTAGTATCATGTTAGTGTTGCCTCCTGGACAGAGTTGAAATGGAAGAGGAGCAGTTTCCACATGGCTGTTTTTACCATATGTCTGCAGCCCAGTAGTCAATATTAGCTCAGCACAGCAAACTCTTTTAAATGCTGATTACCTTCTCTCATCTGGGCAGCTAGCCCGCATACAAAGGCTCAGTTCAGAATCTATACCTACTGTAGGATGTTAGTTCATTGAATCTCAGTTTCTGTTCTTGCACGGGCTGACTAAATGCTTTAACCGTCAGAGAGCATTTTGTTTATTGCATATTGATACATATAGTATTATGTAGATTTTAGTCAGACAGTACAATTGCGCAGTCAGTTGAACTTATAGTGTGTTTACAGGTGGAGTTGTTAGCATTAATGAAGTCCATTAAAATCACTTTGTTTTTCCTGCCGGGCAGCACAGTCTGCAGGCGCTGGCTGCACGCCCTCAATTGCGAACGTGCAGCGATGGAGTCAGTGTTACGAAACGGCCAGTAACTCCCCGTGAAGTGACAGCAAAGCCAGTTCAGCTGGATACGTCAGTGACAATCTACTTCTGTGCTCTGCACTAAGCCCCCACTCTGGTGCAGCAGCGTTAGGAACTCTCTGCCACACCAGTCGGCGTGGGTGGAGGGAGAAGAGCTGGCAGTGGTATCATCCCCATGGCCATGTCTAGACTCACTCCACTCAAGGTATTGCCACTCGCTGTGGAGCAATGCAGGTTACACTTTCAGTTCTTTAGTCTGTGGAACAGAGACTCCTGAAAAGGCAGGAGATCACTGAGGATGGTGTTGTCAGATTTATTTATTTGTGTATTTATTTAATGCTGCTTCTTAACTTTCATACAGTGGAATATAAATGTTCCACTTCTAACTAATATAAATGATCATAGCCCAAAGTTAAGTCACTGCTACCACTGCTAAAAAGCTTCTTTTCGTATAGAACCACTTAAAGTTGTTGTTTTCATTAAAGTGCTCATGCTCAGTGAGGAAGTATAATAGTTCAGTAGCTGAGTGACTGCTTGTGTTAGCAGCAGCACATTGAAGTTATATGACCTCTCATTAATCTGTACTTTGATAAGGTCCTGGAGTGGTAGGATTAATGACATTCCACTGTAAATTATTCAAATCCCTGCCTGTGCACTGACTAGCTCTTTGGAGAAACATGCAAGTGATACTGAATCTTTTACTCCCTCAGAGAATAACTACAGTGGTCCAGAGACAGGAATTTGCTCATCGGTGTTGTGGGTCATGTGTATCTGCCTAACAGTAGGCAGACTTTCTTTTTTCTTTTTTTTTATTTTTCTGCTCATGATTTTACTTCTAAAACTATTCTGCTCATACAAAGGCTGCCTTTCCTATTCCCCCATTCTTTTCATTTCAGCTTATGGGCCCCATACAGCATGCCGAGAGCTAAATACCTAGACTAGCTTGGTGACATTAACGTCATTTGGTCCACAAGGCTTTCCTACCTGCTTGTGTTTCCCTTGTGCCACGTCAGCCTCATCAAATCCTATTTCTCCTCTTGGCTCCTTTCCGTCAGCCTGCATTCTTCTGAGTATTGTCTCTTCAGCCATATCTCATCCCATGCAGTGCTTTCCGTTCTTGTTACCAGCATTACCTGCCCTGTGAGGATTATTATAAACCCTGCTCCTGGTGCAGCAAAACTATGTGGATTTCATGGCCAGGACAACGTTTCGCTGGGGAAAAGAAAAATGAGCATATCCCTCTCACATTTTAAGATCTCTTCCAGACATTCATGGACCTGAATGTCACAGGGACCGTCAGTATTTCTGGTACAGTCCTGTGTTAACAGCTCCCAGAATTACTTCCTCAGTCATCCCTCTATCCAGCTGAGTAAGCTGTGATTAAAAGGTATCCTAGATCAATTTACAGGAAACAATGCATCTAGCAATGGAGAGTTTTCCACATCCTTTAACCTTCATTGATTAAATGTTTATCAAGTGTTCAGCTGGGAGTCTAACTTCTATTCATGACTTTCATAGCCGTTTCTTAGACATAAGAAAAATAATCTAGCCTAGTTTCAAGCAGCACTCTTCTGCGTACTGCTGTGTACCATATTCATGTCACTTGGAAATTTTTGTCAGGTCAAAAGCAAATCCTTATGCATGACAAGTTAATCTCTTTCAAATTTTCCATCTTTTAAGTAAGTTTAGAAACCAAGTACAGTACAGACTGTTGTCTCAGTGTTGCACACTGAGTCATCCTGACGGAAAATTTCTGTCCTGTATATTAAGGAATTGTGTTAGCCATTGTTGCAGTAGCTTACCTTCAAGACTTAATGTTCAGTAGAGGAAAACTCAAGTAAAGCCAATCGGAAATATTGTCGGAAGGTGAACTTCCTGCGGTGGAGTGCAGGGTTGAGCAATGTCATCTGATAGATCTTCGTGATAAAAGAGTGTTTTCTCCTCAGCACAGTAACGTGCTCAAGTTCCTCTGACAATTTCTACTTATAGGAGTCGTCCTTTAATTTGGTTGTGTATGGCCCTAAGGCTGCTGTGCTGCTCTGGATGTGAACATGTCTTGCTGCACCAGAAGGGATGGCTCCCCAGGGACTCTACCTCACCTGTAATCACTAACTACCTGGGCATCTCTGCACCATATTTTAGTAAAGAGTAATCCTGTGCTGAGTTGCACTGTGGTATACAGCATGTGTGCTGCCTAGGCTGCTTCTCAGCTTCCAGTCCATAGTAGAGTGACACTAATGAAGAGGTTCACAAACCTTACCCCTACTCCTCTCCTTCTCACAACTTTTAGACTGTTACCAACGAAAAGAGAAGCTCACTTTTGATCCTTGATGGTCCGTTGTTGCTGGAAAAAGTGATGGAAAATTTTCATTTTGCTGTCACAAAACAATCTTTAAAATTAACCATTTACATATCTAGAAGTTGCTGGCAGACTTGCAACACCAGTGTCTTTGGAGTGCTCAGTGTTCTGCAGCCCACGAGAACACTATTGTTTGCTGAGCTCATACTTCTCAAATTACATTAGCCTGTTTTAACAACAGAAAAACAGATTTCAGGGACTTTGCTTAAAATCTTTTACGGCAGTTTGCCTTTGAAACTGCTACAAAATTGTAATGGCTTTTCATTTTGATTTGCTGGCAAGAATCAAGTTGACTGCCCTTTCTTTGGAGAACTTAAAGGCTGAACAGAAAATTATTTTGCTGACACACCAAACGCTTTTTGCAACTGAACTGATTTTGTTCAGTAATAAAAGTTGATTGGTATAATGAAAGAATGTTTTATGTAAGCATCACACCACTGCAAGGCCCCCAGCCTTCACTGAGACACTCAGGCCACGCTCTGAACCCATTTGAATCAACAGGCTTATCTACACGTACATATTGCAAAATAGAAAGCTCAGAGCATAAAACATCAGCCTCCAATTATTTCTCTTTTATTTTTTTTTTATAAGTCCAAATTTGGCAACATGTTGTTCCCTTCCATCCTCTCTGAAATCTATGCATGTGTATATATTTATGTAAAGAGACACATACATATTCACATATAAACACAAATATATGCATGTATATATGTATTTTTTGTATGCTTTCAATTCATTTTCAGTAGTCTAGTTTCTGTTTGGATGGAGACATGTGGCTGCTATCTCACTGCTAATTTAGAATTATCCAGAATACATCGTTTCCCAAACTGAAATCTCCTTTCTGCTTTCTATTCCCCAAATGGATAATGGAGTACTCTAGGAAAGAAGGCCTGAAAACTGCTAGCACGGTAGTGGCTGGTTTTCTGAGAAGCAAAACCAAAAGGACTGTTATACTTCCCAGAGCAGGGCAGGAAAGTAGGGACCCATTACACAAACTATTGCTGTTTTCTTACTGAAACTCAGGAAATCACAGTTGTTTTATATTGCCAGCTCTGTACCAACTAATATAAGCTTAAGTTAAAAACGATAACTGCCTGTTCACTAGCGGTTCCTACTCTTGCAGTTTAAGATTGCTATTCATTCGTTCATTTAGACACTCCTCTTTTTCTACAGCCTTCTTCGTCTTCTGTGACTGAAGCATTTAAATCTAAGAATTTGTACTCCCATATGCCATAATTGAGTTTAAATGTTAATTTTCCCTATTTCCTGAAATGTAGGGTTAACAGGAGTTTCATATCTGAAGAGGTAATGATATTTTTTTGCACTGGAACAATAGAAAATGCTCATCTGGTTTCTGTTTCAAGTAATGGAAGCTTAACTACTTTGCTTAACTACTAACACACCACTCATTTTCTCCATCAACCTGATGAAATTCCTCTGAAATCCCCGCATAGCTTTATAGAAGGTTCTCATTGCCTGATGCTTTTGACTACAGAGGAACCTGACACTTGTTATTTTCTCAGTTCCGTTTTTGCTTAAAATTTATCCCAGATTATTAGACCCTTCTTTTTTCCTTTTTTTCTTAGATTATTATTGAAAGTAATTTCTACTAAGTTTGTCATCTTAGAAACACAGAAATGGAAGTATCTCTGGGCCAACCAAGTCTAGAACCTGTTGTAAGAACTGGCTCATATAACACTCTTAGCTAGCCAATGAAGCTGCTAAAATCTTTTTGCTCAAGGAGCTTTGATTTATTCAAGATTTCATTCATGCAAATGACTTCACTTCCCTTGTCTGTGTATATTCTCTTGGAGTCATTCCTGATTGTGGCTTCACAGAAGAAAGGAAAAACAACTGCTTGAGCTTAAGAAGGCTTCTTGATGCAAGACCCTAAGTCCTATGAATTTATTACAAAAACCAGAGTTTTACTTGCAGGACCCTGACTTTCATAAACTTATTTACTCCCTCCTCCTGTTGTGACGGGCCAGATGTGCCACTGTTGCTATTTCACCCTTTCTAGGGGACAGAGGAGTTCCGACAGTGTCTGTAAGTGCACGGTGGATTTGTTTGGTTTTCATGCTGGTCACACACAGTAGAAGGCTCCTTTAAACAGGGCTGGCAGAAGTCCATGCTGTCCCTCACTGTGGGAGCAATTAACTCTATTATATAGATAACCAAGCTCATAGAAATGAGGTATGGGTACCATTACATGCCCCTGCAACATTTGTTTAATTGCTAAAGCGCTTGTTTATGCACTGCTTTGCTGGAAGAAAATGTATTAAACTATAAAACAATGATCTGTCAAGTATAAAGCCTGCAACCTTGGGGGGATCATTACAGAGCTCAGATCAGAAGAATTTAAGAAACTTTGTCATATATCAAATGTCTGAGACCTAAGCTTCATCTTGCAGTTTGCTATAAGGCAGTTTTATGGACTGTCAGTATGAAGAGAGTATTTACATATTTTTATCAACCAGTAATTGGGTTTTTTATCATTTGTGTTTTCTGTCGTCTTGAATTACACTATATCATGTTGTTCATAAGAAACTGCAGCGTTGTCATGTTAACAGGCATTGCTATGTTACCTCAGAGCATCTGATTTACTTCCTTGTAGTTGTTTGGTAGAACAACAAAATTAATGAATTGTGTTCAAGCCAGTGGCAGCTTTGATGCTTTTCAGCTGGCAGAGATATAAACAGAAAATTTTATGGTAGATGTGAATATGCAAATATGTTTAATGCAATGGAGGTTTAACAGATCGATATCATAGAAAAAAGGAATAGCATATGTTATTCATTATCAAGGTAAAACTATAGAAGAATAAGTGCTATACATAGGTAAAGATGAAAAAATGATCAATATCTTGTAGCTTTCTTCTATATGTTTCCTTCCAAGCTAGCCTCATTTGCCACGTGCTTGTTTCTGTACACTTGGATATAGCCAGTGAAATCACCACTGAAGGCTACTACTCGGGTTTATATGGAAATTCAAGTATGAAACTTGTTGCATGTTGTGACACTTGCATTTCAAAATTATTTCTGGAGACAAGTAGGAGAAAGTTGCAAAGTCCTTCCAAGGTAATGGCCATTCTGCGCCATTCCACAGAACAAATTTTAGCAGGTTTTATGAAGTTTTAGGGGGGATTGAAACCACTGTACCCTAGATAGGAGCCATTTCTGGTTGAAGCCTTATTAAATAAAAGATATTCATTCTTGTAAATGTGTGCCAAACTTGCATCTTAAATTCTGTGTGTGCAAAATGTAGTAGCCTATGTGTGTGTTCACAGTGAGATACACTGGTCTGCCCTACATTTATTGCATTAGTCACATAATTTTAACTGGTGCAAGGCAAACTGTATAAATTTACTGCTTTATGATTTCTGATAAACCTTTGTGGAGCATAAGCTGCTGTACGCAAGAGATCTGGCCCCCATTATGTGGCAGTTGCATCTGCTTTAACATAAGCTGTTGCTTAAGGCTGAAAGTTCTTTATTAGCAGTCTGTTATGTTTACCACATGTTACCTTTGTTATTGTATATTTAGATGTCAAAATTAAAAAAAAGTGGAAAAAGTAGCATACTTTCTGTCCCTGTGGGCTTGTTAGAGTAATTATGACTCTGTAAGTTCAAGCTTCTTGAAAACAAAACATGATCTTAAGTCTAAACAAATTTTCTAAGTTATGATTTTTTTATTTCAGACTAATTTATTATGTGATTTTTTTTAATACTGATTGCTCTTGGGAAAGTCAGTGCAGTAGTTACTTCTGGGAATCTACACCTTCCCTTATCAATGGTATTTACTTCTTCCAGTTCTCATAAGGTATTAGACCTGAAATCTGTCAGTTCTTGAGAGTAAAGTATAAAATACTATTTTCAAGCTATCTAAAGACAGCTGTTGATGCTAACGATCTTTGGAATAGCAGAAGGTGGTATGATCACTTATAGAGAAGGGCAAAAGATGAGAATATCTGTTTTAAATTATGGTATGTAATGTTTTAGAATCTGTTGTTTTAAACTTCATATGAAGACTCTAAGCTTGTTGTTAAAACTCCAGCATGCTTCTGAAACATCTAAATCATTTTCTATGTTGATCTGTCACTCAAGTATTGATCCTGGCTGCCTCTGACACTTTGAAATCTGATGAGCTCACAGCCCAAGGTCTTGTAGCTGCAGGCTATTTCTTCCAATATCTCATAATTTTTCCTGCTTGTTTTTAAAACAACCTATATCTATTTCTCATTTTATGTCAGATGACCTTGGATCATCAAACTGTAAGGTGGTGTTAAAATAAATAGTTCATTGGCTTGCACAGTGAATTTCTCAGAACTTTCAGCATTGATGATATGCCATTTTGCTCAGTGTGACTGACTTTCATTGACTGTATGTTTCAGTTGTGCAGATATGAGCTTTAAAAATTCATTACAGACTTTATTCAATCAAAAAAAAAAATCTACATACATAACCCTGGTTCTGAATTTTTTTACCATCATTTTCCTCCTCTACTCACAGTACTTTTTTTAAAGAAGGTAAAACTCTGCAAAAATAGCAATAGTCAGTATTGGTATAAACTGTTGATTTTGGGCTGATTAATGATCCCAGATATTCCTTACAGTTAGGTATCTCAGAACAACGCATTCAAACACCTTTGGGAGGTAAAATGATAACTGGGGAACATTATCACATGTACCTGATGCTTCACGGGTTCTATAAGCTTCTTGCTATACTTTTATAACAACTGCAGACATTCTGTTAGCAGAAACCTACCTCTGCTACCTGAGAACCACTTGGACATCATGGCTTATAAGAGCTCCCTGACACAGAAATTGGAGATGCTCCATCTGCTATAAAACCATCTGACTGAAGTGCTGCAGCTACAGGGCAGTCCTGTAGACTTGCAGGCATTTTTTTGGAGCGGGAGACCAAATGCTGCTCAGTGAGGTCATACCTGAGCTGTAAAACGGGGACTTCCTTATACAGAAACAGACCTTTTTGGATTTGCGTGAACAAACTCTTCCTGTGTCACAACAGGAGCTTCCAGAAACCAGCTGCCCTGTACGCAGAACTATTTCGCCTAGACTGCTCATCATTGCAGTGGAGAAAGTAAATTTTTAGGCTGACCTAGAGAAGTTGGGATGTTGTCTTTAAGTGGCATAGGCTGAGACGATGGGCAAATACATCTGAAAAATAGATTATTTTTTTTTATAATAGTGGATTTTTGAGTTATTCTAGGAAAACTCATGCACTCGATAGCTTGTTCTGATGTAGTTGATCAAGTATGACATGAGTGCTGCTCCCTAAATTCTGCATGCTTTGGTGGCTACAAAGGGTAGATGAAATTAGGTATCGTATTTAGACATTTGTACAAGACATTGCTGGTTAATGAGACTTTAACCAATGAGATATTAATAGGCATTATTTTGGATGCCCCCTCCCAGGCCGTCCTATCATGGCCAATCAAGCCATAACCTGAACACATAACCATTAGGAAAACAGAACTTAATTACTCACCTATTAGTCACAGATTTTTAGGTGGAGTGAGAAGTTAGGAGGCCAAAGGCAGTAAAGAATTGTTCATATTGTTGTTTGGATGTCAATAGCACAAATGTCATAGTGTAAGTGTGTGCAAGACTGTGAAGGCCAGCGTGTGACCAGAGTATTTTTCTCAGGGAGGGGATTCTCAGCGTCGCTGCCTTCCAGAAACAGTTTCCACAGTGACAAAGCAGTCCTTCAGAACAGGTGTGGGGAAAATAGCTCAGGGCACGGCCCTTCTTCTATCCTGCCGAAAATGCCATACTTGCTTAAATATCCTTGTGAAGGTCATCATCTATGCATTGACACGTTTACCTTTCAAACTGAGACAGGAAGTAAATCATGATTGCTATTTTGTTATGTATTGATTGGTAGCCTTTATCGATTTCTATATCTGTCCTTGTGGCAATTCATGTTTACACGTTTTTAGATCATGGGATTCTGTTCAACTAGAAATGATTGTTTTTTCTGATGTTCGGGTGTTTTCCTCTAGATTTTAGTACTTCAACAACTACATTATCTTCTATCATGTGAATGGTTAATTCAAACACAACAGACAATTTAAGAAGCTCGTTTCTCTGTAATCAGTTTTTAAAGTATTTGCTTAGAAGTATAATGCAGTACAAAACCAATAAACTTCATTATCTTCATTATAAAACACAATATATCGAGGAAGAAAGACCATCCATAAAGGCTGATGAACTAGCAGCTACAGCTGCTGTTCTGCTTGTTATCTTGATAGTCTTGCACATGTGGTATAGTGTACAAAGAAGTTAATGCAATCATTTCTTACTCCAAATAAATAGAAACTGGTGGACGTTTGACTTAGGGATTTACTTTCCTAGCGTGCTAAGAAAGCAATTCTAAATACCTGTGGCCACTGCTGCATTTTTACCGCTTTACACTAATTTGGTCTTTGATCCAACCTTGCTGAATTCACCTTCATTAATGAGAGAAAATAAAAAACTTGAAAAAGTTAAGGTCTATTAAACTAGACCAGCCTAATAATGTTGTGTGTAGATTACATAAACCTGAAACCCACAACTAGTGAAAAGTTAAAATCACTGGCAGAGCAACATTTGCCTGTGGCAAATTTTCAAATACAAACACTATTCTTTTTTGTTGTTATAACCTGTACTAACACAAGGTGGAAAGATATAGATTCTCATAGCTTGAAGGAAAGCTTGTGTATTGTCATAGACCCTTCATGGAAAAGAAAATCACCAGACTATTCATATAGCATAAGAAAAACCAATTATCCCATACCAAGTAAATGATTCATTTCCTCATAATTTACTGGTTTTTATTTAAAAACAAACATCTTCCTTTTTATCAAACATAATTGAGAATACCTATAACTGCAAAACGGTTCTAGGGAATTGTTTGCTTCTTCAGGGGTCCAAGGTCTCTTGCACAAAGAAAAAGAAAAAGAAAAAGAAAAAGAAAAAGAAAAAGAAAAAGAAAAAGAAAAAGACCCCAACAGTCAAATGTCTGACTGCGCTGAGAGAGAAGGAGAGGATAAATTTCAGCACAAATCTTTCCTGCATGTCTTCTGTGTAACGTCTGGACCACAGATGTAAGGAACAATTTATTTTACCTAAAAACTTTGCACTTCTATTTACTGCTCTGAAACCAAACAAAAAAGTATGATCCTAAAATGCTTTCATAAAGTTGTGTAGTCTTTATCCATGCTACAAGATTAATTGCATAAATATATATATTGTATATTTATTCAGACCCTAGGATTACAAAAAGCATGACTGCTCTCAGCCTTCATATGCAGTACAAAGAAACCAATGTAATAAAATAATATTAACAAATGACGTAATTTCCACAGAGTAACTAAGACCTTAGGCATTTTTTTTTTATTTCCCATTTCTAGGATTAGCCAGTTCTAGAGCAGGAGAAGAGATATTAATATCAAAACCAGCTCTTATGGTTTTATCTTCATTTTATTGATCCTAAATAAGCTCAGCGTATTTGGAGGATGAATTCTATTAAGCAGAAAAAGTCAAGGGATTTAGAAAGGCACTCTTGGAAAAATCTCACCTTTGACTAATAATTCATATTCAGCATGGAGGTTACTGAAACAATCCTAAGAGATATGAATATTCCTTGCACAGGAGGAGGAACAAGAGAGAACCTTGAGCTTAAATTGTCATGAAGTCATGGTATTTATCAGAGGAAGTATTTCACTCTGTCTAAGACAGAGGAAGAAAAGATGTTACTATGTTTTGACAGTTTTCTTACTTCACAGGAGAGAAGGGAGATGAGGAAGAAAAGAGTTATGAAAAAAGAGATAAAGGAGAAAGAAAGCTCATATAGGAAAGAAACAAATCCTTCTTTTTCAGTGGTTATTAATCTGACACTGGGGACTTGGACAAAATGACCTCGAGGTCCCTTCCACCCCCCAACCATTCTGTGACTTTCTGTTTAAAAGTGAGGGAGATTAATAATTTTCATTTTATACAAGAATTTATTTTAAACTGAATTTTTCCTTTACAATATATTGGTCTGATCAATTCCAGGTTAAAGACATGGCACACATTTGGGGATACTGAAAATATTTCCAACTAGAGTATTTTCTGGAATGACTCAATTCAATGGAAATATGAGTAGCCTACTATAATGATGTATTTTAATCTGTTTCAGAAACATCTGCTATTAGCTAGTCTTGACTACTGGAATAGGCAAGCCAGTCATCTAAATCAATACAGCAATTTTATTAGGAGCCTGCAATAGAGAAGCAAGGTGGGAGCTGATGTCCTACAGATGAGGTTACTTTTTGCATGTATTTAACTTCTTCCCTATCTCCTGACTATGATAAATTATAGCACAGTGATGCTTATTTAAAGGTTTTAAAGATGACAATGAAATAAGCCAGGTATGTTTTAGTGCAACATGATGGGGTTAGAGCTCATAAAGTTATATTCTGCCTAAAATCCCACCTTGTGTCATGTATAAAAAAGTAGCAAGAAGATATGGGATGAAGAGTTATTCTTGTGGGGATGAGAAAAGTCAGTTCTAAGTCCATATACATAGACTTTATTTTTCCTCTGAGTCAGAGAACAATGCAGGCTGGCTATTGAGGAGATTTTATGCACGTGTTTATATTGTTTAATAAACAATAAATGGAGAGGAAGCTAGCAGCTGTCCTTTTTTCCCTTCTATCCATAAATCTGCCACATCACTGAATCTGACAAAGTGAAACTCTCTAGCTTTCAGTTTGTGCATAACACTGTTGCCAAACTTCATAAAGATGTTTTATGGCCTGCTGAAGTGCTAAGATGCTAGACTTCATGAAAAATGAAGTCTCTAAATGGATTGGAGCTATATCACTTGAGGAGTCTAAAAAATATCACTGAGAGTCACAGCTATTAGTGACAGCACCGTGGAGAAATCTCACCCTGCTTATGACATAGCTCTGTTATAAAATATCCAAGCACATAGTGCCACTAATGATGAACAATTTTCACCCAGGCACCAAATTATGGCATCTAGGTGCAGGCTCCTTGGGTCATTTAAATTTCCTTTTTATGGCAAAAAGACTAGGGGCAGGGGCTTTCTCACTGCCTTTGTCAGTATGAAAGGTAAGGTATGAGGTATGGCTATTCATATGCACAAATTCACCGAAGCAGGACCTGGTGTTGTCCCATGTTTTCTACTGCCCTTCCTCAGGCATATCTGTTTTTCGCTTGTGCAGATACAGGTTCTGCACCACCAAGCAATGAGCTGCTTCAGAAAGATATAATCAAAAGGTCAAATTGCCTTTTTCTTGAATTAGCTTCTGAAATTTCCTTGTATGCAATCACATGAGTATCAGGGCTTTCACAAAGGACGGGTCGAGAATGTACGTTTGTGGAGGCAGTACTGTGACAGTCCCAGCATATTGTACCTTAAGCACTGTAAAACCTCACTAGTAGTATCTCTGTTGCTATTTCACAGTCTCTTTGTTTAAGTGGTTGGTTGTGGTGGGTTGACCTTGGCTGGTGGTAAGGTGCCCCGCAATGGGCTCTATCACTCTCCCTCCATCAAGTGGACTGAGAAAATATAGGAGAAAACACGACGAAAACCTCTTGGGTCAAGATAAGGACAAGTATATCACTCAGTAATCACCATCACGGGCGAAACAGACTTGACTTGGGGAGTTGAACTCCCTTCTTCTCATCCACCTTGGAGCCAGCTGGAACTGGGTTTGTCCAATACGGGAGCAGCTTCTGGTGCCTTCTCCCAGAAGCCACCTCTGCAGGCCCCTCTTGCTACCAAAACCTTGCCACTTAAACTCCATACACTGATATAAGTAATTATAACAAGAATAATAGAAAATAAATTTTGGTAAAATCAAAATGAAAAAAAAAAATGAAAATGGTATCCCAGAAGTCCTCTGATTTGGTTTAGGATCAATACGTCACTTAAATTTAACATTAACTGAAGCCATCATTCTGTTTATTTTTGCCAAGGTACTAGAGCTACGTTTAGTCTTTGGAATACAGTTCTGTTCCCTTCCCAATTAGATGAGTAGCCCAGTCCAACCTAAATAGTTACCCACTCCCCCAGCATCCTTCATCTTAGGTCTGCGCAGCAACCTAAGAAATAATAAGCAGTATGTGGATATGTTCTGGAGAGCCAAGGGGAAACTGTTTGCATTACTCCTAAAAAACAAATCTAAAGTTTCCTCTTCCTTTCCTACTGTCTCAAAACAGGTTGCTGATAGGTTCAGCTGAGAAAGCGTGGAAATTGTGCATAAGTCATTGGCTCTGGTAGAGGGTTACAGAAGTTCATCTAAACCTGTGAGCTGTTCATATTCTCTCTGCTAGAAGCTGCTCTCCTAATAGTCATGACAGCCTAAATGGACGTTGTCAGGGTACGTTAGTCCTTGAAAAAATCAGCTGACAGAGTGGTAAAGCTGTCAGGAGGGGCAGATGTGAGCAGCCATAGAGTTCAAAAAAAACTTAAATTTGAAGGTCTATCAGAGTTGCTACTGGCAGCTTCCACAGTGCAGTGATGCCTGATGCAATGTATTCTCTGTGTGGTTTAATGTTTCAGCAAGAAAAATCCTCACATAAATGATGAGGTTTCAGGTGTCCAAGTCTCTAAGCATAAACCTGTGTAAAGAATTCTGCAGTACTCTGAGCTCAAGGCAGTAGTTGCTACAACCATATGCCCATGCAACTGGGAGTCCTTCACAATAATGTTGCAGCTTTCGCTCAAGTGTGGTGGTGAAAATGTTTCTCCATCACTGCTACCAGTCAGAGGACCGAAATAAATAGACACATTGTGGATTGGGCTTCTCAGAGGTTTTTGTTTACCTTCTGGGGGTGTGGATTCTTTTATTTTCTCTCTTCTGTCATTACCCCGTTTTTATTTTCACCAAACTAGTTGTCACATCAACGTTTGGAAATGTAGTTTCTTTGGAGCAGCTTGTATTACCTTGGCTCATCACCAATGGCTGAGTTATGAGGGAGACTTTGTAGATGATAGGTCAAAGAGGAGCAAACAGTGAGGATATTTTGTTCATATTTGTTTTTTCTGTCTGACTTAACTTCCAAAGTCCTCTTATTTTCTTTTTTGTTTCCTGCTGCCTAGATTTTGCTCTGCAAATATCAGTGTATCATAGAATCATCGAACCTGCCCACGTTTTTTCCCATACCTAAAGAGACATAAAATTGCTCTTCAAACTTTTGAACAGGCTTGTATGAAGCTACAAGCAGTGCTTTTGACTTGTATTTTTCTTCAGTGGGACAGAAGTTCCTCGGGTTGCTTCTACTTGCTCTCCTCCCGGGGTTTAAAGCCTGCTTCCTTCCTAAGCATTAGACTTCCCTTCTCATCATGCTTGATTTTTGTGTGAAGGTATTTTCCCCATTTTTTTTTCCTTTTAATTACTATTTTAACAGGATGTTTATACTGAAATTGAAGGTAATTATTCTGCTGTTTTCTGTTAACTCATTCCCTAAGCTGATTTCAGCTGTTCCAAATTGGATTAAAAAAAAATGAAAGAAATATCAGCCGTCATGCTTCCAGGCATTTGGTGACTTTGCAGGATTAGGAATACACTTATCTAATAAGTGGGTTTTTGCCATAAAACTGTCTGATACAGCAGTTCAACACTTGCCTGGAAGCAGCTAATATTAGCCAATGTTGAAAAGAGGATAACCACACTTCATATACCATTGATACAATCAACATCGCAAATCCCCTCTTCTATGACTCTGTTTCTTGTGCCTGTGCCATTGCACATCACAGCTGCACAGGTCTTCATTTGTACTTATGCTGTAAGAATATTTGAGAAAACCACCTGCAGTAAACTCGTTTTTTGGTTTCTTAAATTTGCAAACAGGTAGTAAGCAGAAGCCAGGCTTTTCTTAACACAGCTCTGAAATAGAGAAGAAAATCAAGAAACATTACCATTGACAGTAAATGAGAATCTAATAATTTGTTATAATGATGAGGCATACTATAGTAGTCAGTATAATGCTCGTTATCCAGTGTAGAGAGTGATTTGTATTCATTAATATATTCACAGGTTCATATTCCAACATCTCCATGAGCTGGGAAAGTTAATGTACAAATGAAGCAATAAAAAATAAATTTAGAAGAAATCCTGTTAGGGGTTATGTGAAAAAAAAAAATACATGAGGCAAGGTAGCGTGATTTTTTAAATTAGTTTTAACTGTTTGAGTCTAAACTGCTGCGTTACACGTGCTAAATCAAAGGGACTTTTTATTGAGTAGAAATGGAGACAGTTATTGATGATGATTATCTGCAGCAATAGTAATCACTATCAATTATTAAATTCTTATGATGAAATTAAGAAATAAGTTATCATAGAGGGAGAGACAGAGTAGTCTTTAAAATAAATAAATAAAAGAGAAATTACTAGAGCCAGCAGAGTGTCTCAGTTTGCATTAGCTACCAACACAGACTCAGCACTACAGAAAGTCTGGGCCACTATGGCAAGGAGGTTTTTTCTTTCTCTACCTCACCTCCAGCCTTTCTCTTCTACTCCCCTTCCTCCCCTCCTTAAGTTGGAGAGCAAAGCAAAGGCTTCAGTGACCTTGATGCATTTCCCTGTCTCTTCTTTGGAGATGAGAACAGACCTTATAAAGTTCACATGTGCATATTAAGCCTATAACCATCTGCTGCAATTATGAACAGTGTGGTGGTTAAGTTTAGCATTTGGAGAGGAGGTCTGAAGGTCAGCTGTTCATCACCTGTAGTGAAGTATCTTAGGTTGACTTGAATAAGTGAAAAATAACAGCAATAAATGAGCATCTAATTTTTTTAGCGGGTTAGCTTGTGGGGTATTTAAAACCAGGAACAGCACCGAAGGATGGTATACTCATATCTCAGGTATCACGGGAATTAGAATGTTCTGAATGTCCTTAGGATGCTGAAATATCTTCTTGACAGTTTTTTTTTTCTTTTTAAACTGTTATACTGTAAAAAGAGTAGGCTTATACCCTAGCATGCATTTGCTCTGTTTTGAGCTGAACTCTGTTATTTAGTTGTTTTTTGGAACCCATTGTTTCCTTTCCTGCATGAGGAGAGCGAATACATTAGGCAGCAAGCACTCCTGGTGGGCTGTGGGAACAACCAACTCTCCAGAATACAAGTGCCTGTTGTGTAAACTCCGGGTGTTTATGACTCATATTTTAGCATTCTGTAAAAGCATGCTCCTAGGTACCTCTGTGGCTTCAGATGTTTGTTTTCTTTATTTAGTTGCTCATTGCCTAGATGCTAAAAAGTTTTTGTGAAGTTTCAACCGTGAGAGGTGCCACCACATGTTTTTTCTAGAAGTCATAATTATGATAATGAAATACTTTCTTTCTGAGAATGTTTCAGTTACTCACATTAAAAGGATATAGAGAATCAGAAAGTCATTTCCTTATGGAAATTCCCTGTTTGGCCAGGGTTTGCTGTGTTCAGTGCGAATGTTTAGTGTATTCACTCAGTTTTGGCAAATTAAAGTAAGTTTAGCTCCATCACGACCGGATAAACGCTTCTTTTAAAGCGTTTTGTGCCCTTGTGAACAGGTGATCAAAGTCTGGGCATGAAGCCCAGGGACTCTGAGGGATGGCGAAAAGTATTGTTAAGTCCAAACAAGTGAAAGAATGATTCAGTACAGTGTTTAGACTCATTCTGTTGCATGCCCAGTACAAGAAAGAAACAGGTATGCATGAGCAAAGGGCAGTACAGCAGGTCATTATCCTGAACAGTTTTGGGGTGTTTAAAGTACAATAGGGAAACCAATACTGCTGCAATAGCTTCTCAGACTTGCCAATAGTGTTCACTGGCATGGTGTGGAGTACAGAAAGGTGGAGGACTTGAAGGAACAGCCTCACCTATAATTTGTAGGCAACATTTCTTTTATGAAATGGAATATTTAGAAATTAGCAATAACTTTGCTGAAGTGTTATTGAAACCTCCTAAAGTTCACTGGAAGATATTTTGACTGCAAATGCCCCTGTTTTTTACCGGGAGGTGGGGGAAGGTGTGTGGAAGAGAGGGTTGTTTGATTAGTTACCCCAGCCCTCCCGATGCCCATTGAACTTGGAAGTGGGTCCTGATCTCTTCATAAGTGAGGACAATCACAGACTGTTAATAACTTCAAGGTATTGATTTTACATGATGTTGCCACTTGGTTGTTCAACAAGGGTGATCCTGCAGATGTTGTTTCTTGCCTTGCTTTTATTTACTTACATATGGGAACTTTGTAAATATGACTCAGTGTGTACTGTTTTGTCTGGGATTTAGAGAACTTTGGGTAAATTGAAATTAATGGGTTTCCAAGACTGCCTTTTTAGAAACTTGGTTCAATGCAACTTAACCAATTGAGTCACTAAATTGTTCCATATGTCTTCAAATCCAAAAACATAAAAATACCTTAAATTACTGATTATGCAAAAAATGCACTTGAAATAAAATTTTTATATAAAATAAGAAAATGCATCCAGAAATCCTATTCTATGCTGTTTGTTCAGTACAGAAGAATACTTGCCGTCTTGTTTTGTATCTTCATGAACGATTCTGTATGTTTTTAAGAAGATTCCTTCTAAAAAAAACCACCACAAAACCCAAACCAAACACAATCCTCCCCAAAGTTCTCAAGTACTTGACACTTCTGCACATTTTCAGAAGTCCTTTTCAAATGATGACTTAAAAAGAGCACATACATTCATTTGGGTTATTTTTTGTTTACAAAATTATTTAATTCTCTGGTCTTTTATAGGTTTTAGATGGTATTAGGTCCAATGTGAAGAGCAAATGAGATAATCAGACTTTAAGTTCTAATGATATAACTTGGAAAAGATTGCTTAGTCTATTAATATTGGGGATTTTAGTGATTCTATAATGGGTTCCAGTCCTATCATAATCCATAGCAAAAACTTCTTAATGATTAGTTTCAGCTGTTATGATTTCAGTGCTTGCTTTCTTTATTGAATATTCATCTCCGTCTCAGCTGAGGTCTTTGTGTTCATCTCAAGGGAGCAAAGCTTTCAGACCATTGCTTCATAGTTTTTGTTTCTTTCAGTATAAAGATTTAGGGCCTAATGCCAAAATAATGCTCCATGAATCCTCATTAGAATGCTTTACTCAGCTGGTCCCTCCCACAGTCATGCTACTTTTGTGCATTAATCTGCGGTGTACATTTAAACTGATCAAATACTGTATTAGCTCTGTAGGAATTGGGGACTGCTCCAGTCCTGGAACTGAATCGGAGCTGTGTCATCATTTTCAATGAACTTTGTATATCTAATATTCTACGATTCAGGGATTTTGGAGTAACAAACATGAGAACTTTTATAAATTATTTATAAAATATATATGCATATAAATATATTTTTATTTATAATTTTATAAATACTCCTTTTTCTATCTTTCCACCTGTTTCAATCAAACTATAGTGATTTGGTCAGAGATGGAAAATGAAAGTAACCCCTTTTGTTTTGAAGGAGAATTATTCAGTTGATTTTCAGCCTTAGTAATATTATTTATTCCTTTGAAACTTCCCTTACATATTATCATAGAGGTAGTTATTAAAAAAACCTAAAATAATTAATTGAAACTCCAGTCTAGTTCTGTAGAATGCTGCAGTATTAAGTTTGTACACATACATATGTATATTTGTTTGTATATGTGGGCATGGAATGGGGAGGAATTTTCTTCAGGAAGAAGTCCTGCCAGTGTGCCTGTCTTTCATGTATATCAATTCCCAGTTCTGTAACTAGAGTTCATAGGTATATGAAGTTTTCAGTAATACCTCAGTTCTTATAAACCAAAATCACACTGATATAATCAGGTGTTTTTCACACATATGTTTTTTTCCCAGAACTACCAGATGCAATGATCTGAGCCTTGTAAATCCAGCATCTTTTTCAGCTTGTTGAATCTGATACTTGAACTTTCTGCAAAATTAAACTCAAGTTCTAATAATAGCTACTCACTAGTTATTCTTTTTGAAATCTACTGTAAGAGCTATTGTCATGAGTGTTGAAGTGCCCACTGGAGACAGGATTCTGAGGTTATGGTCAAGGACAAGCAGACAACGCATAATTTTTAGAACTTCTGATAGGTCAAGTTGTATACAAATGCTTTTTTCATTTGGGGAAGACATCTGAACATTTTTCCCCTTACCAGGGAAGTTGTCTGGTGCTTTCAGGATAATCTAACTCCATTAATAAAAACATAATTACCCCCTGTTCATCTTTGACTTCGATTACTTAGTTAGGAAAACATTTGGATTTTTCTTCCTTTAGTTTTTTTTTGGGTTTTTTTGGGGTTTTTTTTTGTCAGCAGTCAGTGCTGCAGATAGCCATTGCAACACTTGTCTCCAGAAGCTTTAACACCATGATGTTTGTCCATGCTAGACATGTTATCCTAGATATGAGACTGCTATCTCTGTCAGCAAGCCTTACTGTCTTGGAGACTGATTCCTTGATTTATGCCGAACTGCCTTCTCTGAAAATAGCTTGCTTGTGGAAACTTTGATCCTCTCTGGAATGCTCTTGATACAAAAAGAAGGCAGAGATATGGGAAGAAACTGTATAGTGGTAATGTTAATGTTGCAAATTTCAGCTAAGTATATGCTAAAAATAAACAGGGAAGACATAGATCCCATAGAGCTAAGTGGCCACTGAAACACATAGGTACAGCAGTATGCTGAACTGCTAAAGTCATGTGCATGTCAGTAGCTCAAAGCTATTCAATGTTCCTTCTATGAATACTGTGCTGGTTTTGTCCTTTGAAATAAGATTTTAACAAAACTCCCTATCACAGGGAATTTGATAGTTCTGGTCTAGTAATAAGTGAAAACTTCGTAAACTAGTAAAGTTAACTGAGAACAGTTCTCCCGTTAGGGGTATGTGCTCTTTTACCTGCTTTACCTGCAGACTTTAACTGCAATTCAGTCTTCTCTTTTACAGAATATACTCAAAAAAACCCGAAAAACAACAAACAAATGAACCCACAACCCCAAACACATAATAAAACAAATGTTATTTCTATCTAGATTTCACCATATTATTTTGCTTACAATGTTTTTACTAGCACAATAGGAATCTGAGGTTGTAATGAATAAATATAGAATAATTATTTGTATTTAGAAACCTCACTAACTTTGTTTCTGTGTTGTTGCTCTGTATTGACTACAAATATATATGAAGTGAATATTTACCTTCTAAAACCTGAAAAAAGAATGCTGTGAAATCAGACTCTAATCAGACTTCAATCTAAGAGTTTAAAGTACTTGTGTCCATATTTTTATTGTGATTGTCCATTTTGAAATGCAGCAGGTACACAAAGACATTTTCTTTGAAGTATTTTGAAGTTGGAAATGGCGCCGAAAGAAAACATTTCAAAGTGTACTGAGCTTTCCTGCAGAGCCTGATGCTTCTGCATGTTATCATTAGAAAATGGATATGTTACAACTTTTGAAGGATAGTTGTTCAAGAAAGATATTTTAATATGTTTATACTTTTACAAAGCAAAGATAGCATGAAGAGCAATCTAACTATAGATTCAAAAGCTAGTAAGCTTCATAGCTGAAAATTTTCTGTCCTTACTAACTTAAAAAGTATAAGCAGTGCAGAATGGTTAAAAAAGTGCTATTTACCTCCAATATAGGAAAGGAAAGTTATCAGCTTTATCTAGAGAACTGGAGAAAAGCTTTTGTTGAATTTTAGGTTATATGCAATATACATTTATATTAAAAATATTTTACTTCAACAAGGTGAATTCTAATCTAGTAGGTGCAGCTGCTGCTTTGATAGCTTTGGTACTGTGCCCCCTTGGCATCACAGTTAAGTGTGACCCCTTTGAAGGTTATGAGACTGTCTTTTATTTTACTTCTTAAGGGCAAATCCTGTCTTAAAAATATGTATCAAACTCCAGCTGCTGAAGACTATCTGAGGACATAATTTCTGCCTTAAGTGTTTGCCATTGGAACTACATATTGAAAACCTGGGAGGAATTCTACTTTCAGTTGCAATCATGTAGCTAAGTTTAGTCCAGGAGGAGACTTTAGGAATACAGATGCTTTTTAAAAGTGTTCTTCTAAAAGTGTCTTTTGTTGTTCTTTTCATTATTTTGCTGTGCTGGGAGATAAACTAGATGTGACATGTACCAGTTTTAGACAAAAACTAAAACTCGATGACATTTAGGAAAGATTTCTACAGAAACTTTGGGCCTCTGAAAATATGTCTTAAAATCTGCCATCAAAGTAGTCATGTTAAATTTTCTAAACTAACATTTTTCTCTGACAGTTATTTTAATCTCAAAAAGTTAAATTTTTGGTCCTTTTATCTGACTTCAGTTGTATAAGAACTTTTTCTTTGTAACCACGTATGATGTATTATTTCAAGACTCAGTACAGGATAAGTCAAGGTCTATACCTCCAAAACATGTCCATCCCCTTCAGAGGAGGAAAAAGATTTTCTTCCTTTCCACTTCTTTCTCCCAGAAAGCAACGGGACAGAACAAGCTGCATCCAAAAAGACATCTATTCTGCTTTTTCTTTTTCTTTTTTTTCCACACAAAGAATTAAAACCCAGTGCAAACTTCACATAGTAGGAATTACACTTCCAAGACTGCTCCAATAAGTTATTGTATGTTGCTCTTTGAGCAAAGTAATCACCGGTTTCCTGTACCCAAAGCTCTTGGGTGTCAAAACAACTGAAAAGATCAGATTTGTTCTCAATGAAAGGCTGAGTACCTTATTACCTGAGGTTTAAATATTTATGTAAAAAGTGGTTAAACGCACGGAAAGAGATAAGAAAATGGTTACGAACAGACCTGTGTGGTCAGTGATTGGAATAACGTTTAAAGACTGATAGATAATAATCTTGGGAATCGAGACAGCTGATTTTCTCACAGCGATATTTTGCTATAATTGCGCTGGCATAAAGATGTGGGTAAGAGACCCTCTGGGTTCAACATGAAATTTAGCCCAATTCTCTGTCAGGTTAGAACCAACAACTGCTAGCAGTGTGCGGAAATGGAAAGCAAGAAACATTTATCTTGTTCAGCCTTAGTGAATCTCAAAGTTCAATTTGATATTTGAATAAAGGTTACGGCTGTGCTTTAAATGATAGTGTATAAAATGAAGTTCACACTTAGGAACAATATTTAAGAAGAAACATTTACTTCCTTTTATGCCCTCTCTGTCTGCTTTATACAAAGACGCATCTAGAGTGCAATAAACCATAGTAATTTGATGCTTTCCAAGATTAAGAGAGGCCACAGGCAACAGAACAATTAAGGAAGACAGTATCTTGCTGGCAAGACCAGACGTGATGCAGAAGCGTCGGTCAAGCCTCACGCAGTTCTACTGAAGTCACAGGAGTAGAACCAGAACTACATTTTCATACTCCAGAGTATTTCTATATTCACTTAGTTCTGCTAAGATGGTGAAAATATAAAAACTTCCTTAAGTTCTGTGTATTTTTGTTTGTGTATACACATTTTGTAAATAAGTGTGCATATAATGCCTTTTCAAACTTTTTTCAGGATACTATTTGTCTAAATTTAAGTTGCAAGTCAGTGTTTCTTCTTAATGAGACCAAGACTGACCTTTTAAAAAAATAAAATTCAAGTGGGGAAAAATAGCTATTGATTAGAAATATGTTGTGAGATAGCTGTCAAGTATGAAATCTACTATCACTTGATTGGAATGAAAAGAATTTTAATAGAAAATGTGCAGAATAAATGAAGATACAGACTGATTAGAGGTTCATACTTGCAGAATGTGAAAACTTTTACATTTTACATAGTAGAAATAGATCAGTTGCCAGAGATATGAAAGAGCTGGCAATAAGGAAGCATCAGCAGCCAAGAAAGAGGTAATCTGAATGCAGCTAGTGAATGTCAGCATTCTATCTCCATTTGTTCAAGACCAGCCTTGAAGAATGTGCTCCTGGGAATGGTCCTATTCTCACTAATTTCAGTGAAACAGCCAATGGCTGCATGACTCAGATCTTAGGAAGCAGTTCTTTGATCAAGAGGTTTGAGAGGTTTTTAGGAGATCAAAGTGGAAAAGCTTTAACCCATCTGTGTGATGTGCATTTTGAATCAAAATGCCCTAATTCTCCTTTTGATAACAAAAAGAAAAGGCAGGATGAAGTGAGGATGTGAAGCAAAAAGAAAACAGGGAGCTTCATATTTATTGAAAGAATATTAGCTTTCATAGTGACCACTTGTCATCAAAGAAGAATGCTATAAATCGTTCCATTGAAGGAATACATAAAGATGAAATTGCAGTGAGAATAAAGGCTTGACTTTCATGGCTGCACAAATTCAAAAAAATTGCCCAGCGAGGAGAACTGGTACAAGTGTAGTCACAAATATAATCTGTGATCTATTTGAAACTTGTTTCTGGACACCTGCTTTAATATAATCACTTACTAATTACACCTTTTTAATGTGTTTTTTAAATAGAGAGCAAAATTTGTATGCTTGGAAAATGCAATAAGCAAAATTATACAAATGAGATTGAATCTGTAATATTCCCTGAAGATGTGCATGGCAATATGGAGGTCATAATTATCCCACATAAAAATGATATAGTAGTCAGGCAATCCTAAACTTGGTTTATTATTTGCAGCATCTCACTAAAAAGAAATTTCAGTAACCTGATAAAAGTCACATTATTTTTTTTTAATGAGGTGGAAGAAAAAATATGTGAATTCTAAGTTCCTTCCTTCTATGACTAATAACAACCCAGTTAAATCTATGTGCTTTCTGATATGTAATGTATTTGTTTCATAAAGACAGATGATAATACAGTTTATTTTGAACTCTGTGTATGCATCTGCTTAGCTTCAATTAATGTATTCATGACTCGGGCACTAGCATCTTAGATACTATCTAGATGTAAAGACCAACGTAAATCTGCAGTCGAAAGCCATGAAACTGGTAATAACAATGCAAGGAAGTCACTGTCTTAACTCCTGAAGACTTTTATTTGAACGTGGTGCATCTGCAAGAGTACTTGACAAAAAAAGAAAATGCAATAAAATCTTTTCAGCCTACCATATAAATATGCACATTTAAATGTTTTAGGGTGTGATTTTTTTCGAGTAAAAGTAACAGCTTCTTCAAACTAATGGAACAGACTGGTCTTTGGCTTAAGTAGACGCTTTGCCAGTCTATTCAGGGAGGGACTACCACTGGCACATGAATGCTGACTGAAAAATAGATGCAACTCAAAATCTCTGTTCTGCTTTTTAAATGGAGCAGCCCTGGTATTGCAGTCAGTGTTTGCTCAGCCACGAATGCTAATTTGGCACTAAATTATATTAATTTGGTTTTGGGGCTGTGGGCCAAACTATTATGTGCCAAATCCTGGCCTTCTTAGAAGTACAAAAGTAAGCAAGCAAATGGTGCGATGAAGAGCCCATCCACAGGCAGGCCGGTTGATTACCCTGCACTGCAATTCCTCCTTTCCTTCCAATACAACAGCAAACATTAGGGTCACTGCAAATTTCAAAAGCAAAAATTTGGTGTGGGGGTAAGAGGGCTCTACTCATGCTGACATGAATATTAGACTCTATTTAGTGAGAGATATTTTCTTGAAAATAGTTCCAACAATTTCTGCATTGTTGCCATATTTTGTCAACACAATGCAAGGAGCTCAGCCTTGGTAGCTTGGTATTAGCCCAGATCCCCACATGTAAAGACTTGGTCACTCCATAAAAACTTGATACACAGCCAGCGCCTTTGAGAGTTAGTAGAGAGCAGAGGAAAACTTTGCCTGAAGATTGAAATGATGAAAGAAAATTTGAACATTGATACCTAATCACTTATTAGTGAATATTATTTATCATTATATGTAATATTAACATAATATAATAAATGGATACTATTTAAAACTCTACCATTTTCATACCACAGTAGTATTTCCTTCACTACAGCATTCTGCTTCCACCAGTTTTCATAGGTGATCTGCTTCTCTACTGATATATAATACTGGACAGTCCTTGAACTGTGCTGTAAAAATGCAAGGATATTGGTGAAATCTAGCTTTCATAAAGAGATGTCCTACTGAACTCTGTGATAGGTATGTTTTTGAGTATGTGCATCTACAAAAACATTGAGCAAAATGAGAGACCATCAGTAATGCAAAGCTTAGGACAATAAGATACTGTCAAGCTGAAAATAAAATTTTGTATTCAAAGACAAAGTTAAAATGGACCCCAAACAGAATGTATTAACCAAGGAATCTGGATTCTATGTGCTATCTTTTTCCCAAATAAAAACAACACCTGCTTGTTTTTTGTAGTTTTTGTTCCACGTTGTGAACTATGGGCGTTCAACTGATGGGGAAAAATGCGTTTTCTCCAAACATTTGATCAACAACATATGTGGGTTTGCACTTTCTTATCTGGAAAGTCAACAGTCTAACTCTCCTCTATGGTTTCTGGGTATACAGCTTTATGCAAGTTCTCCACTTTACATTGTGTATAATGTCCACCTACTATAGAAAACATGAAAAATCTATAAAATGCAGTGTACGTTCATGGACAGGAATACAATAAAAATAATAAAAGAGCCATGTAATTTGATTACATTGCAGTTTACATTTATGCTAAGGCCAAGGAGGAAACTGTGAAGATGATACCTGCTAAAAAGGACCCAGGAGACCAGGCAAAACTTTGACAGGAGAAATCAGAATTGTGCAGTCCAGTGAAGAATTAAACTACTGGGAGTAATAATATGGGCTGATGCACTCAATATAGCAGTAATGCCCTCCGAGAAGGGTAGGAAATAATTCAGTTCCTCTAGACTGCACAGAAGCTAAATACAGTATGACAAGAAATAGTAGCAGTACTCATTATGTCTGATTGCTAATTACCCCTTTGAATGATTCAGTTATGCCTGCTACTAGATAATTAGTTTAGTAATTTATGGCTGCAGCACAAACTAGTATTTTAATTTTCACTGCACAGTTTTCACAACACCTACAGTTCAGATAATATCTCCCTTTTTATTCAATTTCAAATTGCTTTTTTGATAGCCGATGGAGGGGAAAAAACAACCAATCCTTTCCATTTCCTAGCATGGCTTTAATGTTAAATTATGTATTTTTATGTAATTTTATTCAAAGGTAAACTATATAAATGTAGAAAACAACTTTACCTGAGCTCTTAACGTGGTTTACTTTACAGATTTGGGAAATGATCCTGGAAACACTTGCACAGGAAAATTTGCTGTCGTAAAGTTATTGTCTCTGCTCAGACTAGAATAAAGCTACCCCTGTGTATGACTGTTTCCAAGATTAGCCCCTTGGGATAAGTAAGTTTATTTTTTGCATTGTTTTTGAAATTGCACAGATATTTCTGCACTCCCCTATTATTTTGCTTACAGGGATTGATTCTTCTACATAAGGAAGGTACAGACTGCAGTCAGTGACATTTAGAGTGCTCCTTCTTGCTACTGCTTGGTGGGATTTAAAAGGTTCAGCAGTTTTCAGGAATAGCTTTATATTTCTTATAAAATCAACTACTTCTTAGCTTACTCAAGCATGAAAGCTAATTCTAAAAGGTATTCAGAGATACATGCTTGGTAATTTCTGAGCTGTGTTGTTTTTCTAATGAAGCTATCACATGGCAATTTGGACTGGCAATGGAAGATGCTTATCTAGTTACCACTGAGGATCAAGGTCATATTTTAATTATTTGCAAAATGTTTTAAACCTCAGTCTCACTTTGCTGGTTTAACCAAAATACTTCCATTTTGTCTGTATGTGACTTTGTAATTCATGGGACTATTTCCTCCCTTCTTAAGAACAGACTTACCTGTGTTTGATTCACGCCATCACTTATTATCCATAGCTTTATTTTGTTCAGATTTCAAAAAGTACAATAAAATCTTTCATATAGACAATAAAATCATTCATATAGACAGGACACTGTCTGATCCTTTATTTTTTTCCCCCTCTTTTTTTTTTTCCAAAAAAAAAAAAGCTTTCTAGGCTCTTTTTCCTTGTGTCTTTGGAAAGACATCCTCTAGTAGTGCCTAGGGACTAGTTAAAATGAGTCTATCCTGTGTAGAGCAGTTCATAAAGTAACAGGTAGTTTACCCAAGACACCTTCAATCTAAATAAAGTAGGTAAGTACAAGATCAGTTTTCAGGTGTGGAAGGGGCAGTAACTGAGTAATGGGGAAGCTGCATGACTTGTCCAACTGGGTGTGTGTAACGCAGCAGCAGCAAAGGTTGTGTGGGTAACACGTGGAGTAAATGGAGGAAGGGAGCAAACAGCCAACCAAAACGGCCAAGAAAATCTACTCAAAACCACATAAGGCTTTGCGTGGCTAAAATCTCAGCTTTTTCTGAGATCTCGGCAATCTTTTGTTGCTGTTGTTCTCTCTGTTATTGCGGTCATCTTAGTTGTAAGTAAACTGCTGCTGCTTCCCTTCAGCAGACACGGTATTTCCTGCTTTTCCTCCTGTATATCTCTCTTTTTTCCAGTGACCATTTTTCTTTCTCTACCAAGAGAACCAGATGGAACCAAGCAAGTTTGCTCTTAAATTTCCTATTAATCTCTGTGTTAGCTATGGAATGGGTGTACACAGAAAGGAAAGATGGCTCTGTAGGATGCACCTCTTCTCTTTTCAAAGGGTGCAACAATTTGTATGCTTCTCCCAGCCTCAGAGGAAATCAGCAAAGCTTTTCTTGTCCCCACTGATGTTATATTTAAATGGCATTTTGTTGTTCTTCAGAGGGAGATTCGGGGCCAGCTCTCGCCTTTTGAAGAACAGCTTTCTGCACAGAGCAATTTTGGTTAACCTTCAGAGGCCATTTGGGAAAGATATCCTTGAACTTGACCTGTAAGCTCCTACTTCTCAAAGACAGCACTGCTTTTTGAGTTTTCTTCCCACGATGCCCAAGGAGCCAAACACAGGGACATGTCAAAGTCTCAAGCACAGCCACAAAACAGTCAACAGCATGTGCCTTCCTGTGCTGTGTCCTGCTGTGTCCCAGGGAAGGGAAGGGAAGGGAAGGGAAGGGAAGGGAAGGGAAGGGAAGGGAAGGGAAGGGAAGGGAAGGGAAGGGAAGGGAAGGGAAGGGAAGGGAAGGGAAGGGAAGGGAAGGGAAGGGAAGGGAAGGGAAGGGAAGGGAAGGGAAGGGAAGGGAAGGGAAGGGAAGGGAAGGGAAGGGAAGGGAAGGGCTGGGTTTAGCTACATGAATGAGAGCTGTGCAGTGCCTCTCACCCCCCAGGTCAGAAGGCAGGCCTTGCCAACCTGTAATTTTAATATGGGTCTTACCAGCAATTCTTCAAGTGTCAGGCAAATCTGGCAAAAACATGGGCCCTCACAGGATTTGTCAGTGAATTTTTTATAATTTTTTTTTTGTGCACAGAGTATATTCTTTCTTATCTTGGGATACCTGCTCCTTTTAAGTCTTTGCTTCTCACTCCTGCTTTGCCATGGCTGGTGCATCCCATGAAGCTATACTATTCTGTGTCTTGGTTTTTCTTATTATGAAAAAAAAAAGTGGTTATAAACAAATTAATTTTATCTCATCTCAAGCTCTTTTTTCTTGTTTGGCCTTTTATCTGTCATGTGAATCCCTTTCTTCACCTTTATTATGTAATGGGAAAGTTCCCTTGCTGCATCATATTTTTGTTTCTCAAGGTTCAGTGCTATGCAGGAGATGAACAGCTTGGAAGGAGAAAGTAGTGAAACAAGGGGAAATTGGTGCTGAGATATGGAGTGGTTCATGTTTGTTGATTTCGTATAAGAGACCAAACAATTTGAAAGGACACCTTGAGGTAACCTATGCAAATGAAAAACTTGACATGAAACTCGCATTGTTCAGCATTCACATTCACATTTATCAGTCTAAGAGGTGCATTGGCAGGTTATGATTTTTTCAGCACAAGACCATTTTTATTGAAAAATATGTACGTTTGTTGGTTGTTTCCTATTGAGTTTAGCATTTGAGAGTTCACATTCTAGAGAAAGAAGAGGTCCGTACTAAACGTTGGATTATGACAAGCCTTTTTGCAGAAGTAATTATGTGATTTTCTTGTTCAGGGACAGCAACTGAGATACTTGGAATATCAAAGGAAGCATAAAAGTGTGTTCAAAGTCGTTGCATTACCATTCCTAGCACATTAACAGTGTTACTGACAAATCAGTTGGGACTAGCAGGCAAATATTTAGATTATCAAAATTAGTTTTTCCTTATGGGCAGCAGTGCAGATTGTTTGCAGGTACTCTATTACTGAGAAAACTATTTGGCATTATGAGTTTATCAAGCTTGCTTTATTCATATTATTTTGTTTCCACTGCAATTCGATAACATAATGTCTGTGGCTTGTACTTGCAGTAAGCTTTCTGTCCTCTTCCTGATGTTTACCAGCACAGGATCAATGTTCTAAAGGGCAACTCTGACAGCGTTATTTCTGTGAACATCGAGCTCGTGTTTATTATAGAATGAAACTACACCCTTTATAGCCAGCAGTCTAACTTTTGAAATATGTATTCTCTGACCCATTTAATAAGTGGGTCCCTACAGATGGAATGTAGTGACTCTTCTCCATTACCAGTTGCACAAAGAAGGGGCTGTTCCCTGTAAGGCAAGCTGTCTCAGCATCAGCTTGACCTTTCCAACTTTGTTTGGAGCGACAGTTTAAATTCTTTCTACCTGGCAGAGATTTCCACTTCCAGGATCGTAAGAGCCTATCCGTCTGCTCTTTCTGTTAGCTGTCTGCTGCTAGCAATGAATATTGCATGAGAAGACATGTATACACAAGTAGTCCAATTGGAATTTTCCTTGTGTTGGTGCCACATTGCCAGATGACAGCACCCAAATAGCTTGTTGCAAAACTACATCCGCCGCATATTTTCTGCAACAGGGAGGGAGAAGTTAAAACAACTAGACCAGTTCTGCATTCTGAGGATGCTGTGGGCAAAAGAAGCTTGGGAAACATGATATGGGTAGATTTTGGTTGGACATTGTGGGAAAATAATGGAAGGTTGGCAAGGAGGATTGTAAACACAGTCAAGTGACTTGCAGCCAGGGTGTCAAAAAACCACATATATCATACTTAATTTTGTTTAGTCTTGTATACCTTACAAGTAGAACATCTGTGTTTAGATAACATAGGCTTGTGATAGATTCAGAGGCACCCTATTGAACATGCTTGAGATTCCTGCCCTGCTGTTGGAAAGATCAAAGCACGGTCGTAAATGATGCCTGCTTGAATCCCTGATATACAGGTGCAAGCAGCAGGTTCAATAACACATGAACCATACCAACACAGAGGAAGTCAGAATAAAACACCAGAGAAATGGATAACTTTGTGCATACCAGTTTCAATTCTGTCATTATAAGGAATAAACCGTAATAATTAGATTAGAAGTCCCTCTAACTGGACTAATAACAAGTCTTTGATTTGTCTGTATTTGTATGAATGCAAGAATTAATTATTAGTCTGTGAGATATTTCTGTAGCCTACAACTTACATGATTGTAGGGTTTAGTGTACTGCCCTTGAGGCTCGATTATAATTTGGATGCATGATTGACTATGTCTGTACTGTTATACTTGCCTTGCGTACACTTCTGAGCGTGGGCTTGCTTCATGGTGCCAGTTTTGTGTGAACTCTGGATCATAGCTAGGTTGGTATAGAAATAAGCACCACCTACCCCTTCATTTAAGCTAAGCACTCTCTTTACTGTGTGCTCTCAGTGCCTTCTGACAGGGTTCTATAGGAGTCCTGCAGCACAAAGGAATTGGTTGTTTTGTAATTTGTCTGCTTATGTTATTCTAGAGTAGACACAAGTAAGAAAGCTTTCTCAAGACTGTGTTGCTGAGCTAATATAGGCAGAGCCTTTCAAGCCAAAGAGAGAACCTTTTTAGAATGTGGGATGGGATTTCTCTGCTGCAGTTTTTTGCTGAAACTCATATATCATTTGTAAATCCTGTTTCCAGTGTCACGTGTCTCTGGGCCAGATCCAAAGGGTGGCCCTAAATTGCTGACTGCTTTTAAAAAAGGAAGCAAATTAAAGGCGGGGTGGGGGCAGGGTGGGGGGGAAGTAGTGTGATACAGACAGGCTCCAAAATTCTGTTCTTTTTTTCTTTTGTCATGATTATAGTAGGAGGTTGCATACTGATATATACCAAAGTGGGTGGTTCTGAGTAACCTATGCTGAATTCCAAATTGTTTTATTTTTTGGCAGTGGCCCAATCAGATAAACATTGCCAAGGATTGTGTAAAGTACCATAATAAATCTGCCAGCACACAGAATACCTAGGTTGAAAATGTTTTCAGTTATTGCCTTGGGAGAAACCTTTGTATAGATACTCTGTTGTCTTTTAGCTATGGCAACAAAAGCCCTAAGTTTATGGCCATTAAAATGTTTCCCATGAACTTTTAGTGCTGAGAAATTCCTTTCTCAATCAGAAATTCCACTGAATTTCAATTTCCTTCTGTTGAGTTCAGATGCAAACATTGCAGTCAAAGGTAAACACAGCCAGTAAGGTGTTAAAGTGATCCTGGCTGCTCATATGGCTGCAGGAGCAGGAGGGAAAAACAAGCCTGGGATCAGAGGGGGGAGTGTGACTCTGTCCTGGCTGACTGGAGCTCAGCAAGCCTCTGGGGACCATTGCCATGTGTTTTACGGTTGACTTGCTGTTGTTTTGTGGATAATAAACAAGCCCCAAGGAGAGGGCTCTAAAAGGATTACAGCTGGGAGCCTTGCGTTGCTTCCCTTGCTGTTGTGAGTGCCCACTGTCATGCCGCAGCGGCACCAGAACTGCTTTTGTGGCCCTACTCAGCACACGGAGAGCTTCTCACCCCAGTGGCTCGTCAGGGAGTAGGGAAGACCAATTAAGCTGAAGGATCAGGGCCTGAGGAGGAATCAGGTCAGGAATAAGGGTGAGAGAGAGGTGTAAGAAAAAATGACTGTTCTGTGTAAACCTACAGAACAGGGATGCTTCAACCTCAGAGACCTAAGATGCCCGCTTACATCTCTTCGAAACGGAATTAATGTATGCAGCCCTCTTTGCTCAGCTAAATTGTTCTCTTCATGATCTCAAAAGACTGCATTTGCAGGACTTTGTTCCTTAATGTGCTGAAAATAGTTGGAAAGAGCTGATGACAGGGAAGGCTTCTGAGATCCAGGCTATCAGTGCATTTTTGGTTTCACCAGTGGATAATGGAGTCATCCAGCCTTTCGTGCTGTCTCAGCTCTTCTTGGGAATCAGACAGGTCTGGTTTAGTGAGTGTTTCAGGATTGTGTAAAAGGCAATGAAAAGAAACATGTGAAATTAATTGATGCTGCTGTTACATCCATAACAGAATACACTTTCTGCATATCATGTAATCACTGAGTGGTTTTAACATTGATTCGAAGATTTTATTTTCTAAGCACAGCTCTTAAGGGCATTTGTTTTTCAATGTCAATTACTCTAAGAATGTAAAATGGAATGATAATTCCTTTATATGATGAATATTTCAAACTTGCTTTTGTTCAACCTGCATTATTCTTCGCTAGATTTTTACTTGTAGCACTATCTCTACAATATTCATTTAATTTAGACCACTGGATAGAAATTATTTATGATTTCAAATAAAATCTCTTAGTAAGTCAGTCTGTCAGCAGACCAGTCTTTTGGAAAAATGAAAGGTGCAGTGGAAAGAGAATCTACATTTATCTTTATTAGATCTTTATTGCACACAGTTTATAGCCAGTGATATTCATGTGTGTGTGTGCGAGAGAGAGAGAGAGAGAGAAACTACTGTGCAGTGACATTTTGTTAAAAGCATTTTAAAAACACAAAAAGGGAGAAATGGTTTGGAATTTAACTAAACTGGAATTATTTTAAATTACTAGCAATTAGAGTGAATTCAGCTGGGAGCATATTTTGTTCTGACATTTGATTTTGGGAATTAGAACTGTTTGTTCTCTCTTCGTCCACATTGTGGACGGGAGCAAAAGGAGAGACCTGGCAAAAAATTAAAGTAATGTAATAAATAAAGAAAGAAAAATGTCAGTAAAGTCACTATTTATTATATTTCATGGTAGAGGTAAAGCAAGCGGTAGTACAAAGGAACTTCAATCAGAAGCTGATGATCGCCTAGTCTGTAGAAAGGGTGCCAGTCACATGGAGAGAACCTGGACAAAAGTTAGGGAGTTTACGCTAAATTTAAAATACTTTTCCTCTGAAGCCCAAGTGAAGGATGTGTTCCCAGCTGCAGTCCTTCTGCATAGTTCTTCTGTCAAGTGACTGAGAGCATTCATGATACAGGTTTTATATCACGTGCTGTGGATATATCTGTACTTGATGTGATCCTATGCCCTTGATGCTCACCTTAAATACAGTGATTCCAGAAAGCCAAAGTCTGTACCACCCCACTTTTAAGTTTCTCTTTATGCAATAATTGTAGTGCCCATTCTTTCATTTGGAGGGGGTTTAATGACCCAGAGTGGGAACACTTAAACTGTATTTTATGCAGTAAATGGTTCAGAAGAGACCAACCTGCTGAACTATGGATACCGGTGATGCCCTTCACCTGAGCTCATTGTACTAAGACAAGCAGGGCAAAGCTGGGCCTTCTCTGTTGCCAGCTTCAAGTCTAGTGGATTTCTATTCTGAAACATGTTAGAAGATGGTTGTTATGTACTTTCCATTTAATCATCAGCAAATTTAATTTAATGTCTGAAGACTCCTGTGAATGGACATTTTTTTCATCTGATCTGATTGATGGTCAATATCTCTGCCCTCCAGTTTCCATTGGCATAAGGTTCTGATACAGGACTGAGGATTGCTCTGAGACCGTGATTGGATTTTAAACGGTAATATCTCTCGACAATCTTCAGGCAAGGAGTTTGAGTGGCTCTACTTCTTTCCACAAGTTTCCAATTAGCAATGAAGAATAAGATGGTGGAATCTGATCCTGGGAAAGTTTTTACATGCTTTGTTCCTTAATTCACACGTTAAAAGACAATGCTATCCCCTTCAAAGGTGGCATACAAAAAAAAATGCATTCGCTTATCAAACGTCTCTCCACAAGAAAGCAGAATTTTGCCTGTGTAGGTGCATTTAATCTTATGCATCTTTTATTTCTGAAGCTCCCAAAAGAGCAGAGTTTAATTTCTGCAAATATATTCCCAAAGCAAAGACATGAAGACAGGTTTCTTATTAGAAAAATCCACACACTTGTATTCATCTCAAAATATTGATATAAAGGGCTGTGAAAAATGTAGGCATAACATTATTTGTAGCAAGGCTCTACTTTGGACATTGATTACTGCACATTAACTGCCAGTTTCTAAGCTAATAATGATGGGACGTTTTCAATGTAAACTTAAACAAGCCAGTCTGGAATTTAACTGATGGCTTTAAGATGAACACTGTATAAAAATAGATACATGGAATGCAATGTTAATTGATTAATTCGAGTAGAGTTATAGATGGTATTTAAGAGGGGTTCACCTACATCACCTCTCCCCATAAGTTATAGATCTTCTAACTCTGTGGTTTTGTTTTAATTTAATGCAGAATTTCAGGCAGAATTTGTACTGCTTATTGCTTTTGGATATAATCCTTTGGACACTAAATCAAAAGTATTTCAGACTTTGTCAGACTCAAAGACATTTTCAGTTAATACTTCTGACATTGCAAGCGTTTCTAATTTTCTGATATACCTTCTGATTTATTGTTGTATGCATCTATATCTATATATATAAAAAAACGCATGTGCACACATGCACACGTGGTTTACTGCACTAGAAATTAACAGTCAATTTCAAACAAGCCAACAGGAAAATAAAAGCCCAACCACTTTCATTCTATGTGCAGAAAAACCAAACTTGAACATGTGACCTTGTGACCCAATACAGAAAGTATATAAAATAAATATCTTCTAAAATACTCCTGGAGCTTTTAAGATGATTTGTCATTTCTGTGGTTTGACTTCTGATATTTTGACTATTTTGTGTTGGCTTTGCTATTTTATCTGTATCATACCAAGACAAAATTCTGGAGAAAATGGTTAAAAGTCTGGATTAGTCTCTCTGAAAATTATGGTTACTTCCAGCTTAAAACAAAGTTTTCTTTTAAGTTAATTTTACAATATAAAATAAATTAGTAGCAAATGCATGTATTCATGTTAGTAGTCAAATAGAATATTTTCCTCCACCTTCGTATTTAAGTAAACTTGTTCTGGAGAGTTTAAAGGTTGCCTCCTCGTTAGTACTACATACCAGTTGCAGCAATAGCCCTGCTGCTCTCGTACTTTGTCCATCATTTTAGTTGTACAACATGTCATTCTCCTGCTCGTACAGGTCCATTGCACAAAATGTCACCCAGGGGCTTGGGTTGCATCTTCTTCCATTAAAGTTTATAAACAGCTGAGTCTTCCTGTGTGGAGTAATTTTCTTTATATCCCAATTCTTCTGGTTAGGGGGTATCATCTTTACCAAAATTGAAAGTAAAATATGTCAAATACTAAATGAAACTCACAGTGGCCATTTTCTCACTGTTTTCCTTTCCCTAGAGACTCAGATGTGACGTTAATGAGTAATCTTAAAAATAAAATGTGTCTTTTTTACTCTTTTTTACAGCACTTTCTTTCTTTTGTTCTAATTAACCCTTCTCTAAGGCATCTAACTTGTCAAAAGGTATCGACATAGAGAATCAATAACAGTCTTTCAAATAGCTCCTACCATTAGTTATGGGAACCCCAGAGATACAGATATATAACCATTGTTCTCCCTTTCCTACACTGTAAAAAGAATTTATTCTGCTGATTGCATGTGTAGACATTGTTCTGAATGAATTAAAGAAAAATTATGTCCGGTGCACTCAACTCTGTACCCTTAATTGGAAAATGAACATGGATTATCTTTGCTCTAAATAGGTTATGAAAAACTCTGTTTGAAAGTAAAGCTTTTAATACAAATTGCTATAATTTTTTTATTTTCAAATTAATTTCACAGTTTATTTATACAGATCATACATTTCTACTTTGAACTTACAAATATCTCTCTCTTTTCTGCTTCTGGCCCAAACCAACCCGAATATCTTAAAAACACAAGTCCAAATAGTCCACATGTATGAATTACATGTATCAAAGACATAGATCCATCCTACAATTCAGACTACGTAGGCTTAAGAACAATTGTGTTCTTATCTGCTGGGTGGTCTTTTATTATCAAATTTGACAATAATGAAATCAGTTGAAGCCTGTAAACCTTATAGCTATACCTGAAAAGGTGATACCATTCTTTATAAAAATAGAATTTGAAGCTTGGGACAGACCAGTTTTTATATAAAAGAGAAACTAACCGTCAAATTATCTAGCAAACATAGATTGCAAAAACTTTGTTGGTTATAGTATTTTAGTATATGCATATATGTAAATTTAACTAAATGTATATATTTAACATATCTATTTATTGTGTATATATATATATAACCAAACTTTGTTGGTTATAATATTTTAGTTGTGGTAATTTAGGAAACCCTCTTTACTTTGGAGAACACCTTTGGAAAAGACTAATATTTTAGCATGGCGGCTCTAAAGACTTCATAATACCAGAACTCTCGCTTTTTTATGGAAATATGACTGCATGCTTGCATCTACCCACTTGGTCTGGTGACCCAGGTGAAGCTCCCCTATGTAGCTGCACTTGAGGGAGAGCAAGGTGTTAAAAAGGCAAAATGCTTTTCCTTCTCTGCTACATGTTCATGGTTCACTCTTCTTGGCATTTTTTCTCTGATTTGTCTAAGCAATTTGAGTAAATAAACTGGCGGTTTTCTGGTTCACCCCATGGGACCACTGTTATGCTCAAAGAAAGGCATTTTCCTTCTGAGTTTGCCTGTCCTCTGGGACAATCTGAGTTATCTATCTCATATTGGTTTTGATCCTTATACGGGCATTTTTTGAGTGTGTGTGTCAACACGTGGACACTTTGGAAGGCATCTCTATATCCAATCTAGCGACAAGGGTAATACTGCTCTGGCAGAAGGTAGCTGACAGGGCTGTCTACAGCACTGAGCAGTGTCTCATGGCTCACGGGGGCTCCCTAGCTCTCTTGCCAAGCGTGCAGAGCTTGATGGGAGCCTGGTCCCTGGTTCAGAATCAGAACTGCTGTGGCCATGCTACTAAATATGAGCATGACTAGAGAAAACATTCGTCAAAACATGAGCTTTCATCCCTCTTTTTGAAATAGTAGTTAAACTCCCTGTTTCCTCAACGTGTTTGTACTGTTACATTTCGAAGTGTGATCCTGACCCTGGAGTAGTCCATATGATTCTTGCAGAGAATAATCCTAAATAGAAAGAATAATGTGCAGTAAAGTGTGCTGAAGATGAACAATGTATCTCATAAACCTCAGGACCAGTACAGGGATCAGACCTGCTGAGATACCACCATGCCAGCTACCAGAGAGATTGTGAAAAAGGCAGTGAAAAAGCAATGATTTTTCATATAGTAAGAAAAATATCTTAGTCATAACAATAGATGAAAACAGATAAAGATAACCTTCTAGTTCCAACATTTTCATTTTATAAAGGAATGAGACTTATCAATTAGACAAAGCTTTGGATTTTAAAAATGAGGTAGTTGACAGATATGTAAAGTTAGTTGATTTTTTTTTGCTTTGCCTTTCAAAGTCGACTTTGGTAATGGTTGCCACATGTAAATTCAAGTTAATGCTACGTGCCTCTAAGACAACAGTACTGCAAAATCTCTGTCTTTTCACTGGAGTTATGTATCAGCAGAATTAAACAGGTAGTTATTCCAAGATAAGGGAAATAGGTGGTGATCTGATATGCTTATTTCAGATGGCTCTGGAAAGCTTTTCCTTTTGATATGTGTGTGTATATGGTGGTGCTGGGAAACTTTACTGTTTTAGGGTCAGTATTTTTGCAACTTAAAAAAAAAAAAAAAAAAAGAAAGAAAAAAACTCTTCAGAGATTTAACTCACTTTCCTGAAGTTAATAGATATTCTAAATAAGAATGTGTATTTTGGGGTAAGAAGTATGAGTTAGCAAGAAAGATTAAAGGGGAAAAAAAATAGAAATGAAAAAAATGGAAAAGTATTTCTTTCGCCACAGGCTGTTAGAGAAGCAGGGAGTGATGGAGTGGGTGTTCAAGAAAAGCATCAAACTGGCAGAATAGAAGCTAGACAGCCAGGAAGGAGAAGATTATGGATGATTAGGGACCTAGGCAAAAGCTGCTTATGTTGCTGAAGAAGGGGGCTAGAGAGCAGATGTGGCCTATAAGTGGCCACTTCTTTAGCCCTCCTATACGACACAAAGCAGCGAGGCTGCAGGGGCACTGGATAGCAGAGCAAGTCACGATGGTGCGAGCGTAAAATGGCTGCGGGAGAGAAGGGAGCCGGGTGCTGCTGGAGGGATTGGAGGTGGGGGATGCCTCAGGCCTGTGTGGAGCGGGGAGCTGCTTTGAGTAACATTCTGCAAAAAGCAGCAGCTTTGGTCGAGCTGTCTGTCTTTCCTGTGTCAGAGCCATGCCAAGGCAGCCTGGTGACAATTTCTCTCTCAGAGGCAGGAAACGCAGAGGAGGTTGCAAATCTGGGAGGGAGATTCCTCCCTGTCCCACCTACTCTGCTAGCAGTGGGTGTAGCAAACCAGACTCCATGTCTTGCACCATACTCCTCTGCCTTGCTGCATCTTCATCTGCTTTTCTTTCTCAAGGACAGCGGCACTGAGGCAGAAAAATTCAACGTTGCCTTGATCGGGGTCTTGCAGAATGAAAGAGTTGGAGGGAAAAACATATTTGGTGCAAGATATAGAATGGGAAAGGGTTGAAAAGAGAGCTGTAAGACTGAAGACTGGAGATAGAATCACGGACAAATCTACTTTGGGACCCAGAAGAAAAGTACACTTCAGGAGGAACAATTTCACTTTCCTAGGCTAAATATTCCACTCTTTTCCTTAAATCCTTCAAATGCAAGTTTGACTGCAGTGTTTGCTTTGAAAGCTCAGAAGGAAATTGATAAACATATTTTACTAGTCCTTTAATGATTCCATATCACCTCCAGGAGTCACATATATGGTTTCTAGTTTGTGTGTGGTGTGACCCCAGTTACAGACTGCTTGTCACAATGGAATAGGAATTATTAACAATTATGAGATACTGATGTCCGTTTCTTAAACAGTCTTTAAACAGATTAATAAAGTGTTTTAATGTGATAATTAATGTAATAACAGGCCGGTCAGCCTTACCTCCATCCCTGGAAAGATGATGGAACAGTTCATTCTGGGCGTCATCTCAAGGCATGTGGAGGAAAAGAAAGCTATCAGAAGTACTCAACATGGATTCACCAAGGGGAAATCATGTCTGACTAATCCGATAGCCTTCTATGATGGCATGACTGGATGGATAGAAGAGGGGAGGGCGGTAGATGTAGTCTACCTTGACTTAAGCAAGGCGTACAACACGGTCTCCCACAGCATCCTCATAGGGAAGCTTAGGAAGAGTGGGTTAGATGAATGGACAGTAAGGTGGATAGATAACTGGTTGAAAGACAGAGCTCAGAGGGTCGTGATTAAGGGCACAGAGTCTAGTTGGAGGCCAGTGGTGAGTGGTGTTCCCCAGGGGTCAGTACTGGGTCCAGTCCTCTTCAATATATTCATCAATGACCTGGATGAGGGGATAGAGTGCACCCTCAGCAACTTTGCTGATGACACAAAGCTGGGAGGGGGTGGCTGACACACTAGAAGGCTGTGCCACCATACAGAGAGACCTGGACAGGCTGGAGAGTTGGGCAGACAGGAACCTTGAAATTCAATAAGGGCAAGTGTAGGGTGCTGCACCTGGGGAGGAATAACCCCATGCACCAGTACAGGTTGGGGGCTGACCTGCTGAATAGCAGCTCAGCTGAAAGAGGCCTGGGAGTCCTGGTGGACAATGGGATGACCATGAGCCAGCAATGTGCCCTTGTGGCCAAGGCGGCCACAGGCATCCTGGGGTGCATCAAGAAGAGTGTGGCCAGCAGGTCGAGGGAGGTCATCCTCCCCCTCTACTCTGCCCTGGTGAGGCCGCATCTGGAGTACTGTGTCCAGTTCTGGGCTCCCCGGTTCAAGAGGGACAGCGAACTGCTGGAGAGGGTGCAGCAAAGGGCTACCAAGATGATTAGGGGATTGGAACACCTCTCTTATGAAGAAAGGCTGAGGGATTTGGGTCTCTTCAGTCTGGAAAAAAGACGACTGAGGAGAGGATCTTATCAATGCTTATAAATACTCAAAGGGTGGGTGCCAGGAGGATGGGGCCAGGCTCTTTTCAGTGGTGCCCAGCAACAGGACAAGAGGTAACGGGCACAAACTTGGGCATAGGAAGTTCCACCTAAACATGAGGAGGAACTTCTTTACTTTGAGGGTGGCAGAGCACTGGAAGAGGCTGTCCAGAGAGGTGGTGGAGTCTCCATCTCTGGAGACATTCAAAACCCGCCTGGACGCGTTCTTGTGCAACCTGCTCTAGGTGACTCTGCTCTGGCAGGGGGGTTGGACTAGATGATCTCCAGAGGTCCCTTCCAACCCCTACCATTCTGTGATTCTATGGTTAATTTTTTTGCTGATTCACACCTTTTAAAAAACATCCCCTTATGTCTTCATTGTAAGCAAGGCTAATTTTCTGCTGAGAAACCTGCTTTTTGGCCATTAGTATTCTTCTTCCTCCTTTCTCAACAAAATTGACCTGTGCTTAAAGTTGTCGGTGGAATTGTATATACTTTTTAAGCCTTGCTTATTACAGCTTTAAATCAAGTTGAAAGTGAAGGCAACAGCACATCTGTTGTGAGTGGGCACAAGTGAAACTAGTCATTCAACAGTTAGCTATCAGCAAAAGAAAGAAGGAATGAGGTAAAGTCAAATTTTTTTTCTATATGCACAATTCTGTTGTAAAATCAAATGTTTATGTTTGGTTTGTTTTTTTCTTTTCTGAAATGATAAGCTGCTTGTATGCCTATTTAATGTAAGTTATGTTCCTGGCATGTTTCCTAATTTTTTCCCAGTAACTCTTCAAATTGTCACTTCCTTTTTATGGTATATCAGCAATATTACAACAAATCACAGTTCTCACCAATCATCTCACCTTTGGCTTGTGTTCAATAGCCTGCTTTTCCAAGTTTGAAAGTTATTTCATGTTTTTTTTTCTTTGCTTCTAATTCAACACACATTGTGTATAATTGCAGGGTAGAGGGATGATTACTCTCCAAAGAATTACAATCAAACTTGGCTTGTTAGTGTATAAAGCTCTGGCTGTTAATCACAATCATTTAAGCAGTAGCTAACCCTCACTAAAACACAGATGGCATGTTGTTAGCATTTCAAGCTACCCAACTCAGACATTGTTGATGTATCCCAGAGAGGACTTTGTTATGCTTTTCAATACTGCTTCTCTTCTGTAACGCTGAGCAGTATCTGCTGAGTTTGATACCCTCTCAGACACTTGGGATGAACACATGAATACTGTACAGCTGTAGCAGCTCATGCAAATAAAAATGCATAATTTTTTTCCCACTGAAAATGAAGAATTTAACTGTACAACCCCAAATGAATACAAAAAGGAAGCCTGTCAAAGAAAAAAAAACAAACAATATGAACAGGAAGTTTGATTAAAACTAGTAAGTAAGTTAAAATATGTACATAGTTGACTTCCGAAAACCTTGACAAGCTTGCTCCGTAATGGTACTTTGAAAGGTCCCATGTTTATTGAGTCTGGTGATATTCAGCATGCCATAAAATAAACAGGTAACTATTTTTTCAAGTGCTACTGACCGAAATAAAACTCAAATACTGTATATCAAAGAGTAGAACAAATCATACCATCAGTGCGGAGCCCCTAAGCAAGGATTTTTAATAAGAATGATGAAATGCTTGATACAATATGACAATCCACTTTATGAAATCCTGTATTTCTTCAAAAACATGTGTTTTGCAAAGGCTTAAAATGGTTACGTGAAAAGAAGTTGAATTCTTACACTGTAGCAAAGGATACTCTAAAAGGCCAGGATGCAGTGATGTGAGCAAAAGACAGAAGACAAAGATTCTTGCTGCTTCATAGACTCAGTATATCCTTGTCTGTCACTCTGTCTCCTTTCAAAAGCTTCCCGATCAGTAAAAGAAAGTTTAAAAATGCCTCATTCAGAAGATATCTTTGGGTATTGAGTTGCAGCTTTGAAAAATATCAAATATTTTAGATAAACTCTGGGTGATACAAAAAAAAAACCCAACAAACAAAAAAACCCCAAACAGTTATTGAATGAAGAATTTATTATTTAACTGGAGCTAACTGTGCTTGACTTTTCATGAGTATGTATGAGTTAAGAGCTCAGAGATCAGGGTACGTGTATTCCAGCGCTTCCAGAGTGTGTGATCATCTGCACCCTATACCTCCCAGGGTGCTGTGAATGGGGGATGCTTCACTGAGGAGTACAGTCATGGAGACATCTCTACTTGAAGACTCAACCATGTATTAGGCGGTGGCAGGAGAAGTTCTGTTTGTGAAAGGAATAAGGCTTTGCTCCTTACCTTGTAGCAAGGTTGTTATTGTTTTGTCTACATAGATGCCCTTTCACGGAGAAATATGGGTTTATCAAATCAGAATTTCAGAAAAAAAGTCGGAGTCCTATATTCTTTTTGACACATATTTTGCTAAGAGGCAACTAGTCTCTGCCCATGCTCAGTTTCCTTCTACCACCTGAATATATTAATCAGTGACCTGGATGAGGGGATAGAGTGTACCCTCAGCAACTTTGCTGATTGATGCAAAACTGAGGGAGGTGGCTGACACACCAGAAGGCTGTACCACAATACAGCAAGACCTGGACAGGCTGGAGATTTGGGCAAAGAGGAACCTTATGAAATTCAACAAGGGCAAGTGTAGGGTGCTGCACCTGGGGAGGAATAACCCCATGCCCCAGTACAGGCTGGGGGCTGACCTGCTGGAGAGCAGCTCAGCTGAAAGGGACCTGGGAGTCCTGGTGGACAACAGGATGACCATGAGCCAACAATGTGCCCTTGTGGCCAAGGCGGCCAATGGCATCCTGGAGTGCATCAAGAAGAGTGTGGCAAGCAGGTCGAGGGAGGTCATCCTCCCCCTCTACTCTGCCCTGGTGAGGCCGCATCTGGAGTACTGTGTCCAGTTCTGGGCTCCCCGGTTCAAGAGGGACAGCGAACTGCTGGAGAGGGTACAGCAAAGGGCTACCAAGATGACTAGGGACTGGAACACCTCTCTTATGAAGAAAGGCTGAGGGATTTGGGTCTCTTCAGTGTGGAAAAAAGACGACTGAGGGGGGATCTTATCAACGCTTATAAATACTTAAAGGGTGGTGGGTGTCAGGAGGATGGAGCCAGGCTCTTTTCAGTGGTGCCCAGCAACAGGACAAGAGGTAACGGGCACAAACTTAAGCATAGGAAGTTCCACCTAAACATGAGGAGGAACTTCTTTACTTTGAGGGTGGCAGAGCACTGGAACAGGCTGCCCAGAGATGTGGTGGAGTCTCCATCTCTGGAGACATTCAAAGCCCTCCTGGATGTGTTCCTGTGCAACCTGCTGTAGGTGACCCTGCTCTGGCAGGGGGGTTGGACTAGATGATCTCCAGAGGTCCCTTCCAACCCCTATCACTCTGTGATTCTGTGATTCTGCGAATCTTTTGTGTATCATTCCCTAGAGACTACTGCTTAGTTTGAGTGGGCAAAGAGATTTGAACTGACATCTAGACTTAGATGTATCTTTTCGTTATTGTCTAGACACATTTTCTAGCAGGTGGCATCTCTGCTAGAAGAATGGGAAAAATTTAAATTCTCATGATTATCTCCTTTGGCACTTAGAATTTCAGAGACATCATTCACTTAGCACAAAACGTAGTCAAGCCTAAGGTAAATTGGATTTCCAGAGCAGTCATTCTGTGTTCTTACTGGCCATTCTCCAAAATATTGTTCAAATCAATGTAATTCTTTAGGAAGTTTTAATTAATCACAGTCGTCAGTCACAGAAGCCTTACTGATGAAATCCACATTCCGGCCATATTACATACATGGTTTGGGGACTTTTGTCTCAATACAGTGGCACAGTACAATGCACATAAACATCTTTCTGTTGATTCACAGAGCTGATATGCTCTCAGATTAGTCTTTACAGTATTGAGCATCAGAAGTACACCTTCCTTTCATTTCAGATATGGTGTAATACTCACATAGGTGTCTATAAAAAAGTCCTCCATGACACAAATAGCTGCTTTTCCACTTGCAATAAGCATGTCATTTCTCTATCCATCTTGTTTTATTTGATCTGAAATGAGGGGTGATTTGAATGTAATGTAATTTCAATCCAGCATCCTCATACCAATCAGGACAAAGGTATACCTTGTCTTACCTCAGCAATCAGGGAACTGAAATTTTGAGACGAATTCTGACCTTCTTGCAACATGGGTTTCTGCATCAAGCACCTTGAAATCGAGTTTATTTGTACAGCAGCAAGTTTAATGTCAAGTACTAAAATGAAAATTGAATTAATTTGTTGCTTTCATTAATTGACCTCCTTTAATTTTTGAACTTTACATGTTTGTTTAATCCCTTTCATTTATTCATGAAACGTTGCTCTTCTGTGCTTTGTAATAATCTCTGTCTATTCAAGCATTTTCCATGTGATATTCTCCAATCCAAGTTTTTAATGAGGTTTCTTATATATGTATTTTTTAAATAAAAATCATGGAGGTTTTTTTTTTATATGTTCATTAACTGAATATTAGAAACCATGCCTGGTTAGGAAAATCTCATCAATTTAAGGTTCCAGAATAGGTCACCAAGTGTCATTCCAATAAAAATGAAATTTGCATGCAATGCTTCATTTGCAATGAGTGCTTGTTTATCTTTTCTGGGATTTATTACACTGATCAAGCAACTGAAATAATCTGCATATTATGCAAAACAGTCCTTTTCCCAGGAAAGTTTTCAGGCTTTTATATTAAGAAAAAAATAAAAGCAAAGGCTTGTTGTAAAATAGGATGTGAAAAGAATTGGATCTTGTCACAAGAAATTCTTGTTACTGTCATTGCAGGTGACTAACCTATTTTGGGAAATTACAGGTTCTGATATTATGGGTTATATCATAGAAAAGTTTTATTGTAAGTTGTCGTAGCAGCGTGAAGGATTGCTCTATTGGCTTCCTGGCTAATTGGATTATTACCCATTCTACCAGTGTAACCACAAAGATGACTAAAAGAATTGGAGCTTTAAAAAATGGAGATTTGACAATGGAATGAGTTCTTAGCCAAAGAGAATTTCAGTGGGAAAGGTTAGATCAGCTGGGAAAAGAAAGCTAACAGTACCTGTATCTTTACAGTCAAGAGCATGAAGATATTCAAGGAGGAAAAGGTTGTTTGTAGCAAATTGTTGAAAATCACTGCCTATAAACATACAAAAGGCTCTTTCTAGTCTTGATTTGGGGACATTTTTTGAAAAAGTTTTTCCTACCAGGTAAAATTATTAGCTTTAGCTTTATAAAAACAAAACCCACAAGCCTATCAGAAGCAAGCAAGCTGTTCCCAAATTACACGTTTTGTTGTGGATGTTTAGGTGGTGGAATGTGTTTTGGGCAAGCTTTCTGGAATCAGGCTTCTTTTTGTACAGTGCATGCTGCAGAATTCTACATGAGAATTGTGAGTCATGGTGGCAAGTCTTATGTAACAGAAGGAAATTTTGCAAAGGAACAAACCTTTACTTAGCAAAAAATGCACTTTTTAACAAAATACACAGTTCACAGCTTTAATTGCAACCTGGGAAAGAACAACCTTCTTGAGGTGGAACTTTAACAAACACTGAAAATTTCATTGTCGTTCTCTTAGTTTATCCCATAGTCTCCCTGGCTTCTCTATGGAGTGGGACGGTCCCCTCCAGCGAGCAATTTGGAGCATTTAGAACGGAGCTTTTGACCCGAGCTTCCCCCAGAACTGGGTAAGGATGTCAGCAAAACCAGCTAGGTATGTAAGGTGCCAGATGATTGGGAAGGAAGAGCAGGCATATTTCTGCCTATTGTGATACTACAACAGAGACTGGGTGGAAATTATTCCCTCCTGGTGCTCCACACTCCTCAAGCTAACAGGTCTATTTGTCAGAATAGGTGCTACTTGCACGGATTTTGCCAGAGTAACTCATCGCTCAGAAGTACATGGCTGGCAGATCAATGGCTGTCTATTTCATGAAACCATCTTTTTTTAAGAGCTTTTACATGATTGAAAGCACAAATTGCACTTTGAAAATAACAAACTGTAAAGTTATTGTCTGTCACTGTTGTGCCATCCGCCATTGCTTCAACTGCGATAACCTCTCCTTGTGTCTTACCTGAAATGAGATCATAAATTCTTCAATTTGTCTCTTAAAATAGCACTTCTACGGCGATTAGCACTTTGGGGTGCTGAACTTTAATGGAGTTTTCTGATCTTGCCATAACATAGCAAATAATCACCGAAGTATGGAAAATAGATCCAGAAGGGATTTTGAGACCATATAATCTGTTCCCTGCTCTGAAACAAGGTTAAAATATATTTGTCAGGAATAATATTGATATATATCCAACCTTGAAGACCTACAGTGACAGAGATCCCACAACCTCACAAGACAGGTATATTCAGGGGCTTTACTGTACATTTACATTGTCTTTACTATACACATTTTGCTACTGTTTTTACCTGCACTCATTGTTTAACTAAGCATCTTTTGTCCTTTCCATCAAGGATAAGGAAAGTACATTATTTCCTTTTATAGCAGAAACCTTTTATGTATTTGAAGTCCGACCATCTTCCCACTTGGTGGTCTTCATTTGGCTGTGAATTAAGTGCAAATAGCAAATAATAAAAACTCAATGGTTAAAAAAGAAGGGGGGGGGGGCAAAAAAGCCTATTAGGAGAGGTAAAGAAGTTCAGGCTAGGAAGTATAAAGATAGTAGAGACACAGAAATTTTCCTTCTGACCCAGCAAGCTCCAGAGCCACAAACTGTGTGGGTAATTGTTTCACTCGCACAGCTACAATAGAAGGTGCCTGACGGTGCTTTGTGGTCCACAGAGGATATCACGGGCATGGTCTCAAGGGCTTTAGAACTAATGTAGATGTTTCCACTTCATTACTTTCAATGGACCACAGTCTTATCTGTCTGCATTAATGAATGGTTACCCCTCTGGAAGACATGCTACTGGTTATATTCTAATGATGACATAATTAGAAAGCAGAAATAGATCTCAGAGAGAGGACTGCCTGTAGCCATGACCCACGGGTTCCTTGGTTTGATTGTGCACAAATCTAGGATTACTGAAGCAAGGAAAAATAAACTGTACGGTGTTAGAGAAAGTGTCAGAGCGATAAAAATGATTATCTGTATTTTTTTTGAAATACACTCTTGTGTTGCAGTTTTGTTTTGGAAGGAATATAAATTTTTGGATACTGATTTTTCAACAGCATTTTCATTTTAAGATGATACCTGTAATGTAGGTTGAGGATCAGCGCAGCAAGCTACATCAGTAGCTCTAGCATTAGAAATATTTCCTTGGGTTATTTCAGATTATATTTAAAAGAGAAAGTTTATTAAAATATTTTAATAATAAAAATAATTAATTCCAGTATAGTATAAAGATGAGTGGGTGGAGTTTTTCTGGGAATGAAGTTATGAATAGAAAGCCAGCATCTCTGGATAGTGAAAATGGAGCTGAAAGCAAAGTCTTGGTTTAAGTAGGGTTTACCAATAAGCACTAGAATAATGCTGTCATTGATAGAACAAATCAGATAACAGGAGTAATACATGAAATATCTTCTACACTGTCTGTTAAGAATTTTGCCAGTGAGAAAGCAAACGTAAGGTAATTGCACAGACTATGCCATATCTCCTGTCTTTTTGTTTGCATGGCTGTGCCAACCGGCTCACAGTCTTTACTGTTTACAAAAAATAAACCCCAAAACCAGGATATGTACCCAGTGCAATGCTAAACCTTGAAATTCAAATGCCCTGCCATGTGGTATCATCTTACTTTCATATGTAGCAGATCATAATTCATAAATTGCCTTAGATTATATGTATCCATATAGTCTAGTTTTCTTCAATGCAGTAATCCAACAGCAATTTAACTGACACTATGGGGGGTTGAAAATATGCTAATTCATTAAACTAGCCAGATTGAGCCAGGACTCTGAGATTATTTTTTATTATTATTTCTGTTATGGTAACAGTTTTCATATATTTGCACCTAGACATGTCTGAAACAAGTTAGTCTTTCTTCTGCTCAGACACTTTGACTTTTCTGCTCTGTATGGGAGTAGGTGGGCTGTATTTCTCCAGTCTTTGTGGGTGCCAAGAACCAAGGAATTGAGCTGCTTATGTGATAAGATGTGTTAAAATGCATTATCCAGAATAATTAGCACTGCTAGTTGTATAATTATGATTAAATGTGATTTAAATGGCTGCTTAAAAGTAAGCAACAGAAGGTTCCTACCACAAGTAGCCTCCTAATAAAAGCAGTGCAGAACAGAATGTTATACTGGATTGCAGTTCTTTTCAGATCCATGTGTAAACTAGATGTCCCATTTGCTACAAATAACATATTTGCTTTGGATTTGAAGTTTTTATTTTTCATATTTATAGATCCAATACCATTAATTGAATAGTGTCAGTAGAATAAATGTAATGATTTAATCTCTGCCTTTGCCTTTGGAAGTTATCAACGTCAAAAGTACCATTTTGCCTTTTGCTGTGATCTCGGTGTTCACGTATGATACAGAACTGTCCAAATTGTTTATTGCGGTTTGTGAATGACTGTGGAAATCCTCCCTCTGCAACTTGAAGTTTGCTGTTTGTAACTGACTGTTTGCTTTTTGAAAGGGTTACTGTAGTCACATCATGTTGTGTTTGCTGCTGACTATCCCCCAGATCCCTGAGCAATTTCTGAGCAGGGTGCTGTACACTGCCAGCACAGATCCTCAGACCAGCGCACATTCGTACATATATTCATGAAGTTTTTTTGGTGGACAGTGATCCCCATAAGAAAATTGTTTTTCATCCAGTTTTGAAAAATCAAAATAATATTAATACATCTTTATGAAAGAACAACTAGATTTTTGCAAATTTCGTGAAATTCTAGGAGGTTATGTTGTGGTTGTTCTGTATTTTCTGTTATCATACCTCTGAATAGTGCCTTAGGATCTTGTATGTTTTAACCAAAAGAAATATTCTTTCACCTTCCTTTTATCCTCCACTACCCAACCCCAATTCTTAGACTTAAGTAGTTTAGCTAGATCCTGCAGCTTGTACCCAGTTTAAGTACCGTCATACTCTGTGGTCCCATTGAAATAACAGGGATTACTTGTGCAGTAAGCTCTGATTCAGCTTCACTGAAAGTAGCAGAACTGATCCCCTAGTTTTTGTGGGAAAGGCAAATTTAGTGATAGCCTATAGAAGTTATTATTATCCCTTGCTGCTTGCAGGTAGAATTTTGTACTTGCAATATCTGTTTGGGACGCTTAACCTGAAACTGAGACAGTGTTTAAGGCAGGGGAGGGTGGTATTGCCATCACCCAGGTAAGGATTAGGGCACTGGGCAACTATTCTGGCATTGTCACCCCCAGGCTGAAGAGAGACTAGAAACTGGATGTCTTGGAGGAGAGCTTTAATCCACACCCTGTTGCTCAAAGGACTGGTGGCACCAGCAGTATCCTGTCAGGTGGTTTCAGTTCTTGTCCCGTTGTAGCTGCCCTGTGGTCACAGCATGAGATGGGCACCCGTCTCTCCAGAGCAGGCACTGCTGGCAGGTGTAGGACATTACTTGTTTGGGACTGCAGAGCTGTGTTTTTGTAACTTGTCTCCATTCTGTTTTTATAAAAGCATTGTAATAGCTCTTCTACAGCTACCATTCTGTTCACTACATAGATATGTGTGTGTCCCCATTACTTCACTTTCTTAACACTCTAAAAACCAAATTATTCCTTTTCCCCTTATTTTTCTGATGTAAACAGTGAAGCTGGGAGAAGGGAATTTCATTCTTTTCTTTTTGGAGTATAAAATTAGCACAGAAGAACAGCAAAGAGAGTACTTTCTTATGATGACTTCTATGATTTTGGGGAATACCTAAGCAGTCTTATTTTTATCATAAAGGTATGTATATGTAAATTTGACATAACTTCAGATACAGAGGCAAAAGCACATTAAGAGCAAATGGTCTTTCTTCCAATTATGGATGTGTAGCTATATCTAGTTCCGACAAATGTCTTAAGGTATGCACTTTATGCTTTCCCAATTCCCACTTTCCTGTATGTGAAGGGTAAGTTTCCCAATAATAGGGATTATTCTGAAATATGGAGAAATTCATTAATACTCATGCCTGAAATCTAAACTGTGTATTAATTTTTGAACCCAATTCTGTTATCGCTAAAATTGTAGTGAACACCAAAGTTACAAAATCAGTAAGAATAATTGTGCAAGTGATTTTTATGCGAATGAGAGTATGAGTATGACTGACTGGGGCCTGAAGTCAAATTGTGGACTGTTTTCAACTTCCCAGAAGGTGCCATTTGAAAGTTCAACCTAAAATAGAACTTAAGCTGCCTATGTAATCATTCTAATCCGCGGTACGAAAATGCAGTTTGCGAAGAAGCAATTGCCTGTCCTGAACTGTGTGATCTAGCCTAGGAGGCCAAGCTGCCTGCCCTGCTAGCTGACCTTGGTTACCCTGACATCCTTGGACTGGCAGGGCATGCTCTGCCCAGGTCCAAGTAGCTAGGCTGGGACTCATTTTAAAGAGGTGCAGATCAACAAGGGGTATTTCATTCTGTCGTATACATTTCAATGTAATCACCCATTTTAGTCTTGATTTTCCTTGTCGGAATACGACTTTTTTCAGTATTGCAAATTTGTACACATAATAAGCTGTCTGATGCCTTATGAAGTCAACAGATGTAAAAGCCACACTGCAGATTATTTTCCGATTGTGCTTTACTTCTACTGACCATTCTCAGAAGAATAAACTCTGGAACTATATATGCTTTTTGTACAGTTTTAAACAGTTTTTTCTGTAGTTTGTTGCTCTTTCAGTGATGCAACTGATAGAAGCTGGAGTCTAGAGCACAAATCAAGGATGCTTTTTTCCGGAGAAAGGAATTTTGAATATTATCAAGATTTGAGGGACCTATAGTCAAAAATCACACACAGGTACTTGTAAAACATCTACCTCTATGGTGAAAATTTTTCCAATGTTTTCATGAACACATCCTTCTTCTCAATGCACTCATATACAATATCCTAAGAATATCTTTCCAGCTCAGTCTCATTTTCCAGTGATATGAACTAAAAATTAAAATATAATGTGGTGGGTTAACCCTGGCTGGACCTGAGCAAAGCTACTCTGTCACTCCGCTCCTCAGCTGGCCTTGGGGAGAAAATACAGTTAAAGGCTCATGGACCAAAATAAGGACAGTGTGATCACTCAACAATTACTGTTCCAGGCAAAACAGAATCAACTTGGGGAAATTAATTTAATTTATTACCAATCAAAATCAGAGTAGGTAAATAGGAAATAAAATCAGATCTTAAAACATCTTTCCCCCACCCCTCACTTCTTTCCAGAATCAACTTCACTCCTGATTTTCTCTACCTCCTCCCTCCAAGCGGAGCAGGAGGATGTGGAATAAGGGTTGCGGTCAGTTCATCACACGTTGTCTCTGCTTCTTCCTCCTCACACTCTTCCCCTGCTCCAGCATGGGATCCTTCCCATGGGACACAGTACTCCACAAATTTCTCCAACATTAATCCTTCCCACGGGCTACAGTTCTTCATTAACTACTCCAGCATGGGTCCTTTCCATGGGGTGCAGTCCTTCAGGAATGTACTGTTCCAGCCTGGGTCCCCCGTGGGGTCACAAGTCCTACCAGCAAACCTTCTCCTGCATGGGCTTCTCTCATGGGCTCCACACTCCGTGGATTCAGAGGTCCTGCCAGGGGAATCTCTGCTCCGGTCCCTGGAACACCTCCTCCTGCTCCCAATATATATGTAAACTAAAAGTATTTCAGGGACACTGCTTTGTTAGTGCTGGCCAGATTTCTTGTACATCTTTTGTTTTATTTCTCTGTGGAAAAAGAGGCAGGAGAGGTAGGAACACGGAAGGAGTTATAGGCTGAGCTTCTGAAAGGAACATCAGGGAGGTTTAGGTAGATAAGTGAAGATTAAAAACAATTCCTTTACTATGTAACTTAATTCCTCAAATGTCCAACTTGCAGCAGTGCAGCTCTTCTGTCCTCTGTGAAAGTATTATAAATTTTGAAGATTTTCTTTTTGACATCTATCATGAATGCTAAATTTACTTAGCTTTTATTAATTACCAGAGAAAGATCAAAGTCCACTACATAGCTTTTTCAAACTAAAAAGGTTTATTTTGATGCTCGATAACATACATAAGCCAAGACCTGGAACATTTAGTTACTGTATTTCTTTCTATGTTTGCCTTTTATTGCTGATAAATACAAACTTTGTCAAAAGATTAATTATATGTTCTTAAAGACTTCTTTTTTTTTCTTTGTATAATATGATTATGTGAAAATACTGTTATTTTTTTTTCTTTTGACTGTTTTTTCCCTTAATCTAGGTTTCCAGCCCTACATATTATGCCAAACAAAAAAACAATCCCAAAACCAACCCAACCAAAAAAAACAAAAACAAAAACCAACAAACCAACCAACAAAAAAACCCCAAAACATCAAAACCAGCCAAAATTTAAATTGCAAATTGTAAAGTTTCAAACTCTGAGAGACACATGCAAGGGATTCTGAAATGTTTAAAGAACTTTCCTATTTAAATAATTTCCTTTTAGCAAACAGGTCAGAAAACTTGGATTCTTGCAGTTTTCATAACTATTAAACCCTGTTGGAATAAGCAGTTTCATCCAAAACCATTACTATAGACCCCCCAAAAATAAATTTACTTCAGAAATACAGAATGTTTCTTGTAGAGATGTTGTACTGTAAATATTGGTCAGGATCTGTATATGCAAAACGTGTTTATATTACTCATCTTTGGGTACCAGAGCTGGTGGTATCTAGGAAAAGGTTTAAACAGGGTCACTTTTAAGCAATCCTGCCCAACTTCAGTCTTAAGAAAAAATCAAAACATGTTTGTTTATGTTTACAAATCATATATGAAAATATCTAGAATAAATTGTTAAGTACAGCTGCCAGTGAGAAGCTGAGAGAACATCAATATTTTGTAGAGAATTGGTATCAGTGCTTCAGTGCTATTGCTTGAAGTAATTGTGTCTTCAGAGACCTATCAGAGAAGAGGACCATGCCACAAAATGTTCCTGGCATGTGTGACAGTTTTATACTTGTTGAGTACACATACAGGTGGCCGTGTGATTAATAGATTTTTTTTTTGGAGGGCTGCAGGGGCATGAATTGCTTTTTTTCATTAATGTTCCTTTTGCTTTGTCAAACAAAAGTTTGGGTGGGTGGGGTTTGTTGGTTTGGGTTTTTTTTGCTTAGTATGCAAAGTCACCCTCAGAAATTGGGAAATGACAGCTTTTTCACTGTACTCTTTTAATTCTGATTTGCCCTGCTTTGGGCTGTGTGTCGTCAAGCAGACTTTGGATCAAATTATTACATACAGTCTTTTTTCCACAGGATCACTGTTTCATTCAGTTCCCAGGATAGATTGCAACGTTCACCTAATAATCAGTAGTCAATAGCTTTTTCTAATTTGTTCACAAAGTGTCTCTTTTGCATTCAAAACGTGTTTTGCATACAGAATTTTTCATTTCTTCATGAGCTTTCCTATGGCACTGGCCACTATATTAGCTGAGTTCTCATGCTATATTTCTGGGGGAAGACATTATTCTATTTTCCTAAGGAAACAGAGTTGCAGAAGTATTACAGATCAGAACCATCTGCTGATTTTGAGTCAAAATTTGAGGCACTTAGGACTAGATTCTTCAAGGTATGTAATATTATCCAGTTTTGTATGTTCTAAGAGATGTTGGTTTTGTCAATGTGTTTGACCCAAACAAGGAGGAAAAACTCTTCAACACAAAACCTCATCAGCTCACCAGCAAATTAGGACAAGCCTAAACTTTACTGTATTTGAAATGAGAAGCAGAGAAATGGAGATTATGTTCCAAGAGAAATTTGGCTTAAGTACCACATTTTGCATCACAAAGAAACAGGAAGAGGGGGAAGATACAGATTTTCTGGAGTGACATTACTTTTATTTTGAGTGTCCACACTCATGCTGCAGCCTCTTATTTACTTTTCTGGCTGCAGCAGAGGAGAAAAGAATCATAAAAGCAATGATTTTTATTGTAAAACCTGATTCACTCAACCACAGATGAATACAATGCACTCCATGCAAATGAAGCAGTGGTTTTAGTATCTTTACTGATTTTCTAACTTAGGATTTTGTGTGCACATAATGAATGTTTACAAATGGGTAATATTTCTCACCATAGATGTAAAGTGAAGCTTTTGAATCTATTAAAATAACTTTTTCTTGGGAAGGGAGAGAACGCCTAAGAATCTTGTGAGAGGCATATCTTGTTTTCACACTCCTGAGAGAAAAATTACTCCATCTATAAATGCTTTTTCCTGAATTCAACTTGTTTTTCCACTGTACTTTTTAACTATTTTGATACTCCCTGTATTGAGCATTCTGTTTCCTTTCAAAGTTAGACCCCTAGTGTTTCAAAGCTTGAATTCAGTATATCATGTTTTTGCAGTTACTTGCTGGAGGCCCAGAGCTTTTGCTGGTGACATTACACAATAGAAACTAGAGAAGTTTCTGGTGGGGTCTGCTGAGTCTCAGGCTGCTTTCATAGTCTTGTGGACAACACAGTGACATCTTTCTATTATTTAGTAAGAACAGTTGCTGGGCTGCAGAAAATTCCCTTGCTAGTTAACTACTTTGTTTCCTCGAGTCTCAGGGTGGCAGTCAACAGAGGGCAAAACCAGCTTTAGATAAAGAGGTTCTGCCTGTTTTCAATGGAAGAACAGAGATCCTAAAGGAAAATTAGAGAAATAAGCTATTACATCTGTTAAAAACTTGAGGAGGGAAGGTAGGAGGTGACACTGAGAGATCAAAAAGTTTAATCTTATTTCACTTCCAGAAATATTGTTAAACAAAATGTTTTTTTTCAAATATATTGATGGTTCTTTGTGTTTATTTTAATTCTTTAACACTTACCAGGCAGCATCCTAAACTTTCACAGAAATCATAGGAGCTTTGGGTATAAGGAGACTGCCTCACCATGACTTTAAAGAACAACCTTTTTCCTCTGGGTGCCCAGGGCTGACACTGTGCTCTTACAAAGAGCTCCTGCTCCGCTCTTCACTGTCAGGACAGGCAAGGGGAATGAAAAGAGGGATTGAGAGCCCAAAATATCAGTGGTGAGAGCCTGTAGAGCAATTATGCTAGAGCTTCCTTCTGCACTGTACCTACATGCTCCAGTGGACTCATTTTCAGTGTTTTCTGTATCTTATATCCCCTAAATGACATATTTGGCAATATCGGCCTCATGCAATCACAAAGATTTTCTGAAAACATTACTGGAAACATCGTTGGGAAAATAATGCACTTGGAACTTGGGAGCGGCTGGACATTGAGGAAACTCATGTAGATATGATTTCTACATTTTAGGTTTTCCCCACTGGTCTGTCATGAAAGGTTGTGATGGGCAACGGGAAGGCTGTTTGCTGTACCGAGTGCTGTTAGAAGGAAAATAAAATCCAAAATGAAATAAGCAGTGGCTACAATTCATTACACTATTTCAGTCAGAAATTGCTGCCACATGGACCTAGACTTTCTAATGGCTTTTCACAATCAGCCATCTGTAAGCTGCCAATTGGTATGGTGCCTGCAGTATTTATTTTGAAATGCTATATAACCTCACAGCACCTGGAAATACCCACAGTACATACTGTGTAACCATAAACTATATAAATCTTGAGGAGGATTCAACAGACTCATCTGAAAAAAAAATAATTTGTTGAAACACGTAGAAGAAGCAAGGTCAGAACAGAATAAGGTTCATCCAAGTGCAGGTGACATTGTGTGCATCCTTTTAAAATTGCCCTATCATTGTGGACATTCTTGTTCTTGGAAAAATAATAATATAAAAAATCTTGGTGACAACTTTAGCTAACAGGTATTAAAATGGAGTAAAACAAAATATTCATAAGAGCGGTTTTGTGAGAAGACGTAATGGAATAACGTCATTCTTGCGCTCCCTATTCCCATCTAAGTCTTTCTGTTAATGACTTTGGCTATGTATCAAATGGAATTACCTTTGTGTATAAGTACTCAATCAGGACTTAAGGCTGAGCCCATGTGTCTATAAAGATATTTTGAGAAAATTATTTAAATTTTAGAACTTGGCTGGTTTGTTGTTATGCTGGGATAGAGAAATGCCTTCCCAGCAGGAGACATTGTGAAAGCAAATTTGTTAATGTTTGTGGGGTGATGCCACTTGGCAAATGTGGAGCTACTGAAAAACTGCAAGATTTTCAAGCAGTTCCACTTAACATTATGTCAAATTTATCATATTATTTCAGCATGAAAAATGGAGAGAGAGTAAAAATCAAAGCATTTTAGATGGACACTTCCTAAAATAGCTTTGAAATTTGCAATATACTTATATTTTAAAATGTCTCTCTGCCTGTTTTGTTTTGTTTTCCAGCTTTTACCCAAAACAAGATATTTCCCCCAGTTTTTCACTTTGCTTTAAGGCAGAAAATATTGTTGTTTTAAGTTGAGCTTAAACATTTATTTTTTTCACTTCAATCAAGAGCAAATTGAAAACTCTACTCTCCACAGCTTTTTTCTGGAGCAGATTCTGTTAAGAACAGGTGGAACAGGTATCCTCTGGCACCTTTTATATCATTTAGTTGATTCTATAATTACAGACTAATTAAAGATGTATCTCAATTCATAAATTGTTAGTTTCTAAATATTCTTTAGGTCTTACTAGCTGGAAAAAGGTTTGTTATATATCTCTTCAACATTTGTATAGTAAACTCTCTGAAGTGTATATATTTGACTTCATAAACTATATATTGAGAGAGAGAAGTAGAATGTATATTTGAATTTAGAGGATCATTAACCAAGCTCATAGCAGTTGATTTATAATCCTTACAGTTGAGTTATCTGAGAGAGTGCTAATATTTTCAGACTCTGAGCAGAATTTTTCTGCTATTTACCCTAAAGTTTTAGTGTATTTGTAGCACAGAGGAGGAAAAAAAAAAGTCTTGAGATCTTTCTGAATAGGTAGATAGCTGTTCAGATAGGTGGCATGGAAATATGTTTTTCTTTTCTATTTTTGTACAGAGTTTGGATTACAGAAAATTATGACTGCATGTGGATCTATTTCTTCGTTCTTTACTTACTGAAGTGTAGGATGAAGCCAAAAGCCGTGAAAGTATTTATGGTAGCAAGACCAACACCAAGGCTAACACCGAGAATCAGATGATTCTTATACATATATGGCATGCTTTTGTCAATCATACTTTGTGAAAAAGTTCATTTTATAATTCATAACAAATTCCTTAATCAAAACTTAACTTATGATAACTTTTATAAAGTAGAACTTTTCTTACAAACAGGTATACAGAGGTAAATGGTTTTTTCTGGCATCTATGATATTTCAGGCAGAGAAGTTAGTAGAAATACCCTGATTCCTGAGAAATCAAATACAATATAGACCTAGGTAAATCTATAAAAGTATGTAAATGGCCATTTGATAAGTTACCTTAACTGTAGGCCAAATGTTGCATTCTTAGCAGTAGAAGATATACAGTATTGTTTCAAAAAATCGGAGTAAATTATTAAACACGTTTGAAATTAGTGCAAAATCTATCTGAATAAAACCTACGTTCTTTTTACCAATGTTAAAATCCAAGGCTAAAGGTAAAAATAGAGTATAATATAATAGCTTAGTGACTGCAATGAAAATACACTTTAGAAAGAATCGTTTTGAATTCTATAAAATGTTTCATAAACTTTGGTTAAATGGAGCCTGAATTCCTCATAATAACTTCAGGCTTGCATTGCATATGCTGCTAGATGCATCAGCCTGGCTTACCGAGAGCTGAGGGAAGTCCTTTGTCTGAGACCGACACTTATACAAACAGACGATGCCTACAGCTTTCTTCTCAGCAGCATTAGGAATCCTGCGAGTTATAAAATCTTGTCAGATTCATTCAGCACTCTCAAACACAAATGTAATAAGGGCATCTCATTTGTTTTAATCCTATTCTTTATTTTTTGAATCTGTATAGACTACTTTAACAACCACAGAGTTGTGCTTTGCTCATGGTGGGTGGTATGCTTCTATTTCCAGGATTTATTTCAGGTTCTGTTTCAAATTTGGAATGTACCAACAACTAGGATGCAAACATCTGCTTGACTTTGTGCTACAACACATTTTTCTATATAAAATGTGCAGTTAGAAACTGCTACTACCCCAGAATTAAAGACCTGCTTTCCCTTTCAGTTAGAGTTCCTTTACCTGAAAAAGCAGTATGGCTTTCACTTGCAGAGGTGAATTGTACCACCCTGGATGAAAAAAATGTGTAAATGTCTATTTATGTGTATTAGACATAGATCATGACAGGATATTTTAGGATGCCAACATCACTTCATTAAATATTGACGGAAACTTATTTAGAAATAAGTTTTAAAATAAGAAGTCTAATAATCCCATCATGTTTATCCTAAACTTTACAGAATAAAAATATCTTAAAAAAAAAACGAACCCTGCAAGTTAAATAGAAAGAATTACTGCTGCATATTTTTAAAAGATAGAGCAGTACATATTGAGATAAGAAAGATGATTACACCTTACACTCCCACGCTGTGTTGTAGTTATCACCCTTTAAATTGTTAGGGGTTATTTCTCTGTTATTTATTATTATTTTCAATTTCTTTTTCCTACCATATTTCCCCAAAATAAAATCTTATTGGGAATAGGTATGTAGAAATGAGGTGTCCTTTAAGTCTTCAGTAAGTGAGGAAAGAGCTTCGTTTTCCAAAATGCCACTGTTGTCAGTAACAGTACTTTCTACTTAATCCCACTATATTTTGCTCTTCCAAATCCTTCAATATTTCAGGATTTCGTATCAAGGAGATTAGAATATGAATTGTTTCTACGTACTTAAAACTGCCCTTCTTCCTAAACCAAGGACACAACTAAAGACATAGCATCTACTGTTTTGAAGCTATTTATTGTCAGTTCTCAGTCCTGTTAAGTTTAGGTGGGGAACAAAGATACAGAGACATTAAAAAAAAAAAAAAAAAGTGTGATACACTTGCACAGAGTGCTGGTGGTCAGGGAATAAATTTCATTATAGGAGGTTCAGGGCATTATATTTTTAAAGCTATAATTTAGCAGGGTAGTTTTAGAGCGAGAAGATAGTATTTTCTCCTTTTGGGGAGATCTGCCAAGTTCTGCCTCCTGTAAAGAATAGGACTTGTCTCAAGATTTTATGCTGTGGTTCTCTTTCCAAGACGAGATCTGAGGGAGGGAGATAATTTTATACATCCAACACATGAACAGATTGACAATGTTACATTAGATATTTTCCCATTTTTCTATGGAACTTCTTGGGGGGATTGTCTTGAGGGACTGAACCATGCAGAAACACTTCTAAATGTTTATGCTTTGCAAAGCAATTGTTCTTCTGGACAAGGTTATTTCAAATCTCTGCTTTAGCTATTGTAACTAGGCTGCCTGTATTATTCATGCTTTCATGTAGATTAATGTATCCCTTCATACTCATGTCAAGCCGTCCAAACGTGTAAGTTACACACCTGAGGATTTATAGGTCAGACAGCAACAAACAAAATAAGAATAAGGTTATTGACTCTGTCAGACATTTTAGTGTCCTTAGATCCTACAGTCTGCACTTTACCTTTGGTATTAGTCACAGCATTTCATGGGTCTCTGGTATACTGCTGCAGCACGGAAAGCAAGAATTAGTGCAGATCTACATAATTTTCTGCTGTTCTGAAGATGTGTGCACACACATCTAATACATCTTGGACTGGTAGTAAATACCTCAATTTCCAAAAGAACTTCATCATTTCAGAATGAGTGGCTTGTTCAGAGCGTTTTCCAAATATTCAGAAGACAGGAAAAAGCATCAAATAGTCAGTTGTTATTTTTAGATTACCAACATATAAAAACCAGAGGTGGCTGCAATTTTCCACTCTTTCTTAAATGCATTTCTTTACAGTCTTTTTTATTATACCCTTTAGAGCAGTTGACAGACAAGGAAAAAAAAAACCTCAATAAAAGCTACTGGAAACATCTAAGGAGATCACTTTTGAGAAATACTTATGTGGTGAAATTTCATCCAGATCCTTCCTGTAACCATGACAAATATTTTTGTGGTGAAGGTACTTTGCTTTTATAGAAGCTGATAGCACCTAACTTTCCTTTATGTAAATATTAAAGATAGAGATTAAAGTCTGTGCTGGGGTAGACCTACCTTTTGGCTGGGATAGAGTTAATATTCTTCACAGTAGCTAATATGGAGCTAAGGATGTTTTCCTGATTGCTGAGCAATGCTTACACAGAGTCAAGACCTTTTCTGTTCCTCACACCGCCCCACCAATGAGTAGGCTCGGCGTGCAGAAGAAGTTGGGAAGGGGTACAGCTGGGACAGCTGACCCTAACTGACCAAGGGATAATTCCATACCATATGACATCAGGCTCAATTTAAAAAATGGGGTCAGTTGGCCAGGGTGGGTGATCACTGCTCAGGGACAGGCTGGACATCGGTCAGAGGGTGCTGAGCAATTGCTTTGTACATCACTTGTTTTGTATATTCTATTATTATCATCATCATTATCATCATCATCATCATCTTTTCCTTTGCTGTCCTATTAAACTGTCTTTACCTCAACCCATGAGTTTTGCTTTTTTTCCCATTCTCCTCCCCATCCCACTGTGGGAGTGGGGTGGGGGAAGGGGTGAACGAGTGCCTGTGTGGTGTTTAGTTGCCATCTGGTGTTAAACTACCACAATCCTTTTTGACACTCAACATGGGGCTCAAAGGGTTTGAGATAACAATAGATTTGATTGGAATGCGCTAGATTGAATTCGTAGCTGTTATTGCTGTTTAGCTATTAATTCACAGGCTCCTGTGCCTACCATAGGGCTTTCTTGCCTTCCTGCATATTAGAGTCTTATGCTCGCTAGTGGCTGCTTTTTGCTTTCACTACTTGCTGTACTGCTGTACTGCTTATCATTTTACTCTACTGTGCCTGGGAATATTTTGATAACAGCGGTGGTGATGCACCTGGCCCAGCCCAAACCAGCACAAAGTCACATACTGATTAAAGTGAAAGAAATAAGGGACTAGTAACCATTTCCTCAAACAGCTTTTCTTCTTAGGGATCCCAGCTCTTTCTACAACAACAAAAACAGAAAAAGCAAAATAGCACAGTAAAAAGCATTAAATCAATACCCTTTTGCTTTAAAGATGCAGATAATTTTATAAGCAAATTCTTACATAAACTGAAGGTGGGCTACCTTAAAATATTTAATTTACAGAAGTAGTTGCATCACAATTCCTCTTCAAAATGACTGCATGATTGTGGTGGAAAAATAAGACCCAAATACAAGACTGACTTTAAGACTCTTAACAACATCATCATTAGATCCACATTCAAATTTTCTTTACGTTTTTCTTCATCAGATGCCTGCATATCATATATGTAGATGATGGCAACTTTCATAATCCCATGTGGAAAATTCCACTATCGCATTGTGAACACAACGAACTGTAAGGTTTGTCAAAGAAAGGATTTTCAGATGTCTTGTTGCATATCCTCAGTGGTGAGAGTATCTCTTGTTTCTTGACTACCTTTGTAATCTTAAACTTTGATATATATGTGCGTGATATTCAGCATGTGAAAAGATAGACTAGACTTTCTAGATAGACTACAAAGGCATTCAGGTGTTTTGTGATGAATGTTACCTGTACCTATTGATCTGCCATTCTGGTTTCTTTTCTGTTAAATTTTCCCAATAATCAGGAGTTGAATAACTTGTCAGAACATCTGTAATCAACGTGTAATCAGTTTTAGAGAAAACATGTCAAGGACGGATAAAAATTATAAAAGTGGCACAATTTAATGATGACGACAATGATGTTACTCAGCAACAGCTTACTCTTAGAATTCAAAATAATTCCAGTGATGTTTTTTTTCAAAGGGATTGATGTAACACGTGCAAGAATTGACAGGCATTTTTTCCCTTACATGACAGTTCTCATCACTTACATAAATGAGATATGTAGGAATTGGTGTTGTACTGTTAACAAAGCAGCTATATACTTTTGAAAAGGTGTAAGATGCTCTTTAGTAGTATCTTGGTTTTTTTTTCTAAAAGGATTTATAAGAACACATAATCACATTAGGAGAATAACTAATAACACTAATGGAAATCAAAGACTGTATGTTGCATGCAGCGTGGTTGGGGAACTGAGACTTGCATGTTAAAAGACCAGTGTGGTCCCTGCTGAGTATGTTTTAGTTTCAAAATAATTAGCTCTGTCACATAATTAATATTTGTTGACAAGACCAAGTTAAGCGCATGCAGCATCACATGTGTTGTAATTAGTTGGGATGATAAGATAATATAGACTGAAAATAATCAATTTGAGCTGCCAGAGCTGTTCACTTAAGCCAAGTAAAAAAACACAAGCAACTTTCTTTCATAGATTTCACACACACTTATAATAGCTTTGCCTGCTTCTGTGGTTTTTTTATATTTCAGCTCTAAGTAGCCAAATTTCATTGGTGTGAATGTTTTTGAACATTTATTTGAGAGCTTCCTGAACAAATTTTGTGGAAGAAACACACTAAAAGTAATTTGGAAACAAACGATAATGTTGGACATACTAGATCAAGTTAAATCTAGGTAAACTAGATAAAACTAAAGAATATTTAGAACACTTAATATTGACATTCAAGTATTATCAAAGAGCTGTTTGTAACTGATCTATATTTACAAGAAAAAAATCCTTACTCATTGCAAGCTGTAGAATAACAAAACTTAAAAGTGCATCTGTTCAGATTTACTTGGGGGGATAACATAAAAACAACAGCAAAACCCTTCTCCTTCCAATTTATACCCTTTCCTGTCCCAGTTAAGTCAATGAAAGCTGCGCTGTGGTTTAAAGCAGGGTTACTTTAATAATGAATCCTTCTAATAATATCATCCATTAGACCAGAAGTTAGATATTATGACAGCAAGAGCTATAGAAAAATCTTTACAGGGTAGAAAATTTGAGGGATAAATTATTCACTGTAAATTATTTGCTCTAACCAGTTTTTACTGCTCTCCTATCAAATGCTTTACAGCTCTACAGCATGATGTCGGAGATTGAGTATAATCAATGGAATAAATTATTTACATGTAAGATTCATAGGGAGGTTTCTTTACACTCAAAATTGTCCAATCTCCTGTGATACAGGAGAGAAAATATGAAGTATATTTATGTTAAACATTCTGGATTTTAATGATTTCTACTGAGGTTTCTAAAAATTTTCTTTGCAAGCTTGTATTTTTTGGCTTAAAAATAAATCATAATCCACTTTGCATTTTGAAAATTTAGGGGAAATGTTTTCTTTTTTTTCTTTTTTTTTTTTTTTGTCCTGTTCCATATGTATCTAGAGTGTGGAAAGAAAGAGAAGCAATGTACTGCATTCTCAGTATTACTAGAATCTTTATTTTATAGTCTTTTAAAATGATGTGCAGCTGAAAGATCTAGTGCTGTTCCTTCTGAAGCACATTAAGAGGCAAAAATTCAGTTTAATTGCAGTTAAATTCCTACTTTTTTGCCAGTGCCTTTGGCAGGGCCGCAGTTTCACGCAGAGTGATAATACAGTTGGCTCCTGATAGAGAATGACAGATTACATTCACTTTAGGACCTGCTAGTCCCAGTGCTTACAAGACCACACTGTCTTAGGTACAGTATAAAGTAACAACAAGCAAAAAAAAAAAATCTTCTGATAAAAATAAATTAGCCAGTCACTGGATAGGCCCATAGGAAAAGAAAACAAAAGCAGTGTGACAACCTTCATACCAGTGTCACTCTTCTAAGGTTGAGGAGGAGAAAAATCTGTAGGGAGGACTCAGGAGAATGGAAGAAAGAAAGTGGTCTTGGGGGAGAAATAATGTCAATGGACTTGAGCAGAGTAAGGTAGAAATGAGAAGTAGCAAAGAATATATGAGACAGATTATATAGGAGCAATGTGATGAAAATATGACATTTATGATACAAGAAGTCAGTACCAGAAAAAAGAATGAATGACACTTTAAACTTATACCTGAATAGAAACTGATTTTTTCCCCAGCTGTCTCTTTGCAAAGGATTAACCAAAACCAGAAATATGCAGCCAACAGCAATTTTTAGACTATTCAAATATACACAGATTTGGATCCCAGGGCCTGAGTTACCTGCTGGCATTAAATTATTAGGTGCTGTCCTGGAAAATCACCTGGAAGGTCCTGGAAAATCACCATTTGCTCAAATAACATACTGCTAGGAAAGATATGTTGACAACAGGTTTTGCATGGTTTGCATCAAAAAGTTTGTATTAATGTGGTTGATTAATGTTCAGATAATGTTTTTAGGAAAAAATCGTTGGCATATTATTATTTTGTGTTTGCTTAAATGAGTCTCTAAAAGAGCGTTAAATAAATAAAACAACTGTCTGAGTAGGGACTATTATCATTATGTTTGGTCATCAGATGTCTGCAAGAGTAAAACCACAGCTTCACTAAGACTTACTAGTATCGCAGACTAAATTAAAATCCCACTTGTATCTACTTGCAGCAGCAAAAAGTTACTGCTGAGACTACAAAAATTGAGAAATATTGGAAAAAAGTCTTTGGCTTTTCACAAAACAGTAAAAAAGGAGCAGATAAGACTTTTTCTGTGCATATACAATGCATTTTAATGGGAAAAATTAAAGTAGAGTATCATCTCAGGGGTTCTCAGTGATACACACAGTATTTGAACACCTAGCTTTTAACACATTTCTGAAATCTAACAGATTTGTTATATGGTATGGGGCATAGTGTAGGAACTGCAGGTTTTGTGATCTCTCAGTGAGTATGAAAATGTTACTATGCTGTTTCATTAATTCCCATGGCTCAGCACAGAACTGAAAAACAAACTGCATGATATTAAAATTATTTTTGCATTAAAAGGTAAGTGCCTACTAAGGCTTGGGCATGAAAATTCCCATAGTTTTAACTATGAAGCAAATGTGAAATGCTTTTGAAGATAGTCTAGGAAGGGAGATGTAGGGGTAAGACCCTGAAGCATCCACACTACAGTGATTGCTAAGAGAGCACATGCTCGGAGGCCAAGAGTGCACATTCTGCATTTTGACAGTAGAGAATTGAATGAAGCTTTCCGTTGTCCCAGAGAATGTCCTAAATGTTGAACTATTTGTTAAAACACTGGGAAAGGCACCACAACTGAGTTTTGTGTCCTTAATAGTGACAATAGAGGAAAATTACTGAAATAGTATCTGCAGGCAAGACAGGTCAATGAATGTGAATTCGGGCAGTTAAACATGGTAATATGTCGAGCCACTCAGTGTTGAAAAATTTTAGAGACTTCTGCAGAACTTTAGGCTACTTGTAAGCTTTTATGTCAGAAACTGAAGCGCAATTAAACTTCAGATGCCTTCAGGATGAGATGACAGAGGAAGAAGAGTTCCACAGATAGCTTTGGATTTGTGTTTATGAACTGGTAGAAGCCCAGGAGAATCTAGGGATCTAATTTATAAGGACCTTCCTCATGGTTGCGTGATTGTGGTAGAAAAATAAGACCAAAATACAAGACTGATTTTAAGACTCTTAACAGCATCATCATTAGATCCACATTCAAATTTTCTTTATGTTTTTCTTCATCAGATGCCTGTATATATATATATGTAGATGATGGCAACTTTCATAATCCCATGTGGAAAATTCCACTACCACATTGTGAACACAACAAACTGTAAGATTTATCAAAGAAAGGTATTTCAGATGTCTTGTTGCATACCCTCAGTGGTGAGAGTATCTCTTGTTTCTTGACTACTGTTTCTTGACTAGCGTGTGAAAAGATAGACTAGACTTTTTAGATAGACTAGAAAGGCATTCAGGTGTTCTGTGATGAATGATAGCCCATTACCTTGGGTTCCTGACTCGGGATGTACTGTATAGGCTAAGGAATAAACCCAAGGCTTTGCAGCGTTGTAGCAGCATGTAGTCTATCACATGTTGCCTGCAGTTGAGCTTGGGTTTTAAAGATGCCGTTCATGCATGATCGATACAGAAATCTATCCAGGCTGCATAAATGGGGTAAAAGAATGGGATGGATAAACCAAAAGCACAATATGCCAGTGATTTACTGCATCATTTTGCGAAAGTTACTGGCAGAGCTAGAGTCAGATATCAGGATTAATTGTTTGTCAGTACAAGCTTCTCTTCCTGTAAGTCAAATGCACAATATGGTCATCTGGCATAAATCCGCAAGACAGACATCTGACAGTGACATTATGGAGCGAATGCGATTCTAATTTCCTTCTGATTATGGAAGTCAAGTACTCTTAAATATGTCTCTCTATTATGAAAGATCAAATAATGATTTTGATCAACTAATATGTGAGATAAATTGTAAAAAATATTAATGAACAGCAAATATAGAAAAATACTTAGAAATACACAGGTGTAAGTGGTATGGACAGGAGAAACAAAAATATCACTAACCCTCAAAGCAAAGTCCTATGTTTTCTGTAAAACTGCATATTTTCTATTAAACTTCCTAGTGCTACAGCATTTTTTGTAGTGTTCTGCATTCTTTCATTTCATTCATGCAACAACCCACTGCGCGGGAATATCATCAGTATTATTGCCAGTTTCTGAAGAAAGAGGACAAGGTGAAGATATTAAGTGACTTCCATAAGGCCTCTTATCAAGTCTGTACCAGAGCTAGGATTACAATTTGGAAGCTTTTGACTTCTTGTTTGGTATTCAGCAGCCTAGATCATGACATACCTCAAATCCAATTTCAAACTTATAAAATAATAGAGGAAACATAAGGGAGCAAAATTCTAACTGAAATAATGTTATTGAAGGTTTTCTCAGAGGCTTTGGTAGAAAGAAATTGGATGAAATATTCCACCCATGAGTCGCTTGTAGTGATTCCACAAGCAATAAAAATCAGATGCTGCTTTAAAAAAAGCATGACAAATTTGCCAAAGAATCTTCTTCCTCTAAGAATCATTTGAACGATTAATTTATGTCAGCCTAGCTATGTTTAATGTCATGTGTTGAAAAAAACAGCTTAGTACATAACAGGGAAGGTTTAGAATGAGAATTGTGTTGTAGGGGAAACGTCTATTTGTGCCACATATACCTTTATTAGACCTGGTTTAAAACAACGGCTTTAAATTCTAAAGCATTAAAAAAATTCACTGATTAAACTTTCAGAAAACTTTGTACTTTGAGACTGTAAACTCCCTTGAGAGTAGAGGAAACTGGGGAAGTCTATTAGGAAGGTTAGAAATATAAAAATGATAGTAGGAGACTGTCTTACTTGCCAAGGCTCATTTAATCCTCGCAGTGATATGAAGCTGAAGAGAAAGCAAAAACACTGAGGAAGCAACACTGCCAAATGAGACCAAGCAATCCAAGTGAACATGAGATTAGCTTCAAATGTCATATGACAGCAAATATAGCCAAGATTGTTTTTAGGCAATCCATAGTATCACTAAGTCACCAAGTGAAGAGAAAGACAGCAGTCCTTCATCTTTTACTGTCACTATACCTAAAACTGAAGATTGAAAGCAGATTTAGGCCACAGAAACTGTAGAAAGTCAGAAACACATTAGAAATTATTAAGAAGCCAGCAAGAATGACTGATGAGAGAAGATTAAAATAGCTTGCTGTATAAATGATAAATGATGACTCGGAGGAGATGAGATGGCTGGCTACAAATAGTCAAATGGTCAAAATATTGGAAGTGAAGGGTAAAGTCACCAACTTTTGTTTGCCTTTTTCTTGAAACAAACAAACAAACAACCTCCCCCCCCCAATCTTGTGCAGTTCTGTCTCCAAGAGCCTGACTGATAGCACATAAAAGCAGCACACCCCAAAAAAGTTTCCATTATTAGTTTCCTGGATAGACATATCCAATGCATAGATTGCAAGATGAAAAGTTTGAAAGTTAACCCTTTATTTGCTTGTCTTGCATTAGTGTCAAAATATCCCAATTGTACACTCTCTCCTGGAGGAATTTTAATAAGCGAGGCATTACCTGAGGGATAATACTGAAGGTCCCATTCTGGAATTTAAGTGACCTCAGTTTCCAGGTCTCTTGGGTATTCCCTGGAAGGGCTTATCTCTTTATGGGATTAGACAGTCAGGTAATATAAATCTTCACCCTATTTCACACTCCACTTACTTAGAATCCAAAAAATGTCTAATTTTATTTTTTTAGATTCGGTTTTAAAATTTTTCTACTGAACTCACTGTATTAATTAAACAGCTATTATAGTATGTATTATCATAATTATTTTCTTATCCTAACCAATAGGATTATGTTTTGATTTTACAATTGATAAATAGAGAAAGCCTTGTATTTAACAGGGACTAAGCATAAAGGGAGAAAGGGATCCGTATTTGAGTGCTCATCAAAAAATCATATTAGGGATCTGTATTTCTTTACCTGATGATATAGGGTTATCTTCTATATCCTGAGAACACAAAGCATATGAATGGGAGGGAAAACCCCTGTAACTCTCTGCTGACAGATTTCTTTTTCTTCTGCCCATTTGGGTGGGTGAAGGTCCCAGCACCGTGAGCTAGTGCAGGGCAATAAGAGGCTGTAGCTTCTGTCCACCTGTCAGACCTCAGAGCTCCTCCTTTTTCCTCTCCCTCAGGAGGTGCTGCTCCTGACGCCGGGTGCGCATCTACCCCTTACTCTTTCAAATGTTTAAACAACTAACTCAAAATAATGTATTCCTAAAAGTGTTTTATGGTATTTGTGTGTATGGTATTATTAATATCTATGTTGGTTTTTCGTGGTGTTTGTTGTTTTGTTTTTTTTAAAGTAGACACATTTTCTTCACCTTCCACAAAGAGAGAGTATTTGTCTCTTTGAGAAGAGTGGCAACAGGAGATGAAGTGCGATCTGATGCATCATTTTATTTTTTAGTCCTCATTTTCTACAAGATATGGCATAGCAAGTATTGATGCATTTTGTCATTTATATGGTTCCAGAAATGCCAACTTGAAAGGGGCATTGTCTGTGTTATAGACATGATGTGTCAACCCCTTCTTAAAAATAATTGAAAGGAAAACTTAAAGCTAAACCATAAAAAATAAAATAAAAGTGAACGTAAAAGGCAGGATATCTTGGGGGGAGAGAGGAGAAGCAGATTCTTTGACTTTAATGAGGTCTGGAAAAGCCCAGAATGTATTGATGTGGATTTAACTAACCATCTTATGAATAACTTTTTTCTTTATTTGTGTGACCTAGATATAGTAATTCATTAAAAATAAATTTAAAATATAAAGAAGAAAGGATTTTCCAAGACAAAATATATTTTACCTGATAGCTTTCTGTTCTCTCTCTTGCCCCCTGCCCTCCCTCCCCCCATGTTATATCCAACATTCTTACTTCCAATGGGTATGTAAAATTTTATAAGGGTTTGTCAATGACCGCTGTAATAAAATAGTTTTTAATGACTGCTGATTAAAGGAATTAACATGAATATTGAATTTCCTCCATAAAATATTAGTACCAATGCAAGATAAATCTATGCTGTAGGACATTTCACCCACAGAAGGACACTTCAAATGTTTAAACATCTTAAATTTGTACAGAACACTACAAAGATATTAAAGTCACCATTGCTAAAAATTAATTCATGAGAAAAGAAAATATATTATGGCCTTAACTTTTTTTTCTTGATAAACATTTTCATATTTATCAATTCTTGAACCTTAAAGACACTAAGTTTCAGAAGAGCTCAACTATTAAAGCAAGGATTGAATCTTGATATTTACAAAAGTTCAGCTGTGAACTGGGGCTGGATAACAGAAGGGCAGAGATAAATTACTTGGAAATGTCAAAGAGAGCACCATGTGTCTTATGTCAGAGACTGACCACATGTTACAGTGCTGCGTTTTGTCCGTCTAAGGACCAATACCATGATGTTTGATATTTGCCAGAATGATCATGTTCAGCTCAACACCCAAACATCCTAGCAATTAATTTTTTACAGGCTGTATTTTTTACTGTGGTTTTCATTGTGGAGACAGACTTCACTGTCCAACCACGTGTCTGTTTAGGTCTTTCTCTATCTTTCTTGGAAGAATTTGTAATTATCAGATGTGCGCTATGCATCTTACTGTGCAAACTGTATTATTGTAAATATTAAAAATCAAGATTAAAATAAATAATAAAAATAAAAATTAGACGGTGCTTAGAATGGAGCTTAAAATGGTGCTTAGAATAACCTGCCAATGATGTGAATTTTCATATTTAAAAATCTCTCTCCACAGAATTAGTCTTTTGTTATCACATAGTTCTAATACAGCGTGTTGATTATTTCCTGGCTCAGCTCTAGACATGATCTCAAACCGATTTTTGTTTTGGGAGGGAAATGAAAGCATGTTTCATTTTTCCTAAGATTTTCTTTGTAAAATTAATAAGTAAATAAAAGTGTGATATTAAATCTCTCTATATATAACCTAATACAGTCCTAATCTATTTTCAGAATGCCGTTCACTTTTCTTTAAATATTTTCGGTTTTACACAGTAGACTTTAATTCTTTCTGAAGTCACTGCAAGTAATATTTAGTTCATTCAAATAATACAGACTTTTTCTATTTGCTTAAAAGAACTAAATGTTTTATTTACAAAAGGAAAGCAAATAGTTCCCAGATAAAAGCACATAAATATGTAGGAGCTCCTGAAACTCTAAAAGGGATTGTTGTCTTCACTATTCTGGTGTAAACCAGAGAGCCCTAGGAGGAAATGGGAGATGTGGGCTCAAACGTTCATCTTACGGATTGAAGATGAGCTTCAAAGTCACAAAGTAATGCTTTTTCGTGATGGTGCTTAACTTAACTTTGTCAGAAAATGCTGGAAATGTGAAGGAATCCAGGGCTTAAAATCTGCCTCCCTCCTCAGCATTTCAAATTGACTGGTTTAGACTTATCCACTGGACAATAGGAATATCATTTTAGTCATTTACATTTTTACTCCTGTTTAACGTGTTGTAAGTTTTAATGTTAAAAACAGAGTTGCAAACTGTACTATTTGAACCAGAGATCTATACTGTAATGGAAATGGTCCAATTTATAAATGTTATGTTCAAGTATTCCAAGACTTATACTAGTTAGTTCTAGGTAGAATAATTAAATCAACTACAACATGAAACAATGCTATATATAATGAAGTGTATTGAATAAATAAATATAATGAAGTGTATTGACAGATAAATGCTATTCAAAAGCATTTCTTAAAAGATATGTTTGGCATATAGAGGATGTTTATTACCAGAAAGCGTCACTGCATTAATAGGAAATTAGCAAGATACCTTATTAAAGGCTGCAAGGAAATGAGATGATTTCAGATATGTTTCTCTCACTGTTTCATTTATTTCTGTGATTGTATGAGTTACAATGATTGTGATCTTACTGATAGCTCAGAGAAGATAGCTATAATTCAGTATTCACAGATGCATATTGTAAGTGAGGTGTAAAACTTACCGTAAGTTCTTTCCCATTGTAATGAAGATCCCATGTATCTTTGATTTTTATGAAATATTCACAATAGTATTGTACTTCGACCAGCAAGGCAATCAAATCTCAATTATTCACATGTTAATATTATTCTCACCCTTTGAATTTCTGCAGCACGTTTTCCTGACTGCTCATTTGCATATGAGAACCCAGCAGACAACTACTTTTCTTTGTGTTATAAAAATATTGGAAATCTGCATTGCAAAGAACAACTACAAGAGAGAAACATTCAATGTCCTATTCAAAGTCTATTTGAATTACTGCATCGCAAAACTGGGCAAAAGTAAAATGAGGATTTTTACAAAATAGAAAAGGAATAGTTCACTAAATCCCGTGTTAAATGGCCAAAAAATAGAGGAAATACAGAGTGTAGTACTCTGGTGTTTTGAAAACAGTTGTTATGATAATAATTAAAGAGGTTTGTTGTATGTAATTTTCATGCAGGTCTTGTATGGCAGAAGATTTTATGTAGATTTTGTCCTGTTGTCATTTTTATTATTAGTGTGTCTGTTGTGCCCCAAAGTCCTAGCTGAGATCACATTATTTTGTTAGAAGCTATATAAAAATGCATTGAGAGACGGCTCTAAGTCAAAAAAAAGCAAGTCTGAAGCCTAAAAAGTGGAAACAGAGGCACAAAAAAGTGTCCTACTGAGAGTCAAACAGCGACTAATGGAAGACACAGGTCTTCCTGCCAAGTCTACTGCTTTCTAGAGCAGTGGTCTTACTTGTGAGATGCCACCTCTATGAGTTTAGTAAAATCAGCTCAGCTACACAGCTGATAGATGTACACAGACAACATTAACAAGATGCTAAGAATTATGTAAGGACGGATACAGCTCTTTTGCTGGATCTCCACAGAGATGAACACAATACTAACCAGGTTTATTTTTCCCAACAGAAGTGGTATTTGCACACTGAAGCGGTGTGCATTTTGGGGAGCAGCAGGAGATACCAGTGGGTCCCTGTTCACCAGCTACTTGCCTGCATTAACTTTTATCTTTATGCCTAGACGCTCTGCCATGTTACCTCTTCATCTTGGGTCATTAGGGCTCTTTAAGCTAACATGGCTGTGCGATTGTCACTGACTCCTCTGTAAATGCAGGTATATCTAAGATGGGTTTAAACTTGCTAGTTCTCAGATAATATAAGCAGTCTACTTTATGCCAACATGGAGCTCAATGTGCATTCTATTTATGCTTTGTAGGTGGTTTGTCTTCAAACTATTATGGCACCGAATGTACTATTATGACTGCTCATAATATTCAGGTTAACTATATATAGACATGACTTCAACATGCACAGCAATCTAGAAATATACAGTACTGAGTTCATCATATGATAAAGCTAAGAGGGTTTTGGTCAAGGCAGTTTTCCTGTTTTTCCATGATGAAATTTGTGCATATATATATAGCATCGTATGTTTCCAGAATGTATTGAAAAGCAATGAACTTAGAAGAAAGCATTTATTTCCTATTTTCTGCAGTGTTTTCTCTAAAGGTTGTAATACAAAGGAAACTACCATATTAAGTTGTTAAGCAAGTGAAAGCTATTTGACTGCTCCACTGCATGCCTTCTTTTAATAAAGCAGACCATTTGTTAGGACTTGGGGGGACTGCCCAAATGTCTCCATTGTGCATTCTTACCTGAAGGGTGGGGTTTGGATCCTGTGTGAAGGAGGCACTCAAAGTGCTGATGACTGTGGCCATGGACGTTTTGTTCACCAGGAACTGTGAGGAGTTCAATAGCAATGGTTTCTTTTTTCGTCAGTCTAGCTTAATATATGGTAGCTATTGATTTAAAATATGAAGCTTCTGCTAGTTACTGTCAAGCTTTGGGGGTCCAGAATAGAGGTTATTACTCCTTTTCATCTTGAGAAATGAACTGACCTTAACCGTGAGAAGTATTTAACTGGATTCTCTGCTTGCCTGAGCTGTTATTCTGATATGATCAAAAGTATGAACAGGTTAAAAAATAGTAACATAATTCTTAGCTGTAAGAGATGGCCTGAATTTGAATGCTGTGTAAATGACCTCATTCTTACAAAAAAAGTTTTCACAATTTTCAAGTATACATATTTCTGACATTTCTGTCTATAGCTGAAGAAAACCCAGCAGCCACATGGGCAAATTCTTTCATTTTACCTCCATCTAAGCAAATTGATGTAAATGGAGGGACCTGCTGGCAGGTGGAATTTGCATACATATTAACAAAATCAGGTGCACTTCAGAAGTGAGAGGCTAGATGAACACAAAAAGTGGTTTTCTTCTTTTGCCAAATCTTTCCCAGTTGTAATGTGGATATTTCTGTTCGAGATACACCAGGACACATTTAGACTTGTGACCTCGGAGGAAAAAGTAAAGCAGCAAGATCTCTGTTCCTATAATTAAGGAAGTTTGTTTTCATACTTTTTAATTCAAGGAACATAAGCCACTTGTGCTTCCCGTCTATTCTCTTTTCTTTTTTGTGCTGTATTAATAGGGAAAATTGTTCTGATAGAAACATATTGATTGCAGTAAAGAACTGTATGCTACCTGCCCTGCACTACTCACAATGGTCAATGATATTTAACTGGTGAGAAATGTGCTCTGGCTGCCACTTACTAAACAAAAGCAGAGTTGTCTTTCATTGTTACAGTTTGTTCTCTACATGGCCTTGAATGTTCATTTCTTTGACACAAGATAATGATTCATTCTCTTGCTTTGCAGTTTCTAGACAGCTAGGTTCTTAAAAAGTCAATAGTGAATTTCTAAGCAGAAATCCACATATAGTTACAGTAAAGCTCCACTATCACAACATTGTATTAAGACATGTATTGGTATATTTTATATCTACAAAAATAGGAATTTTTAATTTGACTTATCAACACTACTTTAAAATGTGCTACTTTGGTTTTATTGATAATCATTTTTAGAAAGTATAACTCTTCTGAGTCTAGATTAACCCCAAGTGAAAAATGAAAAGTGCTGGAAAAATCATCCAAAGTCAGGGATAACTGTGTGCTTTGAAACATAATTCCCTTTGTTCTTTATTTAAGGCTTAAAGCCAAGTGATCCAACCATGACTGGCAAAACACAGACCAGCAACGTCACCAATAAGAACGACCCAAAGTCCATCAACTCCAGAGTCTTCATCGGCAATCTGAACACAGCTATTGTCAAAAAAGGCGACATCGAAGCAATCTTTGCAAAGTATGGGAAAATAGTTGGCTGCTCAGTGCACAAAGGTTATGCGTTTGTACAGTACATGAGCGAGAGGCACGCGAGGGCTGCAGTGGCAGGAGAGAATGCCAGGATCATCGCAGGGCAGCCACTAGGTAAGGGCTTGTTCATATTATTGAAATATTTTTCTCTCTTTCCTTTCTATTTTTAGTATCATCTGCTGGTGGTGCCTTGGGGACTAGTAAGTTTCTTTTGCGATTGTTCCGTCTAATCATCTTTCCAGGATGTTGCATCTGGCAGAATTTTCAAAATATTATGTGTTACCTAGATGTTAGGAAATATTTAGTGCTATAAATTGATGGTTTCTTAAATACATCACTTCTGACTGCTTTATACTTCTTTGTGTGTAACCCCATTGCAGTGAACATGGTTACTCATGTGGGGAAAACACAAGTACTTTCTCTTAGACTCTAGTTACTAAACTTAATGTCATATAACAAGGCTCGTCTTGTTATATATATAGATGCGGTTGCATTTAATGAATCTAAAATAACATCCAGCCCAGTGGTGTGTCAGATTTTATACAGAAGCAAAAGAATGAGTTTTATTAGTCCTTGAAATTGTACCAAATGTAACTGTAAAGCTGTTATTCATTTAGAGAAGTTTATTACTAAAAAACTTAGAGGGAAGTTATTCCCACATAGTGTTGTAGACAATGTTCATCTGAACTCCAAATTAAAAAAAAAGTAAATATCTTGTTTTCTAGTGCTATGTCATGAACACTTATGTAAGATCTGGTTATTTCTTATTGCGAGTGTTACCTCTGAAAGCTATTTGCAATTTGATATGGAGGCTGTTAATGATGAAATCATCTGGAATACAGTACTAACCCCACTTGTCATATATATATGGTAATGATGGGCATTACACCAAGATGTTTGGTAGGAGCCAGAGATCTTTCACTACACCTCTGAACTATACTGCTCAAATCCAAACCCATGTCTGTGATGGCTATGTCAGGAAAGGGTGAAGCATAGCTAGTGCTTTGACTGTAACAAATCATAAAGAATGGATATAGCTTATTCATTTTCAGTTTCTCAGGCTCTGGAAATCTGTTTTTCTGATTATTTGTAGAAATTGAGGTATTTGTGTTAGATGGGTTGTTGTTTTGTCACAGTTGCTCAACAGTAATTTTAAGTTTTATAACCCCTGTATTTTAGGTTCAAAAGAAAAACAGATTAAAGAAATCCAATTACATTTTAGGGGAGATTACAACTTTTTTAGGAAAAGTTATATGTATGAGTGAAATAAAAGAACTCAAGTGATAAAGCAAGGCAGCGAAGTCAGTCTGTGGGATGGCATTATTAGAAGATATTTCCTGGAGCGGTGGTCTCCGAGCAATAGGCCATGTAATGCCATCAGTGCATTATTTACAGCTCCTTGCACACTGGTCTGACCAGATTTTTTAAACTGTGTTTTCCTAAGGCAATAGATCTGTTATTACTATGACTACCGTTGCTAGTCTCTTTTAGTATTTCTTATAGTATCTATAATATGCCAAGTGCTTTGTACAAGGAGATGCCCTTGCTCTACTCGGAGTACTTTTATGCTTTATACAGAAAATAATTAAAGTTGTTATAAAAGAAATAAAAGGACCAATAATTACTTGAATTGTTCAAATCTTTTAATAATAACAAAAAGTTTATTCAATATTCTGTTTATTCAGTACTAAGTTCCAACTTAAAATACTTTGATCATCCTGCAAATTCTTGTGATGGTATAACTCATGCCTCAGTTCCTAATGTATCAAGAAATATAAAGAATAAGCAAGGTGAAATTTTCTTTTAGGTGTTCCAAACCTTATTTATTCTTTCTGTATATGAAATACAGTTGTCATCAGTATTGTTTGACAAAGAAAACGACTTTGTAAAAGTGGTACTTCTTGTTAGACAAATCGTTTCTATGAATTCTTTTCATTAGCAATAGACGTTAACAGTCGCCTCAAAATAGTGAGGAGCTGATAGATAAAATTTGCTTGGCATTATGACCCAGAAGAATAACTTATGTGAAAATTCTGCATTCAAATGGAAGGAAGTAACAGGTATACTCATTACTGTGAAACTACTTGATGAAAAAAGACTTTGTTCTCTATCCTGAGAGCCTTGCATTCTGAAATAAACAAAACACATGATTTTATATCAACAGTCAAGGTATGGAAAAGGGACAAGAAAAGCGTTTTACAGTTGTACAAATAAATTTCCTTAGCATAGCGGAATTTTATTTTAAATGGAAATAGAATATATTAGTAATATAATGAGGGCTGGATGGTAATCAGTTTTGGAAAGCTGTTTGAACAAAGGAATATTTGAAAAACTTTAACCCATAATATATGCCTGATACTACTATACACTCTACAGTACTCAGTACCTACCCCTCTACTCTGCTCTGGTGAGACCCCACCTGGAGTACTGTGTCCAGCTTTGGAGTCCTCAGCACAGGAAGGACTGTTGGAGCAGGTCCAGAGGAGGGCCATGAAGATGATCAGAGGGCTGGAGCACCTTTCCTATGAAGACAGGCTGAGAGAGTTGGGGTTGTTCAGCCTGGAGAAGAGGAGGCTCCAGGGAGACCTTATAGCAGCCTTCCAGTACCTAAAGGGGGCCTGCATGAAAGATGGGGAGGGACTCTTTATCAGGGAGTGTAGTGACAGGACAAGGGATAACAGTTTTAAACTGAAAGAGGGTAGATTGGTAGATTCAGTTTACATATTGGGAAGAAATTCTTTACTGTGAGGGTGGTGAGACACTGGAACCGGTTACCCAGAAAATTGTGGATGCCTCACCCCTGGAAATGTTCAAGACCAGGCTGGATGGGGCTTTGAGCAACCTGGTCCAGTGGGAGGTGTCCCTGCCCATGGCAGGGAGGTTGGAACTAGATGATCTTTAAGGTCCCTTACAACCCAAACCATTCTATGAAAAGAAGAAATAATTTAATTCAGACTGCAGGGTTAATCTTCTATGGAGTCCTGCCATTCAAAATTATTATATCCTCTACAGCAGCTTTACCTGTGAGTCAGAAACTGTTTGCAGGTAGGTAACTGAAATTAAAAACCGAACATGCAAATTCCTATAGCTGTATACTGTGCTGCACAATTCCCTGAAGATACTGCCACAATTCCCATCCAGTTGTAGCCAATGGAATTGCATTAATGGTGTGCATTAGAGTCCTGTCTAAATGTTGCTTCTGAGGTAGAGTCCCAAAGTGTTAGGCTCCACAGGTGCATAATAAGACATTTTGTTTAACAGATTCCTCAGAAGTACAAATCTAAGGCATTGGTAGTGCCCTCAGTCTTGCCAGCTTCCTGTGGGTCATTACAATTGGCCTGCTGGTCTCCTCAGACAACCCTCAAGCTCCTACCAATATGTTTAGTGGCCAGCGACGTGTAATGGCTATGCCATGGGTATTGTAACTTCAGGGAAGTGGATTTCATGATCTGTGTGGTTATTTCCGAGTTTTCTGTTCCATGGAGTGCAACATTCTCTGAAAAGCTGAGTGGAAGAGATCGTAAAGAACACAGAAAAACATACTTCAGAAATTTATTGGTGTTATTGTAAAGTTCAATGTAGTTTCTCAAAGTGATACTATATATAGTACGTTTTCCTGACCCACAGCAGCGCAGGGGCTGGTCAGTATTGAGCACAGGAGTCTGCTTCACAATGATTATTTTGTGAATTGCTTCAGGCTGGAGTCAAGAAAATCAAGTTGGTCTACGACAAAACTGCAAGTTATGTTCCCAGTTGTGGCAACACGCACATCATCCCCTCTGCTGTATCACCTCAAAAGTTTTTCATCCATTTAAACACATCTACAATTAGAGAACATTTGCCCATGTTTGGCTCCTTGCCACATATGGCAAAGAGTTGGAGCTCATAGGCATTATTCTGAGGAAATACCAAGGGTGATTTCCCCGCTCTGTGGTGAGAGGACTAGGGACCTGCTTGTTCCAAACAAAATTGTGCAACTCCCTCATTGCAGTTGTGGACTGAGGAGTCAGCTGCAGCAAGAATGAAAATTTTGGGTACATGATGGAGAATACAGTTCTTCACCTGATGTTTTCTTCTGCCTTTTTAGTTCTTCACAAGGGTCACAGCAACACTATTTAACTTTTTTATCTCTTCCAACACACATGAATTCTGTGAAACCAAATACCACGTAAAAGGCATTTAACATTCGGTAACTTTATTTTATATATGCCTGTTTACCTTACACATTTGGCAAATATATGTTACAGCTTACATCTAAAATTCTGGTATAACTACCATAGCAACATCTACATCATAATGTCCCTTTGATTTGCTTGTTTAATAGTTCATAGCCTTATATTTTATAATTATGTGACCTTTTTTTTTCCCTCTTTCATGCATGTTTTCAAACCAGCATAATTCCTTTAACCACAGAATACGTTTTAATTTGTACCAGAATAAGAGCAGAGCTACCTCACAGGCACCTTGAGAAAGCAAGTTAAATGCTGCAAGGCTAGTACTTTTGGTCTCTTCTGTTGCTTTCTTTAAGACACCATGGACTTTCTCTCTTGGATGCTGAGAAAAAGGAAAAAGATTACAGTACCAAGAGTATAAAAGACACTGTAGTTCTTCAGTTGCTGCCCTTTTTAACTAATACATTAGTTCCACTGTAGCTTCAATCCTGTTTTGTTGCTGTAAGTATTATTCACGTTTGTCTGCCTTCAGGTCTAGATTAGATGCAGTCTCTGAGTACCAAGTCAGTGCATATTGACATGTAGCCTAAGGTAAGATGGCAGCTGCAGATAATTATTTTGGGTGACATATTCTATTGCACATCCTTTTGAGAAGCACAGAAGCCCTGCAGGGGCTTTCTAAATGATGACTACCCTGTAGAAAACATCCAAGGAGAAGAGCAGGTAATAAAGAGAGCCTTTAGAGAGACTCAACATATACCTTTGTTGTAAATTGAATTGATGTGACAATAGGGCTGGTTTTCCTTTTGTTTCCCTTGCCTCTACTCAAAACAGATCTCCTCTATTTTATATCTGTAATCTCTAACAACACTGAGAGACTTAACTATTTGTACTAACGTATTTGTAGAACTAGGACTTTCCAAAGTGAGTCAATTCTTCACCTCAATCTGAAAACCAGACAACATTAATTATGTCAGGAATGTTTGTATTTAAAAAGAATAAATATTTATGCTGCTTTAGCGAACTCATTTGTGAAAAATGCACTTTGGCTTGAAAAATGACACCTATACAAATTTTGTTGATGACTTTAAATCAGTGGTACACTAAGAAAGGAAATTCAAAACTGAATTAGTGATTGTTCAGTTTTAACTTTGCTATCAGCCTTCGATGCAAGTACAATAATCCTAGAAGACATTCATTTGAAGGAGAGTAACTCATGACTTATTGAAGCAACCCTGTTACTCTTACCCACCTACCTCAGCTACCATAATAGCAAGATAGACCTGTGCAGGATAACAGGATAGCAATGTTGTCTTGTGTTTAAGTGTATAGTGGATAAGCAACTGGAAAGGTTTCTTATTTTGCTTCTTGCAAATCCGTAAAGACTGGAGTTTTAATGTGGGGCAAAACATTCCAGACAAGGACAATGCCTTAGAGAAACCCCAGAGATTATATTGATACAATGAAAAAGTGGGAATGTTTTGATATTTTAACATGTATTTTAATAAGATATGAAAAATATTGTATATTACATAAGTATAATAATTAATTATATATTCAAGCTATATTTCACGTCTCATACTTTTTCATGTTACTGGGCCAGAAAGGGCAATACACTTCATAGAAAATTCTGTGGCCCGTTGTAACTTTTGCAGATGTACATTCTAATGCATTGTACTTGTCAGCATTGCACCGTGAGAGCTGTAAGTCAGTAGTATGTATTTCATTATCAATCCAAGTGAGCCTTAGACAGCAAGGTATTTAAGTCTTGATGAGTTGTAATAACTATATATTGTATGGTTTTCAACACTTAAATGTTGTACCTCAAAGAATATTGTATTCTTCTGATGTAATAATCCATTTTTTTCTGAACAGTGTTTAAGCAAAAGCGAAATGGGAAATGCTGTATAAGGAATTATCTTTATCATGTAAGTTTGAACAAAAATCTTGTTTAAATAAGCAAATACTTGAATCAGCAGAAATTATTTATCCATAAACCTATCCACAAACCTATAAAACCAATGAGATGCCATAAATGTTGGATTATTGTGGGGATGACTTTTAAATTTGCTGAACTCATATAACTATTTGCTGAATACCTCCCCAGTCGAGATCAATTACAATTGTAAAATAGCTGCCAACATCAGGGCCAGGTTTCGAGAAAGTTTATTTGATCCGGTATCTTTTATGTTGAACAAAACATAAAGTGATGATAAAGAATAAAATTAAATACTAAACGGTCTTCTTACAAAAGCAAGCAAACAAACAAACCAACCTACAAGAAGTGCGTATGTGTAGTCATGATGAAAGTAATGCCTTTGATGTGTCAGGACCCTAGAGTGAAAGTAAGGATATCAACTTGTGCTGTTTTTATTAAAGTCTTTCCCACTAAATCACATCTTGGTCAATGTCCTCATCATCCAGCCCTTAGGCATGAATAGAATATTACAGAACTTCTGAAAAATTATTAATTAACCTTCCACAGCTCAGTTCAGAGGTTATTAAATTTTACCCACTAGAACCGACTCTTTAATCCTATTTCAATCTATTGCTGTATTTGGGAACCAATGTAATCCTGTCTCAGCCTACTCCTACATGCAGGAACAGAGACCCTACCTAAATCTATCACGTAGGTCTCTGCTGTGATGCCTAACCATGCCCTTGTGGTCTTGGTGCAGCCTGTGTAGCAGCAGACAACAATGTCAAGTCTCACTGTAGGGAACCTTGGACACAACCACTGATCATTGCTCATGGGAATCTTTTTCCATATGTCCATTCCCATTGCACACTTTAGTGTCTCCCAATACTTTTATAGCTTCTGTTGTTTCATCAGTAAGGTTCATTGTGGCTATAGTCTACAGCCATAGCAGCAGACTATGCTACAGCAGTATAACCCAGTTGTCTTTCCTTACGCTCTTGAACTCGAAAACATGATTAACTCTGGTTGTCACTCCATAGTCCTGGTCGTTGCAGGTTTTTTTTAATCAGTGTTTTCTCATGCTATAGTCACATTGACATGAATCATTTCAAGTGCTATCCATACATATAAAGCAACTCTCATAAAGGAAGGAAGGGTTATTTTTAACAATCACCCCTCTGCCCACAGTTCAGGGCAGGACACCATTGCACAATTGGTGCATGCCTGTTCCAGAAGAGCAAGCTGAATGTTTCATTGTGTAACAAACACACGTATTTTTATGGAATCAGCCATTTCATTAGATTGAAAATACCTGGAAGAAGAATGAGTGAGTTTTACTCCTTATATCTTACAAAATGTTCTATTTCCTTCTTAGTGGGACTTGGTCATTCTAACTCATCATGAAATCTGAAACTACAATTTAGATCCGACTTTCTGGCAGAACTAAAATTTTTTCATGTTCAGAAAAGTACAAAGTGTATATTTAGGAAATAGTTTGTCTATGAGGTGAACTCATGAGAGTAAAGCTTTAGTTTTTGATGGCTTGGGGTCTCCTCCTATGAAATTATTCTTATATTCCTAAATAATGGTAAACTAAAATTTGCAAGTTGTGCCTGGCACAAGTTTTTGTACTCAGAACAGCCTTATGTCAGCTCATGAGAATGTTAAGTATTTTCTCCATCGTAATGCCAAGAAAAATTATCTGACTGCTTGCCATCAGCAAGTGTTATTTTAAGAAAAACTTTCCTTCAAGGCTGTGTACAGATGCATATTAAGATTCACGTAGTCTTCTGCATGGCCAGCTCATCTTTAAAAAAATGGACAAGGTGTTATTATGTGATCTTTCTGTGTCCTTCTCTGCTGCTTGACATGTCTGTATATAGCATAGGTTCTCATCTGCATTAAATTCTACTTCACTCACCTTTTCATCTTTCAGTTTCATAAAGCGCTACACTTAAAGTCACTCAGATCTGCTTGCAACAAATATTTACGTTCATGGGTCTGATATAGACATTGTAATTTTGTAAGTGCTTTTCAAAACCTTCAGACAATGTTACTTCAAAGTTCTCAGTACTTCAGCTTTTATTCCATGCCTATCTTGATGAGATTATTTTTTTAGCAAACAATATCCAGTACTTCCTTCTCGATTTGAACGTAACTATGCTTTATTTCTGTTGCAGCTCTCTAACAAGTTACAAAAATTGTTTTCGTTTGTGGCAGACAAAATCCTGTACCTTTTTTTAAGTATACTTGCTTTGATTGGTGACTACTGGGATCATTATTTTTTTTTTTTATAGGTTCTCTCATAAAATTTGTCTCAGTGTCTTATGTGGGATGTACTGTATAAAAAGAAGAATTATCTCTAGGATGTTGTGCAGCTTTTTGTTTTGTTGTTCCAGGAGGTCTCATGTTGTCTACAGCTTCAATTTGCTTGATCTAAGTGGCCTCAATTTGATAGACTGTCTTCCATGCATTTGGCTTCTTTCACTTCAGTCTTATCTGGACTGAGTTTGATATTTTGTTTTTGACCATTTGACAACACTTTCTTCACTATCTCATCATGTACTGCTGGCATTGTGCTGCTAATATCATGTCATTTGGTTTTGTATGTGTGCCTGCCATATCTCCGTGTTTTCTCATTCTTTTGTTAGAACATTTTGCTTGCTGATCTTGTTCCAAAAGGCATATGGAGAAATTTGTATCTGCTCCAGGGTGTATGGAAAGTGCACAGGTCATATGATTCCTTGTCTAAATCTGACTTGTCAATATTTATTTTTCTAATCTGTAATTATAAGTATAGGGGTTTTTTTTTGCCAGGTATTCAGCACTGAATGGGTGACAGGACAGACTAATATTTTAGTGTATTGCATAATCCAGGCAAACCCTAGCCCTGCTATTTGTCTTTTGGACTATGACTGTTAAATCCATGAAATAACTTTCCCTTCTAAGACATCACTCAGCTGTTTGGAGGAGGAGGAGAAAGTGTAGCAAATATTCCTCCTACCAGAATACTGATGTAGCAGACAAAAATCTTTCACCCCATCATAGTCTCAGTTCACGAAGGCAGCTCTTTAAAGTGATGAACATTTAGGATCACTCCTCCTCTCTTTCTTTCCCTTCTTAACAGCAAGGTCAACTAAAATGCAAATGTTCTTTTTTTGTTGTTTAACTTAACTGAGACAAGAAATGCTTGTGAAGGCAAATTTGCTATCTCAGATTTGACTTCATGTCTTAAGCCTACCTTCATTTCACACCTAAGGAAAATACAGCAGAGGAAATCTGTTTCCTTCTCATCACGGGTCTACCTCAGGTTTCACACTTAATTCTACAGTTCCTTCAAGGATAGACAACCTCATCAGCAAAACTGTGTAATATGGGGAAAAAAATAATACTGACACCTTATTAATAACTCAATTATTTTTCAACACTTCATACAGACAAAGTGAAATTCACTGGTAAAAAAAGGAAGATTTGACAAATGTGGTACTCAAATTCTATACTACTACTCTTCCTTCCCCCAAAAGAAAATTTATTATACTGAGCTCCACGATGCTAATGAAGGTTTGAGTAAAAGTCATTCTCTGGGTATTTTAGTGACTCAGAACTGAGCACAGTTCATGTTCTTGATCTTTACAACTGTTTAAGTGACTGACTTTAGTCTCATCTAGAAAATTCATGGCAGCTGAATCAGACCATTTTTTTCATGTCAAGACTTAGCATTTTCAAAAGGCATACTGCAAAAAGATTAGTCTGGTTTTAAGTATAAAGCTGGATATTTCCACATCTATTTTAAGTTGTGTAAAGTCCCTCTATGCCTTGCAGAATACCTCATAATACTTAAAAAATGATAATGTATTTATAAGAAGACACTGATCATGTTCAAACCCAGCCTGGAATTTCTTATGTGACATATATGCAAGCTTAAATACATGAGTCCTGAGCTTTCGCCCACCAGATGGTAACAGCCAGACAGCAGAAAGCTGAGAACATACACTAACTTGTTCCAGAAAGAAGTACAATCATTTCCACAACTAATCCACACTGGAACTTGCTCAGACTTGTCTCCCAGCTACCAATGAAGCTGTCCCGCTTCATGTTTCTTAACCAGCCTGATGACAGTTAGCTTCCTTTATGCCTCCTTTGTTGCACAGCACAGACACCTTTTATTACACTTTAAAAAAAAAAAATTAAAAAGGACACATTTTACTGTATGTATCTATGAAAGCTGGACAGAACTTGCTTGAATGTCTCTGCTACCATGAGTAAGATCTCAGTTCTTGTTCTTTCTTTTTTTTGAGGTGTAAGATGGTGTGCTTAAACATTTAAACTACTTCATTTCTGTTTGTATCAATCTCAGTATTTTAATACTTTTTCTTTTTTCAGTCTACTCCTGTTGCTTGTTTATCTAGTCTTCTCTCTGACAGAAGTGTTCACTGGTTTGATGCTATCCAAACACTTTTCTTACGATCACAGTCATTCCTAAGTGTTGTTAAAATCTCATTGAAAAGAGAGCATTTCCAATTGACTGCTGTGGTAATTTGTTGTAGGCATCTGTGCCACCTCTCCTACTGTTTGCAGTTAAATGGCAAATTTTAAGTCTCTTGTGCTCTCTTTCAGTGTGCTCCTGATGCTTCATACAAATATGAAAGAGAGAGGAACAGAACGTAATGAGTTTGAAGTGTGGTGGTAACTTTCAAGTCTTGAAATTAATTTGGGAAGTGTATAATATTTTCTAGTTCTACTACCTTAAGTTTTCTGTACTCAAGGTCACTGCTCACTTTGTGAAATCTGTCTGTTTAATTAGTCTTTCAGATGAGGAACACAAAATTTGACTGAAAACAACATTTGAAACAAACAGTAGATAACAAAAAAATAGATACTGAATGACAGGAAAACCAGTGCTTAGCAAAATCTGAAGCCATTTCAGGATAAAATTCACTTGTCAGCTGTACACTATGTGATAATTCAACATCTTTAATTTTAAAGAGACACATAAAAATATTTCTTCAGCTAAACTTTATCCATTGGTTTGATACTGTCATACAATTGTTGAATTTTAGAATAATTTAGGTTGGAAGGGACCTCTAAAGTTCATCTAGTCCAACTTCCTGCTCAAGACAGGGTGGACTCGAAGCAATGACAGTCCAGATTGGTTTTCAGCCACTTTGTAATCCACCCATGCAGTCCATACCTCCCAATCTTTGGCTGCAATGATGCTATGGGAGATTGTGTCAAAGACCTTGCTAAAGTCAAGGTGAAGAACACTTACACCACCTCTTCCCCCATCCAGTAAGCCATTCATTTCATTTTAGAAAATTCATTGGTTTTGTCAGGCATAATTTGCTTCAGTAAATCTGCTGGCTGCTCCTAGTCATTTTGTCTTTCATGAGGCTGGACATGACTCCCAGGATGATTTACTTGTGGTTACTCAGTCTGTCTTGGCTGGTTGGTGTCCCTTCAATACTAAAGTACATCCTCACCACAGAAGTAAGTTAGATACATATGTGTTGGAGCAGCAACACAGTTATTGTCCTGCATCAAGCTGCATAGATCAGGCACAAGGCTCCTGAATATGGATCTCCAAAAAAAGCTCAAGGACATGATTTTCTTCTCCTTATATTCCCTTTTTATCCTTCAACCTTTCCGAAGTTCTACCCCTTTACCACCTTATTTCTTCCTAAAAAAGACTGTCCTTGTCTACCCTAGCCCATATTTCCTGGCTTTGTTAATTTTCCAAATTTATTTGGTATTTATAAGAGATTTGGTATTTTATAAGAGATTATCCTGTTAAATTCATACCACCCCACCCTTGTTTTTCGAATCTGCAATGTTTTGTCACCTTCATGTTACTACCTTTCTGTGACACCAGAGCCTGGGATAAGCCGTCTACACAAAAACCTTAATGTTTAGCCATCCCGACCTCAATAAAAATGAAATTCTAATGTTGTTTTCAAAAGACCATGAAAACTGAAGTTTTGGCAACACTTACATGCCAACACTTTCGTGGAAGACAGGCTAGCTGTGTGGATAAGAGGATGATTGCTGTTCTAGTTTTTTGCTTTTTGATAATTCATTTTGTTTCTTGGCCAGGTTTCATTCAAAATTATTGGAGGAAAGTTAAATGCAAACAATCAAATTACAGCAAGATAAAATCAACACTCATACTAGCATTGCAGCAGCTGGAAAAGCAGTCGTGAATTTTTACAGCCTGACTTTAAAGGTCTTTATTTTCTGTTAATTGGCACTTACTGCTGCTTTATTTGTTTCCTAGTCTTAAGTTTTGGTTTTAGTGTATTTAAATCCACAGTCAGACAAGGAAGAAAAGGCAGAAAAAAATTGGGATTTTTTAGATGTAACTAATCAAAGTGGTTATGACTTTTTTGGTTTTGGTCTTGCATTGAGCAAAATGAAGTAGCAGTTTCAGTCTAATTTGCTGGAATTTTAAAACTAGTTTGATTCTAGATGAAGTCCTTAAGTCCTTGTGCATAAGAATGTCTTCAAAAAAACTCAAAAAGACAGAAAGAAAGGAAGATAGAATGAAAGGAGAGAAGGAAGATAGAATGAAAGGAGGGAAGGAAGATAGAATGAAAGGAGGGAAGGAAGGAAGGAAGGAAGGAAGGAAGGAAGGAAGGAAGGAAGGAAGGAAGGAAGGAAGGAAGGAAGGAAGGAAGGAAGGAAGGAAGGAAGAAAAAGAAAGAAAGAAAGAAAGAAAGAAAGAAAGAAAGAAAGAAAGAAAGAAAGAAAGAAAGAAAGAAAGAAAGAAAGAAAGAAAGAAAGAAAGAAAGAAAGAAAGAAAGAAAGAAAGAAAGAAAGAAAGAAAGAAAGAAAGAAAGAAAGAAAGAAAGAAAGAAAGAAAGAAAGAAAGAAAGAAAGAAAGAAAGAAAGAAAGAAAGAAAGTATTTCCTTAAAGAACATGTTGACCATAACATAGTGGACAATAACAACAGCAACTTCACCACAAAATCTTGCTTTTTTTTTCTGCTAACAGTAGAACAGAAATGCATTAATAACCACAAAGCTAATTTATCAACAGAATGTTTCCATTATCCATTATATCACTTTTTCTCCTTTTTCTTTCCTTTTCATCCTGACATCCTTGATTTTTATTAACACTTGCCATACTTATGCAGAATAACTTTATTCCTTACACTGCTATCATCACTTTTCTCATCATCATACATTCACTCAGTACAAAAACATATTTAGACCTTTTCAATAAATTTCTCCATTTTCAGTTTTTCATTTATCTTTCCCAGAAAAATCTACTTTATTACACTGTTAAGTGTCTATTTAATCAACAGTTCTTGCCCCCTTGCTAATTGCCTTGATCCTCAGAGCTATACCCTTCAGCTTCTAGTGGGCAGCTTTGGCAATTCTGTGCATTTTCAGTTCCCACAGAGGGATCAACATCCCAGTAAGGGTGGAGGTGCAGGATGCATGGTCATACCTGGTATGGCAAAAGATCTGATGCAGGATCCCATGGCACACTTTGCTGAGAAAAAGGTTGGCAGTTTCTCATTGAGTTACTTACCCAAAGCATGTCAAAAGACACATTAAATCCTATTTTCTTATAGTGTCATAAGTGCTATCATTTCACAAAAGCAAAAATGCTATTCATTTGGTTGTGTTCAGACAATCTGACTAAAGCACATAAGGTACTGGACAGGAATGTTTTGTAAAAACCTGAACTACAGGAGTTTGTCTCCCCATGATTCACATTCAGTTAACCAGAATAGTGGACAGAGCAGAAAGGTGAAGCATCATGATCTGTTGTAACTTCACGTGTTTTCTCTCTGCAATTGTACACTGCCTTGGAAGCAACGCCTGAAGGCAAATAGGCTCAGGGTCTGGCCTGGTGTCACAGGTACTAATGGATTTAACCACAGTCTCGGGAGCAAGACAGCAGCTTCAGCTCCTGCAAGGGTTAAGTATGCCCCTGGTCCTGGTCCATGTGCTCCATGAATTCTGTGAAAGGGCAGGCCAGGGATAGCAATTCACCGGGAATGTAATCTATCTTTTTTTTTTTCGTGACTATGTAAAATTACCAGTTGTACTCCAAGCCATCTGCTTTAAATTTTGATGGTATGCAATATATCTGTAGTGAGATACTTTGACAGTGAACTGCATCACCACTGTACAAAATATATTTATTCTGGTAAAAGTTCATTAGTATTCACAGAAATCCTCTGGCTTGGTGATACTAGCAGAAAATGTCAAATTGTTCTTAGAATTTATAAGAAGGTATAAAATTCATGAGCTGAGACAATGAAAATCCCGAAGAAATGATGGCTACCATATATTGTACTCATTTTGGCGTATGATTTCTTTATGTCTACAGAAATGAAGGCTAGTCACCTAACCTTTCACGGAGTCAGCGTTTTCTAAAATACAAAGACATGGGAAATGCTTACTAATGATTGCTTGGCATCCATCCTAATATATCTAGAATGAGACCAGCAAGGAAAAAAATACAGCAAGTTCCATTGTATGGCATTCAGCTCCCAGTTTATTTATTCACTTCAATAAAGCTTCCTTCAGACTGTGTACCATTATGCTCTTGGCATCTTGGTAAGAAGAGAATGTCTCAGTGACTTTCAAGAATCTGGGAAAGTAACTTGGATTTTTATTTTTTTAATAAAGTAGATAAAGTAATGGGAAAAGAGAAGGGTATCAAATCCATGTAAAAGGACAGAAAATAGATTCTTCACTGAGTCCTCTTGTGCTTAATTTGAAATCAGCCAAATGTCTATCTATAACAAAATGCTAATTCCTGTTTCCAGAACCTGTTGCAGAAGAAATCAGTATTGATAGATAGAGAAGAACCAATTATGGAACAAAAATACAGTGGTTGCTTAGGTACAAATGGTCACAAGTTGCACTTATGTAGTATACTTGCTGCTCATAAAGGCCAATTTTATAAATCTTGAAAGCAGACATAAGCAAACTCAATTTGGAGAAAGAGCTGAAATGGGCAAATATTAATCTGATCGGGAATGATTAAACTATTTTAATTGTTGCCAAAACACAAATAATCATGAAAAGAAGCTATTCTGCTTAAAATCTCACCATAAAAACCTCACAATCTGAGAAAGCTGTAGGTAACTCAAACAACAGAATATGTAGAAAGATTAAATTAGATTAGATTTATGAGTAGATTTTAAGTATAAAGAACAAAGAGAATTTGAAGGAAGGGTATCAATACATTGCTGGGAAGAAATGTGGGGAGGGTTGTTGTTATGGTTTCAAAATAGTTCTCTAAGAGTTATTTTCTCCTGTATTTGGAAATTGATAGATACATTCCAATCACAGAATGATGATGATGATATGGTTTCCATTCCAGAATTTATTTCAGAGCTATAAAATAAGTTATTTTTAAATCCTGAAAATTAGTTTTCATCCCGGAGTTTCTAAAGAACTAGCAGGGATGTTCTCCAGGGAGGGTCTCAGTTGCTAATGTTTGGGGGGTTAACTTCACTAAGTCTTGAACTGGAGTGAGAATTTCAGATGGGTAGAACTTTCACAGGGAGAAATTGCTCAGTTCACACAGTTTAAACCAAATCAGGATTGAAGCCGTTTATTGATTTATTAATGACACAGAATTCATTGGAAGTCGTGACCCGTAACGATAACAGAAGATCAATGCTAAGCACTTGCAAAATTTTAATGAAATGCTTCCAAAATTTTTAAATCCTGTTCTAGAATTAATCCCAACAAAGCACACCCCTGCTGTGGGAGATGTGTGCCCTGTCTGACCCCCACATCCCTCAGGGATGGGTGGCAGCCCTTAGGAGGTGATCCAGCACCCCCAGGGTGCAGGTCCCTGGGTGCCCCTGTGCTGGTTGTGTGAGAGCTGGAGGCAGCAGCTGGGGGTGCCCATGGTGAGGCCATGCTGCCAGAATCAGGCAGAGCCCCTGGGCATGGGACTACGCCTAGAAGAGTCATCCCATTCCCCCTCTGCCTTGCTCCCCTCTTCTCCCACCTGCTACAAATCTTTGTGTTTCACTTGCATTTCTGTTTAGCTGTCTTTTTTTTTTTTTTTTTTTTTTTTTTGCAGAAGTGTCCTGGGTTTTCCCCAGTTACTGTTTAATCTGGACAGTAGTTTTCTTCCTCTTTACCTAGATCAATTTTGGGCAAACACCATTTTAGGCAGTTTGGACATCCTACTCAACTACATCCTTACACTCACTCCTGTCTTGTCGGTCACTGTTACAGTGGCCTATTTGCCGAGGGTGGTCCTTATAAGCACACCACTAGAAAAAAAAAAAAACATTATGTAAATAATTTAAAATGGTAAAAGATCCAGGCTGCGTAATAGTAGTCCTGTCATAATGGTTTCAAATTGCAGGAAAAAATAGTGAAATCGCTGGCACAGGGCTTGACTGATCAAGAGTGAATATGGGGATAATGTTACTAATGTCAGCATGACTTTACTGAAAATAGGGCTTGAGAAATTATATATGTATTCTTTTTTATCTTTTAACACCATATAGTAAGGTTGAACTTATGTAACGTACTTCTGCAAGGCACTTGATTCATTCCAAGTGGAAATTTAATTTGTATGGCGCATGCCAAATAGATTGAAAACTAGTCTCAAAAGACTGGTAAATGGGAAGTTATTGTAGGGCAGGTGTACGTCTTTTGTGTTTTTTTAATCCTTCTTTTACCCAATCTGAAAGTCAACAAAAATCACTGATAAATTTTTTAGATAGCACAAAGATGCTTGGACTCATGAATGGTGAAGAAAACAGGACGTTAATATCAAAATAGAAAGTAAATACCAAAATAGGGAGTCAGAGTAAAAGTGTGACTGCGCTAAGTATAAAATCTAACATGTTGATGATCAACTCTTTAGCATAGGAGAGAAAGGTGTAACAAAATCTGAAGGCTGGAAGCTGAAGTGAGAAAAAGCAAAACTCAAAATAGAACACATTTTTAACAGCGAGGCCATTAGAAACAGTTAACCAAAAGTTTCAGTCAAAATTTTTGAAGTAAGTATTGGATGTTATTATAAAGGATATGCCCTAGTTCAGCCCAGAATTAATTCAAGGAAGTTCTGTGGTCTGTCATACCAAACCAGACTGGAATATTTTTCTCTGGACCAGACATGGAAACCTCCAAAGAGAAACATTCTACAGTCTCTTTGGTTAGGTACAATAAATCAAGAAAAAAATAAAGGCTTTTGATTTTATTAAGGTCTCTAGTGATTTATGCCTGATATTAATAACAAATCCATAGAAATTACACAAATGGTCTTGTTGTATCAGCACCTTCAGAAATTAGATTAGCAATATCCACCTAACGACAAGCTTGTCTTAATTTAGCTTTTTCCTGGCGACATTTGCAATTAAATAAATGAGGAGGTGAATGGGATTTAGAGAACTGAGTTTTCGACACCAGAAAATGTCTTTTTTTTATATATTGGTTACGAGGTCTTTTTTTATATTTAGGTAGCTATTAACAAGACTGGTAATAATCTGTAAGAAAATTAAAAAATTGTGAAAAAGATCAATCTTATTTTAGCTTTCTGCACCACAGAACCAAAAGATTTTCCCACCAGGCCCATAACTTCTATTTTATTGCAACCTACTTTTTCATTCCAGACAAGCAGAGATATATTTGGACCCGATTTTCTGACCATTGTAGCCATAAAGTTATTTGTCCTTAGGAAAAAAAAGGACAGACAACATAATAATGCCATTAGCTTAATACCATCTTAATGTCTTAAGTGTTTTTTTCTTAGGATGAAATTAACCCCGGTGCTACAATCAAACTCATTTGGAGAAAGTGCACTGTTCTTGCTAGAATCACTGCTTCTTGAAACTTCCATTAGTGATCTCATTCTTCTTCTGTAGCTATGTTCTACTTTAAATTACCGCAGTACGTCAAATGATGACCACGCATCCACCACATTCCCGAATGTTTTCTCTTCAGAGAAGTCTTGCAAAATTTAGCGGAGAATACAATAACTCTTCTCGAATTCCTTCCTCAAATGATTAATCCCTGATGGTTCTTTATTGTGTGTCTGGACCGACACCAGGTCAGAAAAGATTAGAGTTTTACTGCCCTCATATTTCAGGTCCTTATTTTAGTAGCTGCAGCCAGGATTCTTTCTCTTTCTCTTATATCAGAGTGTAGCAATTACAGTCCTCTCACATTACCCTGAAATGCTGTTCCCCTCATGGGCATCCTGTAATTTCTCTTCCCAAGCAGCACATCTTGCTGGATGAGAGCTCAGCCACACAGAGGTCTTCGAATAATTTGAAAAGTTTCGTTACTGTATTTTTTTCAGTTAGTTATTCAGCCCAATACATGTTTATAAAAGCATATGTGGAAAATGAGATGCTTTTGTACGCATCTGAGTAAAAAATATTTTTAATATGGAATTTTACAAACAGTATAATATTTGAAAATATATAATTTTTACCTTCCTCACCCAATTCCAGTCAAGCGGTAGCTGCAGAGGGAATTTGTTTTACAATGCAGGCACATCTCTGCCAATATCTTATGGCACAAAAACCCCAGTAGGTTTGTAATTTGCATAACATTACACATATTTGCATAAAATATTGCCCAGTTGTACTAAGAGCACCAGTTTCTCCCTAAGCCCCAATTAATTAATCTGTGTCCCTCCAGACCTACAGCAATTTATTATGCATTCTTAGTATAGCAACATAAATTAATTATATGCTTCCCAGCCCCACATCAATCATTTTGTGCCCTCCAGACAGCTTTGCACCTCTCCCAGCCCCACATCTGGTTGAAAACACACCCTCTTCTTTACCCGTAGCTTAAGAGGCCTCTGAGCAATTTTGCCAGTCAGCAGAGAGCCGTAGGAGCTCCCAGCTGCACCCCATCAAGGTCTGAAGTTTTGGGGATGGCAGGGTAAAACCTCAGCAGCCATACTGCTGTCTGTCCGAGAGCTGGGAGGGGAGGGTAGCGCAATTCATTTTTTGTCCCTTTTCCTTTTCTCCCATCCCTTTTTGTGAACTGAATAGAAATGCTCCCACGTTGCTGGTATTGACATGTATTCATTTGGTTTTGGTGTTATTTTGCTCCTGATCGCAGCACATTTGGTCCAAAAGTTTGGGCTCTGACAGTGCTGCATACTGAAGGTGTTGTGAGAGCAGCCCATTGACTTCACGCTCAGAAAAGGTGGGAGAATCTTAACTTTTCAGCTTGATCCACTTCCCCACATCCCACAGGCCCAGCTGCAGTCACACTTGAGAGCAAGAACTCCAGTCGGTCTCAAGTGATCCACACATTCAGACCAAAATCCAGACATTGGTTCGGGTTGGATGGCACTTGCTTAAGTGTAGGGAATGAAAATGTGAGGAGAGGGTGAAAGGATATACACAAAATGCAGAACATAAGTGACTGCTGGACAAAAATAGTGCATAAGGAATTCCTGGCTATTTTGCACTAACCTCTTAGAGAATTGTCTTGTTTATTTATTTCTTTCTTTATTGTTTATAGTCTATGTGAAACTACACCCTTTGCACTTGGGGGAAAGCAGATGTTCATGTCACATGTTTATCAGAATACTCTTGGACTAGATTACAAATTTGAGCTGGCAATCTTATTCAATGAGGTTTGCAGGAAAGGGGAGGCTTTCCAAAGATTTTCCTTTTTCCTTTACTATCAGTACAAAGGTCAAGCTCATGGTTGCAGGAAAGGTGTAGCGGGGAACTGAAACTATGGCTTCTTTCCCAGGGCACCTCTTGGCTGAGTAAGGTCAATACACCAAGGAGCAGCACGCAATCCTAACTGAAATATTTAACATTTTTCTTCTGTCTTTCCTCTTTACTTAGCTTCTAGAACAAGTTTAAATCCTTCTATATGGCATCCATTACTTGTATAGCATTTCTAGACCCCTTTAAGTGCACAGTACATCATCCTTCAGTTCTGTTCATTAAATTTAAAATGTGCTTGCCATAAAGTAGTTACGGATTTTAAGTTTGCAGGGGGAATATACCTACATTTTCCCTGAAACACTCTTTATATGTTGAATATTTATATCCATTTGTGTTTGTTCTGACATAAGAAGGGTAGGCCTGCCAAGTGTCCCCTTGTGACTATAAACTCAAGCTTTAAAAAAGGTAGCTTAGCTAAGTTTTTTATTAGCTGCGACCTATCACTGTTGCATTGTCCTTATGCCCCCAGGGCTGAATCAGCACCTTCAAAGCCTTCCTCTGTCCCTCACTGAGAGATGCATATTTCTTCCATGGATCCTCATGCAGCACAACAGGAAGAGGGCGATGTTTGGCCGTGACTTGCACAGCCAGGGCAGACCATGGAGTTGTTTTTAAAGAGCAGTGAAAGTATATACTAAAAACTATAGGCAACACAGTCTGATGGGGATGGGTGAGAACAAATATTTTTCTGCCTTAGCTTGGTACTCTGCCTCTTCTTTATCTCTCTTTACTCCTTACACACTGTCATAAAAACAGACACCTGAAATGTATATATGAAAATCCAGGTGTTCAGCTCCATTAATATTGTGCAGCTCAGTTACTGATTTTGCTAAATCTGCACCTTTCACAGAAAATTGATTGCTTATTTTCATTTTCAGAAAAAATAATACTTTTTTTTTCTGAGTCATCAAGTACTGTTTCATTGTTTTGCTACTAGATAGCATTCAGAGCTGTATTAAGAGCTGTATTAAGAATGTTTCCCCTTTTCTTCTCTGTGTGGTCCACTCCAGCATCAGTGATGGTCCTTCTTATTTTAAGAAGGAAAAACAACTTAAGTCGTATCTACCCTTGAATCACAACAATATAAACTGATCTTTTATTTCCCCTAGATTCCCCTCCAGGAAACTTATTTCACTTAATTGTAGGAGATTTCCGTAGAGTACATCTTTGCCTATAAACAATATTTAAAATCTGGCTTGTTCAGTATGTGGCTTGTGGATCACATCCAGTTGATGATGCTGAAATAGATGATCTACAAACTGAGACACAGTAGGACAAAAAAAAAAATAAAAAGTGTTTCTAGCTGAAGAGGCCTGTCTATTGTTTCTCTGTTTCTCTTGTAAGGCAAAAGCAGAGGAAGCCTTGCTGGCCGCTGGAGGCTTCCCTGAGATTCTTGCTTTGTGTGGAAACCAAACATGGTTTCCAAGAAAAGCAGTAAGAGACCAAACACAATGTGGGGAGCTGCTGGCAGATCATATCTGAAAATTGATCCTTTCCCTCCTGTGGCCATGTCTTGGAGAAGCTGGAGGAAAGCTAGGAGGGAAGCAGAGTTTCAGGCAGCCTGGGAGGCGAGGAAGAGACAGGAGGTATGTGGATTGCAGGGGAGTGAGGTGTGTGGGCTGGGGAAGATGGGCAGCTGTGCTTGGAGAAGAGTGGAGCAAAGAGAAACTGAAGAAACTGGGAGCCTGGGGCACTGAGACAGAGATGTGAATGCAGCGGGAGAATGGTGGCAAAAGTACAGGGATCTCAAATCTTGGTTTCTTTCCAGAATGGGAAATGGAGAAAAGCAAGACTGTCCTCAAGGAAGTGGTGGATTGAATTGATCACTGGGAGGTAACCGCAAAAGGAACTAGAGGATATTGCTGAAAACAGGCATGAAGTAGCAAATATTAGACCTATGATGAAAATGAGGGGGAAATAATTTGGATATGGTATGCTTTAGGAAAGGTAATTGAACATCTGGCAGGCTCTAACTACATCTCAATAGTGTTGTTATCTGCCCTTCTTTGTTGAGTTTCAGGCAATTGTTGGGATCCAGGACAACAGACATAAAGCTGAATAATGATAGGAAACACTTAAACCCTTTCAATCTAGGGATACTTCACTCTCAGAGAGATGTTAAGGATTCACAAGGTTGCTAAGATCCGTTTGAACACTCCTTGTCTTATTAAAACATGATAACTTCTTCCAAAAAACTCTCTGCTTTCACAGAGAGTGGACCTGACCTCCTTCTCTATTCTATATGAAGTCCGGTGATATTGCTGAAGGAGAGTACCACCAAAAAGTATATGGCCAATGTCTGGTGTTACTGTGCTCAATATTGCTCACAAATTGCACTAAATAATCTTGCTTCTCAGTTCAAGGTCTTATGAAATATCAGCAAGTGAGTGAAGATAAACTTTTTAACAGTGAAGAGAAGGTTGATGTGAGCAAAAAGGAAAGACTTTAAAAATTCATAACCTTGAGATTTCATTCTCCACTGAACACATCTGCCTTTAAATGATAGAGACACTCAACAGCCTTGCTATTTTGCTGAACTTCTGCTGCTTTGAGAGTTACTGTTGCTTTCGGACACTGAAATAGGCAGGGATTCAAAAAGCACTTATTCCCCACTACGCTTGGAAGGGTGCTCTACCTTGTCACATTAGATTTAAGCTTGTCCACGGTGATGCACACCTCTATGACCTGCAGGCATGATTACATGCTGCACCTATGAATGAAATCACCATGTAAAAATAAGTGCTCTAGCTCGTTCAGAGTTCATGAAGAGCCCATCACAGTGTGGGTCTGCTCTCTCTGCATGTTCCTCACAGAGAGGAGGCTTTGTCCTCATCAGGGCCTTCTTTATCACCATTTTCTTTTTTTAAGTAATTGGATCCTCCTGCAAATGTTAGAACTTGCTGAAGCAACAGGATGATTGGTTCAAGTGATGTGCATGTGTTTAGGAGGTGGGTGTTTCAAAGATTAGCTTAGGAACCTAGTTGGAGGGGAGATCTGCATGGCAGTGATTCTCCGACAGAGCAGAATGCAAATATCGCACCTTGGTCAGAGTATCCCATGGAATAACAGGATCACAAAATTGTTCTGACATCACATAGTCCAACCCCTGTGCTCAAGCATGCCTTCCAAATAATTGCTTTTTAGGGAGGAGGAGACAGGAACTTGGAGTTACTTGGAAAAAGGAAGATTGGTTCTATCAGTTATGTCTTTACTCCATAATACAGGTAAGGTAATTCCTTTGGCTATTCTTTTAATGGTGGCAAATAATATAGAAAATGAAATATATTTTCTGGGTATTTTGAAAATCTCAGCCACTGACTCTGAGTAAAGAATAGTTCAAAGTTTCTATCAAAATTAATCAACTCCAGGTCTTATTTGAAATACCTGCTACAGGAATCAAAGCAAAGAGGTTTGTAGCATTGCTTGACTGGTGAATCATTTCAACTGGGAAAAAAACACAAAATCTGCTACTTGTTCTAGATAATTAATGTTCTCTTTTAAAGTACAGCTAGAGCTGGTGATGAATTATGTTTATTTTCTGCATTTTAGTACGTGGGCTTTCTTAAAAAAAAATTTGTAATAGAAGGCATCTCTAGATCCCAAAACTCATTCACAAGAAGATCAAGCTTCCTTTCACGTCCACAGAATCTGTGAATGTGTTTTAGCGTTATGAAGTCAATCCCCTTAGCAAACCACATTTGATTTCAGGAAGTTCAATAATAAACCTGATTACGCCAAGCGCTCCCAAGTATTGCGTCATTTTACCCCACAAATGAAAAAATAAGTGTTTGAAATCACACAGGAACTGTAATCCCTTTTGCACACCTTTGTGGCTTTTCAGCCTTGGAATAGTTACACAATGTACTTCTTTAAGGCAGCAGTAAGGAAAGCACACACAAAAAAACCCCAAATGTACTCCTTGAAGCTTCCCTGAAAAATGTCTGAAGCCAGGAGCCCAGCTGCTGTGCACAGCCTCATCGCTCCTCATACGTGAAAGGATGCCACTGTCAGGTAGAGGCAATCTTGAAGGATGCAGTTGCAGTTAAATAGGGCAATGTAACTTTCAAAAGGTTTTCTGATGTGATTAGGCCAAAATAAGTATAATTAGGCCATCCATAAGAGTTAAAATGAATATTTGCCAAAGTAATTCCTGGTGAAATATCTTAATGCACCTCTACTGCCAACTGTGTCATTTGACTGTACTCGATTCAGATCTTTATTTAGATAAAAGCAGTTTCAGATTTTTTCATTCTTCGTGACCTTTATATCTCATTTGGTCTGAAAATTGACTACTGCTCAGCATATTTCTTCTATACTAAAAGCTATGACTCTGCAGGGCTTGTATTTAAAGGGTGCTAAAGAGCTGTTTCCTGGGAAGCAGGAAAAGGAGTTGCCAAACAAGCTTCTTACAGGCTGTTTTTACTGTAGCAGTTGATTTGGAATTTGTCAAATATTTTAGTAGGTAACTCGTTTGCACGTTTGTGGGGTAGAAGGAGGAGAACTTTACAGGTAAAGTTGTATTTGTCTGGGGTACTATTTTTTCATCTAAATGTTTAAACATGGATTTACAGAATATGGAGCAAGAGACCTACTTTATGTATTTTTGCATTGCTAAATGTTTACACAGAAGTGATTTTACCTGTGCAGGAACCACACTTGAACAAAAAAGTAGTATGCGTGGACTCAGTGTGCTTTATACCAAAATCTGTAGTTCTAATATCACACCATTTTTTTAGGTTATACCTCCACACAAACATTAACCCAGAAGACACTGCAGAAAGCTTCCTCTGAGAAGAGAAGCTACGATAAGAAATGGTTTTTGTGGTTTTTTAAATTGTAAAACACTGTCATTAAAGCTGAGGTTTTTCTGCAAAATTGAAACAGCTGCAATGAAACCTTCCCTTTAAAGGTCTTCTTGGATCTAGACACGTTCTCTGCCATCACCCCCATTCCCCGTGAAACAGGAGATGCACCCATTTTGGGGAAGAAAAAGAGACTTATGCTGCAAAGCAAAAAAGTCTGCTATTTAGGGCACTGACCTGGATTGAAGTCCCCAATCTGGCTGATACAAGAGAGACCTGAATCTGGCTTTCTCAATTTTCAAGTGAATGCCCTAATTACAAGGCTGTTAGCTTCTCTGCAGTCAGAATCACTCTGTTTTGTTAAAGAAAGTGTCAGATTCCCATTATAAATTTTGAAATGCAAACATTTTTTGCAATATTGAAATGGAATGACATGTTGATTTTCAGTCAATAGGAAAGAAAAAAAAAAAAGAAAAAAAACCAACAAAACCCCACAACATCAAATATGACAGAAAGGTAGCTAACAAAATTACTTGGTTACCTTTTCTACCATGACATTTCAATATAATTAATTAGAAGGTTTTAAGGGTACTTTTTGTTTTGTTTTGCTTTTGCGTGTGTGTGTGTTTGTTTTGTATTCCAGTTCAGCATTTAAATCAAGGACCATTAAAATACTATCCTGTTTTGAACTTCCATTTCTTGCAATAGATCAGTCAGGATCTTGAAGATGTAGGGTATCAGAAACAGATAGAAATCATCAGGTGTTAAACTGGAAAGGAGGAAAAGAATGTAAAAAGGAATTATCTTTTACTGCAGTTAAAACGTGTTTCTCAAGCCTGAGTTTTGTGCAGTGTCAACTTCAACTTCAGCTGCTGGATCTTATTGTGTGTTTGGTTGCAATGCCTTCTTGTTATATATTATTATATCCATATATAAATATAGAAAGACTCCATTTAGAAATGTTAAGGGGAAGAAACCAACTGCTCTGCTATAGAAACTTTCTCTGGTCCAAGTGCATCTACTGACTCCTCTTTGGGTACTTCCAGCGCTATATTCTACACCTTATAAATGAAATAAATTAGTTTAAGTGAGGGATGCATTGAAACAAATAGTATGAGATTCAAGTCATTAGTTTTTCTGTTGAGTTCAGTAGCACCTGGTGAATAATTATTACATCAAGATGGTGTCTGTGTGTTTGAGGATTTCATGTCTCCAGGTTGATTTGCAAACAGACACTGACACCCATGAGACCTTGTTTTTGCACCAAGAGATGGTCCTGAAAAAAAGCATCTTTTACTGGTTTATAATAACAAACTGCAGTAGTGGGACAGAAGAGAATCTTGTACATAAGACATTTTGCCATAGTCAGAGAATGAATCTGTATAGACAATTATAGTACACCTGAAGACCACCAGAATTCCCGCTCACACTGCTCCTGGAAAGGATAGAAAAGCCACCTGAGCCCAGACAGATTTTTAAATACTCGTGCCTTGCATTTGGAAGACATTGTGTTCTTTTAGTTCCCTAAAAATGACATTATAAAGGCTTGGGGGAGAAATATTTTGTTACTTAATCATGCATTTGACTTTGATGTGTCCATCTTCTTACCTGCTTTTCTAGTCAGGGATTATATTTACCTATTCCCATGAGGGAAAGTCTTTATCCCTGTTTCATCTCTTCTGAATCTTGGTTTTTCCTGATTTCTACCTTGTGGGACTCTAACGCTTCCTTTTTTTTCTTTTTTTTTTTTTTTTTTTTTAGTGAACAGAAGGAAGCAAAATTGAGGTACATATTTAGGGCTTGGGAGGGGGATTGTTATGTCTTCTTTTCTGTACCCCAGTTTTGACTCCAGTATATAGTCTTTCATATTAACGGTCTAAACATTAATAAACAGTTGAAGCCAGTAGTATTAGTAGTATTAGTCTAGAAATATAAACAATCACAGTTCAAAGTGAATTACTAATTTTAAGTAGAACTTACAAACCAGATGTTCAAGGGTCTTTTGTACAAGGAGGAATTTAATTATTTTTTTGGGTGAGGATCTGAACTAAGTTCTCTACTCAGGGTAAGTGTAAGCTGAAGACTTGTTAGTGTTCCTTGTCTCTCTGAAGCAACAGGTTTGATGGGCAGGTGAGGAGGGACAGTGCTTCTTTCCATCATTTATGTATAGGCATGTATAAGTCCATCATTTTTAACTTCTTTATAAAAAGTAACTGCAGCTCTGAGAGAAAAAAAAGTAAGTTCTTTTGGAGGACTAATAACAATAGCTGTCACCAGGAAATTAAGCAATACAGGTCTTATTGGCTCTCTTATGCTGGTCTCTTACTCATTTTATCAGTGAATAAGTTACTTTCCATCTTTTCTTGGTTGCTAAATACAGAGGGAGTGTAATATCACTTACAAAAAAAAAACCAAACATACTTTTTCCTTCTTATGAAATTGACTTTGCTAAAATTCCTTCTTGTCGTGTTACTGTTCTTTGTTGCTTAAGATTTTTTATATCTAGATATGAAGATAACCAAATTACACAGATATACAATTAGTATGTACGTTGTCTGTATTACTTTGTATGTATGTCTGTATATACATTGTATGTATGTACGTGTCTGTACAATACATTGTATGTATTACTTACATAATTCTATTACTTCTAATTCCATTACTTCAATTGCAAACCTAGGTGGCTAGAGGAAAGACTCATGAAACATGAAATACGAATGTATGAGAGGAAATAAGAAAAATGTCCCAGCCATACCCTGGTAGTATAAAGGATATTAATTCAGATCATGTTTTAAGTGGTGTTAATTTATTTTTACTAAGATGAAATGTTAAGTTGTTAAAAATGACTACAGACAGGACTTTGGCAGCTATGGAGGTTAATCAAAAGCTTCATATTTAACTTCACCTTAACTGAAATATTTGCAATAAATGTTTTTCTACATCTTCAGTTGTATGTTGTTCTCAGCTTCCTCCCGCACCCCAGAATAGCAGAACTGTATGGTGGAAACATATGCTAATGGTGCATTGGATGAGCATTATCGGTGGAATAGTTTCTTTAAATGCTTCTATACTTGCTTGACTATTGAGTTGCCTTTGCAAAAGTGTTGCCCTGGCTACTGCCCTTAGAACTTGATTAGCATTCCCTAGCACAACTGCTTCTGTTTACGTGGCATTTTTAACTCAGAATTTTGCTGATCTCTTTATATTTACGCAAAAAATATTCTAATAAAGTTTAAAAAAAATAGAGATTAGATAATAGGTAACATTTTAAGATAATGACATTTTAATTGCAGAATTACTAACTCTTGTAAATTAAGTTACATATCATACATAATTGTAAAGTGAATTAATTTATCATGATTAATGTTACAGTGAAAACCACATGAATTCATGATGACCAGCCACCTATTTTAGAATGTTTCCAAACTAAGGTAATATCACTGTGCCTATTAACTAATTCTGAATTACACTGTAACATCTAAAGAAGAGTAGGCTCATTAACAAGTGACTGAAAGCCAAATGAATTAGATACTAAATGTCTGGCCAAATGAGCGGCAAACCAATTTATTGAGAAAGGTCACTTTAAAAACTCAGTTACCTCTTTCAGGCCTCATCAACAGCATATGTATCATAGGTGTCCTGCTAAGCTATTGCATTAAATATTTCACACGCAGGATATTCTTACATTAGAGCTGGAAGAGTGCTTTCCTTTCCTGACAGGGGGAGGGTCTGCTGCTCAGGTCACTGATCCTGCTGTGTCCAGGGAACTTCTTGACTCAAATATCACCAAGTCTTCTCCTGAAGATCTTGTAACAGTGCTCTGCTGTCTGCATGATACCACAGATGTACAGCATGTGGTACAAAACATATTGTGTCTAGCACTGAAAAGTAACAGGGAAAGTATGTCCAACAGAGCAGAAGACATTTTCTGGCTCAAAGTTTTAATACCTGATAGCATGGGCTTCTACTCAAGTTGATATGTCCTATATTTTGGGCCAAGGGTGTAACAGTTAGCAAGCGAGGCTGTCTTTGCCTCATCCAGCTCCTCTGGTTAACTGAAACTCCTCCGTAAATGCATTAGAACATAGACAAGGATAAAATAGTCTTCTGCATTTCCTGATTTGGAAAAAGCAAATAAGCAAATCCTTTTAACTTTTAGAAGGATTCGTCCACTTAGAAGTAAGTTTTCTGTAACACAAAAAATTCACCTGGTCAGAATTGAGAAACTATATAATTAGTGAACTTTTAGGTGTTTTTCCAAATGACAGACTGTTTCTTCTTAAGTCACGTAGCAGGCCACGTCTTCACCATTGGATTATGCCAATAGTTATTAGCTAATAGTTATTTGCTAATAGTTATTAGAAAAACAGAGAATCTGAAGATACAGTGTTATCTAGCCTAAGGATATTGTAAGGTGGGAAAGCATCACAAGAGCTTGTCTAGTTACCCTTTCAGTCCTAAGGCAAGATTTGTAATACTGGATTATTCATGAGAGTTACTTTTAGGTCATTCTAACATAGTCTTAAATATCTTTAACGATTTGACAGAGTTAAGGGTGGGCAGCAGACGACTCTGAATCTTCTTGTCTGTGATTTGAACTCATGACTTCTTTTCCTTTCTACCATGGACAAAGAAAACAAAAACCACTTTTCTCTGCAACAGCCCTCTGCTGTTTGATGCCTGTTATTATCCTTTTCTTAATTTTCTCTTTAGAGGGGACAGGGTTTTTTTCCTGATATAGTCATGTTTTCTCAGCAGGAGTTGATTTGAATATGAACTACTTTCCCTTCCCTATGCATGATAACTCTCCCAAAGCACCAATTCCATTCTCCACCTGTAAAGTGTCTAGAACACAAAGAAAAGCCAGTTATTGATTAAAAATCAGGCTCTGTTCACCAGATTCTCAAAAAAACTACCATATCTTAAGTCAATATCCTATGAGCTTATGGTTGGATGAGGTGTGACGCAATAGAGTTCTGCTTCTCTTGGTCAGCCAACAGCTTTGGAAGGCTTTGTCCTTTGAAAACAGGACATCAGTTTATTTTTCATGTATGAAACTGTTTTCTTCTAGCCTATCAATCAACCAATATTCTCCCTAGTAGGAAAGCAGAGATATTCTGTTAATGATGCTCCCTACAATCTCAAACTTCACTTCCTTGGGGGCTAGGTCTGTCCTTGCCCTTTAGAAGAAGAACGTATGTACTCAACCTGTTCATTTTCACACATAGACCCTGTAAGAAAGGCAAGTATTGTTTTTGCAGAGGAGAAAAGCCGTTTCCATCAGAGGTGACATGATAAGGGAATGACTAAGACAAAGAGGCTCCAGCAAAGGCTTGTAGAACGTCTCTTATCGCACAGACAAAAGGACAAACTGCTTCATACTGGATTAGTGACTAGAAGGGTAGTCAAACATTTAACCAGGGCTAATGACATTGAGCAATTTTACCAAAAAAGAAAGAAATAAACTAGTCAGATAATCCCTTTAGGTGTAGCATAAGGAGAAGTAAACAGAGGCAGGACATCCGGGAAGGATTTTAGGCATTCTGGACAGACTGTGAACCCTGGAATACCTAACCAATGGGAAACAGGGGAGGGAAAATTCAGCCGGGGATTAGGAAATAAAAAGGTGTGTTTCAAGAACCGAAAGTGTGCCTACTTGCTAGGTCACCCGTTCTTGCAAGAATGTTCAAATAAAATGTGCTTCGCTTCGTATCGTTCACTGCCTGAGCTGTTGTTATTACATAAGGAGCGTTTCTCACAACCCCAACTGCAAAACGTTCAGAAATTACCACTTTGCAAGCTTCAGTCGTGCTGGTTATGCTACTGTAGCCAGAAGACTATTACGGTAGCAACTTGTTGATGATTTCAACCAGTCACCTCCAGTCTGAGCTCAAGAATAAGTATATTATGTCCTTCATGAAAGTTTATCAGTTCGGTGCACATAACTAAGGAGGTTGCTCAAATGTCTTAAATCTTTTCAAAAACAGATTGGAAAAATAGATTGAACTAGTGTTCACTTATCAAACTAAATACATATTTGAAAGCCTAGAAGTAAACATTGCTTACAACAGCCTTAAAACAAGCCTCAGACCAGAATTCACCAGAAAACAATTGCAAATGTGATGCCAGGTTTTAAAATTTTACTTTGTTCAGTACAAAAAGTTTAGAACTTTCAGTACAAAAGATACTGGCAGATCCTAGTTCAAATTTCTGCTTCTTTTGGGTGAAAGACAAGGCTCTTAAGTGCTCTGAGCAACCTGGTCTGGTTAAAGATGTCCCTGCTCATTGCAGTGAGGTTGACTAGGTGACCTTTAAAGTCCCTTCCAACCCAAACTACTCTATGATTCTGTGATTCTAAGATTTGATCTTTAATCAGTCTAAACAAGGCTCAGAGAAAAAAGCAGACCAGTCCTTGAACCTTTCAGATCTGCAGATGCACTTTCTCTGAGACCGTGTAACTAAAAACTCCCTTTAAATAAATCACGAAAAATATTCTCAATCAAAAATGTATTTGGATTAAATAACACTTTCTACAGCAGTGTTTATCTTATTTGACTGCAGCAGTTTCTTGGGTCACTTGCACTTGTTTTTATACTAGCGGGAGTTGTTCTAACATGTATAAATACAAAATCTTGAAAACAAGCTCTTGAGATATTTTTGTTGTTAAGTAAAACATTTTCCAGACATTGCTGAACAAGAGGATTTAAGCCAATTAGAACTAGAAGAATACCTCTTCTTCAACATCTCCTGAGCTCTGTTGACCCTGAGTAGCCAGAAAAGAAAAGGGCAAAACCTGATTTCTGCCAACAGTTATTGCAAGTTAATCATTAGAGCTTCTGGAAGAATAATCCAACATATTTTTTTCCACCATATAATTTTCTTCTTTTTGCTTTCCTCTCCTTAAGCTGTAAATGGTTGGTACTGCCTCTTTTTCTCCATATCTACCATCACCAATTTACAGTAAATTTTCAGTTTCTGAATGTTTAAAGGTCTGTGGAAACTACGTACAAGGGACTTCCTGCTCAATTTAGATTGAAACACATGTAAATATCTATACAAGATATGTAGTATTTCTGAAAAGAAAGGGAAACTTGAATTTCTTTCCACAAGAACCCATCATCCTTTATCAGAGTGGCAGTTTTTCTGTGCTGTTCCTGGAGCTAGTGCCAGTCTATAATTAGTTACTTCCTTGCAGCTGCAGCAATGGATGTGCACTTTCAGTACGCAGATGTAGACGGACAGCTCGGTCAATACCAGGCTCTCCCTTTGAGTGCTGGGCTCTCCAGCGCGAGGAAGGGCCGCGCTTGTCATGCAGGTAAATAACAGAGCGAGCTGTCTGCCATGATAGATACAGACTTGGACATCTGCTCCTTCCCATTAATCAGTCAGGGGGACTGATAGGGAAATTTGTGACAGGCCAGTTGATGGTTGAGGGAAGGTGAAAGCGAGTTCTGCAGTCTGAAATATGCTGACTCTGTTTCAGACAGAGAGAGAGAGAGAAAAATACACCAAATTCTTTGATAGATGCAGGGAAAGAAAATACGGGGATATCTTCAAATGTTTCCAGTTTCAAGGTTTTCAGCAACTTCTAATAGTTCTGTTTGGAGGTGAGGCTGTTCCCCAAGGCAAATACCAGCACTGTCTAGGAAACAGAGGTTTGAAACTCTGCCCACCAGTTTATAATGTGAATTTCCTCAGTCACTTCCAGTTGACTTTCGTTGCTTGCCAAAGTTTCTCAGAGCTATTTTCTTAGAGTGCATTGTATAAGGCACATACATTGTGCATTTGGTGTACTTTAAAGGGAAGTATGGTGCAGTATAAAGTCCTAGGAGTCCTCAGATAGCAAAGCTATGACTGCTACAGGTTTCTCTCCTTTGTGTGATTGTCCATAAGTATATTTGGACATGCAGGGGGTTATACAGATTTACAGCGTGTTCAGGTGGAATCAGTTCACCTGAAGTGGTTTCCAGAGAAAGGATACTCACGTTTGTTTTTTTTCCCAGGGCTATAGAAGGTATAAAAACCGAGGAGACATGTAATTTGCTGCTTTTTATTCACTGTTAGACGTGGAGGTGGTGGTATTTGATTTGAAGTTTTCTGGTTTGTCATCATCATAGCATTTATTGTTTATGGGGATAGCCAAAAACCAGTGGGTTTCCACTGAAACCTACTAAATTTAAAGTCCAGAGAAGCCTGTGAGGATTCTCCCATTTATGGCCACATTCCCACTGGGGTGGGAGGAATGTTGTTTTTTAACTTGGCTGATGACAGCGCACAGTCTGAAGTGCTACTTCTCTAGCACTGATGCTGATACTTCTGAGGAAGCGTACAGAGGGAAATGGTCTTTGACTAAGAACTCCATGTTAGATCCAGATGTACTGCATATAATGCCTTTCAAATACAATAGACACTAATTTGTTGTTCTCTTTGGCACTCCTAAAGGCAGATTTGTCCAGCTCTAGATCTGCATCTATTTCCCTGACCAATGGTGAGCCTGCACCCTATCTCTTACCATCCCATGCCTATATTCTGCATGGCTTCCTATGCCTTCACTTCTCAAAGCCTCTGTTATCATATCAGGCCTAAATTTACTGATGCTGCATCATTACATTTGAGTCCTAGGTATCTCATTCTACACAGAGTAACTACTTCTTACCCACAACTGTATAAAACTGTAGTCCTACAATATAAAAATAAACAAAAGTAAAAAAAACTCAGTACCTTCAAATTAAAATTTTTATTACAAATCATGTGGAATTTGGGAATATACAGAAATACTACCTTTTCTCTTTTGCTGTCAAGGAGGTTATAATTTACAGTCCACTCTCCTGTGTTACTGTCTAGAGTTGAGTCCTACTGAAGACACACTGGAACTGAAGGCTTAAAGGAAGGGATTTCATTTGTTCTCTTATAAAATATGCATTTGGAACGGAGGGAGGGACATGTCCATGCCCAAACCAAAACTCTTTCAGGGCATGACTGTGCGCAAACCAGAACATAAATATATGCATGGACAACAAATCTCAAAGAAGTGTTATTTAAGGTAAGCAACCTTTCTGTATGCTGATGCTCTAAAGGAGTCTACTAAGAATTTAATCACGTACTCACTTTTCATCATAATAAGCTCCCTCTTGGCAGAGCGACTCTGCCCACAACAGCCTTAGGCATGGAAGCTGCATTCTTTTTGCCTGGTGGAGCAAGCCGGATTTTGTATGTTGCTACTGGGGAAGTGTTAAAATGAATCTAAGCCATGCACAGAAAGCTTCTTATAGGCACAAGTAGCTGCATGGCCTATTAATGCATGTAAAGTTCCAATCATAAAACCTATGTATTTTTTAATCTTAAAAGTAATATTTAAGGAAGTGCCAACTGATATCATTTTGCTAATGGCATTATAAGGAAGTCTTATTTTGGTAGGCAGGAGGAAAAACATTTCCCAAATTTCAGAAGGCTTTTCCACATCACGCTGTACCCCCACTGTCTCTTACCCCTGTCTCCAAATTTAGGAGACTTTAGAAAAGGGATCTTTTTTGGGATATTGAAATTTTGTCTATATCAGGATGCAGTTTGGCAAAACAGAAATTGACCAGTAATCAAAGCAGTTGGCACTGTAATTCCTATAGTTTCCCTGTATGTGATTTGGGGACGTATTCCAGCCAAGATTTAGTTTGGCATTGGCAACGCATGATTGAAGACGTCTGAAGTACCTCTCTGGTTCAGGTTCTGTCCTCATTAGGTATGGGAGAACATTTGGTGCATGCTTGGAGCAGAGTTCCTATTTTAGCTTAGTCCAAAAGAGACCTGGTTATCATGAACGAAAAAACAGTCTGTGAACTGAGCCAGCGCATGGTAAGTGGGGACACTCAGGGGTTTCACGCTGAAACCATATCACTCTACCGAATGTAGCTGTGGCCAGAAATGCTCTGCACTGTAGACGATAACAAGGCCTAAATTTTAAAGCAGAACCAAAAGTGTATTTTCACCATCCTAATGTTCGGTCACTTGATTTTTATTTATTTTTTTTTTTTTTAATAGGGTATAGGGAAGTTGGGGTGGTGTTCTCTGAGGCTCCCCAAGCAGCATCCTGTGCTGGTGCAGAGGACTTAGGCTACCTAAACATTCAGTTCAAGAAAGCTTCACCTGCTGCAAGCTTACTGCTTCCTAACAGCTCATTTGTCAGAAAAGCTCATGCTCAGCTTATTAGCAGCCCATTTTTACGGTCATTATCCATGCTTCCACAACATCTGGCTAAGTATTGTACTCCAGATTGCGGCTGTTCTGGGAAGTAGTTTCAGCGACTTGAAAAGGGTGTTTAAGTCATGCTTATAATCCTCCCTCTGCGTCTTTTCAGTGGGGTGATTCTGGGGAAGAGGACTGTCTCTCTTCTACCTTTTGTATGCCCTTAATAGACTCTGAACTACTCTGAGTAAGAACCATCATTTTATTTATTCCTGTAGTCTAGCTGAGTGGGTAGTCAACCTCAGATGAATATTAATTGTTGTAAGAACTACTCAGCCATATAGTTGTCCCTTTCTGAACTATTGTCTCTGCGTAAGTGGTTTTGTAGTGCCTTAGATGATCTTGTAATGAACTGGAAAGTTTTTATTCATCAGTGTGTGTTCTTCATGCATGCCGTGGTTGGCAAATAACTTCCTCTTGTAGAAAATCTTCTGCAGAATTAGGACCATGCCCAAAGTTTAATTCCAGAAAAAAAGTTTCCCAGGACTTCTGGATATCAATTCCATATCATTGATTTAGATTTATCTTTTAAATGCAAATTAGATAAAAGCATTGTGTAAATTTTGAACATTTTTTTTCATTCCAGTAAAACATTATCCTAATTTTCTGGATTCTGTGAATACATATCCTTTCCTACATCTATTTACTATAATTTAACCTATCTTTTGTTCTCATTTAAAGCCTTTTCTCCTTTTTTTTTTAATAAAGTAGATAGAATGTTCAGTTATACAGGTAGTAAAATACCCATCTGCTTGTTAGGATTTCCAAACTGACCAGTAATGTTTTGTCATTTCTCACCCTTCCATTCTTGGAAACGGTCTTCCTACAAATGACAGTACAGCAGCAAAAATGTGATTGAAGTCACTCGACTCACAGAACATACCCCGGTCTACCAGCGAGATGCATCTGAACCGTCCAAACACTAAACAACTGCCAATTGAGGCACTGATTGGCACAGCGAGCAACGATTTCTGCCCAACCTGCTTTCTGACAGCCACAAACTAGTTTTCTTCTCTTGATTCTGTAGCCTTCCTTGTCGTCTTGCTTACTGAACTTTGGGCTGTACATAACAGCTGACAGGTGTTTTCCCAGGGGTAATAAAAATGCCCTGGCTCAGGCATTATCTGACAGTTTTCAGGGCTTCCTGTACCAAGCGACTGATAGATAGGCTATAAGACAAGTAGGCAAACAGTTACACTTGGCACAATTGCAGGCTTTCTGGAGGGAAAGAAACAGTCAATCTCACAATTGTAGTCTGCCTGACACTACCCAACTATTTGCAAAGTGCATTCGGGGAGTTCAGACAAGGAATGGGGTTGACTGACAAAAGCTAAACATAAAAGGCTAAATGTCAGCCTCTTTGCGGTGGCTCTGGAAGAGCCTGGCAGACAAGTGAAGTCTGGAATGCAGAATAACAGCGGAATGATGAGCGGCAGAAAGCAGGATGGCGATAGTGCTGCAAAGGGTTATTTTTTAAAAAAAAATGATACTAGCTTTAATCAGTACTGCTTTTAAAATCAGCCATTAAATTAACTGCTATTATTAACAGTGTTGAATTTTATTAAAAGCATAAAGAACTTTTTGAACTGTTACAGAATAGGACCTATAAAATTGGTTCTCCCCTACTGAAGTTTTTTCAGCCTTTTTTAAACTAAGGAAAGGTGATTTCAATGGCAGTTCAGTGTTAGAAGAAAACTAACTGCATGAGTGGGCCACATTTTATAGCAGTATGCAGGAAAATGCATAAGGGATGTGATATATTCACGAATCTTACTGCTCAATCTCCCACAGTACACTTACATACCCAAATTGGTGACATCTGCATAGAAATATAAAGTGGGTGGAAAATTGCCTAAACTGCCAGGTTCAAAGTGGTACAAAGTCGTCCAGCTAGGGCTTGGTGGTGTATCTCAGGAATCAAGAGTGTTCATGCTTTTATTTTTGACCCAGATGATGGAGTGGAGTGCTCTCTCAGCAAGCTTGCAGATGGCACCAAACTGGTGATCTGGGGTGGTTGATATACTGGTGGCCAGGGCTGCTATTCTGATGGACCTTGACATCAAAGAGACATGACCTGGCAGGAACCTCATGACATTCAACAAAAGGGACAATGAAATCCTGTATCCTGTACCAGTATATACCTACACAATAGCACAGGCCAACTGGATAGAGAACAGCTTCCAGAGAAATGATTTAGAGGTCCTCATGACTAAATTGTGCCTCTGTGGCAAAGGCGGCTGGTGGCGTACTGGGCTGTACTAGGGAAAGTGTAGGCAGCAGGCAGAAGGAAGGTCTTTTTCCTTTCTATCTGGCATTTATGAGATGGCATCTGGAGTACTGTTTGGGTCCAGTTTGGTGCTTTCTGGTGCAAGAAAGATATTGACGTACTGAAGAGTGCCTAGTGAAAGGCCACCAGGAAAGTCACGGGCACATAGCATACATGACAGCACAAAGCGTACAAAAAGAGATGGAGAAAGCTGTATTTGTTCAGCCTGAAAAGAAAGTTCAGGGAGATCTTATTCAGCTACCTAATGGGAGGGCAGACAGAGAAGACAAAGCCATTCTCTTCCCAGAGACTCACACAGAGGAGAGGCAATGGACACAAGTTTCCACATCAGAAATCGTGACCAGATATCAGGGAAAAACACCATGAAAGTAAAAAACAACCATGGAATAGGTTGTCCAGAGAGATGTGAGTTCTCCTTCTTTGGAGATATTCAAAACTTGACTGAACAAGGCCGCAAACAACCTAAACTAGTTTTCCTTTCTTTAACTAGAGTAAAGGACTAGATAACCTCAAGAGGTTCCTTTTAGCCTTAATTATTCCAAGAGTTTATATAACCATCAAAAGTGGTGACAAAAAATAAGGAAGAATTCATTAGGAGAATAGGAAAAATTCTTTAAAATATTAAAGACATTTCCTTTGTTTCACTAATCTCTAAAGAAAAAAAAAAAAAACAAAAACAAACAACAAAAAAAAACCACCACAAAACTTCCATCTTTCAGAACTTTGAGTTATTTCCAGTGCAGCAAAGGACAGCTTCAAGGACAGCTTCAATTTCCATGAGAATGTCTACAGTTAAAATATACACATATAAAAGTAGAAGATCAATGCTATAGTAGCAGAAAACATCCTCAGTCTAAGGTGCAAGTACAGTTAGATGAAATCTAAAAAAGTTTAGAGTTCCAGTAATTCTTTTCCTTTGTACAGGATAATTTTAGGGAAAATGAGGGAAGATTTGCCCAGCAGATTGCTTTTCAGTGAAGAGCACATGCTTTACAAAAGCTCATCACTGAACTGTAGGTACCTAGGAATTTGCGTTGGGACAAGCCGTCTGCTTTCCTACTGCTTGTGTTTGCTGTGTCTGTGGGTTGGAGAAAGGAGTGAGGTAAATCTCTGGGTACTTTCTCCATACTACTGGGAGGAGGATAACAGCATCACAGATATTTTTAATTGACGTGATCAAAGCTGAAACGGCAATCTGGTTTTCTCTTAATTTCAACAGAAAGACAAACACATCAGGGAAATGGCTTCCCTCAGGCTCGGTATGCCCATAGGCATATGCATCTTGGCATTAAAAGTGTACCTAGACACTTTAAGAGATTTCAATGCTTAACAGAGGTGTTTTATGATTGTAATGTAAGTTGTTGGGCTGGTTCTCAGAAGCTTTAAGCAGAAGCGTTGGTGCCAATATCAACAGCTCTAGTAATTGGAACACAAATACCCTTTCTTTCTTATTTCATTTTCAGGTTTTAATTTTTATCCACACTCCTGTAACAGTTGCTTTAGTATTATTTTCAAATATTTTCATATAATTTATTGAGCTGTTCTTTAGGTTGAAAAAGTGTTTATATTAAACGTAACAACAAGAAAAGGGTAAAAATTAAAATAAGAAATTAACACCTGTATGATTAATAATTTAGAGTTTTGGTCCTTAAAAGAATAAACCTTACTCATTATAATAATCCCATGAGTTTCAGTGATTTTAACTAGGAGCAGGAGATGGTAGTATCAAACCTTGAAAGTATGGTATAATCCTACAATTTGAGATAAGACACAATTTGAAGGGTTTTAAATTGGTAGTGTGGTTTCTGGGATGGAGAACAGCAGCACTTCACTTAATCATAGAATCATAGAATCATTTATGTTGGAAAAGACCCTTGGGATCATCGAGTCCAACCATCAACCCCACTCTACAGAGTTCTCCCGTACACCATATCCCCCAACACCACATCTAAATGACTCCTAAAACACATTCAGGGATGGTGACTCCACCACCTCCCTGGGCAGCCTATTCCAGTGTCTGACCACTCTTTCTGTGAAGAATTTTTTCCTAATGTCCAGCCTAAACCTACCCTGCTGCAGCTTGAACCCATTCCCTCTTGTCCTATCACTAATTACCTGTGAGAAGAGACCAGCACCAACCTCTCTCCAATGTCCTTTCAAGTAGTTGTAGAGAGTGATGAGGTCTCCCCTCAGCCTCCTCTTCCTCAAACTAAACAGTCCCAGCTCCTTCAATTGCTCCTCATAAGATTTATTCTCCAGGCCCTTCACCAGCTTCGTGACAGTGTGAATATCTAATACTTGGCTCACTATTGAACTTTAAGATAAGAATGAGGAATTCCGCTGGTTATCGTTCCCCAAAGAAGTTCCATTTGCAGTTGGAATTTAAAATCAATTTTCTGAGAAGTCACAGCTTTACCTGTTAATTAGATTTCATAAGATGTACTTTTAAAAAAAATTACCTTTGTTTTTATCTCTTTCATTGTTTTATTATGGATTAACTAAAGCTTGTTAAATGCCCATGGAATTTAAATTCTATAGAGAAAAAGTGAAGGTTTATTATTATGCTAAATACAAATCATGGCTGCATCTAGCTAAAGGTAGAAATGGTCTGAATTACTGGCTTGTCCTTAAATTGTATATTTTAGGTAGCCTAATCTGATCTGAACAAGTTCTCTTGCAGGCCAGTTTTTGTATTGTTATGCTGGTTTCTCATCATTAATGAGAGTGACGTACTAATACAAGTATATACAGAGTCAGACCTAATAGAATAATATATATTTAAAAGTAAAGGTAAGAATTTTAAATGAATATTCGATGAGCTCCAAACACAACCATGCTGAACGTGTTTCCTGAAGGTCTCTCCCTATTCTACGTGCAGATATTTTGACCACTAATACTTCATCAGGACTCTTGGCGCTGAAAGTGAATTTATGCACTTTGGGAAGCAGGGAAAGAGTGGGAGCTGCTTAAAAAGTAAGCATTGCATATGTTAAGTTCAGGATTCTAGTTTAACCAAAAATTAAATATGTTCTTTTTAACATCTAGTATTTTACACTGTAAGCTGATAGGAAAAGGAAAGAAGTCCCAGCAGTCTATGCTACCCATAAGAAAAGATATACAGAAGATAGTGGGAGAATTTAAGAAAGCCCATCAGTTATTAACTTAATAGCTACAATTAGAAATAATACTGAATTATGAAACTGAGTAGTCTGAGGCTCAAGTGGGAGATAAAAAGCTTGTGTTAGTAGCTATTAAATAACAGAATTCTGAAGGAAACGTAAATGTTATATATATTGAAACAATAATTGAATTTAAAATCTAATCTCAGCTGAGAGTGGCCAGTGTGTATAGATTAATGAATGATTTCAAACCATGGACAAAGGTGAAATGCACTTATTGTAATTGTCACTTACCTCAGGTCAAGTAGGAAAAACCCTTTTATCACATTAATATTAGTAAAGAAAATGTTTGTTTGAGCCATAATATTTAAATATTTTTCATTTTCATGACTTAAAGTTCACAGAATAAAATGATGTCTATAAAAATCTCAGTTTACACATATTTCTGCATATTTTACCTTTTTATTTTAGTTTGGTCAGAGTAGTAGTTACTTTTAGCTTGTGTTGAAAATCAAGAAGATGGAGTATGTGGGGAAGATATGGGAGGAGGGTGACAGGGTTCTGTAATGTTAATGACTTGTAAGGGCGAACTCATCCTTCTCTGAGATTCAGATCTTTGGCAAGCTTTGAATGATTATGGTATTACAGATATGCTGTTAGTATATCATTAATTAATCATATATTTAATTTGGGCTAGAAGGAAAAAAAATTGTGCATTTACCTCTGTCATTTAATAATACTTTAAGTCATTATATGGTTTGAGTTTGATTTTTTTTTTTTTAATCAATGTTTTTAACAAAAATTTTTATATCTCTTTCATATGAGAGTTTTTCATCTTGGTAAGACTTCCAGGTAGGTTGTGGCACTTGCAGAAGATGAGCTAATGCTGTCCTCTGCCCAGTCTTGCTTGCCTTAAAATTGTTTTCCTCTTCCAACTTCTGATCTTATTTTAAGTACCTTGGTGCTGCTGCTGTCTTCCCTCTCCTGCACACAGGGACCAAAAAAACCCATCTGTTTCCCAGCTGCAGGGCTATGAGTTTGGAGTCCAGCCTTTCCTCACTGTCTTCAGGACTCTGCTCTCTTGACGGAAGATTCTGTAGTTTTGTCTCATCCTGATAATTTATACCTCGCATTGTGCTGTCACCCTCACTATAACTATTTCTATAAGTTTAGAGCTGGCAGCTAAAAAAAAGTATGCCAATTAATGTTCAGTATTCTAAAAATTTTATTCTGGGAAAACACCATCGTAGATATATATTATAAGCATATTTCTTGGAGAAGGGAAGTAATTGTGCTCTTCCAGTGAGCAGAAAACTGTTGCAATTCAAGTAAATGCTGTTTGTGATTTTGTATCATAAACTAGCAAAAAGACTTTACTGTGAAAACAACATATCATATCATAGAATGGTTTGGCTTGGAAGGGACTTTAAAGATCATCGTGTTCCAACCCCCCTGCCATGGGCAGGGACACCTCCCACTTGATCAGGTTGCTCAAAGCCCCATCCAACCTGACCTTGAACAATTCCAGGAATGGGGCACCCACAAGCCCTCTGGGCGACCTGGTCCTGTGTTTCACCACCCCCACAGTAAAGAATTTCTTCCTAATCAAAATCTTCCCTCTTTCAGTTTAAAACCATTACCCCTCATCCTGTCACTACACTCCCTGATAAAGAGTCCCTCCCCATCTTCCCTGTAGGTCCCCTTTGGGTACTGGAAGGCTGCTATAAGGTCTCCCCAGAGCCTTCTCTTCTTCAGGCTGAACAACCCCAATTCTCTCAGCCTGTCTTCATAGGAGAGGTGCTCCAGCCCTCTGGTCATCTTCATGGTCCTCCTCTGGACCTGCTCCAACAGGTCTATGTCCTTCTAATGTTGGGAGCCCCAGAGCTGGACGGAGTACTCCAGGTACTCTAGGCTCTAATGGGGCACAATAGAGGGGCAGAATCCCCTCCCTTGTCCTGCTGGCCACACTTCTTTCGATGTAGCCCAGGATGCAGTTGGGTTTGTGGGCTGCAAGTGCACATTGCTGGGTCACGTTGAGCTTCTCAACAACCAACACACCCAAGTCTTTTTCCTCAGGGCTGCTCTCAATCCTTTGTCCGCCCAGCCTGTATTTGCTGAGGGTGCACTCAATCCCCCAGTCCATGTCACTGACAAAGATGTTAAACAGCACCAATCCCAGTACTGACTGCTGAGGAACACCACTTATCACTGGCCTCCACTTGGACAACAAGCCGTTGACTGTAACCAAAGGGTTACTGGATTGAGTGCAACAATCCAGCCAATTCCTTATCCACCTTTTGATGGTCCATCCATCAAATACATGTCTTTCCAATTTAGAGACAAAGATGTCGCATGGGATAGCGTCAAATGCTTTGCTTCAAGTCCAGGTAGATGATGTCAGTTGCTCTTCCCTTATCCACCAACACTGTAAGGCCATCGTAGAAGGCCACCAACTTTGTCTGACACAATTTGCCCTTAGTGAAGCCATGTTAGCTGTCACCAATCACCTCTTTATTTTCCATGTGCCTTAGGATGGTTTCCAGGAGGATCTGCTCCATGATCTTGCCGGGCACAAAGGTGAGACTGATTGGCCTGTAGTTCCCCAGGTCTTCCTTTTTTCCCTTTTTAAGGATGGGAGTTATGTTTCCCCTTTTCCAGTCAGCAAGAACTTTACCAGACTGCCACAACTTCTCAAATATGATGGATAGTGGCTTAGCAACTTCATCCACCAGTTCCCTCAGGACCCACAGATGCATCTCATCAGGTCTCTGATCCTGAAATCAGATTAATTAGTAGTGATACCTCTATAAGAAAATAGTGTTTATACAATGCTTTGCCTCAGTGTATGTTACAACTAAAGCTACTTCTCTGTTTTATAGTAAAAAAGAGAGAAAACACATGGCCATTTTTCTGTTACTTTCCAGTAAATCTATCTGCTTGGTAGGGACGATCTCATCAGTATTATTTCAGTGTACAGTCCTTTAGGCAGTGCTTGGTGAATTGTTGTGCAGGTGTTTCACCTCATAAGCCTTGATTCAAAGGATGAAGGCCTCTAAAGTATAAGGGTACAGTAGCATGCTACTGCATTCAGTATTACTGCATTCATAAATGTTCCAGTTAAAAAAACATGAGAGGGTTGGTGTTTTGTTGTTTGGGTTTTTTTCCCCATTTATTATTTCATTGTTTGGTTGATAGGTTGGGTTTTTTTAAGTAAGCATATATACAGTCATTAGTTCTTACGAAGAAAAAGGAGAGTAAAAGAATGACATTCTGATGACCTGTAAGACTATAGGTGGTAGTGCTAAGTAAAATATTAATATTTCAAAATTATACAAATTGACCACCACTATCACAAGGTCAATGAGAAGAACAAGAAATGTATAAAGATGTCACAGTGCTGTTCTTGTTTTTAGAATGACACGATCTAGTACAAAATCAGCATAGAAGAAGGAGCTTTTGGATGATATAATTCCCAGACTGTAAGGGTAGTACACAGAATAGATGTTATTTTTGAAAGTGAAAGGGATATGTAGAGCAGCCTTTCCTTGCAACATAGACAAATCAGAATTGCTGAATATCTTCCAGAAGAAGAAGAAACGATCAGTTAAAATGTTCAATCCTAAGTTATTTTGCCTGTGTATGAGTCTTTTTTTGTTCTTCTTTCCTTTTTTTTTTTTTTTTTCCTCTTCAAGAAGACCACGTTAGACTTCTAAGAAGAAGACATAGTATTAAATATTAGGTCTGGAGCGCAAACCAAACATAAGCCTTCAGTACGTGACCCTGCAAACCATTGTAGGAAAGCTGAAGCATAAACACACTTATTGCAGAAATTGATAGGGAAAGATGGACAGTCCTGCAATGTCACTGTCCTGATAGTGATAAATTGGCATTTCATTTGGAAAAATAGTAGATCCTCTCGTTCCTCCTTTCTTTCCTATTCACTATTTTCATCTTCTCCAGAAAGTAGCAGATCAAGACATTGTTGGTGAGAAATAAGAACGGATCTGGACAATGGGGTAAGTGACCAGAGTCACAGGCCCAGGTACGCAGACCCTCATCTGAACTGCAAACGCAGAGCTGGCTGATCATTTTACAGACATGCTAACTGTCCACCACAATCTTCACAAAGTACGCAGTGCCAATGAGTAGTCCTTTGATATCAAATCTAGCTATTCATCACGTGCATGCAGGGACTAAGAATTTCTCAGTGCCTGGAGGTGGTAAGACCCATCTCAACCCAACCTCTGGTGACAGGCAGCTCTTTACCTAGTCTTCTTTTAAGAGAAGGCTCTAGCCAGACCTTATCTGGAGCACTCTGGACAATAACTTTTCAAATGTTTGGTTGAGTGTAGCTGTATTGCCACTGGACAGAAAAACAGGGTGGTTGAGCCACCACTGTGAGGGATAAAATGATCTTGAGTATACTGTCTTCCTGTCTCCCCAGTGTGTTCTCTGACAGGAGCAACAGGGGATGTGAGGCAGATATTTTTTTGAGGGCATAACTGACAGTTTTGAAAGTCATATTCATACCAAGCCGAAAGAATTTGAAGGTGTTCTTGTACAACATATACTTTTGGGGATATATTTGTGTGAAAATATCACTTCAAGCAAATCTTGCTGCAGCAAGGGTACAGGCCATTGAGACTGCTCAATCACATGGGACCCCCACCAATCCCTGCTCCCTTGTAACTCCAAGTCCATATCCATTGCAAGAAATAGTAGAAAATGTCACAGTGAAGTTTATGGTGTCAGTCAATGGCAAAATGTCCAACTGTTTAAAAAGCTGTGTTCACCATCTTGTAAGAGAGACTAATCTTTCCCTCTTAGACAGAAAGCTAGAAGTCATAAAGAAGTCCTTGGAGAAAAGGCAAGTCTAAAAACCTTAAAAATACATAGAGAATCTTGAAGCCTCAGAGGGAGGTCTGCAGTAAACCTCAATAAAATCAATCTATACAACTCCTCTTATTTCCACGAAACAAAATCACTCTGACTGTGCAGGTCAGGTGCTGCTGAGTTTGAATCAAAAAAATAGAAGGAGGGAAAAGAGGGGAAGGCAGTAATTCATCAGCAGCCATGTTTACATCTAGGGTACAGTGCTAATTTTTTCTTCTTAATTTTGCTCTTGGAAAGTCTTGAAAGTGCCACGCTGGGTAAAATGGGACAAAACCAGGACGAATATGCTGACTTCTTTCCCCAAAGCTGAACATCTGCTAGGCTATGGCACATGTTTTTGGCTGTCATAAGAGACGCTTCCTTGTGACTAGACCATTTATCTCTGGGACTCCTCTATTGGACCTCAAAGATGTGACAAATGTGAAAGAGAGCTTTCCAATTTTTTTCTCACCGGTGCCTGATCCAAACAAAAATCTCCAAGTTCCTTAAGTGCTGGGCTCTATAAAATCATCATCCTCATCTTACCCTTCTTCAGAGTGAAGCAAGCATTATCTATAACGCCCCCCCTCCTTGGCTACGGGCAGTGGGTGGGTACCACGAGCTGCAGACTTCACTTCACTGTCTCCATACAGCCCTTTCATCTGTTCATCACATTGCTATAGGTGATAAAAACCAGCAGCACAAGTGAAGGTGAGAAGGAAATATATCCCCTAGCTGGTGGCAGGATTCTTCTAGTCTTTAGTAAATGTAAATATGTACATTCTCAACAACATGGAACATTTTAATGAACATACTCATAGTAAAGACGATGTTTTGCATCTGTGCTTGAGACAAAATAATTACATTTATAGAACTGCTACCCAAATGTGCTATAAAAATGCCAACAGAAAAAAAAAAAACCTTTATGCTGGATTGTTATTGAAACCACGTCTGTTTTGATAAGAGAGGGTCCAGTGGCCCTACTGTGATAATGTTACACGGCACGCTTATAATGCGAGTGTTAAAGGGATTAAAACAACCAAGCATGCATGCCGTGTTTCATAAAATATTAAAAAGTCACATATTTGCATATTATACAGCTGGTTGCAAAGCCATCAATCATCGTATTATCTGTACATTGAGACTGATAAATGGTTTTCGTTCTAATGAGAGAATCTAATCACATGGAGAAATGAAGAGGGCATGCAGCATAAAAGCTTTGGCTCCAAAAGCTATAGATTATTATTAATATTATACATTTCTCTGGTTTGGAAACTTCTTCTCTTCATTTGTACACATGCCTTTCTACATTCATGACTTTGAGAAAAGGTCAGGTCATTAATTTTTTTATTCTTAATAAAACGGCACTGGAAAAGCAGGAAAAGGTTAAAAATATTAAGCAACCTGGAATCAGCTTATGTGAATTTCTCTGAATTATCCAGGACAGATAATTTATTTTTCATCCCTAATAATGTGGCAGCAGAAAAGCAGACAAAGGTTAAAAATAGGAAGGTAAATGCCTCTTACCTAGGTATTTTTGTAAACTATCTAACACAGCTCTATAGCAAATGACTATGCACTATATTGCTTGCCCGCTACATGAGAAAGTGAGCTACTTCTAAAAATGTTGCAAAATATAAACTCTTTCATATGTCAGTAGTTATAACAAGATAACTACTGTTGTTAAAAGTAATGCCAATTATTATGTTTAGGATTCTGACTTTTTCAGTCTGCTTGGGTGGTAAGATAACACAGTACCATGCGAAAGAATAAAGGACTTGTTTTCTAATGGGGTGCAATGGGCAGAGACACTTGAGTGAAAACAGAGGGGAAGAAAGCAGAGTAACAGAGATACAACTGTTAGCACGCTGTCCAGCTGCGTGAGTAAGCAACCAAGAAAAAAACCCAAAAGAGTGCTTTACAAAATACTTGTATTTCTATATGTATTTTTCAGAATTAGTTTGTGACTTTACATCGTTCCTCAATGTATTTAATGCTGTGCTGAATTCAGAAATTTAGAAAAAAAGCAAGTAAACAACCTTAATAATAAGGTCATACTAAATTACATACTGTAAAAGTTTTCTGCAAGATGTGAAAAGCTGAAAGACTACAGACCAGACTGGAGTGTGTGTTTCAACTGCAGATTAATGACGCTTTGTAGGTTTAACTATGTAACAGAAATAAACATCTACATTCCAGGATGTTGTTTGAAAAAAAAATTTCTGAAACTCTTGCTTGTTGTCATTCGACTGTGATTCTGTGGCAATGATCTTTATTGATTGCTGCTCGTCAGTTTTGTGCCGAATAGTATCTCTTCATGGAATGTTTTAAATGTAAACGATTTGGAACGGTCAGCTACAAATAGGAGAATTCACATCCGGGAACTGAGTCTAATGTTGAACCAGTGATGGTCTGGTATTTGGTAACTTACGAGTTTTTGAGGGAACATTCTCCATGGGATTTGGAGAATATTTCTTTCCTAGGAACAGGGGTGAGTGTGGGAGAACGGGTGGGAAAAAATGAAAAAGCCTCGGGAAAGACTGTTCATAATGAGCAAAGGTTTTGATCAGCCCGTAGCACTTAGATGTGGCCTGTCATGAAAACTCATACGGTACCTTTCCTGAGGGACCACCAGATGCCTTGTGTCAGGTGCGGGATGTACCTGTGCATGATGGGCTGGAGGATGGGGCCCTGTGTGTCTGAAGTGGACAAGCCAGTTTTGGAGCACGAATCTATCTGAGCTGCTTCAGCTGGAGCAAAGGATAGCACTTGAGAAGGATGCCTCTAGGACACTACTTCCAGTTATAGATGGCAGACTGGACATGTTATTATCATGCTCACTGCAGTTCTCAAGTTACCTGCAATTTCCACTCCATCACAATATCCTTGGAACACACCAGCAGGATTCTCTTTAGGATGGATTGCAGTGATTTTTCCTCTCCAAACTCATCACTTTTTCCAGAGAAGGAGGACTACAGAAATGCTTTAAAGTAAGCGCCTTGGTCTCACTTTAATCTGGAGTAAGAATGCAGCTAAGCAAGAACCTGAGCCTAAGCACCTGGGCCAGACATAATCTAGGTCTTGGAAAACCTGGTAAGGCTCATATATCTTCAGCTGTGAACTTGTTGGTTGGTCCATAGCCTGTCAGAACTGCCATAGCATTTATTATGTTACATCGTAGTGTGGTGAGTAGGACTAGGGAAAGGATCATCCCCCTGTACTCGGCACTGGTGAGGCCCCACCTCGAGTACAGTGTTCAGTTTTTGGCCCCTCACTGCAGGAAAGACATTGAGGTGCTGGAGCATGTCCAGAGAAGGGCAACGAAACTGGTGAAGGGTCTGGAGAACAAGTGTTAGGAGGAGTGGCTGAGGGAGCTGGTGTTGTTCAGCCTGGAGAAGAGGAGGCTGAGGGGAGACCTTATCGCTCCCTACAACTACCTGGAAGGAGATTGGAGAGAGGTGGGGGTCGGTCTCTTCTCCGAAGTAACAGGCGATAGGACAAGAGGAAACGGCCTCAAGTTGCACCAGGGGAGGTTTAGATTGGATATTAGGAAAAATTTTTACGCTGAAAGGGTTATTAAGCATTGGAGCAGGCTGCCCAGGGAAGTGGTTGAGTTGCCATCCTTGGAGGTATTTAAAAGACGGGTAGACACAGTGCTTAGAGATACGGTTTAGTGATGGTTTTTGTCAGAGTTAGGTTGATGGTTGGACTCAATGATCTGAAAGGTCCGTTCCAACCTAGGCAATTCTATGATTCTACAACGGTGCCATCCCTATCTTTTTTCGTCTTTCTCCTCCCATCCCCACCTCCTCGCTGCCATTCAATATGGTTTCAAGTCTTCTGATGCTTTAGACCCTGCCCTGCAAAAAGAAATAACTTTCAGAAGAGAGGAAATTAAAAGATACTCACATCAAATACGCAGCTGTTGTCATCTGACTGCTATTACAGATTTGCCTTTAAATTTCAGGGAATTTTTCTTTTTAGACATTTGTCCATGTATGCATGTTTCAAAAGACATTTAGACTATAAGTAATAAATAGAATTTTAATATCCCCTAATTTCTCTTCCTCAACTTTTTCAAAACCTGTATATATTCGGTATAGGGGAACTGGACCTTCATATAACTGAATGTCTCCTTACAGAGACAACCTTATTCAGCCATGTGTCTTTCTAATGTATTTCTTGCCTCTTCAGTTATAATACCGCAGCTGTGTAATGCTCATTAGTATACTGCTGCTTTGCTGATGTGTTACTTTCAAAATATAAGATGTTGCAATGTGTCTACATTAATTCTTTTTAAACTGCAAAGCTCAGCAATATTCAGTTCAGAGTACATGAAGAAACACTCACTTCTGGTTTTTGTAGTTTCACCTGATATATCTTAGAGGTTTTTGTGCTTCAGAGTCTTCATTAAAGAGTGTGGTTATTTTTTAAGTGTCACATCACAGAATAGACATATAAAAGACTATAGGCAGTGAATAACTTATCTATAGAGCTTATTTTAAAATAGCATGTGTTTTCTGATACTGAAATCTGTGCAAGGACGAACTAAAGAAGAGCTGCTATCCCATGAGATAAAAAAACCCTTGCACTCATTTGCTGTTTTATTACAGAAACAAAATTGATGTCTGTGGTGAATCCTCCTGATTAAACAAAAGATCACAAAAAGGCGGCGTAGCTCCCTGGTGCTAACAAGTGGATTTGCACTATAACTCTTCATGTTTAAAAGCAGAACTGTTTTTTGGTTGACGTGAACCTAGTCAGGAGGCCAAGTACGCAATAATGCATCCTATCTGAAAACAAAAAAAACAAACAAACAAACAAACAAAGAAAATTACCCTGACCTTAAAGTATTTTTTTGGTTGCAGAGGATACACATGGGATTTGCTATGTGGATTGTCCTGGGAAAAGTAGAGTATGAATCTTAAACTGAAATTTTAAAAAAAGCAACCTCAAAAAACATAAATCACCAAAGGGTGTCATTTTGCAAATCCATTACCCTCGGTTCAAACAGAAGCTTCAGTATTGAGGTTTCTTTATCCAGGACTCATACCATGTTTTTATGATCAGTCATCAGTTACATTGACCTTCAGTACTTAATCTTTGTATTTCCAAAGTTACCCAGTAAGTTTCTGAACAGCGGTTTCATTAGTTTACAAAAGAGATTAAATGATGCCACCACGCAGTGCAGCAAGGGACCCTTTCATGGGACAGTTTTCTCCAAGCAGATACTGAAGTGCTTCTAGGCATGAAACATGAATCTGTCAATGCCAAAAAATCTGGAGAGTTGGAAGAGTTTCAATTTAATAAGATCGGAAGCCTTTCCACTTAAGAATGACTGTGACTTTTTAAAACTGCTCACACAAAATGTGTGTGTTATTTAGGCCTGTAATGCTCTCTGCTGAATTTGTCAGTACATCGCAAAAGCAGTTTTGTTTAGGAAAAAAAGAAAGAAAAAAATAAAATAAAAACCAAACACGAAACCATTTAATTTCAGCGGCTTGACCATGGCTGGTTAACAACTGTTGGTTATGAAATAGGAAACTCTTTTTCCTATAGCAGCTCAACTATAGCAATGTAATATTGCAATGTAATGAATACTTAAACCTGTTTGCATCATCATTACGAAAAAATGTATAACCTTAACTAACCTTTTTCTGATGCAGTCTTTAAATCTGTAATTATATCATCTTCTGTATACATCTATCTAAGGTTATCCAAAACAGGTGCGTCATGTAATACCGTATTATATACTTCATAAATATGGTCCTTGCCTAATGTGCATATGTATTTGTATGTAGTCAACCGATTGATAGACATTTTAGCCATAGCATAGCCAAATTGCTGAAGCTTTCCATTAAACTTAACGGGTATATGAAAACTTGGCTTTCCAGAGCAGTAATTTTTATTTAATATTGAATTACTTAGTGCCTCCAAGATCTCTTTTTTTATGCCTGTTTATCGCATGGCAATGCACATTAGCAGCAGAAATCAATTGGCAAAATTGTATAGAGTTTGAAAGTGAAGACAATAAAAACACTGTGACCAAAACCACACATCTCCAGGCCTGTCACAGACACCAATTTAATCAAGTAAATGTGGCACTGATAAGGATTCCAGGTCACACTGAAGAATTAGCCTTCTGGCTAATTATGCAAGTTTCTAGTCTGACTCCAGATCCAAATCTACAGACTGTAAATGATATATTTCATTCAAGTAAAAGTAAATAATTAAAACTAAATTTCCAAATAGGAGGAAATGATATTGTTTGGAATGTGATCTTACAGGAACAATTTTTTATTAACCTGGGTGTTTAAAGGACACTTTGAGCTAGAAGACTGAGCAATAATCGTTATGATATCTGTTTCCTGCATGTTAACATACATAGCAGTGGGAGAAAGAGAGAGAAAATTTTATCAGTCTCCCTGTGTCTGAAAAAAGTCTAAATTATTTCAGAGGGAAAAAAAAGGTGTTTGTGAAGAACAAAAAAATTGAAATAATGTTCACTTACAACTCCACAATGAGTTGAAGGATCCGGTAATAACAAGACCATTACATTTACTTTCAGGGTCACAACCAGGCAAATTCAGTTCTTGTGTGTTCAAGGCAATAACATCCTGATGATGAGGCCGTGTTAACGAGCATGTGAAAGAGACCTCACAACCTTTCATTATATTTTTCCCTAAATTCTTGTACATTTGAGTGTACAGTGTACCAGGGATGTCATTATTTCCTCATTGATTTCGCTATGAGGTTGTAGTTCTCAACAGAAAAGGTAATTTCTTTCAAAATGAGGATCTTATTTTAATCTATGCTTTCCTGCTTCAAAGTCAACCTTTTCTAGTAGGTGGTTAGTCCAATAATTCCAGCTGAAATCAATAACAATTAAACCATCAGTACCTGTCACTTCGAAGTTTGGGCTCACTGTGAATAATTCGATTTTAGTGCCTACATTTCACAGCACATCGCTGTTAAAGCACCTTCCAGGACAGCAGTAAGTACTGTGGCTAATTTCTGTTCCATGTGGTCCCCTCTTTCTAATCTCACCTTCTTAAAGGAAAACTGAATGTGCAAGCACCGTACCATGTTTTGAGAGCTGGTAGTTTCTTTATAAACATACTGCCATAGTTTGCTATTACTGAAAACAGTAACTTTTTGTACTTGGAAGGGAAATCTATGAAATTTCTGTTTATCCTGAGTTGTTATGGAAGTTTTCCATGGAGAAAGAGTGATCTTTGAGAAATCTGCCTTTTACAGAAACAAATCTTACATTTATAGGGAAGAGTTTCATTGTCCAAAACCGAAAATTAGTCTAAAACTCCAAGCCCCCATGCTGGCGTTATAGACAATCATTCAGCTGCTCCAGTTCTAAAGCCATTCAATACCTTGAACATGAGAATGACCCTTCCTGTGTCCAAAAGGAAGAGTCTATCCCAATTACTTGTTGGGTAATTAGCCTATCCCTATTTGATCTTCAGTGCTTCTACGTGACGTTTATCACATCATTTTAAATTCAAAGGTTATCAGATTAGGCCTGGTATATTCATTCAATGGGAAACAGGATTCAAAGACAGGCAGGATGAAATGCCACATGAATAATTTGGTTGGGAAGTGATACACTGCCCAGTTACAGAAATATCACATATTCTTATATGGTGTCTTTTTTTTTTCAAAGTATACAATGCAGTTTGATTCCACCATCTTTATCACCAGCTTCTCTAGCAGGTGGGAGACTGATGGGATGGAGACAAGCTGTGCACCCTTCTTTTCTTTATTAATGCCTGAAGAAGACAGCCCCTTTCTCAAGAAAAAGGCTGACGCAGACCAGAGCTCTAATGTGTTACAGACGCGTAGGTCCCAGAGGGAATCCAAGACCATAGGAAAAGGAGGAGGAGAAGTGTCCCAGTTTAAATGGATTCTCCTAACTGCTGTGATCACATGTCTGGTCCTGGAAAGATTTTCAGGAGGTCCATTTTCCTGCTCTGAGTCTGGGTCAGTAATTTTGGTTCATCCTTGGCAGCTGTCCGGTTCATGTCTCAAACTTCCAATAAGAGGAATTCCATAATCTCTCTAGGAAATGCATTTAACAATAAACAGACCTAAATATGTAATTAAAACAAATTTTTTTGTGTGCATTAAAATGATGAATTCTTTTTATATTCTATGAAGACTTAAATTACAATCAATCATTTACATTTTTAATATTTAGAGTTTTTAATATACTCTTCTTTCTTTTTCTAAACTAAAGACACTGGATCTTTCGGTATTTCTCAGTACATCATGTTTTATGAACTTGGGATCATCTTCATGTTCTTCCCTGTCTGGTTTTCTTATAGTACCCCAAAAGCGGATGCTATCCTAGTGGATGCCAGACTGCTGGCTACTACAAAGGAATAATACGTACAAAGTTCCTCAAAAATTTTGTCTTCACATGTGAAATTTAAAGAAACAATATTCAAAGTAGTTGGGACATCTTTTAAATGTGTTTCTCAACTTCTCAAACTTATTATTGCCTAGAATTTACCTTTTCAAGTGCAAATCCCACATGATCAGTGCTATCAGTGCAAGATGAGTCATTTACAATAGAAAACATTAGTTCCTTATGACAGCTAGTCTTTTGCAATGCTATCTTTCAGGAGTAATGGTCAAAAAGCTTCATTTATACTACAGGTTGCAACTCAACCAGCTGCATGGAATGGCGTATTAGAAACGAGTTCAACTTTGACAAGTGCCACAGTTAACACGGGAAAATCAATTCTCAATGGTCTAAAATGGTTTCCAGCAAGATACCTATGGATTAGTAGTCAGAAATGTTTGGTAGGCCCAAATGCCAAGATTCACCAAAAGTGTTATGGTGATACTTTAGACTTAGCAAGCCCAGATGCACTCTCACAGCTTGCACTTTTTCCTCAAGGATGATAACTCCAAGATGACCTTTACTGACTTTACTTATAGGAGCGTTTACACTTAACCTAAACCAGAAGGGCAGAAATAAAACACAGCCTATTAAAAGTGCAATAATGTATTTCAGCTACGTCTGATGAAACCTTTTGCCAGGTTGTCTCAGTCTGACCTCCTTTCTTATGAAGGTGTTTTTTGTGACTCATAAAGAGCTTTTACATTTAGGGCATTTCAAAGCCACAACTCAGCAGGAATCCGGTTAAGTGCTTCTGAAGCAGCTCTGTGAGGCACACTGGAGAAATTGTAGAATTTCTGTAGAAACCGGAGAATTGGAGAATTTTCCTTCAGAAAAGCCAACAAACTAGGCTACCATTTAACGAGCTTACCTTTCCCTGGAAAACCCAAAACAACTTTTCCCAGTTGTTCATATCCTTAGTATCAGATAATCTGTATTGCTCAGCATCGTGTGCATATACTCGTTTTTCCAAGGAGATTATTTTTCTTCACATTACGATTCTGAGAGCCCCCATATAACAGCTATATGCAAAGCCTCCCATCCAGTGGGAAGGTCACTCCATGACCTACAAGCTCAGATGTTTTTAATGGATGTGTAATAATTCCAGATGGAATTTGTGTTATTGTGAAAATATTGCAGTGTTACCACTACAATATATTCAGGGAGGAAAAATGAAGTGCAAGGTGGAAAAGCTCACAGGTAGCTAATGTGTAGTTCTATCATATCATATAATACATGGCCTCCAAATATATGGTTTCATAATTTTCTATCGATGTAAATTATTACACAATTTTTACAGGAAAAAAAAGTGACATTTTTCATAATCATGGATCATAGCCATACCATTGTCCTTCCAAACTTGGAGGAGATGTGAGAGCTTCCTGGGAATGTTTACATTCTGGAAGGAAACAAATTTGCAAGCCTGGGACCTACGTACACACTGATATGATTAGAAATCTGCAGAATAATTGGCTGAGACTTACTAGTAATATGATTTCAGTGTGGTTTTGTGTGATCCCACTTGCTACTGTTGTCTTGCTAGTAAACTCCTGTGTTTCCAAACTTATTTTGTCCAGAGAGGCCCAACATATTTATGTATATATACCAAGTACCAGGTATATTTGCCATCCAGCTGTGAATAGTCATCCTTCCCCACAGTCTCTACTTCTTCCTGAAAGAACAGGCAGGCAGAGCAGCACTGATTCCTACCACTGCTGCTGGCTATTCTTTCTCCCTCTCAATGAAGAAACCTTTCCAAGCTGCTCTCTTCCCATTAAAACAGAAGTTTTTGGCTCAAGGGATGGCCCCCTTCATGATGCAAGGCAGATGTCAGGCGTGCGGAGACCTTACTTCAGAACTGCCTATTGAGTACTGACCAGTAGCTGTGATGGCTTCAGACTGGAGGAAGTTTCTGAGCTGCCTAGGTATGGATTTAATACCAGGAAAGCAGGAAAGTAATTAAGCATTTGAGCACCAAGGTGGATACCCACCTATTGCAATTATGAGAGTCTATTATTTCCTATTTTTCTAAAAGTCCTGCTGAGACAAGTACATTGTTCTCAGTGGGAGCGGACTACACTCTGAATTAATTACTCACTAATTAGGAGACTATCCCCATGGTTTCTTGCCCCACACTTTCTCCTGCTGAATTGTTTATCATAAAGCACTACGTATCTTATAACACATTTGATGGGCACTGTTTGCGTCAGGAACTAGTTGCTTTTCCCTGCCTTTTCTTTCTTTCTAGCCAAAGCACTTATAGGACCCTGCATTACTCTGGCATTCAAATATTCTGCAATCTTTAGTGTGTTTAGTTTCTTATTTGGGGAAACAGGAATGCAGCTGCCTTCAAAAATGGATTAATTGGACATAGATGGCATAGGAGCCAGATTCACCGGGAGAGTCGGGGCCACAAGGAAAGTTTTAATACCTGCACTTCAGCTGACTCCCATGGGGACTCTATAGTGCTGACCTGGGCACCTAACGTTCCTCTACAACTTAGAGATAAAGTTAAGTGCATTGCAAAGGGATTTATAGCAGCTGGCATCCTGTGCTGGGGAATGTCTAAGTAACCCACTGTTAATATTAAGGAGAGGCACAGATATTAAATCTGCCCTTCCCGGTAGATCTGGTACTTCATTCAGAGGCATTTCCTCCAGCAAGAACTCTGTCCTTCTGCACCCCGCTTTTTTCTGTTTGAACTGGATAAAGTTCAGTGTCTGTCTCAGAGCATTGTTGGAGGAAGCAATGTCCTTTTATCTACAAGATCAAGGTTGCAGTATCCATGCTATATAGGGGAGACTCATTTTCAGTGCCACTCTGGGCTCTTTGCTATTCTGATGAGGACAGAGAGGGCTCATTATTTCCCAGAGCAGAACTGAATCAAGTTTAAAATCATGAACACCTCTACAGAAACCTTTCTGAATTTATAAAGGTATAATAGACTTAACTGTGTATCATGTAGATGACAGAAAATGACTTTCTGTAAAGCTTAGAAGGCTGCTATTAGATGCGGTGTTATTTACACTCGTTGAAAATAATGCCTCATGTATGTCCCACTCATGACCGACAAGTGAGTCCTTGGCACTCTCTTCGGGAATAAGCAGAGAAGTAAAAAGCCCTCCAGTCTCAGAGGAATAAATATCATTAATACAGCTCTGTGAATCATAAGTTGCCACTTTGGTTTGAAAATAGCAGACAGATGTGTGTTCTGTTTCTTCACAACACAGGTTTTAGGGTCTTTAGGATTTACACTGCCAAACCTTCTGTAATATCTTTTTTAAGCTTACCTTGCTGATAGCCTGTAGCCGATAACTCCTGAAGTTTTGGTTTAAAAAATAGATAATTAAATAGATAAATAATCTTCCCATTCAAACTTCAAGTTGCCCATGTTAAGATTTTGTTAATAAAATAAGGAGGACTTGACTTATTTTTGGTAAGAGCTAATTGCAAAGGCTGAAAGAAGTAGTGGTCATTTCAACGTCTTGGCAGAAAGCACCATGCTCTAACAATTTTAATAATCCCTCTTTTAACAGTTTTAAAGTTTATTGATCAAAAATGTTTCATATAAATTTGCCACTGTGGTAATGCAGCTTAAAATTCTCTTACTTTGTACATATACATATACATATACATATACATATACATATACATACACATACACATACACATACACATACACGTTGTATCAAAGACAAAAGAAAAGTTTCAGTTAGAACTGAGAACTCAGTCAGAATATGACCTTGAAATTGTGCACAAGATTTGGTCTGTAATACTTCAGAGCTATGCATATTTTTCTCGTTGCAGCTGTGGGAAATTTGTCACAGTCCTATTGCAGACTCTGCTCCTTAAATATGAAAAATCTGAAATTTCCTTCAGATCTTCAAAAACAGAATGCTCATAATTATGCCCCACCACTGAGTTGTCTGCCTTTGCCCACAGAAAACTAATCTTGACTTTCTTCTGTAGGAAACGCTAATTGCAACTGCAATTGACAATTCTTGCATTGTCTCTGCAATGATGCTAAGTTTAAGAAAGACGGAACATGCAGCAGCAAGGAAAAAAAAAAAGGCCCTGTTTTCTGAGACCACAGCATCTTTCACAAAGAAAAAAGGATGCTGTTCTCTTCCTCCCTGACGTTCTTTCCCATTGAGGGCAGCTTGAAATCATCCTAGGTTCTTGCAAAGATTTTTTACCCCTATTAGTCACTATCTGCCAAGGCTCTCAGTAGCGGCTATTGCTGCAGAGAGTTTAATGACTCTTAGGTCATTCTCAGGTTGGAATATAATTATTGCCTTGCAAATCTTTGCCAATTTCTGTTGATAATTCTTGGTGACATGCAGAATTGTATGTTTTGCATGGTGTTTTATGACACTATTTAACCTAATTATTTCTAGAGCCATATGGCCTAATTTAGAGACTCTAGTTTAGTTCTATTTTTAGGTATCTGTCAGACTTTAAGTGTTCTCTTCCCCCCACGCCTGGTACATAAACCAGCCAATACAGTAATGGGTTACGCTGCATCTTCCAGCTGCAAGACTTCAGAGATCCCCAAATGCGACATTTTTTTGAACCATGTAAAATTGCATCATTGGGCTCCGTTAGTTGTGGCTGTGTTCCGCGATTTCTCCAGGGTATCTGAAGTGGTTTAACTGTAGCTATCTGAAACACTTTGGTGCTTTTCTTTCTGAGTTGTTCCAGGTATTGACTGAGTGTGCTACAAACTTCCATTTCTGGTTTCTGTTTACTATACTTTAGTATTATTTTCTGTCCATGATATTTAAAAATACATGCATATCTTATTTTTAGTGCCGTTATCATTTCCTCATAGCTCCTTTACAATATTTTTTAATCTTTTTTTTTTTTTTCATGGTATGAACTACATATGCGTAGCCTACTTTTAGAATTTAAGAAAATGTATGATTGCTTGCACAGAGCAATCTAGTAGCATATGCAAAATAAAAAGGAAATAAGCTGGTGAAATAAGAAACATAAAGGTGTATTGTCTGTAGCATTTATAGATTTTCATCGTCTGAATATAATATAATGCTAGATAACACTGTTCGTCTATATTTTCTTAATAAAATCACATGAAATGTCCTGTGCCACTGTTATTTGGGAAGATTTCTTTAGGTTTGCTGAGGTCTTTGGTAAATCAGTAGGGTAGATGAGAATGTTTTTTGCTTGATTTTCAAAAGTTAGTTTGGCAGTTAGGCGTGCTGATAACAAAAGAAAGATTGGCACATTTCCTTTCTGTGGTTTTAAGCTTGCCATTTGTGTTCAGAGCAGCTTTTTTTCTCACTAGTTTGTTGCCTTATACTAAGTTTAGGTGGAAGCTACCCCAGATGTCCTAGCATATCAAAGGTGGCAGTGCAGGGAGCACAGCTGCTCTCTGTGCAGATGGAGAAGCAGTGGGGAAGTGGGGGTGGGGAAATGGGGAGATGGCGGATGGGGATATTTCCCCTCAACATATTGGCTATTTGAAGTCACAGTGTAGACGTTATTAAAGCTGCACCAGCTTAAAGGGAATAACAAAAAGGTTTGAATAGACTGCTTAGAGCTCAAAGAAAACAGAGTGTCTGAGTCAGAACTCAAGGTAGCACTTTTCATGGAGGGGATTGCATGGTGGCAGTTTAAAGTTTCCCACCTATAAGCTACAGAGAGATAATACTTTGTTCTATTTAATTGAATGGATCTATGTAAACACCTCTAGCAGACTTTCAGACTTAGGACAGTTGCATCACTAGACAACCAAAGTCAGTTTTTGACAATTTGAATGCATGTCCCTGTTTGGGTGCCATTTATGAATATTTGCATGCCTCACAACTCCAACGTGTATGGGAGTGACCTGAGCTACAATTGGAAGGACCCTGATGATCTGGAAAAAAATCTAAAATACAGAAGAGAGGACCAGAAGGAAAAATTTTTGGTTTGAGACCCAGCAACTACTGTAATTAGCTGTTTTGTTGTCATTGCCCATAGACCAAGAAATGAACTAATGGCAGTTGTGCAAGTCCAACATAAGGATAATAAGCTTTTTCCATCATCTCACTGCTCTCAGAACTGCTGTTTGTACTGATACCTTATAAGACATTTTCCACTGGAAAAAACCAAACCAAACCAAACCAAACCAAACCAAACCAAACCAAACCAAACAAACCCAAAACACTAGGAATTGCAAATACCCCCTAAAATCCTGGAGGAGATAGGGACATTATTATGGCAGGAATGGACCGGCAGAAATATGCATGAGGTAGAGAAAGGAAAGTGAGGCAAATCGTGGTCCTAGAAATGGGTACTGGTAGTATTAGAGTAGCAGAGGTCTTGGGAATGAGACAGCACAGAGCCTTCATCAAGAGTGTGTGGAGACTATCAGTGCATCCTTAAAATGCAGAGGATGAGAGGCACGTAGGAGGTACCGTGTGTGTTTGGGATGAAAAATTAGCAGTCAGAGGGATGCAGGCAACCCCTGATGGATCCAGTGAGTTCAGCCTATGGAGCTGACAATATCTTTTTGACCCTTTATTGATAACTGAGTGGAATTTACTGAATGCAGGTAAAGAGATGGTGTAATTGGGAAAGGATATACACAATTTCTTGATTGACTAGGATGTACCGACTCAGTCATCCAGCTTCTTCTGCATGACTGGTGGGGATCTCACATGCTCCCCTTGAAGTCCCTTAAGCTCTGTGCCAGCACGTATGTCTAGCCACAGGAAAGCTGTTTGCAGAATCAGGGCTTTTTTCTGAAGTATAAATCCCCAATAGGCATTCAACTAAACTCGGCTAATGGTAAGCCAGTGATCTGGATAGTAACTGAAAAGGAACACTCAAAACTAGTTTGGTGCAAGTGAGTGCAGTTTGATATGAACTCTATTCAGTTTTCAGGGTAGCTAGCAGCTTTCAGTGCTATTTTCCTTCTCTTTTTTTTTTCTATTAATTTTTCAACTCTAATTTAATACTATTTTTCTTTTGCTTTTCTCTTCTCCTGCATCCATTTTCAAGCCTCTTCTAGGCAATATCTGACCTTGCTGTTAATTATTTGCCCACAATTGTGCTAATGGAGCTGTAACATAATGCAGAGCAATAGTACCGAACAGGGCCATCCATCTTCAGCCTCTTAAATTATGAAATCTCATCTACAAATAATGAAATTCTTCTATGCCCTACAGGTTCTAGATTCAGATTTGATTCTTTACTTGCAGCTGAGACCTAGTAAGTGCACAAAAAGAGATCTGCCTGCTTTGTCAGTGTAATCTTTTTTATGTCAATGATACTGAGAACAAGGTTAGTTATGAAAAAAAGGCTTATTACGTCAGTCTACATTAGAATTTCTTATAACACCTAGACAAAAATATCCAAGGAATTTCTCACTGTCTGGGGATTATGGAGTTATTTCATCATTCCTTTATTTACTTGTGTGTTTTGTCTGCTTTTATTTACCGATTTATTTTTTTTTCTTCTATTTTATTTGACTGCTATGAGAGTTACATCCATTTTCAACAAGTTGTGGTTTTTTGTTGGTTTTTTTTTTTCTGAGAAACAAGTATTAAACCATGTCCTTGTTGTTTTCCTCTTGCTGAAGCAAATGCGGTGTTATGTTTACTCCTAATCATAGGTGGTACTTGAAAACAAAATACCGGATGAGCAGTAAGTATGCAGGATACACACGGCTGAAGTCCAAACATTGGAAGGTCCTTTGCTGCCACCATCTGGTACAATTTTCAATTACATTTGCTCATATATTAACCTAGTCCTGAGAATTTACATGGGTTAAGAAAGCCCTGATCTATGAAGGTAATCTGCGGATGATCTCTTATTACAAATGTATCTGGAAGAAATACTTAAAGATTAAATTCGTGATAACATAATTCCCAAGTTAGATCCCTTTACAATGAATAGCCCGGTTTGTCAGAAAGGGAGGCACACACCCCCAGTACCCTAATGGAGGGTAACCAAGAAAAGCCACTGGAGGAAGGATCCCAATTTCCATCTTAGATGCCGCTCAGACCTTGTGCTTCGGATCCTGAAACAGCTTCTGCATTGAGACTTGTCTTTGTGCACAAGCAATTACCTCAGTTTCCTCTGAAATAAATCATAGAATCATAGAATTGTTAGGGTTGGAAAGGATCTTCAAGATCATCTAGTTCTGACCTCCCTGCCATGGGCAGGGACACCTCCCACTAGATCAGGTTGCTCAGAGACCCATCCAGCCTGGCCTTAAAAACTTCCAGGGATGGGGCTTCCACCACCTCTCTGGGCAACCTGTTCCAGTGTCTCACCACCCTCATGGTGAAGAACTTCTTCTTAACATCCAGTCTGAATCGACCCACCTCTAGTTTTAATCCATTCCCTCTAGTCCTACCATTACCTGACATCCTAAGAAGTCCCTCTCCAGCTGTCTTGTAGGCCCCCTTAAGATACTTGTAGGCCACTGTAAGATCTCCTCGGAGCCTTCTTTTCTCCAGACTGAACAACCCCAACTCTCTCAGTCTGTCCTCATAGGAGAGGTGCTCCACCTCTCTGAAATGACTGGAAGAAGTTAGACATTTTCCAGAAGGTGGGGCATGTCAGGAAAGAATGAGGTCCCATGGGCCAAATTGCACCAGGGCATTATGGCATTGGTTGAGACTATTTATGTAATCTGTGTTCAAGCTTCAAGGACAAACTCCAGCTGCTCCGTCACCTCTTCAAGTCACATCTTTTAATATAGTCTGTGATCTTTAAAAGTCAGAGTTAAAAGTAAGCACTTGAATTATTGTCTAGGGTTTTCAGGTATATTGGACACCTAAGATGTCCCATGGTAGGAAACAGTTATCCTCTGAGTTTACTCTGCAGCACTCAAGTATAACACCCGAGGAAAGGTCATACATTCCACAACAGAGTTTGCTTTTTTAATTTCCAAGTGCGAATAATTTTCTTTCTTTGTAACTTTAAAACATGAACTCAGTCTTACTATTATGGGATAGACTGCTTTCCCCCTAAATGATGTGTCCTTCCTTACGTGACACGTATGTGACATGGAAGCAGAAAGTTTATATTGACCTTCATTGGTTCAGCATCGCAGCCAGCTCCATTCTGGCAGCTCCTCTATCCCCTGAGCCATGCAGAGGCCAAATCTGAACTTCTGGTTCTATTTACACCCTGATTTCAAAATGGATATTTGTCCCGGCTCTTTTTTGAACCCTTCTTTTTGTTCATAATTGTGAAAAGCAAAAGAGGAAACAAAATTCAAGCAATACTTCTTGTGAAGGAAAGAAAAAGGAACTGAGAAAATGAGAGGATGAAGCAGAGCAATGAAACAGATGCTTGGCATCTGGCCACGGTGGAATGAACTCTCTCCACACTGAATTCTGTATTTTTCTTAAGCTGAAAAATAATTAACTTCTAGAGCAGCAGGTTCAGAGAGCCCTGAATGTGGTGATCGAGGCAATTAGCCCCTATCAGAGCCATTGTTTCAAGCTCTCTGAAAAGTCAACTGAGTATTATTAGTTAGCCCTTTGCAGTTAGATGAGCCAGACAACTTCTTTTCAAAAACAGAGTTGACATTCCGGAGCACTTTTCTGTGACAGGGTGAATTCAGTAGCAAACTCCAGTCACGGCATATGTGAGGTCTTAATTATGATATTTATAAAGCCGGGAGAAGAGAAGAAGTACTTCTTTTTCAGACACTGCTGACAACCCTCTCCAGTCATTGGTTATTTGGGATCCTCTTTTCTTATCATCTTTTCCCCCAGTGCTCCGGGTGTGACAGGTTTGCTGAAGCACAGTGACACACAGTAGCTTCACTAAGGCTCCTTTGCATTCTTTTCTCAGGTTCTTTAAGAATGATGTGTAAAATATACGTAGGATATCTCCTACAAGGAAGAACAGATGACTTAATTTCCATCAGCTCAGCAGAATTTATAACTTTGACAATTTCTGCCCGCATGTAATCCACTGTCTCCATCCTTCAAAACATGATAAAACAAGTGAGCCTTTTGCTTTGTTCTGGAGTTTTACCTCTTTCAGAGGAGTGGAGGCTTCACAGCAAAGGACATTTCATTGGGAAGCACCTCAGCGTCATAGTCCAAATGCCGTAAACCCCAAAAGAGAAGTTCTTCACTCATGATGCCTTAGAAATTAAATCCTTCAGGTAGCTTTGTTGGTTACGTGGTTACTCTTCCTGAGGCAGAGCTGTTGGTTCACAGAGAATGGCATGGATAGAAACATGAACATCCGAAAAACATTTCAACAGTCCTGCTTCCTGACTGCCCTACGGCTGAATCTCTTTCAGTCATGTAATTTTTTCTCTCCAGCCAGCCACAAACGTAGTTATTTTGTACAGAAGCTTGCAGTTCTGTGTGCTTGGTCTGGCTTTGTGCATGAACATACAAAATGTTAATTACTGTGGGAGACATTCACCCTGCAGCATTGCAGCAAGGGACTTGGAGAGCATTTTTGAGATCTAGGTACAGAAGAACTCTGAAGTGTACATAGATATGTGCAACAGCAAAATATTTAAGAGTGCTATGAGGAAACAGGCGAAGAAGGAACAAACTATGTTACTGGTTGTTCAGGCTGGCGATTGTATTTTAGATTGCTTCACTGTTCATTACCCAATTGACTTCTTCTCAGTGATCAGGTGTTTTAACTACATTATATGTTTACTTTATAGCAGGAGAAGATATACAGGCTAAATCAAAACAAGTTTGTATTAGTCATGTTTTGCTCAAATTTCATGTACTACTCCAAGACAGTGTGCTGCAAAGACTTTAATATTCTGCTAGCATTCTGCAGTATATACTATATAAAAAGTGGTAAGGAATTTTGCTGGATATTTTAATAGTAAGCAACATGTATGGTACTTTCTAGTCAATCTGAAATCAGCTTTTACTTTCCCTGTGCTCAAGCAACTGTGTCCTTTGTAATAGTCAGGAAAACTTTCTGAGCTTTCATAAAACGCATTTATTTTAGGAGACTTTTTCTCTTAGCAGCGAAGGAAACTCGTACTAACCTAAAAGACAGATACGATTCTGGTTAAAGAACTGTTAAATTACTCATGTGGTAGCATAGTTTTTTAGTTACTGAAACTGGTCTTTGAACAAAAGTTTCTTAAAACTTTGAGACTGGTGAAAATAGAGAGTTCACTTAACTCCTTGACCAGAGTAATTGTGTACAGGTATGTAATCAAAAGGCACCCTGGAGCTAAGCTGTTGGAACACTTTACTGGCAATGTGTCTTTTCTTTTGTTAACAATGTAGAAGTTCTCTGTCCTTAACAAATATGCAGTTTTAATTTTTTTCTAATTCACCTGAGAAGAAGTCAAATACAGACTAGCATCTGTAGGCTTTCATGTCCTAATTTTAGCTGTAGTGCTATGATAGACATTAAAACAATAATGGAAAAAGAAAAAAACTTTCCAGTACTGTTTGAGCCATACTCCATATATGTTTCTTTTCCTCATTCAACAGAATTCCCCTCAGCCTTTCTCTCTTCTTCAAGTAGAAAACCAAGAGTAAGGTGAAAAATGATTTTTATTTTTTTTTTCAGACCGGAGCATAATGCCCTTTTTATGAATAACAGAATAACTCATTGTTTACCTTCAGAATTCAGAGCTAAAAATTTTCTAAAACAGTTTTCCACTGCCATTGCCATAAATCTGGGGGCAAAACTGTTTGCTACACCTAATAGTCATTAAACTGGACCAGGAAATGTTCTCGGGCTCAGGACCTCAACCATCTCTACGGCATAAATTGTTAGAACGGTCCCTGGGATGATTTTGTCTTGAGCCAAACTTACCTGGCAACACCAAGGCATGGTTTTGGATGTAGCTTGAGCCAAGGACCATTTTAACAGGTACTCTGGATGCAGCCACCTTGTCTTGGAATAAAAGTGTTTAATTATATACACATGGGCTATTCCATGGTAGTTAGCCTTTGGTACAAGAGAAAAGTCCTAGGTGTGTTTCATTTTCAAGTACCCTCTAAGGGTTCTTAAGGGGTTTTCAACACCTAGAAATTCTTAAAGACATATCTGTGTTAGTAAGCATCGCTGCTCTGGGGGCTTAGATGAAAGCTTGTCATTTGAAGTGCACAAAAATAATGGCATAAATTTTTTTGAGAATTTTTCTTCCTTAACAGAACAGTGACGCTAACTGCATGGAATGGTATGCAAAAAGGCCCAGTGAATTCGTTGCAAGACTTATGGAAAAAATTCCAAGATCATAGCAGTGGAGACAAACCAAACTTCTTCAAGGGAAAGAAGAATTAGCTGTTCCTTCAAATTGCATCAGTCGGTCAAGTCTTTGTATAAGCCAAATTCATCTGAATCTGTGTCTCCCATATTGTGGGAGGTCTGGTCAGGTGGCCAGGGGAGGATAGGGCTGGCTGCCTGCATAAATTAGGAATATTATTTTGACTGTGGACTGGTTTAGCAGCCACAAATCACCAGAACATAGATATGACCTTTTTGTCTATCCACCATGACAAGTGAAAAGGCTGACAGAGGGGCTGCTTTGCCACGTGTATACCACCTGGAGATTTCCTCTCCTTGGGGACCTCCCTTCAGGCAGGGAGGTGGACACAATAGTTTGTCCACATCCTTGTGAGAAGCACCTTGCAGCAAAATCTGCTGCCTTTTTCTTCTGTGTTCATTGTGAGAGTTGTAATCCTTCAATATTTCACATGTTTGGGGTCTCAGGCAATAAGAAAACCAGCTACTTTGCCGATCCATAACAGCCTTAAGAGGTTTTCCCCACACACCTAAGTCTAAATGTTTTATAGACAGCTTGCCAATTTGACCACAGAATTCCTTGGCAAATGTCAGCTATTTGCCAAAGGATAATATTTCCTGCAGCAGTTAACAGAGTTTGTTCAGCTGAATAAAAAAAAATTTACAGCCCACCCTATTTCATTCTTTCTCGCTCTGAGCCATTTCTATCCTTGTTATTTCTGCAGCACTGGTAAAAGTGTATAACACTTTCTTTAATACTTAAAAACTTTGTTCTGTCTGTTTGTTAATTTCATTGAAGTTGCAGTTTACAACACCGTGACCACCACAGCATTTGCAGCCCAGTTTTGCTGCGTTTTTGTTTGATAGCATTATAACAACCGTTGACCACAAGATGGCAAGGTTTCTTCACTTTTCTGTGATGAGAAACCTGTTCTAGGAAAACGGGAAGGAATGCAACAAACTGAAAACGGATGAAAGGAGGAAATACACATAACTCCAATTCCTCTTGCTACACCCGGATTTCCAGTCTCGTGAGTGAGCAGAGAAATATAATGGCTTTATTAATGATGAAATTACATGATGACATTTATTTTACTGACAAGAATTTGTGAACATCACAAAAAAAATAGTACACACATTGCTCTTAACAGATGCTAAGTTTTTATCAAATTTAATCAGTTCTTAGAATAGAAGTGCTAAGACAATAATAACAGACTCTTTGGAGCTACACATATGTAAGATTCGTACAATGTATACATTGCATTTCAGCAACAAGAGTTCCTTTGGTTTGCACAGAAACAGGTGATCAATTGATTGCAAAATCAATGAGAGAAGGAGGGAGGCTTTGCAGCTCTGGGATTCTACAAAAATATTATTTTTTTTTTATTTTTACCTTAAAAATAAAAATTTTAATTAATAAAAATTTTACCTTTTACCCTACCTTAGGGAGGGGATGATAACTCCTTGATCCTTCTTTTTTTTCCTATTACGTATCTATTTTTTATTAATATTTAAGAGTATAACAGTTGAATCTAGCATGTTCTTGGCTGGAAAGAAAATGGTGAAGAATGTCATTATTAATTTAAACAACTTTTTCATTGATTTTGAGATCCTTTCATGATGGGATCATTTAGAAACAGTTGAATCGTTTCCAAAATATATTTTTCTACCCTAAGATTTGTGATTTGACTAGTAACTGACACAAACTGTGTAGGTAGCAGTCATCAAGGAGTTTATCTTAAATTCTCTCTTGCTATGTCACAGTTACAGGGACTTTTCCTTTGCACTTCCCTCAGATTTAATTCTTCATTTTTAAAATTCATTCTCTCGTATGTTGTCTATACTACCCATTGATTAGCTATTTTTCTTTGCAAAAATCCATAACCATGGGAAGGTATACTGATATTTTTTCCTCTGAAAGACAGATTATAGTTTTGTGTGGTTTCCTTTGGGAACAGAATTATGATATGCCATTAAGACTCCACTGACGCAGCTCATGCAGTGAAATGTGTCCCTGTTTCCCACCACCACTGCTTTTCAGAACATTTGCTAAAGAAACACTTAAACTTTTATATATTTTATTGATTCTCATTTATGAAATAGCAATTAATAGCTCCAGCCTGTTCACCAATCAAGCCTAGGAGCAGACAGTTCTGCTGCCACTAGAGGCCAGCCAGTTTTGTTCACCGCCTCCCTCTTCACAAGATCCACGCTCACTACTGCACGCTCTGAACTCTGCATTAATAGAGGTGGTCACTGATCTCAGTAATGCACTCGGAGAGATGGAGAAGGTTCCCCTCCAGTGCACAGTGCTATCATGTAGGGTGAACATTAATCTAAAAATCTGTGTGATTGCAATCAAAAGTCTGAGAAGCAATGGAAGCACAGTGGAAAAACTAGAAAAGATAAAAAAGATAAAAATACTGTGGAGAGGGAAATTAACTTTCCCCCTTTTTTTTTCTGCACATCTCTTGAAGTATGTTACAGGTATCTGTTGTGTCTCAGTTTTGTTAACTTGTGGTTACTGTAAATTAAAAAGTGTTAAGTTATAAACTGGCTTTTAGAACTGATGCTATCAAAAAAAAAGGCCAAAGGTTCAGATAGAGTCCCTGTAAAAGTAATAAAGAATATTTATTACAGAATATTTTAAGAATATTTATTAAAGAATATTTATTTAAAGCATATTAAACTTTCCAGGCAGATTAAGATAAGTGTGCTTGGTTTCTTCAGCATTTTAAAGAAAACTTAGTTTTCACATCAAGCTCTCACCAAGGAGATATTTACCTTGAACTCCCTGATAAACAGCTTGATGCAAAGCTAAGTGAAGCTCATTCAAAAACTCACGCTTGTATCAATGGGATATGCACCTGGAGCTTAGTACATAAGGCTGTGCTATTCTTCCAGGCTTTTAATTTAATAATACATTTGCCTATTGCTGGTAACCCTGTATCCTCAAGAAAGAAGTCTTGCCTCAAATGAGGCAATTTTTTCTGGTCTACTGTAATTATTCTACAAATCACCTGCTGTAAGTAAGATTGGTTGAATGGGCTCTGATTTCAAGCATTCATGTACAGTTTCTGTGGAAATCAACATGTTATGTGGGGGGATACAGGAAGATAAATATGTTTTAAAGATGGAGTCTAAAATCTGGTCTTCAGCCCTGACTGATCTGTTTTTCAGACCCCTTAGGAGGTAACTTCTGTACTGGTCTCTCTCTTTCCCACTATTTCACCTTGTAAGCATTTTTGAACTTTCCCCACATCTGCCATAGTACCTCTCATGAAAATGCCCACAATGCTCCACTGAAAAGACATCCCAGAGGTGTTTCTTGCTCATAACTAGGTAACTGCAGATCAAGAACATATCTTACTGTCTTGAGATGCAGAACTGCTCTTTAAAGGCAGCAAGGATTTCACTTTGTAGTGAAAACATGCTTTGAAAGACCTGCACTTGTCACCAACTGTCTTTGCCTTTTCCATTTTTTTCCTGAGAGACATTATCTTCCATTTCACGAAAGTGTACCCGTCAGTGCAGTTGCTGTGATATTTCAGTCTTGTTCAAGTCTCTCTGTGCAAATGCTTATGTTTTCAGTTCAAAATACAACCGAGTTGCCTATTCCTCTTATCTTCAACAGAATATTGAACTTGCTTTTTGTCCCCCGAATCAGGGAGTGTTCTGGGATACCAGTGTAGTTGTTCTTCCCAAGATTAGCAGGGGAACTTGCTGTTATCATCAGAACCAATATATTTCCTACACATCATGCTAAGTCTCTCGGACAAGCTGTAAATCTGAGCAAATTTAAGCATCTCCCAGGGCTATTACCAGGCTCACAGTTGTCTGAAATTCTCCACTCCAATAATCAATTAATTTTTCTTTACGTTTAACTGTTTCTATCACAAGTTTTTATTTCCCTGCTTCTAACACTTTTTTCAACTATGACTTCTAAAGAAAAAGAAAAAGTACTAGTAATGGGAATTTTACCTCTACTCTGTATGAGATGGGAAGAAGAGAAGGAGTTCTCTGTTTCTTGGGGTTCCTCTGAAATGATTGCATAGAAATCTGACCATGCCAGATCTGTTCAAAAATTCTGGTGAGCTGCCTCAGAGTTTGAACAACAATAAAAAATATACCTTTGCTGGTTTTGTCCTAATGCTTGACAGGCAACTGCTCTGTACATCTCTTTTTTTTCCAGTATGTGTTGTCCAATTTTTTGATACTGGAAAATGCAATGTTTGCATTTTACACCTTCCCACATTGAGGTGCCACCTTAAGATGATAGACCTTTTCAACTGTAGTGTGATTAAAAGCCAAGATCTTCCTTAGGTGTAAAGGGTTTTCAACTCAAAACCATCAGGTCAGAGTAAACAACTGTAATGTCAAATTACAACCCCAGGGCATAATTTGAGCATATTCATTTGACCTTAAGCAACCTTGTCATACTGAGTCCCCAGCTGGCTACTATAGAGAATTACTTTTTCCCTACTATATATTAAATGCCTACTTTAGTTTATAATATAACTCAAAGATTTTCATATAGCAGCTTTTTTTCTCATTTGAATGCACTAAGAAGAACCACCGTTCTCTAAGCATCTTCATTTGTAATGTATGACAGCAATACAAACAAGTAGCTCTACTGAAAAACCCTCCATGCCCACAAAGAACAACACAAAGTTTTAAAAAGCAAGTGGAATTAATCACAGTTATAATTCCAACAAGCAATTTCTGATTACATCAAGAACCACAGGCACAAAGCTCAGAACTTGCTTCTGGAGGAACTTATTACTTTGGGAGTTGCGATGGAAGCCTGTGTCAGCATATGGCACAGGAGATGTGGCTGTGAGACTGAAGTGGTCCTCAGAGCAAGAGTCTGGAGATTTAAATTTAAATATTTTATTCTTTTTAAGTTTTTCCTTAAAGTGCCATAGCTAAAAGTCACTCCCTCCGTCTTGTATTAAAAACCCTTGTGATACGGGGTCTGTCCCATCACTTGTGTGTTACTGATGTAGTTTCATGCTCTCTTTTCCAAAGGTGAAATTCAAGCAGATTACAAAAGCAAACTTTGTTTTGTCACATTTTAATTTGTTGAAGTGTGCTATTTGTGAAATAAAGACATTTCCTTCAAAAACAAATAAAAAAAAAAAAAAGGTGTTTCACGAGGGGGAAGGAAGGGAAATCAGGAAGAAATATTGCTGGGGAGACTGACTGTTATTATACAAAGCCACAGAAGTGTCAGCAGGAGAAATTTAGAAAGTCTGACTGGGGAACCTGCATAACAAGCTGAAAGCTGGGTTGATTTTCCTGGACATACTTGGCTGAGACACTGAGCGTTTGTTGTTTTTTTGAGCACCCTCAAGCTCAGGTCTTAGCCTGGAGTTCATGTAATGTCCAGGTCCTCTGGACCATTTGAGTCTACACAGAATCTGGGAGTCCCTGCACCTTCAGGGCCTCAGAGACAATAAGCAAAAGAAACTAAACTGTAGGAATACACCCCAAGGAAGATACCACCTGCATTTGAGGAGTTGTACAGGCAGCAGTGAATTATGATTAACTGAAATAGACTTTCTCAAAGCAGTACTCCCTGTTGATCTGAACTGCTGAAGGCAAAATGCCTTGGGCATTTGCCTTTCGGCAACATTTAACTAAACTTTGATAACCAAAACAGATGTTCTGCCTCATGCCATCTTCTCCAGAATGTTATCAGTGTTCCTCCCTTTCTCTCTGGATCATCACTTTCAACAGTTTCCCCTTGCATTCACATAGTTTCTCTGATTCTCCATAGGATCTCATGCTTATATTTTAACATTTGGTACTTGAGACTACTGTTATGTAGAGTTTTCTCGAGCATGCTGGTTTATTTGATTCTTTATGGATATTAAATCTGCACATGGAAATCCCATTCCATGCATATTTCCCAGCTTGGAGCAAACTTATGATTATTTTTTTTTTTTTCATTTTTATAATGGACCATAGAAAATTGAGGAAAAATATTACAGAAGATTCAAGTTTTACATGTTTGGCTATAAAAAATATTTCCCAGTCAAAGTTGTTAGACAAGAAAGGAGCAACAGTAACAGAACAAATGAAAGACAGAGACTAGGAATTTCTTATTGCAACTGTAATGATCGAAACATGGTATGTATAAGAAAAGCAATAGATTTGCAAAATATTAGTGAGAGGGAAAAAAAAGCCAAGTTTGCTGGTGGCTGTGCAGCTGCCAGACAAATACTTAAAGCTACATAAGAAGAATTTTCTGTGAGAAACAAACTGACAAAATAGTATTTTGTATCAATTTTGATAATAGAAATAAGTATCTAATCACTGAAAGAATATGCATGAATATGAATGACATTTCACAGTCAAAACCGGGAAAAAAATGAACTCACTTCGTGACCACAAGTGGTCCTATCTATCTTGGCCATTCTGGCACATCTGTGTAACAGATAGAAATGACAGCTTAAGGTAAAGAAGGAAGAAATTTTTTGGTGCTCGGGTTGAAGAGCAGCCTCAACTGGCAGAAGAATGAACACAACATACCATCTCTGGGAAGAGAAGGCCAAATGTGCAAAATAATCTGCTGTAGAGCACTGAGCATTGAAAATGCCTGGGTGATTTTGTACAACAGGCCACGAGCCACAGCTTAAAAAAGACATCACACAAGTACAAACAAAATAGCCAATGGTCAATTGCATGTAGTTTAGAGGGAAATCACCTTCCACATTACTTTCTTTTTGGTTGATTTGCCTTAGGTTCTTATTATCATGTTCAGAGTACAAATGCCTCATATTCCAGACTTTGAAGCTTACTGAAGTGCAATGCATTGCTAATCTGGGTAGGACATTATGAATACCTTGGTAATAAGTCTCTATAACGATCTGCAATCTGTCAATGTAAAGAACTTGAAATTTAAGTAAGAACGTTACCTTCTTGGTCACGACTGGGTTTTGATTTAGAATATCTTAAATTTGCAATTCATGTCTCCATTTCAAATACATTTCCATTTTTCAGATAAATATTAAATAACCTTTTGACTTTTACATCCATTTGAACAAAGGAGTTTGTTCGCTCATCCACATTGATCACTTAAAATAATGGTTAGGTGGGCCTATTCCACCTATGTTCTATCAGTTTCTTTGTGTAAGTTATCATACAGATATCTTACACAAAAGATAGGATGGTCCAAATTTAGCACGAGCTAACTGTCTGTGCCTTCCAGTTTTTTACAGATTAGGTACAAGTAACATATAGAATCAAGGTGGTGCTTGGAGCTTGGAAGAAGTATACTTTTTTATATAGCATCTGGTTCTGACATCGGTCTGATACAAGTAATATTGCATACAAAAAAGAAGATAATTAGTAAAGTATCCATTTATTTAAATTACTTAACATGTATTGGGAGAGACTGAGCACTTTTCTTGTTCAGGTGGTTGGGATGTTTTTCGATGTTAATGGTGCCTTTGAAGACAAATTCATATATTTGTTTTAAATTGCTATATTTTTAAGTTGGATTATTATGAAATGCTGCCAAGACTTCTAGTGAGGTGAGACATTAAAATGCAATGACATTTTTGTTGAGGTGGAATGGATGGACCTCAATGTATAATAAGCTCTGATTAAAATGTTTCAATAGGTGTCATTTCCTTTAAAATGCTAAAAACCTTTTTTTTAATGATCTATAACTTTGCAAAACAAGAAAATATGCTTGCATTATGAAAGGAGCTTTTAAAGCTGTATTTGTCATTATGTCAATTTAATTCTACTTTCCCTTGCAATATTTTATTTTGCTTAACATGTGATGCTCAACATTTGCCAGTGTCTCAAGACAGATCCTAGATCTTGTTTTAAGGGTATGTCCCTTTATAGGTACAATTACTGAGGGGACTCCTAAATGCTTCTTCATTTAAATTTAGACGTCTATTTTTCAGCAGTTTTCTAAAGGGCTGCACACTATTCTATTCTAGTGCAGTCATCCTTGGAAATACTGACCCCATTGAAAATTCAAGACTGCTTCCAATAAGATGCTTCTACCAAAAGATAAAATATTGGACAGTGAAATGGCATCAGTAGACATATGTTTAGCCAGAGATACCATTTACAGATCAAATTTATCCCTTGATTTATAGGATTAGGGTATTAAGTTCACTGAATTGGAAAATTAAGAATTGTGAGCCAAATGTTCAGTTAATTTAAATTAAAATAATTTTGATGACTTTCTTGGATTTATGCTGCATAGTGTAGAACCCACCATCCATGGATGCAGGTGACTAAGTTATATAATAACATCAAATTTACAACAACTGAAATTTTGACGATTTTCTTCATCTTGAACCCATTTATAAAAAATGCTGCTTTCTTGAACCTCACTGTATGTTTTCTGTATATATATAAGAAACATAATCCTATTTCCCCTTCCACAAGTTAGGTGTTCTAAAGGTTATTAATTTGTTGTTATTCAGAAGTGATTCCTCTATTAACATTTGAAAAATAATTTCACTAACATTTATTAGTCTGAATGAGGACTGCTCAATAGACCTTTGTCTTCCTAGACTCTTTAAAAATGTTAATCTCAAAATAATTGTCACATGTTCTGCTGCTGTCAGAACAGTGTGGAGTTTGTGGCACTGTTCCGCAGGGAGGGATTTAACTGTGGGAAAAATTTTCAAAAATCCACTTGCTAGGATTGTATTTTTACACTGGACCCTTCCATCCAGTGTATTGATTTCCAACACCTCCCCTTCTCATTTGGTCACATCCACTAGATTTTGACTGCTGTTCAAAGTATTCAGCTATAGAGCGTTGTCAAAAGCCATATGAAACTCTGAAGAGAAATATTTCACTGTATTTTGGTTTTCTGGTCCACAGCATAGCTTGGATAAAGTGTAATGTTTTCTGCAATTATTTTTATATCAGCTAACCTTACCTCAGTTTTTCACATCAATTTATTTTTGCATTTACTAAAAGTCACTGAAAATGTCAGTCATCGTTTTCATTGTGTGTGTTTCAGTTTAAAGTTGCACCAAATTGATTTCATCGTATATTTGACATGATCTTGCATTTCTTCTGCTTTGCCTTTTCCAAGCACCCAGGAATGTTTGCCAGATAAAATCAGTCTGCTTGCTCCATGGGAAAATCTGACAGCGTAATTGCTTTTTCATTTAGTCTTTTGCCAATCTCAGACGAAGCCCTTAAATCACAGCGAAAGTGTCAAACCACCAGGAAAGGTGACTGAGGCTAAGCTCAATGCCAATCAGAAAAACAAACCAAAATCTTCTTGTGTTCATTTCTTCTAGCATTTGGTTCCAAGTTCAGCAGGACCTTTCTTCTCCAAATCCCATTTTCTTAAATATTTGGGTCATCAGTACTGTATTCCTACAAAATAAATAATTTTCAGGGCTCAAGTCTTTGTTTTGTGAGGGGAATAGTCAGTTTGGGATTTATAAGATAGTAAAATTGCAAGGTACAGGTTTTCATTTGTCAAAACATAAACTGAATCCAGACTGGCTTGAGTCTGCATTCCAAACAATAATGTGGAGGTGGCCTTACATGAGAGATTTTGACTTACTGTAAAATGTGGACCATACAGAGCATTTTCTTATTGTGTGTAAAAAAACCCTGAGGATTAAGGTTTTGTCTGATTTTAATTAGCCTCCCACAAAGTTTAATGTTCTTGTCATACTTCAGAGCAAATGTTCTCATTTTAGTGTAGTCTAATTGTAATTCTCCTTTCTGTAAATCGTTGTTCTGAGGGAGGAAAGAAACTCTTTTTGAGAGGAATTGTTCTTATCTTTCTCTTTTAGAAGTCAATGTAGTCAACACTTATGACGAATCTCGTGCAAGCTTCTGAAGCTACCTTACTGTTTCAGTAAAGACATGGGGGAGCTATGTGTCCAGTGAAACATTATTTAATCTGGATCCTATGAATATTTATTTTAAAATAACTTTTTTTATATTTTATATTCTTTTTATATTCTAAGACATAAGCAGGGATTTCAGTCTAAAGATAAATGGTGAGTAATAACGCTGCCTTTCTTGAATCCTTCTCCTATTTTGCTGCAGCATCACAGAGGATTTTTCTTATCTGTAAAGCCAAGATTCATTTAAAAATATAAGCATCTTTTGTCTGGTTTAGCTGAACCAAGAAACGAAATTTTCAGGAATGGAAGTGATCTGGGGACAGATTTTTCAAAAATTACTTTGGATGTCCCTATGGTTTTGGTATCTTCTCTGAACAGACAATCTCCAGAAGCTGCTATTCTCATCCTATCTGAAATTGGTTTACCCTTTCAAGGTGCCATAGAACAAAGAATAGAAAACTTTGCATGTAAATTCTTCAATCGCTATGATTTTAGGCTATCTCCTCTACTGTACTGACATTTCAGTTTGTCTTCAGGTCATTGAGAACACACTTCTGTTGTCTGGCTTTCAGTGTCTCATCAAAAGAGTTGCTACTTGCTTTTTCAGTAATTAAGTTAATTCACAGTATGATCTGATATTTAGTAGTAAAACATAAAGGTAAGAAGTGCTAGCCTTCCCAAGCTCCTCTCAATTCTTGTGGTTTTGAAACATCCCTGAATAGAGAAATTTGATTTGGAAGTACTTTATCATGCAAAAGTGTATTCTGATGCCCTTTATTACTAACAATGATTCTTGCATTTCTATAAATTGTTAGGTTTCTAGCTATTAGCAATAATTTTTTAAATGCAAAATGTGTTTCAAAGGCTTGATATCCTTTTCTAAAATGGGTAAACAACATATTCAAAGCTTTTCAATGGAAAAACAGAGATTCTGATATAGCTATTTTGCTATAATACCAGTCTTGATTAAAAACTAATTTTAACTTAAAACAAAACCACAGAATTTGTCTTCCTGCAATCATTGTGAAAATATACCGTTTCTATACAGGATACCATTGACTCAGAAATTGGCTTTTATGCAGTTGTAATGTTTAGAGAAGTTGCCGTATAGCTGATATACTCTAAAAACTGGATCTGTGAATTCAGTTGGCTCAAAACATCTGTAATCCTACCATAGGCATGCAGCCGTGTTTAGACTAGGGAAAAGGTGCTTCCTCCCCATCCATCCACCAGTCTAATTAAGACACTACATCAGATGCATTAATAATCTTAATTTAGTAACTTCTTGTTAGCACTTTCCCCACCTTGCCACCCCACATAGGCACATGCACAGGAGCCCCCCCAAAAAAACCCAACAAACCCCAAAGTAGGAGCAATAGTGAAGTTGGAGTCACACTAGTATTTTGCACAGAGTTAACAGAGTTAGTTCAAAGGATGTTTTTGTATGTGTGCTGATAGCATTACACCCTTCAGCATGGTCTGGTGGTGAATTGATATAATACAGCTTTTTCCATCACTCCAAAAATCAATCTTCTGCTTCTGCTTCTCATCTCTGTTATAGGCCTTATTCTCCCTCTCAAGCCAGCCATTACGCTGATTGATTATGAGTAAAATTGTCTTGAGTCCTACACACTGAGAAAGAAAGACCCCATGTAATGAGAAAAGAAAGTAGAACATTTTCAGCTTTCTCTTGATTGTTGTTATAAAAGCATTAGTCTGAAGTGAAAGGTTGAAGCAGCAGCTGTTCATTGGCTGTACCATAAAACATCATCAGTTTGCATTGCTGTGAGCCCTAAATTGACATTTTAAGTGCCTCATTTGTTCACAAGAGATTCTTTCTCAAGCTCTCCCTGTTCTGCTTTGTAGACAAAGTGAGGCAACGTTCACTAGACTGAAGAACTGAAAATGCATTTTGAGTGTGTATTAATGCTGTTTCAATAAAAATACAAAAAACTTTAAAATCGGGTCTCAGTGCAATGGTGATGATAGCAAATGGTTCCTTCAAATGGCTATCTCTGAAAAACCTGTTTGAGATGTTTGAGTACTTCTGAGCCCTTAAGTGGAATCAAGATACATGATTTTGAGGTGTATTTTTGCAATGTTCTTGGGTTATGCAAGAATGGATTCTGTTCTGAAGGTTTGTCCCATTAAATTTAGCATGCTGAAGTGTCTCATCAGTGTGATAATTAAAAGGAATGTGAAAAGGAAAACAGGGCAGCATTGAATTGCACGTCACTCTAATCAAATTGAAACGGATATCATCTGTTTGCAGAATATGACACAGTGAGTGTAATTTCCATTAAAAGCAACTCTCTATATTGAAGTGGACTGATTTTGTTACTTAAGCAGAATCAAGATAGAGTGATAGAAAAATCTGTCTTAAATCTCTCATGAAAGCTGACCAACATTCAGAACTTTGTTTCTCTAGAAATGATATGTATGAACATTTTTTATTAAATCCACAATTGAGCACTTGCTAGTTTATTAAAAGCTTAAATGTTTTTTTTTAATTCAATAGAGCTGCTTTTGCTTCACATCTGGTATTTGTCCACCCTTTTATATTTGCAGTATCATATAAGATCTACCAACTCTGAGATGATAGAAACGGGTGCCTGCTACAGGGATCACAAATTATTTCAGAGTTAGCATCAACAAGGAAGAAAAAATTTCTGTTGCTTCATGACTTTCTGGCAGTTTTCCACTAGGATTAAAAATTTACCGACTGGGTAAAAACTATCACATTTCGAAATGCTAAATCTAGACTCATGACCTAGGCTAATGAAATTCTTAATGTGCTACTAACCAATGCAGATAAAAATTGTTACCCTAAACGTGATAGTCATTTTTCTAGAGGTTTATATTAAAAGAATATGTTTCCAAGTACATGATTGTGTTTGTGCTGTATTTAGGAAAATCTGTGAACTGTAACTTTAGTATGCTGTGCAAAATATTAAAGATCATGATCATTGAAAGGATCACTGTAAGCTGATATATAGGGAAGCTTTTCTAGTAATATGGCTGATAAATTGAATTACTAAGAAATAGTTTAATTATTAGAAAAATGCAGACCACCTCTTTATACATCATTTTCATTTTGAGTTATATTAATGCAAATCCTGAAGAAAACATGTTTCTGAGTGGAATTTTGGTTTATATTTGGAAAATAATTTGGGACACAAACCTTTCAATGCCTTTTAATGGAAGGGAAGTGTGTTTTAGTCTCATAATCAGAGAAGTCTGAAGAACATCTTTTAAGACACTCTCAGTTGTTAAACAAGTGTTGAGAAATAGCATGAAAGTAACTAAGAAGTACTGTTGTTGGATAGTGACAACATCATCAAGATGAAATAAAAGATGATGCAAACTCCTAGCCAAACTAGCAACCAAGCACGTAGCAGAACAAATGAAAACTTGTCAGGGCTAGATAAAACCTGGCTGAAATCAAATTAAAGATGAGATTAAAAGAAGCCAGGATTTAGTGAGAAGAAGCCAGGTGGGAAACAAACCAAACCAAACCAAAATGAAAACCCCACAACGTTAAAATTTCTCAAAACAGAGAGGAAACTAGTCAAGAGCAAACTTGTGAAGAACTGAGATGGGTTAAGAAAGAAACTGATCTAAGATAGGAGGAACAAACTTGGACCTTACGGAGTGTGTAAAGCAAGTTAAAGGAGTCAGAATGGCATTCATCTGAGATTGATTCACCATGTTTCCACTTGCCAAAGCAGAAGGGAAGATCTGTTTTTCCACTGTAGAATCTATCATATAGAGTATCTAACTCTGAGCCTGAAGTTAAACTGTTTTTTCAGACATTTCAGAGAGGAATATCTTAGTATACCTGGTTTAAAATAATAGCTAAATATGCCTCAGATGGAGGAACAGAAAGCCTGATGTTATTGCTACCAGTCTAAAGGGACCTGTACTTACTGTGCACAGTACTTTTTAAAAAAAGAAAGAGCTATCAGGCATTCATAACTTCATTATTCATTTTGAAACTGGGAACAGAATAGAATTGTCCAAGATTCACTCAAGGGCTATATCAGACAGTGTGAATAGTTAGGAGAGAGGTAGAGCTGGGAAAGTATCAAACCTCTCTAGACACCCTGTCAGTCTTTGGGACTGGGGAGAAAGTTGTGGAGAGTTTATTTGTGTAAAAACATCATTCTGAATTGCAAAGTGGAAGGTTCAGGCTTCCAGCATATCCACATATTATAGCTCCTCTGAATCATATGTCACTTACCCAAATGTAATTGAGGACACAGTGCAATTCTGAAGGGTATCCATAATGTGTATTCAGAGGTCCCTGAGTTAGCAGACCAATGTCTGCTGCTTGAATGAAATAGAGCAGGGTTCCACCATAGGTGACCTCATTCATTTCCAGTTGAAGAAGCCACTCCAGTGTCAAGAGCAAAAGTTGGTCTGACAGGATTCCCTAAAAGTAGGTATTGGACATTAGGTGCTTCACACTAAGGTTGGTGTAAATTCTCGCCGTGTCATGCTAGTGTTCCTCTAGCATCCTCCACCAATATCAGGTAGGCTGAAGGAAAAATATAGACTGAATCTTGGATAGTATTGGACCTTAAGATGATTTCTATTTTATCTGAACGTATGGGATCATAAGTAAGGCTTGGAAGAAACTAGAAGTTTTCATCTTATCCATCTCCTAGGCAGGATCCTCTGAGATATCTAGCCTATTCTAAAATCCTCCAGTGATACAGTTTTTAACACTTCTTAGGCAATGTAGAGCTACCCCTACAATAACAAAGTTATTTTCCAAACAATTAATTTAAATCTCTGTTGCTACTGTCTATGTCCATGACTGTTCTGACCTCCAGACAGAGAAAATGGCTTATTCACAAATTCTTCCCTTTTCTTTCTCTCTTTTTTTTCATTTATTTGTTTGTTTGTTTGTTTGTTTGCTTGTTTTGTTTGGTTGGTTTTGTGTGTGTGTTTGTGTCAGCCTTTCATGTATTTAAGAACTGTCATGAAATACCTCTACCTAGTTGTGGTTCTTGTCCTCATAATCTTTTGTGATTCTTTGCAATTCCTATCTTTACAAATAGTTAAAGATTTTACTTTCAGACAAGTGGATGTTGATTCTAACCTTACATTTGTAGGAAATAGCACTGTAAACTTTGGAAATTGTTAGTCACAGAAAAATACCCAAATGCTTTTTTAATGCTCATGTTGGACAAATGTGAATGTGCTGTGAACAGGACAAGGGACGCAACAAAGAACCGGTATGGACGCCCACCTGAGAAAGAAGGTGGCAGGCTTTGTTTCATCCCTCTGCGGTCATACCACTAAATGATAATAGAGACATCTGATAAAAAGGTCTTAGTCTAATGAGGGAGGCTTGACAGTGAATTCCTTAAAGATTAAAGATAAATGCTGGTATAACAATGAGACAAATGATGTTCTAGTGAGGAAGCTTCACTGAAAAAGAGAAAATTGCCTATGGTGAAAGTAGGACCAGTACCTTGTGGGCTTTCTCGTACTATCTAAAAAAGAATCTTTGTGGCGAAGTGTCATTACTGTCTGAGAAAGCTGAAGACAAGTAAAACAGTTCAGCAGAAATATAGGAGATAATAGAGACAAGAAAAGCCAAATAGTTTTCTAAAAGTCAAACTTCTCCAGAAAAAAATAATTTATTCTGATGTTTTTTCTAAGTTAGTAGATGATGGGAATGTTGTGAACGTAACAAATTTCAGTCTAATTGAACTTTTGATGAATACTTGACTTTTTCATGAAATCTTGCAAATTGTATATCCTTCTGGATAGGAATACTTAGGCAGAGTAAAAACTGGCTGAAGGAAAGGAAGACTTCTAAAACATTTTGACAGTCATTTTGGCTTGAGTAAAAGGATGTACTACTGATTTGAAAGTATCATGCTACATTATTTCTCTTTATACACATAATTTTTTATTACACACAATCAGCTGTGGATTGTGTACTAACAAATAGTTGCCTCTTCGAGGATATTTAAAAATTCTCAGTCATATATCTTATAATTATCTCTTTCCATATAATTCCTATTGCAATCAATCACAGGCCTGTGACAGACAGGATTTTCTCCTCTTCCCCACCTGGATTTTGGAGATTCTGTAGGGGTTCTCCTCCACATGTATCCACTGACTTGTGCAGGGTCAAGACCTGAGAGTTCAGGTTAGGACCACTTTGAAACAATGACCCAAAGTATAAAAACATCAGACAATAATGCAAGTTATCAGAGAGGTCAAAATATAAACTCTTTGGGCTTGATTCCATTGCCTAAATATTTGCCTAAAGCCATTTAAGCTGGTTATGGCTTCAGTAGAGTACTCCAGAAGGTTGCAGATTTCATACAGATCCTGTGCCATATTTTCTGTCACTGTGTGAATGTCTCAAATCCCATGAATCATCAATAGATTACTAGACATAAAATTTTACACAGGTGAATCGAGCCCTTCAGTGTACGGGTAACATTTTAATAAAATTTTCCTTCTTTGGCACTCTCATCAGTCTTTATTTCTGGTCTACTTCAGGACGGCCAGCCAGCTTTCATGCCTCTTGAAAAGCACTTATGAAACTCTAACTTATACTTGTAAGCATGAGAAGTACAAATTTTACTCTTTCTTATTCTGCTTGCCACAGCATGTTGTAGTATCGTAGCGGTGTAGGGGTACGATTTGGCCAATATTTTAAGCTCTGTCCTCATGATATCATAAAGGGAATATGTTATCATAAACCTGCCTTAATAGCTAAATGGCATTGCTTGGTAAAGTGATATTTATCTAATATAACACCATGTTAAAAAGCATTATTGTCAGATGATTGCCCAAATTTTTACCAGTAAAATGTGCACACGTGTCAAGTGTATAATTTTAATGCATCAATAATTGTATTAAGGAATGCTTGTTACTTGGAAGAGGTTAAATGTTAATCCCTACACATATCATGTATTTCAAGAAGAAAAACAATTCATATTCATAGATGTAATATTTTCTTAGTTGACATCATAAATAACCATAGTGGAAGCCTTAGAAGGATATTATCTAAGACACTTTGGGTGTATTGAATTAAACACTGAGAGACAGAACATGCTTTAAGCCTCCCCCACCTTCTTTTTTTTTGTCTAAGATCTGCACATTAAAAATAAAATCAAGGATACAGCCCAGACTAAGTGTTTATTGATGAGTAATATGTGACATTCAAGTCAGCAGTTATATTTGTAAAATATCTCTATTTTTTATTTCCCTCTGCTTAGGAAACAGTTTGAGAAATTTATTGCAGTATTCAAAGAAAAACTCTTTATTGGGACCTGTAGGGTGGGACGGAGAGAAAGGCTAGAGGTGATATGGGATGTGCAGACGTGGACATTATTAATTCTTTTACCACCAGCAATAATGAACTGATAAAATTAATTCCAACAGACTGTTTTAAGAATATTTTAAACTTTTATAATAATTTAAAAAGATAAATCTTTGTAGAAAAGTCATAAGCTTAATGTGACTGGGGGATTTTTGTTGCAGAGACGTTCCATTCATTTCTTCCCACCTGACTAAGCTGAAAAGAAGCTGCATTTAAGCAGCCATATGCAAGATTCTGACTTTTCAAAAGCGGTAATAGTGTGAAAGTGAATTTTAAACTCTCCTAACAGCAAACAGTAACACAGAGAAACAGGAGGCTCTGGTGCCCACTCAAAGCTAGCCAGCACAATCAAGTACTTTTTTTGCAATTTTTTTTTTATGAACGGACCTAGAATGATTCACCAAACACAGTGTATTTACATTATTTTTAGCAAATGCCTTTCACTGTACTGAAGAAGTAATCAGAGTTACAATTAACACAGAGTAAAACCAATAAAGACTGTTTTCAGGGATCACTGATTTAAAATAAATTAATTCCTGTCCCATGAAATTTCCATTTCGTTTATATTTTTATATTATACCATTACCAAGATATTTGCATACAAATACATTGTAGTAAGAGAATAATGTGCAACAGAACAATGGAAAAATATACATGTCATTGCATGTGTTATGTGTAATATAATATGGAGAGTTAGTAATATATGTCTTGGTTAAACACATGAGAAAAAACTACGAAAAATTAGCCATTAATGATAGGGAAAGGGAATGAGTTCTATAGTTAAGACCTAATGTGGGCTGAGGAAAAAGATTGAGGACATTTTATCAAATCAATTACAGAAGTAAAATTTGAACTGAACAATACAGATGAGAGCCTTCAGGTAGAGGTAGGAAAAGAGCAAGAAAAAGGAACGAAGATTACTAGGTGAAGCAGCAAATCTAAAGGGAGACCACAGATCTCTGTAGTCTGAGTCAGATCCCAGACCTGATTCTGCTGAAAATTAACTTACAGAAAAAAATAAAGCAGGAAAACTGGGGAATTATCCTCTGTGCACGTAAATTACTGCAAAAATACTGACTTCAATGGATATAAACTGCACAATGCTGTTTGAGTACATGGCATGCAGGGTCTTTCTATACGGTACAGACATTTTGTCTGCCACTATGCTTAGCAATGACTTAGCCAAATTTTTTCCTTCCTGTCACTATTGATGTGCTTTGCAATTTCCCACCTTTCTGCTGACCTCCACAACAGAGATGGTGTTATTTCAACTGTGGCATTTTGAGACGACTGTAGTTGAAATACTAAATAAATCTAAAAAATGTATCCATTCCTTTCACTTTCTTCAGGCTACACTTTATCCTCAGCTATGCTGATAGAAATCCAAAGCAAATGAAAAGATATGTGGTCAGGTTTTGACAGAGGGAGGAAAAGTAGACGAATAGAGCCAATATAAAGAAAAGATTTCACTCCAGTAACTAGTGGTGTGCCAATGTGAGGCTATGTGAATACTGAACAACTCAAAGGAAAATTAAATGATGCACAGAGCTAAAAATGGTTATATTGGAGATATAAACAAATATCTGAGTGGGAAAAATGATGGAAAAAGTATAATTTAAGGGTAGGCACTTTGAGAGACATTCCTTTTAATTTTTTTTAGTGAAGAAAATAAATGCAGGTCAATGTTCTTAGATAATGGATGCTGCAAACTGTCCCTGTCTTTGAAAAGGATTGGTTTTTTGCTTTCTGAAACATGATTGGTCCATAAGCACCACATGTTAATTTTTTTTATGTCAGCTAAAGATATTCACTTTAGATTTCTATGAGTAGTTTAGAGAGCTGTTGTCAATCTATGTGTTTTAAACAATAAGACTATTATTAGTTTTCAAGACATTTCAGTCACTATACTTATTATTTTTTGATTACTGCACCCTCTATCTCTAATCCGTTGACACTTCTGTATTTGGGGTATGTGGGATCAAGATCTCAAAACACGAGGAGCACCTCAAAACATGAACTCCTTAAAACATTTAGAAATACTTTCATACAATTTCATTGAAGGCAGATTTATTGCTGAATGAACTGGAATTTCCACCTCTTTCTGTCTCCATAGCCGCCATGGCATCTTCTTTCTTGAATGTCGTCATGCCCTCATCTCTCCAACAAGGCAAAAATTTCTTCCCCTTTCCTCTGCTCCCTTTAGGAAGATGTCTGTATTCTTTGAAATGGTAACACACACATGTATGTGGAAGATCATACCATGCTGCCACTTTTGGTCCGGTGACCTCGTGATTCAACAGACTGGTGGGCAATGAAGTAGCTACAAAAACGAGAAATCAGCAGAATGTTGCTTAAATAGCTTTCCACAAATTAAATCATTATAAGGTAGTGCAGAAGTAAACGTAGGCATGAAAAAAACCAATTGCATTTTATATGTTATTTCCTGAAAAACCTATTCATGAGCTCAGACCTGCAGTGAGGATTTCATTGATCAACATATGTTGAATCTTTTTAACAGCAATTTTGCTTGAAAATCAAGCCCAAAATACTTTAATGTCCTCATACGCCTAATTCTAAGACCTCTCAATGAAAAGTTCATTTTTATTAGTTTATGAGGTCATTTATGCAATTTTGGTTATACCAGGGCTTTTTCAAGGAATCTTGATGTCAGACTATCGAATAACACATTGCCCTGCTCTGCCTCATTACATGACTCTATATGCTTTCTGGATTTTATTAGCTTGTATCAAACACATTTGAAAAAATATGAAAATGAATATATTTTTTCTCTGAGCTTTGTAACAGAGAAAATAGTTAGAGCCAGTAGCATCTCCCCTGGATTTTAGGAGAATGGTATTACCCTGCCTTTCTCTGAGAGATTGCTGGTTACCTTCTGTCAGTGAGCAACTGTCTCACTGCAAAGCAGAAGCACGATCTCATCTCTTTTGTCTGTGTTCAAGGCAATTACTTCTTAGAAAGTGGAATTTCTTCAGAATGACTATGTACAAGAGCAAACGCAGAAACCAAAGATGTAAGTAAATTGTAAAGTTTTTTTAATGTTCTTACAGAGGAGGGAAAATAAATCTCCAGTTTCATTGAAAACCATGCTTTACTTTAACCTGCTCTAGTTAAATACCAGGAAAGCAGGAACAGTATTCCCTGCCAATTATCCCCCTGTATCTGTATGTTAAGTGCATGAAAGAGCTTTAAAATAAAAAATTATCATCTCACTTGTTACTATGGAAACCATCCATGATTGCTTTATAATATCGACAAAGAAATAGAGATCTAATATAAGTTTAGTTCAGAACAGCATCCTTTATTCAGGGCTTAATGACTGGCTAGCTGTAGCCTTTGATTTGACAGGGCTGACATGTTTTCACTTGGTGGACTTTTTAATGGGGTTCACTTCAGGGAGCCAGCGATGCCAGAACTTTAAGGGCAGTTATTTTATTTTCCTTCTCTACAAGTTTTAGAAGAATTGACTAGTTTGCCTAAGCCACAGAAACAGAAACTGGGAAGGAGGGAAGCATACCTGTGTCTGTTGTGTATTTAAGACACTTCAGCCCTGAAAACTTACTGGCTTCTAAATGCATGAGGTTCCAGTCAAGCACCTGTTTGACTTTTTAAATTGCTATGGCTTCAGCTGGGGGGATTTCAGTACCAATATTGTGTCCTCCAGAACATTACAGAAAGGTGACTGAGGTAAGTGAAAACGAAGTGCTGCGGGTCAGGTCATGAAGTATGTGTTACTGTAAGGAAATCTAGCAAGAGGCCAAGTTATAAATGGAGAGCACGTCTGAGGCTGAGAAAAAAGGCATTCCTCTAAGAAAAATGCCATGTAGGGACTGTGTGCTTTCAGGAGAGCAGGAGGGGAGGAATATCAATTCAAAGGAAGATAAGTTTGGACTTTATTTGGACAGGAGCATTGTTACCGTTCAGAGTTGAAGGGATATATACAGCTATATCACTGACCTCAGTTTCTGGTCCTTACAGCTTAATCTGTACAGGTGTCCTTCAGCTTTTCTTGCCCAAAACAAATGGATGTGCTGCACGTAGAAAGTTTGCAGGACAGATCTCTGCTAAAATCTCTGCAACAGAAATCAATCATCTGCTTCACATTCAATAAAACAAATTATCATAGATTTTGTTCTCGTAGCAGCAGTGAAGGAAAATTATTTACACACAGGCAGATTATAATTAATCTAGTTCATTTTAACATCCTAATTACTCTCACTTTTATTATGTAAACTGGGAGCTCTTTCTATAGCCAGCTGCATTCTTGCATTCTCTCCTGTTCAAGCCTGGTTATGGTGTAGAACAAGAAAATTTGTGACTGGTTAGCTGAGTTGTTAGGTTTTTTTGTTGTAGGGACATAGTCATTCCTGAAAACTGCATGAGATGCTTTTAAGAATGCTTTTATGAAGAGAAGCTGCCTTCCCCTCCACCCCTGTTGACCTTAAGGAAAATCTGTGATTTGACAAGCAAAAAAAAAAAAAGAATGAAACATAATTAGAATCAAATTTGTAATTATGAGGGTGGCTGTTGAAATGCTTTTTGATTTTAAAACTATCTCTAATTGTAAGATCCCAATCAATAAAAATCTCAATAAAACTATCCCCTCTATATTAGATACCAATACTGTATACATGGATGCTTCATTAATACCTGGTAACTAATTAGCAACTGCAGAAGTCTTAACAAACAAAAAAATATGAGTAATTATGATATTGCTCCTATTGATATCACTCAAAGGCTTTTTGCAGGATAGATTTAATCTAAGCAATTGTTATTCTGAAATACAAGGGATAATGGTAGCAGCTGAGTTAAACAGTAGACAAGTAGTGCATTTTCTGTCCATTACATTTGACACATGTTCTATTTCCAACTTGAAGGCATTTTTGGTGCCCCTTAATAAACAACGATAAAAGATATTTAGCATATAATTTCCAATATATATAGGGTAAACCCTGGCATTTATATCTCCTCGCTACCTCTCAATAAAATTCTTGAACATGTGGCATAAAAGAAAAGTGAGCTTTGTGGCTTTTTCTTATTCATTGAAGTTCTGCTTCTGAATTTGGTATACTCTGAACAGTATTATAAGCATTATTTTTCTAACCCATATTTTTCTTTGATCTTTGAAGAAGGGTGTAAAGGTGTTTTGTACTTAGTTTAAAAGCACATCAAATTAGAGAGAAGGATGGCAAAAATAGAGACATGATGACATTTTTCTAACATAAAATATAAGGAATCCCTATCTCCAGTCTCTGTCCCAGGTACAAAACTGTTGCTAGCAGAGTAGATTAAAAAAAATGGGTCTGCTTACCTGTCTGTATGAATGGGATAAAGGTTCCCTATATATTTTTTCAGCTGCAGCATCATACATAAGTCTGCTCAGTTCAAAACTAGTCTTAATGTTTCCATTTCATTGTACCTTAGGTTTTGATTCTAGTCAAAGTGGCATTCATAGTAAGTAGTTAGCATATTTTATTTATTCCATACATGGTTGTAACTAATGAGAATTAAAAATAAATATTACAGTAAATCATGAAATTTGCATCACAAAATAAACAAAATTCACATTAAGGCTGTTTCTGTATGAGTGCTTGCGTGTGCCTACCTACACATATACACATAGTCTCCATGCATATATTTGTCTGCACACCCAGATTTATAGCATGCTTTATCCTTAATTCAGGATGTTATCTAGCTGATAGGCTGGATTCTCATTTTATTGGACAGACCTAATGACTGAGTGAGGGGAAAATATTGTAACAAATGCAATCTTATAAGCATTTGTGGTAAAGCTTTTCTGAAATAAAAGACTTGAATCTTAGACTGACCTGCTTTGGGGCTGCAGCTGCTGAGGAGGATGCACTACCCTGGCTTTAGTGCACATATGGGTCTTCTCCACCGTGAGGCAACCATTCACATCTTCTGGAAATGCCATGCCTCCAAGCCTCCTCTCATGAAGCAAGTAGTAAGCATCCATTTTTCACTGGGGTCTTTCTTGTATAGACTTCTCTGTAGAGTAATCAAGGCAGGCTACTGCCCTTGAAGACAATAACATTGGAAAAAAATGACTTACCTATAAACCAACTTTAAGAAATTCACATTATTATTATTGTTGTTGTTGTTGTTGTTGTTTCACGGTTAGTGTAGCTTCACAACTTAAATCAGGACTACCTTGTGGAGGGCTGCGTACGAAAAGAAGAAAAGATGATCCTTAATGATCCTTCAGTTTAACACTGTAAATTTGACTCATAAGAAATGCGAGAGGAGAAAGAGACAGTAATGGCCAGTGTGGCAGGCAGGTGTGTTTTGAGGAGGGTGTGCAGCAGCACCCAGGAGGAGATGGCAGAGAGATGCCTGCAGCGCAGAGGCTGGTGTGGGACTTCCCTGATACATACCTGAACTGGTGGTCAGAAAGTTAAGGCAAAGATGGAAAAATTAAGGGGAAAAATAGGATTTATCAGAGAATCGCAGAATGATAGGGGCTGGAAGGGACGTCTGGAGATCATCTAGTCCAAGTCCCTTGCCAGAGCAGGTTCACCTAGAGCAGGTTGCACAGGAACGTGTCCAGGCGGGTTCATGTTTTGTTGCTTCATGGGATATTTTATGTATGTCGGCAATGACAATCAGAACACAATGGCAGTTGAGGCAACGAGCAGTTACTTTTGAATATTAGGAACCACTGACAAAGGCAATTGTTATCATAAGTACAGCTACAGATTCTGTCATTTTCAAGGGGTTAATTCCAAGGCATTGATCCCAAACTTGTTCATGACAATATGAAAAATCCTGTCAACAAAAAATGGCCTTGAAATTGTGCTCCAAATGCATTAATGACTTATGCCATGGCTTGGCTACCAGCTTTATGGAAAATATCTGTTTCCATTGCATATTACGGTTTGCTTAGCTGAAATAGTCATTGCTATTTTTTATGCTGACATGCTGTGAACAGTATTTTTTTTTTAAGTATGATCCAGATCTTGTGAAGATTCTGCTTCTTTTAAAACCAACAGATGATTAGTTATATTTCAGGGCTTTTTTTTAAAGAGTAAGGACAGAGGAGACATCATACTTCCTTTTATTCTGGCGATTTTCTCTCCTCATAGGAGATATGTCATAACTTTAGCTGTAATTGTCATACGGATTATGATTCTTTGCCTTCAGTCCCCAATTTTCCTTGTCCAATCCTAGGTTTCCCTGCATGCAGAATGCTGTAGAAAGTAACGTGTGCATTTATTAAAGGATTAGATAAGTACTACTAAAATGAAAGTAAAATAAATGATTTTCAAAAGTTATGCAGGTAGCCGCTGAAATGTAGAATGCATGTGGCTGTCACAGGAGGTCCTAATACTTTTGGCTAAAACCAGTGCAGTATTTAGAGATGTGCTGCCCACAGGTGTCACCTGATGTGTGTTTTTCAAGTGTCCTTGTCTCGTTGGAGGAATAATTTTGTTTGTACTGATAACATCTGATGAGAAATTCTGTGAAATTCCAGTTTGAAGGAGTATTTTGTCCTATCAGCATTCTTTGATCTATTGCATTGCCTGCTACATTTTCTTTTATTGATAAAGTCCCACTTGCCATCTTTTCATCATGGGTTTGCTGTTCTCGTCATCTTTGTCCACCTTTACAGATAGCATAATCACTTTCAGCTTTCAAAAATAGAGTTGGCATCTGTTGAGTCTTGTTATATTACAGTTTGATCGGCCCATGATTACTTCCGTCTTCTTTTTGCCTCTTAGGGCAATAAAGAGCCCCCAGTACTGAGGCTGTTGCAGCTCAAAGAAAATAGCAGCCTTTCATACAGTGTATGCTAGGAGTTAAAGTGACCGGAAAAGGAAATCTCACTGGGAAAAACAAGTGTAGTCACTGACCCAGATACATGTAAGAAAACTCTGCCTCTTTCCTTAAAACATCAGAGACCCAGGCAACAAGGGAATATCTTTTCAGCATGATATAGAGACAGCTTTCCTCGTGTAAAGCTATCCTAGAACAGCCCCAGGATATTCCTATTGCTGCATAACTTTTGAGGAAGTCGAGTTCAGCGCAATTAAGTGTATCAGTAATAAGGCTGAGCAAGAAGACACTCATGACCTGCAGGAATACAAATGCCATTGAATATTCACATCACATGGGTAACATCTTTATACAAAAAAAAAATCTAATTGCTACTCAACAAGTCAGAGGCTTCAGGGATAGAAGCGCTCTTCTCACAGCTTTGAAGGGAATTCACTGTGACCTCAGAAGGTTGGCTTCTTTGAAAGTATTCATTTCCCAATGTTACCAAACCATAAAACTTAAGACGTATGTCCCTCAGTGAAGCATGCAGGGTAAATAAGCTAGAATTTTTTCTTTGACATTTTTTCAAAAGTCTGCATAGACTTCTAAAGCAGACATGCTTTTTTTGCTTCTAGACTGTAAAGTGAATCAAAAGTATTGAAAGATAACTGTTTCTAATAGCATCTTTTGCAACATCAATAGTCTGACCAAACCCTGCATGAACAACTCATGTGATGCTCCCCACTGCTTGGTGGGGGTTGGCTTTGGGAAGAAAAATAGAATTTTTGTCCTTGTAGAGTAAAGGGAAGAAATACTAAAAGTGAGGAGGAAAGCTTGGGGAATCAAGAATTTACAATCTATTCTGAAAAGGGGAGAGAAAGGAATACACAGTGAACCTGTACTAGCTTCAGAAGTGACTTCTAAAAAAATCGTCTGCAAGCAGAAGTCAGAACACCTGAAATGCAAGGGAGAACATCACAAAAAAATGCAGCCAGTCATTTCAGTTTTATAGAGGAGAAATTTAGGGCAGCAAAAAACCTTAATAATAGCTTTGGCTTCATTAAAAAGGTTATGGTTTTAATGTTGGGAAGGGTTTCTTTATTTTGCAAAAGTAAGTTAGTAGAATAGTGGACATTATACAATGTTTCAACAAAAAGAATAATTGGAAAGCTGGGGAGATGTCATAAAAGTAAATCAGCTATTGTTAAGGATAATAAAAAGGGAATTATTAAAAAATATGGACATATGCAAATCATGTAATTTGGATTATGTGATTTGAAGTGCGTTAGGGGAATTAGCAAATGAATGTACCACAGCATTAAAAGTTTGTATTTGAAAGGTCACTGAAAATTAAGAAGGTGTCAGAAATATAAATGTAATACTGGCTTTCATGCACACATAGAACTCCAGTCCTCAGACCTCCTCTGGCTGGCAGCAAATTTGCTATGTTCATCAATAACACAATTTATCCTTAGTGAAGCAGCACTTGCTCTGTGTTGCTTAGTCACAGAAACTTCAGAGTTGGAAGGGACCTCTAGACATCATCTAGTCAACATCTAGTCTTCTACATGGAATCAAAACTTACAAGTTTTGGGACTGCACTCCAGTAATGACCTGAGATCTGGGAAAACCAATAACAGTTTGAAAAAAAAAAAGTGTATTAAAATAACAATCAACAGGTTGAAGATAATCATAGTCTAAAAGAATCTACATAGAAAGACAATTCTGGCTTTTAAATTGAGCAAATGGAAGTTCAGTGGTTAGAACCTAAAGTTAGATGACTGCAGCCTAAGTTAAGATATACATTTTCTGAGTGTAATCAGTCATAGAGATAATTTACTAAAAGTACTAAAAGAAAAAAAATTTCTCCTCTTTGTCACTTAGATTTGAATCCAGATTGCCATCTATTTTAGAAGTGTCTTTTAAACACGTACTATGGATCTGATTACAAAGTGTCTATTCAAACCTTACAGTATATGTGCAAGTTGAAAAGAGTATTATCATCATAAAACCCCTAAAACCTACATAGTTCCGGAAGTCTTGAAGGGACACCAGCCTTCCTATGTCAAAATCCCTGCACGCTGCTGTAGCGGTGCCATCTACCTGCCCACTCAGAAAAAGGAGAAAAATCCTTGAGGGTTTCAGAACATAGAGGATCTATTCTCCTAAGGGAAATATGCTTTTGCTTATTTTCATATAAAAAACTTTTAAAAAAACCAAACAAACTGCATGACTGCATATGAAAGAAGTACGAGCCCTGATTTTAAGCACACTCTTTTTTGTTTCCATAGCCAACCTGATTTTTTTCTGTTCCCTTTCATGTACTTTCTCTGTAGGAACAGAGCAAGAAAGACCTCCATCCTGCCTCCAGTACAGGTCTTAACTTCAGCCAAAGCTTGTATCTCTGCCACTTTCCATAATCAAAACTACTGACAGGCTGAAATCCCAGTCTTTCTGATATGTACAATCTTTTCTCAAGAAATCCCATTAAACATATGAAATTAAAAAAAAACAGAGGACTTCTAAGAAATGTTTCAAAGACCAGTGATAAGATCAAGCACAAGATGCGCATATTGACATCTTTGCAAGGAAAAAAATAATGAAGTTTTGAAAAATATTTTTCAAGTCTCTCAAATTATTATCCAAACTATGATAAACCATTAAAGGGTATTTACTGGTTGTGAAGCATCAGCCAAGACCTAAATGCTACATAAAATCTAGCATTTTTTCAGCAGTTTTATCTTTGAGATTCTTTGAAAGTAAAATCCAGAAAGATTTCTGCATGGTACTTTGGAAACATTCTCCCTCCTTCTCTGTACACAGCCCAGAAGGGACAGAGATCTCAGGTACATTAGAGTGACATTACAATGAAGACTGAGAGCACATTTGACCAATATTTAGACTCCAGCTCCTGTCTACGGAGGTTCAGCATCACATTTGTAGTTTTGAAGAGCTCATATTTTTTGATTTAAATTTCTGTTTGCCTTTGTTCCACCTCATTTCTTCTGGGTTTTTTTTTCAGTTATCAGTGTGTTAAACATTCTGAAAAATAGGGTGCTTTGTAAATTTATGCTGTGTATTATGGCTATAGATTTTTCTGACCCCACTTAAATCTAAGGCGGCATCTCTTCCTCACTGTCTTTTGCAGAAGCCCGCAGTGATCTCTACAAACTACTGTTTGTTTTTTCTTGAACTTCCCACAAGATAAAGTCTGCCTAGGGCTGCTTTTCAACAAAAATATATAAACATATAAATAAATAAATAAATAACGAACACATGTTGTATTATAAGTTTTCTTTTGACCCTTGTGAGTTAGAAATTGCCTTAGAAAATCATCCAACTGTAATTCTTTACAACACCCATTGTTCTCCAAATTGCTGGTATCTGTCTTATTAATAGCTTCCAAAGGCAATTCTATTGCCGATTTTGGTTCACCTCCAGGTCTGTCATAAAGCTGGGTCTAGGTATGACCTTCTAGCCTGGTTTTACTGCTTGCATTCTGATATTATTTCCTTAGGACTCACTGAAGGTTTTGCACAGCTATTTGCAACATTATTTTTTTTTTTGCTATATTTTTATTGTGTTAGTGTAACAGCAACGTGTGCAATCAGCACAGAACTGAAACCTAATGCCAGAGAGTCTCAACACTCAGCAGTCTTCTTATTATTCTGAAAATCATCTTTCCATTTTATGAGCTATCTTTACTGAAGGGAAGACATTTTATTTTTTTAAATTTATCATTTAAAAAAAAAATAATCAGGGAGACAATGGTAGGGTTAGGGAGGTACTTTCCTGTTTGCCCTCAGGGCTGAACTAAAGCCAAAGAAAATCTCAGTGATTTAGTGCTGTTTGCTTGCAAAATGGGATACCTGTCCTGAGAAAAAGCAACATATATTATGATTGCATTTCTGATGCACTAAGTACTGATTTGATTAGCCTTCCCACTAGGCATAATTTTATATCTTCCATTTAACATATTTGATGAGGATTAAGTCTTATAAAGATGGAGTCACACCAGTATGGATTTGGCCCCAGCACTTTTTTCCTTACTCTGATATTCCCTAGAATTAAAATATTATTCAAGCATTAAGATATTTTGTCTACAAATCCCCTTCATGAGAGCAGAAAATCTGTCAAGCTTTTTACCATTGTCCTTACATCCTTGGTACTCGCTGATCAGCTTTCTAGGAAGAACTTTCTACAGTGTCACAGTCGCCCCCTAATGTATATTTTGATATGTAAGTAACCTGTGATGTACCACACATACTGCGTTGCACTTGACATGGATCAGCCGATGTAGATGCCATAAGTAGGGAAGAAAAGTTTTCTTTAGAGTAGGTTCATTAATGAGTAGCTAGAGGGATACTATGAGTAGGTAACATGCAACCACCAGTGCCTTCTGTAACACTTTGAGAGCAATCATGAACCTGCGATGATTTGTAATTTTTTATAAAATCTGGGATAAAAAGCTTTCTGAGCATGTTTGCAGAAATTATTGTGTATGTTACAGATCTTTTGAGGAAATTTTTAGTAAATCTTGATTGCCACAACCTGTTGTAAACACTCATGTTCAAAATGAACCCATTCGTATTCTTTTTGATCTCTGTCAAAAAGAAAATATTTTCCTGCTATTCACACATATTTTTCTTATACTTGAACAAAAAATGCCCAGAAAATAAATTATTTCTAGTCTACAGAGGCATGAATATTAATTCATGTGCTTTTATGAAGTATCTCCTGTATGTGAGAATAATCCCTTCAGTGATTAATTGAAAAATCTTTTTTCCAAATTAACATTGTGATAGCAATGCTAGGAAGATTTTGAAAAGTAAACACAAAATCTTTTATATTCCCTTCTTATAAAAAGATGGATTTATGTTTTGACCAGGGTCTTTTTAAAAAATGAGGAAGGAGAATATCTCATGAAATGCGGGTTCTGTTGGATGGGCCTGCGCATGAACACTACATTCCACACTGCAAATGTTTCTGCAGTTACCATGAAGTCTGATTTCTTTTCTCTGTTTCATAAAAATATATTAGCATGCATATTTACATCTTTTTTTACCTTTGCCTGAATATATATGCACATTTTTACATTGGCTCAGAATGCTTAGTAGAATTCAGTTTTCAAAATCCTTTATTAGCCAAAAATGATATTAATAATGTTGGAAAACACGTTTACATTTTAATTTAAAACCTACTTCCACAGAATGCACTGCACATATTCAAATAAAAGAGATCTGCTATAGAATTATCTATATTTTACTATATGGCCAGCTACTGTCCACAGATCATGCTAACTCCAGTAGGCAACTTGAAGCACATAAACTGCCTACAGAAAATTTTACTTAAGTTGTAGGTATATAAACAGAAATGCAGATAAATGGGGGGGAAAAAGAGAAATCATGCATATAACTGGATTACAATTTTTGCAGAGGTTTACATTTCCCTTATGTAACATTCTTCCTGCCAGGAATTTATAACCCAGGAACATGATGAACAAGTGCTGTATGTTGAGAATTTAAAATTAAAGGGAAGTGGCTGATATATATCATTCCCCATTCTAACTTATTTCTGACTCATTTAATGTGGTTCAAAAACAAAGGTATTCTGTGCATAGTCAGGTTACATGTAAGTGATATACACTATCCATGTCTGTCTGCAGAATTTAGGACGTGCATCAGAGAGTAGAAGGGAAAAATGTCCAGTGACAATTTGCCAAGTAGTCTCCGACAAAAGTCAGTTCCAGCAAGCAGGATTTTAACAGCACTTTGTGCCTTTGAACATCTCCTCCCCGTGTTCTTTTTGTTTTATTGATTACTTTTATATGAATCTAAAGTTTTGATCATGCAATACCGAAATCAATGGCAAAATTCACATTGACTGAAACAGTGTTGAATCAAGGCTTTATTGCTCAGAAAAGAGTGATTGTCGTTATGTTGTCCTACACATTGCGTTCACAGAAAACAGCCGTGTAGCATGCCCCAGGAGCCCTTCCTTTGGGATTTAAGTCCGATTTGAAGGGAATGTCTTATAAGTAAAAGCCCTTTTATTCTGTTTCTTCAACTGCTCGGTTGGAGCATCTGCTGAAACTGCCATAAAAGTGTCCAATTTACCACCATTTGCTGTAGTGGTTTTCTAAGAAAAATTAATACAAGCAGCTGCTATTGTTACACACAAGCTACCATACAGCCATTAAGCATTAATGTTTTGGTGTTATTAGAGACTTAGGTGTTGCACCATCAAAACAGTATTCCATGTAATCTGATTTTCCTACCTGTGACTTTTTAAAAAGTCCAAGATCTACGTTGTATGCAAATAATCTTCCAGGTTATTATTGTTAATATATGTAGATATAAATACACATTAAGCTAACATTTAAACTGACTTCTGAAGTCATTTCCCCCCAGGATTTAAGTTAGGTAAGTACATGATGGTCCCATCCAACTTCATATTCATGTTTTCCTCTGTGGAGAGCAGAGTCTAAGAATGGGCAAAAGTGAGTACATCTCTGGAGCTCTCCCCAGCAGAGAGTTGGGATGTTGGCAGGAGAACTGCATCTTATACTCAAAAGCACACGTGGATCCCTTAATTTAGGCCATGTAAGTATCTTGACATGGACAGCCGCAGAAGCCAAGTGGCATTTACTTAGTTGGCAGACAACTTGTTTCATTGCAAAAAAGAATTACGGAAATAGTATATTATGAGACACAATATTTTATACAATCCTTTCTGGGAAATTATGCCATCAAGTCTTAAGAAAGTACTGTACGTAAGTTTGATGCTTTTTAAGAGGCACGGGTTACTGCTGGGAATTCACTGACTCTTCAAATATCTGTTCCCCAGTTTGGTCTCTCTTCACTTAACAGGTAAAAGAAACTTGGCACGTCAGTTTTGTATGTCTTTTGTCAGAAGGGCATTGAAAAACAGTAGAAAAGCATGTGTATGTATTTTCATTCTCTCAGTTCTGAAAATCCATCAGCCAAATCAGTTTAAAATGCATTTAGTAAAAGAAAAAGAAATGTGGGGGTTTTTTTAATAACCAAGTATTTGACTGTGCTTCAAGCAAATGCAAATTAAACAGACAATTTATAAGCCCTGCCATAAGTGGTTTTTTAAAGGAAGCTGTAAGCCATTCAGAATACACTCATACTGCTCACTGTTTTATTATAAATTTTCTAAACACAAATTATTCAGAAACATTAGGACTTTAATGTCATTTAACACTTCATGCGACAGTGCATGAACACGGTGCTCTGGGCTCTTGAAAATATGAGATGAGAACAAAATGGTTTATGACAGAGTTCATGTCTGTATTGAAGTTCAAAGGATTTAATACCATCCTATCAAGGTGAAGATTCTAAAAAAGAATATTTAGTGGTCTTTTGATGGAGATGCTCAAGTCAGTTGGTACTAGTGATGTTTCTTTCCATTTAACGCTGTCACGGCAAAGTCAGTGTGATATATTAAAGGATTTGTCCAATGATGAATGAAAGTTTTAGAAATTAGAGAAATTCTTCTGTCGTCCTTATTAACTTGTATAACACCAGTAATAATAATAAAGCTTATTGAAATGTTCTACAGAGAGGCTCACAGTTGTAGGCTATATAAATAGAACACTGTCCGAGGCTGTGATGTCTGGGCTTGAACCTAAACTCTTAATGATCAAAGGTAATGGTAGAGCAAGCTGATTAAAGATCAACCTCAGAACCAGAGGAAGCTTTGTCCCAAATCACTCCCATTGAATCGCGTCATTCACAACTTTTCTCTAACTCCAGCAAGATATAGGGCACATACCTCAGACGTGCTTTTATTTTACTCTCTTAGTAACAATCTGTTTCTATTTATACTACTTTAACAAAGCAACTATTTGTCACTTATTTCTTCAAAACTGTTCTGTATAATTAAATGCTGTTTGATCTTTTATGCATTAATTTGCATTTCTTGTTATGTGTCTCACAACAAGTCAGTCAAGCGGAGGGAAAAAGAGAGAATGGTGAAGAGAGGAAATGGAGCTCAGTTCTATTCTGTACTGAAAGCATAATGCTATTGCAGCCAGAAACTAGCATTTTGGAGAAGTAACAGTTCCCCTCTTGACTCTGTGAAAACAAAGCTGAATCCAGTCTTGGAAAAGGAAAGAGCATCTGTGTTTTTTCCTTGGAAGGAGTTCACATCCTTGCAGCTATGTCAATGTCCTCACTGAGAGGATTTGGGGGTAATCTGCACAGTGTCCTCTTTTTTTAATCTTTACATAGCAAAAAAAGTTCACAAAATTGCAACCGCGCAAGTTTACTTAATGAAAGATTATAAATCTACATTACTTCTACTATGTTCCTCTTCAGCTTGCAGCTCTACCTACAAGGACCAGGGATTCTCCGTCTGAAATATAGCTCAAACAGCTGGAAACTAGGCAAAGAGCCTAGAAATACTGAAGATAGCTATATCTGCTATGTGTCTTTCATCAATTTTAATTAATTTCCCCAGTGAAACGATTTCAAAGCTACCTCAGTAATTCAGGTGATATTTATAAGGCCTACGAAAGTTGTACTCTGAAGGGATTCATTAATTATGGAGCATAACTTCAGCAGTTTTTTCCTGATGTGCAATCAACCTGCTATTTATCATGCCCTTAATTTTATGGCATGTTAGGCTGCTACATAGTCTTAAATAGTGTGTGTCTAATTAATGCCTCCTGATTTCATCAACACACATGAGTTAGTCCTTCTGGCACCTTTCTTTCATTATCAGTGCAACGATATTGTTCAGGTGTAGTACATAAAAAGCATTATTTTTTCTCCTTGACACACAAATCATAGCCTTATCTTGTGATGTATAACTACTGGCAAGGTTCTTAAATAAGAAATGAGACTGCAGTCCCATGACAAAAGACAAACCAAGAATACATTCAGGTCACACCTGTTTCATTTCCACAGATGTATAAATTTGATATGCCACAAAGCTGGCTAATTATTTTGATCGTTGAATCTGTATAGTCAGGAGAGTATTAAACAAGAACATTGATAAGCTTGGGATGTGCCTATGTGAAAGAGTAATTAGCTTGATGCATGTTTTAATCAAAACTGAATGCATGTGGCCTTTGACAGATATTGCTTCTGCTCATGCACAGAAGAAATACGTTTCTTCAAAAATTTTAATTTTCGACTCCTTTAAGAAATGGAATTTTGGTGTTTACCATGATCCTCATAAGTGTTGCTATTATGTTTCTCGCTGAAATATAACTGTGAGTCCTCTGGGTTTAGGAATGCAAGTCTCTGTGACAGATCATAAAGCTGTCAGGGCCTTGTTATGTATGGTGAAGTAAGTCCATGAGTGTCACCAGAGCTTGCACGCTAAACTTGTCAGCATTAGCTGAAAAAGCAAATGGCTAATCCAGATGATAAACAACGCACATAAACACATCTTAATCCTTCCCTGCTTGTAAAAATGGTCATAAGTAATATTCTTAATCTTTTAAAATTAAGTATGAAATCGCTGCATCTTATTGGGGGCGTACCCTGAAATCTGTGTCCAGGGTTTAGTGCTAAACTGGTTAGCACCAAACTGGGCAGTTCAACAAACTGGCACCTCAGAGGTTAATGTAAAATAAGTTTAAGAATAATCACCGTGGATTACTAAAATATTTGATTCCAGACTTCCAAAAACTTGTATGAAAATGTAGATTATTTTTTTTAAGCAAAACACATGTTAATAGAAACAGGAAGAGGAAAGACCAGTCACATCAGGATAGGTGCTGGAGCCGAGTAAGGGAGCCCGATCTGCTCCCCATATAACCATCAGCACAACTAAGAAAAAGCGACAGGTGATAATAGTGAGCAACTCTCTTCTGAAAGGTGCAAAGGCACCCATTGCCCACCTGACGCACGCTCTAGAGATGTGTGCTGCTTACTGGGGGCTCATATCAGGGGTGCCGCCAAGAGACTACCAAGCCTCTTACAATCCACTGACACTATCATCCACTGCTGTTGTTTAACGTGGGCACCAGTGATACCTCCAGGAGCAGCCTGAGGACTATCAAGGATTGTAGAGCCCTGGGAGCAGCAGTCAGGGACTCTGGAGCCAGGTAATTTTTTCACCAATCCTCCTGGTCAAAGGCAAGGGGTTTGAAAGGGCCAGCTGAATCTGGTGAGTCAACAAACGGTTATAAGACTGGCGCCACAGCCAGGGGTTTGGCTATTTAGACAATGGGACTTGCTTTGAGAAACCAGGTCTTTATCAGAGAAGGGGAAGAGCATCTTCAGTCATAGGCTTGCCAAGCTTGTGAAGAGGGCTTTAAAATAAAGTTTGCAGCTCAGTCCATCCCACTCTACCAATCTGATGCCAGCGCCCGGAGCCTGGAGAAGGATCACAGGTCAGCAGCAGAGCACCTGGAGTGCAGCACAAAGGCATTCCAGCCACTCCAGCCAGTAAGTCAGCTTCATCAGGGGCCCAACTTAAATGCCTGTATACAAATGAAGGTAGCATTAGGAATAAACATGAGGAGTTAGAGATGCGTGCACGTGGGCTATGATCTTTCTGGCATCATGGAGACATGGAGGGATGGCTCCTATGACTAGAGTGTTGGAATGGAAGGATACAGGTTCTTTAGGAAGGACAGTCAGGGGAGATAAGGAGAGGGTGCTGCCCTTTATGTCAGTGATCAGCTCGAGTGCATGGAGCTGTACCTGGGGATGGATGAAGAGCTGACCAAGAGCTTATGGGTCAGTATTAAAGGGAGGGAAGGGACAGGTGATGTTACAGTGGGGGTCTGCCACAGGAGCACTGACTGGATGAGACCCTCTATAGACAGACAGGAGCAGCCTTTCCTTCACAAGCTTTGGTCCTCATGGGGGACTTCAACCACTCTGATATCATAGAATCATAGAATCATAGGGTTGGAAGGGACCCCTGGAGATCATCTAGTCCAACCCCACTGCCAGAGCAGGGTCACCTACAGCAGGTTGCACAGGAAGATGTCCAGGCGGGTTTTGAATGTCTCCAGAGAAGGAGACTCCACCATCTCTCTGGGCAGCCTGTTCCAGTGCTCTGCCACCCTCAAAGTAAAGAAGTTCCTCCTCATGTTTAGGTGAAACTTCCTACACTCAAGTTTGTGCCCATTACCTCTTGTCCTGTTGCCGGGCACCACTGAAAAGATCCTGGCCCCATCCTCCTGACACCCACCCTTTAAGTATTTATAAGCGTTGGTAAGATCCCCCCTCAGTCGTCTTTTTTCCAGACTGAAAAGCCCCAAATCCCTCAGCCTTTCTTCATAAGAGAGGTGTTCCAGTCCCCTAATCACCATGGTAGCCCTTTGCTGTACCCTCTCCAGCAGTTCCCTGTCCTTCTTGAACCTGGGAGTCCAGAACGGGACACGGTACTCCAGGTGGGGCCTCACCAAGGCAGAGTAGAGGGGGAGGATGACCTCCCTCGACCTGCTGGCCACACTCTTCTTGATGCACCCCAGGATGCCATTGGCCTTCTTGGCCACGAGGGCACATTGTTGGCTCATGGTCATCCTGTTGTCCACCAGGACTCCCAGGTCTCTTTCCACTGAGCTGCTCTCGAGCAGGTCCCCCAACCTGTACTGGTGCAGGGGGTTATTCCTCCCCAGGTGCAGCACCCTACACTTGCCCTTGTTGAATTTCATAAGGTTCCTCTTTGCCCAACTCTCTAGTCTGTCCAGGTCTCTCTGTGTGTCGGCACAGCCTTCCAGTGTGTCAGCCACCCCCTCCCAGCTTTGTGTCATCAGCAATGTTGCTGAGGGTGCACTCTATCCCCTCATGCAGGTCATTGATGAATATACTGAAGAGGACTGGACCCAGTACTGACCCCTGGGAAGACCACTCGTCACTGACCTCCAACTAGACTCTGTGCCCCTAATCACGACCCTCTGAGCTCTGTCTTTCAACCAATTACCTATCCACCTTACTGTCCATTCATCTAACCCATTCTTCCTAAGCTTCCCCATGAGGACGCTGTGGGAGACCGTGTCATACGCCTTGCTTAAGTCAAGGTAGACCACATCTACCGCCCTCCCCTCTTCTATCCATCCAGTCATGCCATCATAGAAGGCTATCAGATTAGTCAGACATGATTTCCCCTTGGTGAATCCATGTTGAGTACTTCTGATAGCTTTCTTTTCCTCCACATGCCTTGAGATGACACCCAGAACAAGCTGTTCCATCATCTTTCCAGGGATGGAGGTGAGGTTGACCAGCCTGTAGTTCCCTGGCTCCTCCTTCTTGCCCTATTTGAAGACTGGAGTGACATTGTCTTTCCTCCAGTCCTGAGGCACCTCGCCTGTTCTCCAGGACCTTTCAAAGATGATGGAGAGCGGCCCAGCAATGACTTCCGCCAGCTCCCTCAGCACTCTTGGGTGCATCCCATCGGGGCCCATGGACTTGTGAATATCTAATTGATCTAATTGATCCCTCACTTGATCCTCCTCAATGCAAGGGAAGTCATCTTCTTTGCCCGTTACTTCCCCCAATGCCTGGGACTCCTGAGGGCTGGGCCGAGCGGTAAAGACCAAAGCAAAGAAGGCATTCAGTAACTCCGCCGTCTCCTCATCCTCTGTCACCATGGCTCCTGTCTCATTCAACAGTGGGCCCACAACTTCTCTGGTCTTCCTTTTGCTTCCAATATGTTTGTAGAAGCCCTTCCTGTTGAGCTTGACATCCCTGGCCAGGTTTAATTCCAATACGGCTTGGCTTTCCTTGTTTCATTCCTGCACGCTCTGGCAGCATTCTTGTAATCCTCCCAAGGGGTCAGTCCCTTCTTCCACTTACTGTAGACTTCCTTCTTCCACTTGAGCTTTTTCAGAAGCTCCCTGCTCAACCACGCAGGTCTCCTGCGTCCCTTGGCCGATTTCTTTCTCTTAGGGATGCACTGATCCTGAGCTTGGAGGAAGTGGTCTTTGAATACCAACCAGCTTTCTTGAGACCCTTTGCCTTCCAGGGCCCTAGTCCACGGGATCTCTCCAAGCAGTTTCTTGAAGAGGTCAAAGTTAGCCCTCCTGAAATCCAAGGTTATAATTTTACTTCTTGATGTTTTGTGCATGGTACCCATGATCCTGAACTCTATAATTTCATGATCACTACAACCTAGGGTGTCCCCAACCTTAATGTCCTCTGTTCTTGACACCTGTTGGAGGAACAACACAGCAGGACATAAGCAATCCAGGAGGTTCCTGGAATGTGTTGATGATAACTTCCTCCTTCAAGTAATAGAGGAGACAGTGAGGAGAGGTACTATGCCTGAGCTCGTTCTCACCAATAAGGAGAGGCTAGCGGGGAACGTGAAGCCCAAGGGCAGCCTTGGCTGCAGTGACCATTAAATGGTGGAGTCCAAGATCCTTAGGGCAGCAAGGAGGGAGCACAGCAAGCTCACTACCCTGGACTTCAGGAGAGCAGACTTTGGCTTCGTCAAGGATTTAGTCAGCAGAGAACCATGGGATAACGCCCGGATAGAGTAACATGTAGCCAGGGACATCAAAGGCAACAAGAAAAGCTTCTAAAGCTATGTCAGGAAGAAATTGTTGATTCTGAGGGTGGTGAGACACTGGAACAGGTTGTTGAGGCCCCATCCCTGGAAGTGTTCAAGGCCAGGCTGGATGGGGCTTTGAGCAACGTTGTCTAGCGGGTGGGGTCCCTGCCCATGGCAGGGAGGTTGGATCAAGATGATCTTTAAGGTCCCTTCCAACTCTAACCATTTTATGATTCTGTGACAAAAATTATCCTATAAACTCTACTCAAAAGTCCACACTTACCTGATCTTATATGATCTAAAGTATCATCCTTCATGAACATAAAAAATAGCCTTTCTTTGCTTTCCGTTTCTGTGGTCTTATCAAACACTTTAATAAACCAATTTGTGAGTACTATGTGAAATCACAAATTAATTATACCTATACACTACAATGATTACTTCTTCCTACCGTCTCAGCAGTGGAGGAAAGTGGTGTATCAGTAAGAAAGGAAAATACAGTGAGTTATCATACATGTACTTGAAACTCCACAATAGCAAACTGGGAGGAGCAGCAAACAATGACAGAAGATGAGAAATACTGCAACAACAAAAAAAGGAATAAATTATAAATATTTTTATTATTCATCTATATCCAAGTGCTTAAGTATAGGAGCTATGAATAGCCAACACAACCTCATGGTGTGATAAAGTGCCATCTCCTTCCAACCCCCTACAAAAAAATCCTCAGCAACATCAATACAAAAACCTGTATTAAGTTGTCAACAAGTTATAAAGACTGGATTTTGCAGCTCTGAGCTTAGTGATCAATAATACAATGTGCTTGACCAGTGTCACTTTTTTCTAAATCTTGCCTTTTCACACTTTGACACTGCACCCAGTCCTGTCAGTCCCACTTACATCACATTCAGGCTGAGCTCTGGGCATGTTCCTCTTGACTGCATGGATGCCCCTTGTGCTATGACTTAGCACATTTACTAGCTGATCTCTTTTTGTATCCTGCAAGATAAAGCCACTGACACGCAAAAACCAAACATGACTTATGTTCTCATAAGAGAAAAGTCACAGATTATATATTGCCTTGTCATTTTCTGGCAGTAAATGAATAATTACTTACTGCAATCTAGAACATGTTACTACTGATGATAGTAAGATTTCAAAATAGTTGCATAAATATTTCCAATAATTGCATATTTTACTTTGTATATAACAATTATAACATTTAAATTGTTATCTGGACCTGGTTTATATTTTTTTTTTCAATTTTGCTTGAAAAGTCTTTATATGTTAATGAATTTTCTCATGTTTAGTACCTGCCTTTGTGTTTATTTCCCTAGCTGTGAATAGAGCAGGTTTATATCCATCTCTGATCCTATTCAATAAAAGAAAAATAAAGTTAAGAAGATGTAGGAAAACCATGTCTCTTGTCTCTCTAAAAACAGGTTAATCAGAGTGAACACTTACCTTCATCTATAACCAATCAGACTGCCAACGAAGTATGAAAATTTGGAATAAATAAGTGTTCTGACTGTTTTTACAGGGAATGATTATTTCTAAAAGATTTAAGATACAAGATCACAGAACCTAAAATAGGAGGTTTTGAGTGGAAAAGAAGGGAAGGCCTGAGCTAATCAGTTTTCACGTAATATTTAATGAAAGAGAGGACAAGTGATCTTCTATAGAGGACCGAGAATACTCAGATACACTTCAGGTACCTTAGATCAGCTGCAACATGGTGGTAATGTGACTGAGAGGATGTTAAGTGTTTCGTGTCTTTACCATACAAAGTGACGCTGTGTGAAAAGGGAATTGGAAGAAGAAAAATTAAACACGAAAGAGGGCATAGCATACACAAACTCATAGATTGTGGCCTTGACAAACCACCTGTAAAAAAGGGAAAGAGGATGTGATCCTGCTTGATAGAGGTTAGTTACTTTGGATTAGTTATGGGATCTACTGACTTTAGCAGTACCAATTTAAAAGAGATGTTCTATTAATAGTACTCATTTTATCTTGTTTTTTGATCTCTTCATCCCCGAATTCCTGCCCATAGCTATGGAATTAGGCAGTTGTGTGCATATTGCCTGAAATCGTACCTCTCAGGAAAGAAGGACTTGGACTGTCATATTGTCCTTATAAAAGGCTTTGACTAAAAAGTTCTATTCTGTAATATTTATTGCTTGCATAATAAACAATGCTCCACATTAACAGGAGCAATTAATGGCAGAGTAAAAATATCAAGTTTAAAGGATCTGAACTGTCATTTATTGCTATAGCTTTAAAGCACAAAATGGCTAGATACTCAGGTTAACCCAAAACTAGCTGTAGCGATTGCAGAAATTGTAATGTGGGCAGAACTCAGCCGTTTTACTATTTTAATACACAAAGCTCTTGCTGTTGCTACTACTAATTGCGTTGCTTTAGTTTACAAAAGGCAAACGTTGAAAGAAATTTGTTATGAATAATTTAGGCTTGTTATGTTTACATATTAAAAATATACCATGTTTTCAAAACCCTTAAGAGTCACTTAGAGTATTAGCAATCCTGTACCTTTCTTCAGTACTGCCATTTGCAAAAAATATCATAAAAGCAAATATTTGCAATTTTTTTCTTGAGCTTGTTCTAATGCATTTTTAAAACAAGAAAAAATATTAAAGAAGTAGTAAGAATTCATCATAGCTGCAAAATCATGATCATGAGGAAAAGCCAGAACCAACAAAATGTACGAAGTGCTGGCTGGAAGAAATTTGAAACCGGATGAAAATATTCTATTGATAGATTCTGCCCTCAGGAAAACTTGGTTTTGTAATTTCACTGTAACTGAAAAGGATGGCAAACAATTTGCAATATACCAGCAGTCTACCCTTAATGTTAATAACCCGAAGAAAGCCACATCACAGTTAATTTCTTAGTCAAAACCAGTTATATCTAATTTCAAATTTCTAGCATGGTAATTAATTAAAAATATTGCACTTTTATCTCTCAACACAAGTTGCTATGCTAAATGAGATATCTGCCTTCTGATCACAGAAATAACAATTGTATGGTACAGACAGGCAAAAGCTTTTGCATAGTTTGACTCCCATGCTGTTGTCAAATTGTATGACTAATGTAATGACTGTGTTATTTCTAAGCGATTTAGTAGGATTAAACAAGCCAGAAGGAGCTTCTGAGACCATCAACGCAACACTGACTAAAAGCAGAGCTCAGAGAGAAAGGAGAGCTGTGATCTATGGGACACAGGGGAGCCGCTGTCATGTCCCACCCGTGAACTGAGAACAACACTTCCCCTTCTCCCACTTGAGTTATGAAGTGATGCATAGGTCTTAATTTCCCATCCTTCCCCTTCCTCTTCCACATCTCTAATACTTCCCAATAGTGCAATGAGGTTTTCAAAGGATGAATCAAATGATCTTCCAAACCCAAAGACAGATGTATAGCAAATTCCTTGCTTCTACACTATCTCTAATTAAATTCATATCTGACCCAGAGCACAGAATCACAGAATCACAGAATGATAGGGGTTGGAAGGGACCTCTGGAGGTCATCTAGTCCAACCCCCCTGCCAGAGCAGGGTCACCTAGAACAGGTTGCACAGGAACTCATCCAGGCGGGTCCTGAATGTCTCCAGAGACGGAGACTCCACCACCTCTCTGGGCAGCCTGTTCCAGTGCTCTGCCACCCTCAAAGTAAAGAAGTTCCTCCTCATGTTTAGATGGAACTTCCTGTGTTCAAGTTTGTGCCCCAAAGCAGCCATCTGTAAACACTGGTGAAGTGGTAGACACTTTACTCACAAAATGGAGACTTTACCTGAAATGGACTTCCCATGCAAACTGTCAGCACACCCCAGAAAAACCTCTGTCCTCAGAACTTCAGTGTAACTCCAGAGAGGGAGAATATTTCTTCAGAAAAAGCATCTGAGCATATCCTTTTGGAGATCTGATAGACGATTTTGTCTCCTGCACAGGGTGTGTTTATCATACGTGGCTATGTTCAAACAGGAAAAAATGCATTACCCTCGAAGCACATGGCCCATGATAAACACCTTGTATGGGGATTCTGATGATAAATACTGGCAGCACATATCTGTTACAAAGGGGATATCTTCCTGAGCCCCAGCTAGCAATCAGCTTAGTTCTGATACAGAGGGATTAATATATTCACAGGATTTTCTACCAGCCAGTGTAACTAGAAATGACATAAACTGGATAATAAATCAGCCCCAAAACATGGAGAGATACATATATATATAAATCTCTCTCTATATATATATATATCTTCATTCATTTAAAGGTGTATAGAAGAAAAAGAACATTTCTCATCTTATTTTATCATAGAATCATAGAATGGTTTGGGTTGGAAGGGACCTTAAAGATCATCTTGTTCCACCCTCCCTGCTATGGGCAGGGACACCTCCCACTAGATAAGGCTGCTCAAAGCCTCATCCAACCTGGCCTTGAACACTTCCAGTGATGGGGCATCTACAATTTTTTGTGGGCAACCTGTTCCTGTGTCTCACCACCCTCAGAGTCAAGAATTTCTTCCAAATATCTAATCTAAATCTCCCCTCTTTCAGTTTGAAACCATTACCCCTCGTCCTATTGCTACGCTCCCTGATAAAGAGTCCCTCCCCATCTTCCCTGTAGGCCCACTTTGAATACCGGAAGGCTGCTAAAGGTCTCCCTGGAGCCTTTTCTTCTCCAGGCTGAACAACCCCAGCTCTCTTAGCCTGTCTTCATAGGAGAGATGCTCCAGCACTCTTATCATCTTTGTGTCCTTCCTCTGGGCGCACTCCAACAGATCCATATCCTTCTTATGATGGAGTGTCCAGAGCTGGATGTAGCACTCCGTGTCAGGTCTCATGAGAGCAGAGCAGAAGGGGAGAATCACCTCCCTCGACCTGCTGGCCACACTACTTTTGATCCACCCCAGGATGCAGTTGGCTTTGTGGGCTACAGGCACACATTGCTGGCTCATGTTGAGGTTCTCATCCACCAACACCCCCAAGTCCTTCTCCTCAGGGCTGCTCTCAATCCATTCTCTACTCAGCCTGTATCTGTGCTTGGGATTGCCCCGACCCACATGCAGGACCTTGCATTTGACCTTATTGAACTTCATAAGGTTTGCATGGGCCCACCTCTCAAGCCTGTCAAGGTTCCTCTGGACAGCATCCCTCCCCTCCAGCATGTGGACTGCTCCACACACCTTGGTGTTGTCGGAAAGCTTGCTGAGAGCACACACAATCCCACCATCCATGTCAACAACAAAGATATTAAACAGCACCTGTCCCAGTACTGACCCCTGAGGAATGCCACTTGTCAATGATCTCCACTTGGACATCGAACTGTGGACCGCAGCTCTTTGAGTGAGACCATCCAGCCAATTCCTTATCCACTGAGTAATCCATCCATCAAATCCATGTCTCTCCAATTTAGAGACAAGGATGGCTGTCAACTGCCTTGCAGAAGTCCACGCAGATGATGTCATTTGCTCTTAACTTATCCACGAACGCTGTAAGGCCATCGTAGAAGGCCACCAAATCTGTCAGGCATGATTTGCCTTTAACGAATCCATGTTGGCTGCCACCAATCACATCCTTATTTTCCATGTGCCTCAGCGTAGCCATATTTATTATCTTGTGCATACAGTAGGGTGGATGAGTTTGCACTGAAACTGTCTCTGTTTCTTCCCACCACCATCACAGCTTATAGATCTTTTCACCAGTATGGTGTGTATTTTTCCTCTTTCTTGGTAGTTAAAATAATAATATTCTTGATTCAGTCAGCTTTACAACCCTACACACAGCCATCCTTTAGTTGATAACTCTTTCTTTAACCAGAAGTGTTAACACAAGAATAAATGCCGAAACTTGAATAAACCAAGCAACAGCAAAACTCTCTTAGCTAAAATTCAATTTCATAGGTATAAGCATTTTAGATATTAGGAATAAATGAAGAACAAGTTCTCTCCTTTTGAACTAATTCTGTTTCTAGTATAACTAAATGACTTGCTCCAGTGCCCATGCTTCCTATGCCAAATAGGTTTTCCCTTCATCTTTTACAGTTTAATATCTGTGATTTCTCAAATGCCCACCTAAAATTTGGGATTTCTGTTACTTTCAGTGTGCCATTTGGTGTCCTTTCCTTTGATCACCATGCTAACAATTATTATCTAAGGTTACAGGCAAAGTAAAGGTATGTTCAGGACAGATTTTAGAGACCAGTGGTGTTAAGATGAGGAAAATTACTGCCAATAACAGACTGCTCATTATTAGAAGGGAAAGAGTAAGCCAGTATTCCCTACTTTGCCTTTTTAATCTGCTGTTCACAAAGGCCTTCTGTTTATTATGTTGTTTCTAATTTCTTTCAAAATGTTAGGAAGACTTGTATATATGTCACAGGTTAAGAGTCTCGATATCCAAATAAAGACCAGCATTCACCTGCAGTGAGCTTTTCTTCAGTACCTTCTCAGAAGAAATATAACAAACTCTTACTTAGGGTCCTAGTTAAAATGGCAGTGTGCACAAAGTGTTGTTTCAAGAAATTATATCTACATAAGAAATTTAAAGAAACTGTGTAAAAAGATAGAGTCCTCATGGTTATTTATTGAACTGTTAATCCCAATTGCCATTTTCTTTCCAATGTGTTTACAGATTTGACTTTTTTTCTGAAATTTTTTCTCACTTACAGTTGGACTTGATCTTACAGGTCTTTTCCAACTGAAATGATTCTATGATTCTATAATGCAAAAAGAATTCAAGTAGAAGCAAAAGAATTCAAAAGCAGCCCTCTGTCTCCCTTACTGTGGGAGAATCTAAATCCAAAAGCACAAAATAAGTTAATACAGTTGAATGCTTGGATATGTTTGTAGGAATAAAGCCTTATGACACCTTTCACGCACAGAGAACTGAAGGGAAGAGCCATGAGGTTTAGAAATAGACAGTAGGAGCAGCTCCACCAATGTCCTTCTTACTCCCAGTGCGGACTGGAAGTTGAGCTAAGACAGCACCCTTGGCTAGTCGGCTTTCTTCCCTACCCAAAGTTTGGATTATCCAGGTCCCATATGGTAGCACAGGCCCACTGCAGCTGCATCCCAGGGACAAAAGCCACCTTGAATTATTAACAAACCTATGTTGACTGTTTCTGTGCTATCACATAGTGATGGGCACGGTGATCAATTTTATTTGTAATATTTAAATTTTTGCCCATTATTTTTCCAATTTCATAAAGACCCACAAAGGAGACAGTGAAGGAAAAGACAGAATGGTGGCTTGGTTTTGGGGGATTTTTTGGTTGTTTTTTTAATGGCTCAGCAATTTGTCTTTTGAAGTAATTAGTTTAAAGATGTGCATACTTAGCAAATTAAAGTATAGATCTTAGGTTTTGATTGCTCAGTAGGTGAAACCATTGGGGCAAATAGAAACCGTGTCACTGCCAGAAGTATTTTTAATTTTGGCAAAGTTACAGCGTAGTTGTGGAGCAATAACTCTGATGCTATAGCTTAAAACAGCTTACCTTTTCATATGTTGGTTTTGGATTGTAACACAGGTATGGCCATTTCAGTAAAAGGAAGCTGCGGCTGTTACTGATCTGTGAGAAAAATGCTGGCTTTACTACTGAACCATGTCATGCAGTGGCAACGTCAGTAAGTCAATATTTCAGTTAGCATTGGGGAAACGTGTACGAAACGTTCCTAGCTTTATGGACACACCAACACTTCCCCAGTGTATCATCCCCTGCTGTGACGTGGCGTGATACTGCTGGATGCAGCAGTCGCCACGGTGGCGTGTGTCAGCCGGGGGGGACGGGTGGATGCTCCTGGATGGAGCTGCCGGAGATCCATGTGGTTCAAGTGCTTGCATGCCAAAATGGATGTGCGGTATGAAAGGTGGAGTCCCGTGCATACCAAGAAGACACCATTTATTTCAAGGTGGCACAATAAACATGAAAGCTCATGTCGCAATACAACCTTGCTTATTATGACTGCCTCAGATACAGCTATTTCCAGGGCAGCCTGTCAAACGTGTTCAGTCTTCACAGTATGGATTGCCTGTAAAAAAGTTCAGCTTTTATGTAGCTCCCTAAGAGAAAAGACCAATTTTTCAGAAATGATTGGCGTACAATGAGTCCTGTTCCTTGGAATAAAAAAGGAAATGAAGGGTGCTGACTTTTGCAGGTATGTGCTGCAGAAAGAAGGGGAGAAACAGCTGAATTTTGAAAGTAAATAAAAGATGAACTCTCTTCAAAATACAGCTGGTTCTATGGTTCTGATATGTTTTGTTGTTTGGTTTGTATTGTTTTTTTTTAATACCGGCACATAAATTGATACATAGATTAATGACTGAAAGAATTATTTCCAAAATTCAGTCTTTTGGCTATGCTACCCACTGGTTGGCAGTGCTATGTCTTCCCCATTGTGTGTTTGACAGAAGTGTGGATCTTTAGCTTCCTACCTCTGTGCACAGTACAGGGATTTAACACTGCAAGTTTCTTGTACAATTTTCATTGCTGGATAAAATAGTAGCCACTGAAAAATTTATCGAGTAAGTAAACATAAATATACCGAGTAAACAGTAGTATAAAAGATTTTATTTTTCTAAAAAACCCACTGAACATTTAACTTAGATTAAAATTTTAAAATTGGTGCCAAGGTATATTTTCTGGAACACATGAACGTAATTTGGATTTGACTTTTGGGTATATTCCTTCCATTGCTGGGATGCCAGTAACTGAACTATAGAAGCAACTATATGAGCAAAAGAACTGTGATTCACTCTCTCCCAACATCATTCTATATCAGAATAGATGTTCATACTTAACTTTTAGTAGAACCAGGGAAAGTTCCCATACTATTCTGCAGATATCGCACTCTGTAAAACTACAAAATTTTGCTAAATACACATTCAAAATTTAAAATATTAATATTTAAGATATATTGGCACATGAAGTATATTTACATCTCTAACATGGTAGCTTTTCCAGTGCTTTATGGTTCTTGTACAGTGATTATTTTTTTTACTTTTTCTCTCAGTTTAAAAAGAGTTAAGTAAAATTGAATTCGGCTAAAGATGTGATAGCTAGAACTTTTCCTAGATTAAAAAAACTTGGAACCTCACAATCTGTGTATGGGGGAGGCTTTTCTTATGCAAATGTTTCAATAGTTAGTTCTCTTGATAATACATGAAAAATACATCCGGTTATTTGGATTACAGATTACATGCATGCACCATAAAACTTCATCATACTCCTCTGTGAAAATCAAGTCCTCAGTTTTGTTCTTAGAGTCCTAGGGGATGTCCATGCCATGCTAGATGATTTCTGCATCCCCACTGCTGTAATACGCTGTCACTTATGCTGGAAATTTTTTCACAGGCAACCCACAGGCTCGTATGTGAGCTGCCTGTGAAGCAATCAGAGGTACGGAGAAAGGCAGAACTAAAGAAGGACGTACCCGCTTTATGAGCATTGTGAATCCTGAGTGGAATATTTCTATTCTTAATGGGCTGGTCTTAATTCACTTGCACTCCTGTTCCCCGTCTACTACGCAACATGTTGTATTCCTCTCTGACAGCTGAAGTCTATGTCAATGACAGTGCTAATCCCCCCTGTGCCTGCCCTCGCTCGCTGTTCTGCCACAGCAGCAATACCATTTCAGTTTTGGCTGGCATCCTAGTAGAAAAGAAATGTGCTGTGCACCATCCATCATGACTGTCCTTGTCAGCACATGTCGCCGAGGGTAGCGTAATCTGAAGAACTTGTTGAACCCAAAACTGAGCCACTCTTACCTGCAAGTGGATTTTGTTTTCCTTTGGGGATGGTCCTGTGTACTCAACTGTATTACCCACCTTCCCAAAACTGTAAGATGTATCAGAGAAACAAAACACACAATTTTTAATCTAGAGAGTAGAACCAGACATTAATTATCCTATGTAATAACTTGTGGCCATACTTATTTTGCACATTTTAGATATAGGGATTTATAGACTTTCAACAGCTGAGCAGGATTTAGGGAGCTGTGATCTCATAAGTGCAATAGGTTTGAGCACTATTTTCTTTTAGGAGAGGTGTCAAATATTAAAATAATTATTTGAATGTAAGTAAAACAAAGGTTGACCATTCTGTGTTACTTGCTGCAAACAGAACAGTTAGAACAGCCTCTATTTCCAGAGAAACCTAAATGAATAACTGTGCAGAAAGAAAACATCAATCCACTCCAAATAGTGATGCATTCCTCCCACATCAGAACTTGGGAATATCTTGAAGTGAGCACTGAATTTCTGGTGCGTAGCTGATGTTTGATCTTGGCTGGCATCCACTTATATGAGCTGAAGCTGAGAAGCATTTCTGTGTTCTGGTTCATGATTTTTTCTATTAATCTCATCCTTTAGAACTCTTTAAAGTGGGGAAGAAAAAAAAAAAAAAAAAGACTTCTGGAGGATAACACCGAAATAAAGAACACAATGTGAACACAAAACCTGGTAATTGTCATTATGGTGGTGACTCAGTATCCTAGTGAATGGCATAAAATGAAGTATTTGCTTCATTTACTACAATTTATTACAATTATTGCTTCCCAATATTATTTTCGTTTCTTTGTGGAACACTGTATAAAAGGAAAATGAGCTGGGAATGGGGGTAGCTGCTTCCAGTCACAGAATCACAGAATGGCAGGGTTGGAAGGGACCTCTGGAGATCATCTAGTCCAACCCTCCAACAGCGCAGTCCTACATGCACGATATTGACTGGACAGTACAGGCAACGCAATACCATGTGCTCAAGGACACAGACCATTCTCTGTATAACACTTTTTCCATAAATACAGCTGCAAATTTCACACAATCAGCTGGAATTCCCCATTGTCATTTTTGGAACACCTCCATTACATGCTGAGGCATCCTGAACCCCTGGCAGGCTTTGTTGCTGGATGTACTTTTTCCTTTTCCCTAAAATAAGGCAAGTGAAGTTGACAGTGACCATGTGAATGAGTAAGCAGCAAGTGTAAAAGGCCACAATATTCTTCCTTCTTATTGGAGTTTACTAGATTCCGCTTCAGTAAGTTAAAATAAAAAAGACAAGTCTTCTGATTATTATACAATGTATGATTGAAGAGTGAAAAGTAACATCACTGACCCAAATCTGATTTTATCACAGACTTAAAATGAAGGTTATACTAACACTGAGCACTTTTGAAACTCTCATCCAAAGCTGTCTCCTTTCTTACAGGAGCATTGCTTTTCCATTCTGGCCTAATTGCTTGGAACATAGGTACAAATACTTTTAACTACGAAATGATAAATGCTTATAAGATTGCTAAGTATCAGGCATTATGGGAAATAATTGTAAGGTTGAGCTTACAGCAGAGGGAAGGTATGCACAGCTCACTATAGAGTATTGCACCAAGGTATATTGCACCAAGCCAGCATAAATATTTTTAGGATTTAGTTTCAAACTGTCTTTGCTTTCAAGCAAAAACTATGTCATGATGTTAACAGTGGTGTCTGATAAGGAGCTGAACATTAGGAAACGAAAGATTAGGAGACAATGTGCTGAAGCAATATAGTATTGAATCACATCCATTTTTTATTCAGCGGGATCATTCAGCCCAATGTTTTTCTCTGGCCATTTTTGTTTGTTACAATGCAAGATTTAGGGATCTTTTACACTTAAAACTAATTAAAATAACAATGCTAAGTCTTTAAAAAGTCTGCCTGCATCTTTCCTTGTACTCCCTTCCTCATTTTAAATGACAGGCATGAGATTAGTGGTTTATGCAGTATGTCCAGGAGATTAATGTTTCCAGGTGAGCTTAGAGATCTGTTTCATTTGATCAGACACTGGAATTCCTCCTTGCCCTAGCGGGAAAAAAAAATAAAGAATGTAACAGTTCTAAAAGCTGCAAGTACTGAGGTTTAAGATAGGTCTACAGCACCAGTCTTCCTTGAGCAATAATGATAGATAACAATTTCAGATATGACATTTCTGAGACTAAGGAATGTTCTGTTTGCTATATTAAAGCAATTGACTCCAGCGTCCACTTCAACAGCAATAATTTAACTCCAGATTCAGGAATTCAATATCCTTCAGTGTTCCTCTGCAACCTTCTATTTTCAGAAACTGTGTGATAAAAATGAATTGCATAACTTAAGAAAAATTGTTCCAGTTGAAAATACATGCTTCTCATGTGAATATTTTCACACACAAGAATACACGCACAAATATATGAGGGAAAAGGAAAGTGCAGGAACTTTGGGTAGTGGTTAGCAACCTGGGTGAATATTTTAATCTTGGGGGGGTGGGGGTGGCAGTTCCGTTTGTTTTAACTTCATGACCAAGTAGCAGAAGAAACACTACTGCTTCCAATGATACTTGACACAAAAATAAGGATTGTGGACTGCTTACGGGAAGCTGATATAAGCCCAAAAAGCCTTCAAGGAAGAGAATGTCCAATGGGCATTTATTGTCTTGTCTAGCTCTATATATTTCTTATGCCAACTGCAGTAGAGATTAGTTTCCGAAGCCTTTTTACAAATACTTGTGCTGTATGTTTATGTGTGGTTTGTCCAAAGTAATCACATTCTGAAGAAATAAATTGGAAATCTCATAGTCTCAGATTTCTGGGAAGAAGAATTAACTCAGAGTGGACGAGTTCTTGGTTCCTATGGTGTCTGAGACAAAATGACGTATTTTCTTTGTGGGTAACAGAGATCTATTGTTTGTATGGCAAAGATTATGTAAAAAGAAAATGTTACTGGGAAGCATAGAAGAATGTGGATCGAGTTAACGTAAGAGGGTGGTGAATGACCAATTTTGAGAGCTTCATTAGCACTGTTTATTAATATGCATGGTAATTTATACTTCTACTTTTTAAAAATTAAACTGGAATATGTCTTCTGGTCTTCTTGGTAGTACCTTTGATATTTAGTAACCTTTTACAATGTTTCCTGTTATTGATTCAAGATATATGCAAATTAATGCCATTAATAATATGTAGTACACCTTAAAACACTTGCAAGAGAACCTCTGAAGCAGCATATAAAGTATATCTGCATGCAAGACCAAATGTAAATCTACAGAAGTAAACAGCAAAAGTCCAATAAACCACAGAGAAAAGGATGATGTTTTTTGCTTAGAGAAAGGGTTTCAGACATGTCTTCTATGATTTTGGTTATTACTGATGGGTAAAATGAATAGTGGTTGAAAAAGGGTTTGAGGGGATGAAGGGTCGGGGGATTACAAGGCCAAAACAGAATTCACTTCTTGTTGAGAAACCCAGTCTACTGTTAAAAAAATACACCAATGTGATATATTAGTAAGAATACCAGAGTGATTGGACATTTATGTAGCTAGCAGAACTATTTGAAGTTGTAGTGATGTCCAGTTCCAGTTAGTAGCAGTTAGGTACTAAAAAAATCAGTATTGGAGGAAAGATAAAACATCATGCTTTAGGACTTAAAGTAATCCTAAACTACTTAGTATTTTAGGAGGAGAATCATGCTGAGATGGTAAGAGAACGAAGGGAAAATAATCTTGTTTCTAACTAGTTTGAGGTTCTTGCATTTTCTTCCAAAGCATCTGGGGCAGCTGGAGGCAGAAAAGTACACTATAAGAACTATTAGTCTGACAAGATATTGCATTTTCTCTATTCCTATCAATTATTTTTATATTTTCCTTGCAGAAATGCCAAAGTGATCTGAATAAAATAACACTGCATATCATTCATTTTGAAGCTTGTCAGTATTTCCAATTATTGGATGCCCTGCTTTTGCAATAGGCTTCTACGCCGTTGTAGTTTGGTTGTCAAACTGAATCCACTGTGGAACTTCATACACTGGCAATGAAAGACAGTACATGGCTAGAACCTAAGCCTTGCTAATACAAAAATACAGGATTTGGCATGTCATTTGTTTGTAAATCACCTCCACAATAACGTTTCCCCGTGTGCCAAATTTCAGTGGAATTATCTCCACTTCTACTGCCATTTTATTCAACCCAACCCTGATCTGTTAATAAAAATGGTAAATTTTGGGTTAGAGGGTGTCACAGGGCATTTTCCTTTATTTTACTGCTGTATTGCTTACTTTACAATACTAAACCTGTGACAGCGTTAGTGGGGATATATTTAAAGTTTTCACATGAAAACATATGAGCTAGTTCTGTGGCTGTCCATCATATGTTTTACAATGGTTGTGTTACAAAGACAAAACTTTTCAGAACTCTAATGTGATATACTGGATATAATGAAAAAAACTTTTACCATTATGATGATGAGACACTGGACCTGGCTGCCTAGAGAAGTTGTGGATGCTCCATCATTGGAAATGTTCACAGTCAGGTTGGATGGGGCTTCAAGCAACCTGATCTAGTGAAAGATGTCCCTGCCCATGGCAGGGGGTTTGGACTACATGGTGTTTAAAAGTCCCTTCCAACCCAAACTATTCTATGATTCTACGAGTCCATAATTTGGGACACAAATTTTCATAAAGTTGGCACTGAAAAAATTACTGTATCTCAAGGGAAATGCTACAAGACTTGTGCTATGAAATTCCAAAGTGTATTTGGAGCTTGAAAAAAACATCCTCTATAGATGCCCTAATCCAGGTAAACCTGGAACATGAAGATCATGGGCAGAAAGAGGGTATATAGAAAGGAGAATTGAACAGTTGGAAGTAGTTGAGAGTAGTTGTTTTGGGCAAGGGTCTTGTCGAAGTGAGGTGGGCCAAGAAGAAAGCTTAGGTCATTGCAAAAAGAACAGTGAGGAAGAGAGGAAGGATTTCAGGACAAAGAATGAGGATAAAATATGGCATGTTTTGGAGAATAGTGGTGGAAAGTGGTGGAAGTACAGTGGGGCTGCAGGGGTCCATTGTTGTCTCCCCTGCCAGCCTCCTGTGATCTGTGGACATCATTTTTCAAGACTCAGTGAAATCCACTGCTTGATTCCTCCCTGATCCATTGTCAGCCTGGATGAAAGCCTCTAGCCTGTGGGAATAACCTCAAGGTCAGACCTGCCTTTAAAGGTTTTGACAGCAAAGTTCAGGCTATCAAAAATGTACCTACCTCTCAGTAATGACTGTCATGCCAACAAACCCCAGGAGCAGAAACAGGTACAGTAGCCAACCTTTCAGGGACAAACACTTTGCCCTCCTACCTAACAGTGACTTGAAGGTGACCATCCACATCCTCTGCCCCACACCATCCCTTGCTGCCTCTGCCCTGTGCCCCTGGGGCTTCTGGACCCTCCTGCCCAAACCAGGACAGTCCCCAGGGCTGCTGTGATGTGCAGAATGAGGTGTGCACTGGAAAGCATTTCTGTGGAAGCCATTCTGCTTCTGCCACCCAGAAAGCCTTAGGAACATTTGCTTTTCAAAATTATGAGGAAATGCACTTCAAATGTAAGCAAATTTTGTTGGAATGTTCAAGAAATATGGTTAACAAATGCAGACAACAGAATATTGGTAAATTTTGGCAAAATATTATGATGGTTATTTTAGGAGAAATATTTTTTGTTTGTGTTTGCATTATTAAAGTTGACCATCTGCAGGAATAATAGTGAGAAAGACAAAGGGACTGGGGCTATGGGGATAGTGAACTCTTTTGTACACTGCAGATTTCAATTGTCATGAAAAAACTATTGCTTGGAGCATGAAGCTAACATTGGTAAGAGAGTTGGATAAAAGGCTGTGGGGCAGAGAAAGTAGCCAAGTATTAGAAGAGAGGGGAAAAAAAAATGTATTTTGAGGAAGAGTTGAAAATTACTGAGGTTCAGGGCATGTTCCCTAGAATAAATCATATTGAAATCTGAAAGAGGTAGATGAGATCTTTCATACTGTATCCCCACTACACTGTTTAATGTTGTTGCTTGAGGCTAATTGCAACGCTGAGAAACTCAGACATCTAGTCAACATTAAGCTTTGTCTGAGTCTCATGGTAATAGCTATCTTTTATTACCAAAGAAAAGCAGCAGAGAGTTTGTTAGCTGCTGCCCTGTAATGACTGTGCTTGATCTAAAAGAAGACGGGTGCTCTATTTTCTTTTTTTAAACAGCACCTTTATTGTGATCAAGAGAAGGCAAAGAAAGAAAGGTGCTCCTTGCACACCTCACTGTCTGAAAAAATCTGTAACTCAAGGACCAGTTCTATTTCCCATTAATAGCAGCAATGAGAAAGTACAGTGCAAGCAGGGATTGGGATCATATGAGAGTCCCTGCTTGAATTATTATTTTCTTTTTGCCTGGCTAAACTTACATTAAAACAGTTGTTTTCTTTATCTGAAGGTAGCAGAAAGTACCTGAGGTACTTCCTCAAACCAGGACAGTTTCCTGTATTCTTGTGGCAATGTCAATCTTCTCCATGTTCAGAATCAACCGGTCCATGCGTTAAAATAAATGTACTTGTCAGGTAGAAAACTTTTTCTCTGGGTGGGAAACAGAGCAGTTGAAAACTTGATTAATTTAAAAGGATCTTCTTACAGGAAGACAACACTTGGCTGCATTTATAGTTTGGCTCTGGTGGGTGAAGCGCTCGCGTGACACCCGGTTCACAGCTGCCATAGCACAAACTGAACTAGGGGTTTCCACAGTTAACGCCCAAACTCCCGCAGCTCTTACAGCTGGTCTGCAGATATGTGGCTGTGGCCACATAGTCCTGTGTAGCTGAGTCTGAATCTTTTGCACCTGAAAAGCAGTAGTGTGGATTTTTCCCACAGAGGAACCCACAAGTTCAGTGCTGAGGGGGAGGAGTGGGGAGGATTGCCACCAATAGGGCATCCTTCCCATAGGAAGCACTTCACAAGACCTGCCCTTTTCTCCATAGTGCCCCTTCCCCTGTGTCCCAATACTCCAGCCTTGCCCCAGAGTGATCTGTAGGGATTTAAGTGCCAGCAGAGATGCAGTTCGGGAGGTCTCAGCCACAGCCTCTGCAATCTCATCAGAATCCATGGGCAGTCTTCAAAAGGCCACAAAAATGGCGTTCTCCCCCACCCTGGGCAGCATGGGCAGGCCATGGACCAGTGCACAACCAAAGGGGCCATAAATTGTCTGCCCAGTGACTGTGATATTACTTGGGGCAGGAGGTGCAGGGATGGCAGCAAGCAGACAAAACCCAAGGCAGGCCAATGCTCCATGTCAGCTGTGAAGGACATCGGCATCCATTTGGCAACTAAGGGAGAGACTGCTGTCTCCAGGACCCTGAAGGAATGGTTTGTGATGGGTGTGCAGACAGGACAGGATTTCCCCTTTTAGCTGTCGCCTGTCCTCACACCAACCCAGTTCCCTGGGGAACAAAAAGAGACTTTCCAGCAAGACAACGCCTGACACTTCTGTTACTGAATGGTGTTAAGAATGATAGCTTATATAATCCTATAGCCTCATTTCATTTTAGCAGTATTTAATGAAAGAAGAGATGGTTGAACAAAGCAGTTTCATATACTATTCAACAAGCGGCTCTTTCTGTATGAAGCATTAACAATAGCTGTCATCTTTGTACAAAAAAAAGGCTTCCAATTACTTCTATGCTAAGAGAAAATCCAAATGCAGCTGAGAGGCCCACAAGCAAATTATTTTTGATACCATTACGGAAAACGAAAATGTGTGACCCACACCTTCATTTAATTTTTTACTAGCCTTGAAAGTTAATTTGAGTTTGTGTTCAATTTTCTGAGAAGTTTCTTCTTTACAGCTGTGGAATTTGGGCACAGAATTGAACAGAACTGAAAACTGTCCTTTCCTCTCCAATATTTTTCACATTTCGGTGCTAGAGATGGGGAAAAGGGAGGAGATGATATCTAATTAATGTAATGTATAAAGAGAAAAGGAAGTCTGTGATGTAAAAAATGTCATATGACTTCATTAAAATTCCTTTAGTACGCGGCAGGGAGATTTATAGGACTGGTAGATGGAAGTGTATAAAAGAAAGATAGAGTAACATTAGCTTTGCTGGTGTTCATTTCTGTTATAAATCCCATGACTAGAGGCTTTCTCTAAATTGCATCTACCTCTTGGATTTCCTCTTCTGTCCCATATACTTTGGGTTATCTGGAAAAGGAGAAAATGCAACCTGATTTCCCTATATCCATATCTCTGTCTGGATTCAAATTATACATTCATTATGTGAATTCTTTCTCTGTACATTAATTTTTATTACCTTTTATTCCATTAAAGGTTAGTCTAAAGCAGAGTTGGTCTGGAAGTACAAAATAACACCCTTTTTCATCCAGAATTTGAAGTCAAGCAACTGTGATATTTTTTCAAAGAATGTCTCAGTTTCTGCAAAGATCATCTGATCAAAAATATCTTACAGAATTAGCTGTTGAGCTACAGAAGCCCTTAGAGTTTCCTTAGCTCCAAGTCTTGGTTCCCAGCCTTTCTGATATGGACCCCACACTCAGAGGTCACATTAGTAATTATTATAGGAACTTGGAATCCTTCTCTTCCACTGGGTCTTAGCCTGCAAAGCAGAGTGACCACAATTAAAATGCTAATTTGCAGTGATCCCCAGCTCACCCTATGTCTAGAAATTGCATGGGAGAACACGTGTTAACTAGAGCTAAAAGTCATGCCAGGAACCACTCTAACATTTTAATACAAGAGACAACTGAGTACTAGTGCCTGGGAAGGGCACTATTTAGTTTCATAGTATAGATGTAGCCTGAGACATAGGTCCTGGATTTGCAGCAGAAAGCCTCCAAGTCTCAGTTTTCATGGGTTTAGCCAGTGCCTGTTGAAGCTTCTAGTTTATGGCATTTGTTTTTGTGAACCAAAATGGTTGACTGGTTTTGGGTTTGTGGCGATTTTTTTTCAATAAAACTTTTTAAAGGATCTGAAGGGCAGGTACACTGAGAAGCACTGAAATACTTCTAGGGTATGAATACACTTCAGGTATCATTGCTTGCACTTACAAAGATTGTTTAAAGGCAACTGTTGTCTTCAGGACCAGATTCTTACGTGGCTTTGGCAGAGAATGTATGAGCAAAACCTCAAAGCTAGCTGAGGTTGGTATGTTCATGCACCAGGGTCTCCTTGGTCATTACTATACAGCCTATACAAAATCATAGAATGGTTCGGGTTGAAAGGGACCTTAAAGATCATCTAGTTCCAACCCCCCAGCTGTGGGGAGGTTGGGACAGGAGGTAGTCGGGCGGTGGTAGGAAACCATAGTAGGAGAAAGGTAGATCATACTGTGTTGAGTTAATCTTTCAGACAAATTTGTGTTGCCACTGAATACAATCACTACTGTCTCTAAATCGTTTGTGTATTTTTTTAGGGCATTTTTTTTCTCACTAATTGCTACGCAGTTTTCAGTATAATTAGAAATAAAATACCATGTTTGAAATTAGATATATTCTACTGATGACACACAACCTTGAATGAAATCTAGATCTCATACCTTAACTAACCTCTGCTGCGCTAAAAAAATAGATTTCTTTTAATAAAGAAAGTAATCTCACCTGACTCTGAAAGCACGAAACGCAGGCTGCTGCTTTAAAATGTGCTGTTGCCTGCACAGTCCAATTCCTATTCATAGTGATTCCTTAATATTTTGAATTTCAGTGTTGAATTTATCTTAATGTTGATGTCTAACTGAACAATTATATGATCAGAAAAAAATACTGTGAGAGTTCCTGGACTGCTCCATTCCCACATAGAAGCAATGTGAATGTCTGTGTCCTTTTTCAAGTTGTCTGGTTCATATTCATGTACAAGCGCAGTAGCTAATTTTACAAAATAAGGAGTGATACCTCTTTGCATTCCTTGGGGTGGAATCATGAGCGCAGGTAAATCTCTGTGTTGCAGCCAACAAATTTATTTGACACACAGTTTATGACCCAGTAGATGTAAATGTCTGCCATGAAACTAATGATGGATGAAGCAAGAGAACAAGTTATCTCACAAGATTTCCAGTTGGACTAGAAATAATCTATCCTGTGAAATGTTGACAAGTTCACTTCTAATCTTAGAAAATTGAGGTTGGAGTAGATAGTGCTGAAAAATAATGGGGTGAAAATCTGTTCTAACTTTTCAAACCATTTCCTACATCCATTCTTAACTTACTACAAGGTGCCTAGGGAGTCGCAGAGCTATTCAATCACTTTCATATTAACAGAAAAGCCCCACGTGCACAGCTTTTCTATGAACTATTTCCTGTGTTAAAGAGAAATTCTGGCTATTACTGTCTGTATAGCATAGTTCACTGTTTCCAGCTAGTACCTTTAGAGATTTATTGAAGTGCGAGGAACTCTTAAGTGATTCTGAACAGCTTTACAGCTGTGTTTTCTTACAGCGTTACCTTTCTCACAGTATTTGATTAAAATAAAGGGAACACAAAACAAACAGCTCTTAGTCTTCTACACTACTCATCTTTGTTAAAAGTGTCTGTTGTAGAGCTGCAAATGTAGGTCTACAAGAATAATCATCAGGATAGTATTGATCTGTCCCAGAAGGGTGTGAGAAAGTTTTTGAAGTCCTTTGATGTTCATATGCCTAAGAATAGTGACGTGGGATGTAGCTCTGACAGGGAAGCAGATGAGAGACATGAAAAATATGAGAAGATGAATCCCACAGCCTCAGGTATTTTCCAAGAACAGTTATAATTCTACTTTCTTTTCCTAAAATCTGACCTAGTTGTAGTAGGAGATGGTGAAAGTCAATACAGTCAATGACCTTAAAGCTGGCATATTAAAATAGAGTGGAAAGGTCTAATTATCATAAAGGTCACAGAATAAAAATTTGGTTCTAATTCTGTTGTTTCCAGGAGTCAATGCAAGCACAGCACAGCTACCAAAATTCCTCAGTGACTTTCAGAAATGCTTGATGTTTACTTTGTTGGGTCAATATTAGTAGAATTTGTATTTCTTTAAGAAAGAGAATCGTAGTTGAATTTTTAATAACCAGGGAAGAGGAGGATTAATATATATTTAATAAAGCACTTGCTTAAAATTAAGGGCAGGAAAGCATTTCAAGGAGGTATGAAAGCTGTCTCCAATATTCATCCAAATTCAGAGAGATAAGTAAAACAAGAAATTTAATGTTTTATAGAAAACTATGATTTAACAGTAATACAGCTCCTACAAAAGGAACTACAAACAGATTTAATTCCAAAATGCTTTATATGGAGAAAAAATTACCAAAAATTATATTTTATATTAAGCAGTTCTACACAAAGACTTTTCATTTCAGGACTTTCATAATTTTAAATAAATGTTATTCTAACTAAAAAAAAAAATTTAAATGAAAAATATGTTTAAGATTCTTTGAAATGTTTGAAGCATGAGATTTCCAATGGTAAAATCTTTTCTGTGAAAAAATCTGAGGGACACACATTTTCAATGTATCTGATTGTTAAAAAAAGTCAGATGGATTATTTTTTCCACTTTTTGTGAAAGAAAAGTATCCAGTCTTTTACTGGTATCTCAGGCTTTTAGTGCAGCTTTTGAGGTCAAGAATAGCTTGAATAAAAATGTCTGGGCTTCTAGCATCACTGCGCTGGGCTCTTTTCCCTCCAGCACACTCAATTTCAAGTTAAACAGACTTTACCAAGAACATGTGCTTCCTTGAAAGTCTTGTTCACCAGGTGATTCCACGGTAGATGGGATACGTTGTTCTGTCGCAGCAATTTTACACTGAAATAACTCTGATTATTTTTTTGAATTTGTATGTTGTATATTATTTTGTATATATGTATATTGTATGTTATTTTGTATATTAGTGAGGCTGAGAAGAGGTTTAGCTCTCCTGAGTGACAGCTAACTCAGGGAAGCTGAGGAGAGGCGGCATCGCTCAGATGGCAGGCAATTTGTTTCCTAATCAGAAGTTTTACTTTATCCGTGTGCTTTGTTCTAACACATGTTGACTTCGCAACATCCAGTCAGGGGGAGTGTGTCTTTTTACTCTAGGTCTGTGTTTACATAGACAGCTTCCTAAGCTCAAGCAGGGTATTCTCCATAGAAAGGTCTGTGTTTCTTTTTCCTGTGTAACTGTTACAAGCAATCAAAATGGTGGACATGTATTTCCTGGTATGTCTTTGAATATCATTCAAAAGAAGAGAATAATTTGAGAACCAGCATGACTAATGTCTATATAAGCTTCACGTATTTTTAAAAGTCAAGGATAAATACACAGGCATAATGTAAGTGAACTTTTAAAAAGGTTGTTCAAGATTTCTAGTGCTGTTGAGATTTATAAGTAGCTGCCTAAGACAAAGTATGTGCAAAACCAGGTTTTCCCTTTTTCCATACAATTTTTAAAGCCAGTGTGTTTTTATGCTTGGAACCAAAAAAAAATAAATATATATATATATATATATATATATATATATATTTAAGGCAGGAAATAGATACTCTCATTTGCTTTTGAAAACTCTCTTTTTGAGTGGATAGTGAAGTGGAAGTTAAATATCATTGTACGTTTTTCTAGATCCTAAATGGGAACTCTTCAGAACAATTATAGCCCTCCACAACAGACGTTGACTTGTGATCATAGTTTCTCTCTACATCTAAGTTACCATTCAAGTCTCCTTCTGTAACAGAAATACATTATTGGTTTCAGCTTCATGAGTGGAAACTCATCGATGTTTAAAATTGTCAGTTACCAGTTATTGACATTTTGCTGAAATCCTCATGCGTTATAGTAAGAATTTTTAGGAAAGTTTTATAGCATCAATTCAGAAGTGGTAAAAACTAGACAGGTGGTTTAGGTATGCTGTCCATTTCACTGTCTATTACTCATTTTCAGTGACTTGAAAGTGCCTTTGTAAACTGCCTCTAACTTCCAGACCTTTCTCTTATTAATATCAAATATTTGCTTTCAGATATCAACATGGCAGGAGAACCAAAACCATACAGACCAAAACCTGGCAACAAGCGGCCACTTTCAGCACTTTACAGGTAAGCAAGGTTTCATCTCAACTTACTACAATTCAATTTTTATTAGAAAAATTATGGTAATCTGGAATGTATCTACCAATGCCACTGTGTAGCCCATGAATGAGACAAAGGAATTTTTTACATTCACTTTTTGATGTTTGTACAGGATGTAATCAAGCTGATGTACACACTGAAAGGTTTTGAATGTGAGTAAAAGAGTCAGTATTGGTGTGTCTGACACTATGGGCATCTGTTGACTCACTCCAGAGAAAAATCTTCTAACTTCCAGAGATAAAGACTGTCCATATGATGCCTGTCTTAAAAAACTAACTTATGCCAATGAAGAGTAAGGCCAGCAGACAAAATTTCTGACTAATACTTAAAAGCAATGATCACAATATGCAATAATGTCCCTCTTTTAGTTGGAAACAAACATCAGAGTCTCTGTTTGCTGTAAATAAAATAAAATACTTAGGATATTTAAAAGATAATGCAGGCATTCAGAAGAATAAATAAAACTAAATCAGTTGGACCAGGCTTTTATTTCTCAGTGAAAATACCTCATGTTTTACTGAGGCAAAAAAGCTGGTCTCTGCCTTCTCAGTATTCACACCATGGATGTTATTTGCCAATGCAAGAACAATGAGAAGGAAAGGACTGCAGTTTTAAATTGTAAGAGGTATTACACATAGAGTCCTGCTATACTAAAAAGCTATTTGACAAGATGTTTGACAGTGACACTACTTTAGGATCAAGTAGCAGAACGCAATCGCCTTGTACAGGTTTTGTTCCAGGGATACTAAAGCCACTGGTGTTGTGCTTGGTGAACGTTAGGTTCTGTAAGACTCCACCCAAGTGCTCAGTCTGGAATTCAAGCTTTGAATTTAAATATGTATTGCAATAAAAGATTTTTATTTATTTTTTTATGCACTGGTAATTTAGTTTTCCCTCCACACCTCCTTTTTCCTTTTTCTGAAGCGAAAATGGAAGTGCAGGACAAGAAAAGCAGACATTAGGCCCATATAAAAGTGTAATGTTTAACAAAATTATAACAAAGTACACAATAAAATCATAAATCTGTCATTTACTAAACCTACTGACAATAAGACTGGTGTGGTGATTTGTGAAGTGTTTATTAATGTCTCCACTTCTAGCGCTACAATCAATAGGGGTTTTTTTGTTCTTTTTTTTCAGTTGAGTGCTATTTCAATTTTTAATCCTCATGCTTTATTGCTTGGCAATGGCCTCCTCGTGACTTTTTTATTTGCAGGGTGCTGTGGAAGAACAAATAGTTTCAGAGCAACAGAACTAGTTTCTCATTGATTTGTATGTCAAGGGTGAGAACCAACTTCTAACAAGACTGGACTTCTTCCTCAGGTGTTCAGGAAGGCATTAGCAGTGCCTTTCTCCTATTCCCAGATGCCTTCTTTTGTACAGCTTGTACAAACCCAAGGAAAGACCCATCTTTTTTTTCAAAATCAATTAAGCTTAGAGAAGTATTCCAGATTGTTAAGGGGATTGACAGACAGACATGCACACATGCATTTCTGCTGAATAAGCCTCACTTCTCATCAATATACTACAGAATTTATGCTCCAGATCTATGAAAGGAGTTAGGACTGATTTTTACTGTGGCTGAAATGCAGATAGACTGGCTCTGAGAACAACAGCTCAATGCCGAAATCAGAGACACTTGAACATGACTTTTTCAAGCCTGGTCTGGTCTGAAAGCTTCAGATGGAAATTCAAGGGTGGGATCTCAGAATGAGACAGGCAGGAGCATTTTAGATCTGAACTTGTGTGCTACATGATAGTAATGTTAAGTTTTATTTTATAGTTGCCCTTAGCTGAAATTATAGGAATATTATTTTTGGAGAAGAGAAGCCCTGTTTCATCATTACTCTCAAGTGCAAGCTGTTATACTGTAGGTATTACTGGTAGTCATGGTCTACTGTGTCCCCATGTCAGTATTTCAAAAGATTTTTGAACATGTTCTGTGGTTTCTGGCGTTTATATGCACTTCCACCTCTTAGTTTCTGAATGTTTTCTCATAAATACTTGCTCTACAGACCAGACAGGAATAAGAGAGAAACTTGTGGAAAGTTCTGAGGGAACTTTAAAGAGAAAAAAGATCTTAGGTTGTGTTCTTTCATGGATCTAATACAGACTAATTCTCTAGAAGGTTATGAGAAGTTTTTTTAAGCAACTAACAGAAGCCTTCATCTGATGGTAATGGAGAACTTTCATTATCTCAGTATCTGTTAGCATATTAATATGTGAGGAGACCAATGGCTTATAAAGTTCTTGACAATGTTAAGAACATCTACTAATTTCAAAACTTTGTACTGGATCTGGCTGGATGGAGTTAACTTTCTTCATAGGATCCCATATGGTGCTGTCTTTTGGATTTGTTACTAAAAAACACCAATTTTGGCAGCTGCTGTTTGCACAGCCTCAAGGCTTCCTCTTTTTCCTATTCTGCCTTCCCAGTGAATAGGTGGGGAGAGGGCAGTACCTTGGGAAGGAATACAGCTGAGGCAGCTGACCCAAACTGGCCAAAAGGATATTCTATATCATATATCATGCTCAGAAATAAAAAAATGGGGCGGTTTTCCCTTCCATAGTTGGTTTGTAGACTGCTTGGGCATCAGTCTGCTTGTATGAGGTGGAAAGTAATTGCCTTTGCATAACTTGGTTTTTTCCCTCCTTCCTCCCCGTATTAAACCACATTTATCTCAACCCATGAGGTTTTTTTCACTTTTATTCGTCCTTCATCCCTTTATTCTCTCCTTCATCCCTTTATTCTCTCCTTCATCCCAATGTGGGACAATGGTAAAGGAGTGAGACAGGTGCTTAGCTGCTTTACCCACCAAATGGAGAAAGTTAAGACGGAAGTGTTTACTTTAGATTTGATTTTGACTAAGAGAAGCAATGGTTAAAAATTTAGTCATCTCAAAATACTACTGCGAAAAGGGAGGACTGAGAGCAGTAGAAATAAGATAATGGATTTCAGAAAGGACAGACTTCAATGAGCTCAGGGAACTGGTAAGTAGGATCTCTTGGAAAGAAATTTTAGGGACAAAAGGAGTGCAGAAATTCTTACATTGACTGTGCTTAAGGTAGAATAGAAAATTCTCCTGAAGAAGAAGTAGAATAAAGGCATAATATGGCAGCATCAAGTTTCTTTAACACCCTGAAAAGTGAAAAGGAATTGGACAAAATGTGGAATCAAAACCCCATGACTGGAAGCGAGTGAAAAAGAACAGCAGAGTCATCTAACAGGATGTCAGAAAGGCTAAGGCACATAACAGTATAAAAGGCAACAAAAAGATTGTCATTAGAGTAACTTCCTTTGCTTTTTTATGCTGCTGTTAATTAGCAGGAAAGGAGAGCAGACAGTATATGATATAGAACAGGATTCTTTTGCTTTAGCAAAGAGGTCAGTTGACCAGCTATTTAAGAAAATCGATTTTAGCCAGAGGGTATGGAATAAAAGAATTGGCTAACCAGTATTTGAATAAGTGAATTCAGTGGAAATCATATGATGAGATTCACCCTAGAGTGTTTAAAGGACTAGCTGAATCTGTGTGCAGACTAATAGTGATTGTTTTCGAAAGCTTATGGAGGTCACATAAGGTAGAAAACCAGTACATATGGGCAGGCATTATACCTGTTTTTAAGGAGAGGAGGATCCAGAACATTATCAGGTCAGCCTAGACTTGATTCCCAGAAACGTACTAGAACAAATTATTAAACAATCAATTTATAACCACCTAGAGGATAATAAGATGGTAAAAAATCCATCATAGAATTATCGGGAGTAAATTATGTTGAAGCAATATAATTTCCTTCTCTGACAGGATAGCCAATTTAGTGGATAAAGGGAAACAGCAGATGTGCTATATGGTCATTTAAACAAGCTTTGACGTTTGCCACATGTGGTGTTTTCATAAACATGTTCAAGAAATTTGGCTAGAAGAAACTGTTTTAAGGTAGGCATTCAATGTGTTGGAAAAACAGTGACAGTGTATAACATGGTATTAAGGATAACAACTATTGTCTGTTCAGTCTCCTTTGTTACAGGTTTTTAAAGAGTACTTTTGGATATTTGAGACACATTTAATTTTTATGGTAAGCAAGCAGGAGTACTCAACATGGTTGCATGATTTTATTTATTGTGAAGTACTTGAGGCATCAAATTTGTCCAGAGTACTCTGCATCTCTGAAGAGAAGCCTGCATCAGGTTTATAGCTGGATATGCACATGAGTAATAAATAAAGAGCAACCGATGTCCTATGACGTCTTATACCCATGTAATTTGTTTATGAGTCCAAGTCATTAGACCCACTTCTGCCTGGAATGGCATAAGATTACTTGGCCTTGCCTCAGTTCAGGATCAGCACCGGTTCACGATTCTTTTTTTTATCCTTTATAGTTTTATAATCTGTGTGGAAATAATCTCGTTTAATCTCACCTATGTGAAATTTAGCATGAGCCTAAATGTGAGACCCATCTTTTTTTTCAGCTATAGGAATAACTAAATGCAAAGCAGATAAACATATATCATTTCTTCTTTGGCTTATACATGCAGCCATTAACATATCCAGACTCCCCTTTGTTCTCCAGTTTATTATTCCACTTATACTTTTTCTTTTCACATCTTTTTTTTATGCTAGCATTTCTGGTACAGTTCATTGAAAAAAAAGGCCACAATTAAAAGCCATACAGAGAATTTAAAAGGCACCATGGACCTAATGAATCCAGCAAAAACTTTTGCTAGACAAAAACATTTGACTAGAATTTGCTTCCACTTCTTCCTTAAATGTAATTTAATAATCTAATTCCAACTGGCTGAAGATCCCATTGATTACAGCCCTAGACTGCTGGAAAGCAGACTTGCACAGTTTGGAATAATCCCATGAGACACTGTCCCACAGAGAAGAGGAGGCCAGGAGAGCTGTGTGATTTCCAAGGATCACCTCCTTCAGGTTCAAGAGCGGTTCATGCTGATGAACGAGAAATCAGGTAAAGGTACCAGGTGGCCTGCACAGATGAAAAAGAAGTTCCTGAAAAAATTAAAACATAAAAAAGAGACATAAAGAGGTGGAAGTAGCAACAGATGACCTGGGAAGTATATAGAGACGCTGCCTAGGCATGCAGGGGTGGACTTAGACTGCTGTGGAAGTGAGTCAATGTCATTGGAGGCCACTCAATCCGTAATAAAAGAACTTCCATTTTGGATTAGGCCATAAAAATACTTGGAGAACACAAAGATTTAGGCTTTGCTTCAGAAAGTTGCTAAACACATTTTTGACTGTAAGTATACTCACTGAACAAATACAGATATGCTTAGGGTAGCGCTCAGGAATCAGCTTAAATCTACCAGAACTGTTAGCTCCAGCAGCATTCCTCCTGATTTGCATTGCTGTTCAGTACGTGAGGGGGGACCTAAATCCCAGAAGGCTCAAAATTGTTGTGAATTTCCTTTTTTAGCACAGCACTTCTGCAGAAAACCAAATGCCTGACAAATCTGCATCTTAAAATTATTTTACATCTTGTTATTTGGGTCTAGCCTCAAGCAGAAGTTAGTTTTACTGGCTAATCTTCATATCTTTGAAACACAAGGTGAAGATTAAAGGTGCTGACACAAATGTGTTAAAGCACTCTTTGGGAGCATTGTTGTGGTAAAATAAAGGATCACACTTTGTCTTTTTAATTTAGTGGTGTTTTGATCAGTATTTCAGTGAAGCAGTTCTCTGTCAGCATATGAAAGTCCATTTACTGTTCGTTTTTTTTTTCTCCCTGGGTTTATGTCCCAACACACCAAAGTAGAATCTAATGCAAATACTCTGGTGAAACAGCATTCTGTTGCTCTACATCATAAAAGAATATTTTAATTATTTATTGTTCATTTCAGTCCACCACCATGTTATAAGAGGTGTTAAATACATCGTTTGAAAGCGCTTTCTCTGTTTCCGAGGTCTTTGCTGGGGTTATTGAAACGGGAAGAGACTCTCCTAGTTTTTAACTCTTGAGGTTGCTGATGGCTTCGTGCCCAGTTGCTCCGGCAGCGGGCCCGAGCCCCAGGCCAAGCGGAGCAGAGCAGCTGCGTACATAACGCCTGAGGCTTGCCTTGCCTCAGGACAGACTCGCCACGTCCCCTCCGTATGGCTTTCAGCATGGGGTTGGCTCAAAGTCTTCCCTGGCACCCCTCTATTAGTAGCAAAATTCGAGAAGACCAGGAGCAGGGGGCGAGGCGGGGGGGGGGGGGGGGGGGGGGCAATTTTTGAGTCTCTTGAAATAATGAAAAGACTGTGCTGCAGACTGGCAGAGTGGTGGGATTTTTAGTGGCATGAAAATGAGTGTGGCTACTGCAGGTCCCACTGCGGGGGGTGCTGGGGGAGACCTGCTGGAGACCACACAGGGCACAGGGGACAAAACTAGTCCACTGATACCAGTGCAACTGGGAGGGAGTTGGGAGCAAAACGTCCAAGATCACATCCAAGTTTGCTTTCTGAGAAAGCTATTTTGTTTGCCAAAGACCAACCCCCTGAGAGTGAACTAATATTTTTATAACATAGGAAAGCAGGGGACTAGGTTTTGGAAGAGAACTGGGAAAGCAAGTTACTTGGCACTGTCGGGCTAGCTAGTCACTCTCTGCTATATGCAATTTAATATTGTAGTTGACATATAAATATTTCCAGGACCAATTTAGCTAAGACTAACCCTCCCCATGTGAGTTATTTTCACCCTTGTCAAACTCCAAGCTTCCTCATCAGGCCACAAAAAGCAAAAGTGACCTTGCCCCGGTGCCACATCTTGAAGGCCCAGTGAGGAGTTATTTAAGCCCCACTCCCCCCAGTATTCCTCTTGCTGTCTGGGCATGAAGTCACCTAGCCTGGGATCCACCCAGCTGAGGCATGTCCAGGATGGCAGGATGGATTTAGCAGGCAAATTAACAAGACCAGGAAATACCGAGTGAAATCGTCTCTCACCATGTTGCAGTGGCTGGCTGGATCTCCACCCAGTGGCGGCTGAAATCCCAGAGCACTGCCTGTCTATAGCACATGGTGGCCCTGGAAAAGGCATCCCTTGAGGGCAAATTCTTTCCAAGTGGGTCTCTGAAGTTTCAGGTTTACGGGTTCAGCACTCCCTGCGTGGTATTAGATACCACAGTCATTTCCCATTCCCAACCACTTCTCCATGTAATGAAACTGAAATGTATATTCAGCATGCTTGATTTAACATGCTATTAATTAGCCTTGTTAAACAGCCCTTACAGTTTCACAGAATCACACAGAATCACAGAATGGTTCGAGTTGGAAGGGACCTTAAAGATCATCTAGTTCCAACCCCCCTTTTCATAAATCATGGATGGGATAAATCCCATGGCCTCTGGAGGAAATTATTTTATTTAAAAGTCTATTATTAATATACTGGAAAGAGACGCTGTTTTATTTACAGGGTACAATTATGTTTTTATATCAAAGTTTTATTTTTCTTTGACAAAAATACTTTATCAGTTTCCTCAATACATTTCACTTTTATAATCTCCATCACAAAACTGATTGGATTATGTTACACATCTTGCATTTCCTTTGGTTTTGCAGTTTTATTTTATAGCAGAGGCTTAAAGAATTGCTTAGAGTCTTTCTCTACTTGCTCTCTGCTTCTCAGATTTATTTTAAGATACCACTTATAGAGTTTGGTGTGGTTTCATTTGCCTCTCAGTCCACAGAGCCCTCCACTATTTTGAGCTATTTTTCTGAGCGCTTCTGGGCACCCTTCATTTCATGAGAAAGTGTGAAAGGCACAGTGATGGGCAACGTGATCGCTTCTTCCAGGGTAGGAGGCTTCTTGAGATCATTCCTCCCATTTGAAAGTGCAACATAAACTCAACAAATTCTGTGCCAAACAAGCATTACTATTCTATTTGAATACTGCAGTATTTTGCATAATTGCTGCTGTAGTGTGCCATTGGCAGTGTATTAGCAACAAGCTTTAACCTAGTGGCATATAATAAAAATAACTGCAGGTATAAGGATCTTTCTTGATTGAATATTGTCCTAGATTTCCAACAACTTGCTTCTTTATTCCTTCTTATTCTTAAAGCATATGTGTGTCCATTTTTATCACTGGCCTACAAAAGCCAGTCCAAACAACAGAAAATAAACCTGAACAATTATTTTCTGATACTTTGCATTCCATTAAATTGTGATTATACGTCTTACTTTTTCCTACATACTGAAAGAAAAGAAAAATCATTTATGCTTATGGAACATAATCTTTTGATTAATACATCATATTAAAATTACATAGTGTGATATTTCTTTTGAATCAAAGTGCTTCTTTTTTACGGAAATATATCTTCTGATGACTTTGATTACCTTCCTCCATGAAATAAGCTATTTTATTTTAGTGCAATGGAATGAAACTAAGATGGATGTTGCTCTACACCTCTTCTCCTGACAAAAGATCTAGCTTACATTTCTAGGGGTGTTTAAATGAAGTTAATTTTAAGTCCAGAGGATACTATTTACATTCATTTCATCAAAGAATATTTCTCAGTGATCACATTTGAGGCAGTCATTACTGTACAGAAAAAAATGATCATTTAGTCTGAAATTCTCACTTAAAACTCACAACAAATGGTGCAAATTTTGCTTGAGTTGAGAACTTAAGAAGCATTCTCAATCATATTAAAAATGTTAAAAGACAAAAATACAAAGCTACAGCAGATCCAGTCATTCATTTTGGTCTGAATTTTTGTTTATCTTCTTTCAAGGAAAAAGCCCTGTGTCAAATAAGAAAAAAATATCTGCTGATGGAAGGCAACATATGCAGCTCTGAGCTGCTGAATTATGTCTGTAACTGCAATCAATTCTGTTTCCAGAGATCTTTAAAGAATAAATCCATGTGCTCAGAGGAGTTGGGAGAGAGAGCCAAGGATATAAATTTGCCCTTCCACGTGATCCAGAACATCAACATGCAGCGCTTGATACGTTTAGAGAGGGGATCTCAGGTCCTCAGTAACACCCAGGATAACCTTTGCTTCTGGAGGCAAATCACAGATAGAGAGAAAGTTTGAATGACCAAAATATACCAAATACACTTGCTGTCTTGATTTGTTCATTCAGTGACATTATTCCTAACCTATGTGGTAACTCCAATAACAACTAGGACAACAAAACTGCCTTTTTTTTTTTAATCCTTCCCTTCGCTATTTCAAAAATACTGCTAACTCCCTTTTAAAATCTATCTCTAATGACTAGGGCACATATACCTTTTCAGATTATCAGCATATCCTAAATTTTACATTTTTCTCATGTTTGTTTGTATTCACCTTCATCAGATTTTTTTAAACTATGGGCTTGACTTAGATCCATTTTGAAGTTTGTCCTGCATGTACTGAAAGACTAGCACTTGCCTTTCTTCCCATCTCCCCTCAAGTTATTCTTTAGACTTACACAGTTTTTTCTCAGTTTATTTTTTTAATTTGTGAACAGGAAGCCAGTGACACCAATTTACACATCTGCAGAGTAGCTGCATCCCTTTTCCTACCTCGGCACTTTTCCTCTTGCAGAAGATGATACATGGTACCACATGACTGATGTTGTTTTCTTCCACAAAAGCCTGGACACCATAATCACACTCATGCTCAGAGATTACAAAATTTGGAGAAGAATAGCCTGTTCTCTTATTATTGCTTTTTTTTTTTTCCCTGGTGTTTAATCTTCTTTCTTACTGTTTTTCATCTCCCATGAAACCTGAAGCAGTACACCATAGCCAAAGCAACTAACTGCAAAACCACCTTATTTTTTTCATGGATTTTAATCAATTTATACCACAGTGGAACAGAAAACATATTCACAACCTTCTTATGGCATTTAAATTATTATGAGTCCTTTCTTACCCAAGAATTTCTGCTGCTAATACAAATGAAAACCTTTGGTTTATAATTCAAAAAGTACATTCCTAAAAGATACAGAGAACTGATGGTTTTGCCTGCAGGCAAACAGAAACAGCACTTTGAGTCATTCATTCAGTTTAAATCTTGACAGTCTGAGCTTGTTCCTATCAGCTATTACATGGGAGATTTCCACCCTTTATTACTGCATGGCTGCTTACATTTGATTTAAGAAATAATCAGAATTTGGATTCAGTGTGTTCTTGCAGGAAGACGAAGCCTTCTGTAGATACTCAGCTGTGCTTCTGTTAGCTTAAAAAGGGTAGTACCTACAATATATTTAAAAAAAAGTCAGAAACAGATGCCATGTTCATTTTTCCACATTTGAGTTTTAGTGAAGCAGGCATCACAGAAGCAGTATCCCGTTTCACAGCCGCTGTTTGGTAACTTTATGGAGGTCTTAAAAGTAAGAACATAGGGTTCACGACACAGAACAGAGAAGGGTTTGTCCTAACATGGCAAATGAACAGCAGGATTCTTCATTTTCAGGAGTTTAGTAGATCCTTAATTGCAGCAGAGATGCAGGAGAAGGCTGTGCTTCAGAGCACCACTTTGTGGGCTAGTAATGAGGCACTGGGTCTCGCATAATGTAACACCTCTAATTGTACAGAAGGCTGTAATTCAGCCTGGGAGCTGCTGATGTACTGCAAGGGCACCATTTAGGTGGCTTACAAACAGGAACAGAAATATGATGCAGGGTTATAGATTTAGTATTCTGCGAATAAATAAGGAAGGCTGTGTAAACGAGAGGCTGTAACTTATTATATATTTTAAAGTCTTATGAATAATGTCAGGAGAAGAGATTTAAAGTCTATTTAGTTTAAGAGAAAATAGATTGTTCAGTAAGATTACAAATAGCACATTACAAAGGGCTGTGCTGTGTGCAGCACAGAGGGGCAATAGAAACATATTACTATGCAGTGAATTATTAACGATAAAATTATACCACAAGTTTATTTCTTGGTGAATTCTGGAGCATACTCTCTGAAAATATGTTGTCCAGCCTGCCAGGACTGATCCTTAGCTAGCGCTGTTGGTGCATAATGTGAAATGTACTTTTATTTTTTAAAGAATAAGTTACAAATTGCATGCCTTTTTGGTAGATTAGGTTGCTGGTATTCCCAGAACTTCTGGCAAAAGCATTGGCTATTTTACTGACAAGTAACAAATGTATTCATAAACGTGTGTGAATTTATTATGAGTCCTAAGAAAAGAGCAATTTATGACATCTATTGGCATAAAAATGTATGTTGCATTTTTCAGCGTTGCGAGAGTGAGATTATTCTAGGAAACAGCACGACAAACATGAATCATACATTGTCAGAGCAGTGCCCCTCCTGTAACTACTTTTAAGTGTTAGCAGTGTCATTGAGGGAACAGGAGATTAAGCCTCTACCCTTGGGATCCTCAAAGGCAATGCCTGCATTAACCTTCATCTCTTTGTGACTACAAATAGCCATGCAGCAAAGTAGTATTGATTGTGTGCATTAGATCAGTCAACACTGTTTTGTTCAGCCCACCCTGATGAACTCATTCCAGACGTTTTTAGACCAGTACGTATTGACCTGAATGTTCTTACTCTGATTTAGAGCAGAAGAGGGTCAGGTGACATCAGCTTCATGCAAAGGATGATTAAAGCTGTCAGAGAGAGGACTTTAAGGTAGACAGCTAAGTATACCACTATATTTTTTTCCAAATTCTTTCTTGTGTTGGGAAGATAGATTATTGCAAAATTTAGCAACTATTAGCATATCACAGGAAAAAAACAATTAAAATTGACAGCGGTGGCATGGAGTTATTTTCATTCTCCAGCGTTTGTTTCCTGTGCTCACTTGAACAAAGGTACCAAACTGAGCATGTTTGGAGTCAGGAGTGTTCTTACATGAAGGAAAATGAGTTCTTAATTTTGATTCTTGCAAGAATCTCACTTTGAATCTAAGCATTCATTGCTTCATGACTGGAAACAACATACAGATGTGGTGCACAAATTAAATTCAGTTTAGCTCCCTTATCATTCTGTTGGGCTTCTGGAGACTTCTCTTGGGTGGTGTGGGAAGAAACTGGAGTCCATAACTATCTAAGAAGGTGTTCATATGTGGAGTTTAAATTAATTTTTCTCCAAGTCACAACACTTACCAATACTTCGTTCAGCTGTGAGAATCCATCCCATTGTTCCAGTTGTCTTCGCGATTTCTGGATTCATAAAGGAAAATACAGTAAAGTCAGGTACAAACTATAATCAGCTACTGAAACTCTATTAGTTTCAGTAACTGTGTCACTGTTTTTTAGTTCCAGCTCTCTGAAAACAGATTATTATACAACCTTCAAATGACTTAGAGCTTTTGTGTTTTCTTCTCTTCTTGCTGCCTAAAATTTAAGCCACCCACTAATGAGGATTATTGGAAACTATTTCTTTTACTGTTCTTCCCCATGCTTCCCTTTCCTACCACAACCCAAAACCCTTCCATCTCATGTGATATAACAATAGTGCACTCAGTATCCAACATGACAAAAAAACAACTTTTGCATATGCTGATTTATGTTTTACCTTAGCCTCTTGCCACTGTGAAAATTAGCACAGGGAAGAGGCAGTTTCTTTAGCACATTTCTTTCCTGTATTGAAAGTTACCTTTTACTCAGTTTTTCAACTGTCAGATTTTAGAGATAATTCTGGACAGATTACTCAGTCACGCTGCTAACTGATGGCTAAAGATTATTGGTCCTATGAATCATGCAGAAATAAATTCTAGGAGCTCCTGAAACTTGTACTTATGTCAAGAATTTGATGTTTACAAATTATGTACCAAGATTCAGATTTTGCTAGGAAACTAGCTAAATTTGGTCATACGCTATGCACATCTGTAACAAAACTATTTTACAGAGTAAACCAGAAGAAATTAAAAGGGTCAAACCTTGCTTTATCTTGGCCTGACTTTGAAAACCCCCATAATATTGCATCTGGCTTTCAGTGCACAGTGCCAACATGCCAGGTTAGGCAGCTTGACATCAGGCACTGCAGACTTTATCCTAAGCTAAGTGTTCTCTGAAAACCTTTTCCTGCACAGATTGCCCGGGCACTAACCTACCATGGGCTCAGGCACTAAATAGAACTGGCTAAATAAAACATACTGCATCAACAGCTAGTGACTTCTGCATGTTTTTTTTTTTAAATAAAAAAAAATAAAATTAAAAAAAACCCAAACTTGATATTTTTGCACATACCTTTTTGTTTTCTGGACATATAGAATGCTTAAAAATCATATTCAATGTATGCTGAGCCAAATATTCCATTTCTTTACCTTGAAAACTCTGAAAAGGATAAAGGCAGCTCTATCTAGCAGCACATTAAAAGCAGAGTAACTGCATTAGTGCAAACCAAACCCTAGGGTAAGCACAAGCACCCACAGACAGAAAATGTTCCAACCAGGCATTGGGGGACCAACCATCGATTCAGTTTTCTGAATTACAAGAAAATAGATTGTATAGGATCCACATCACCTACAGATATATTGGAAATTTAACTTTAAGGGTGTAAATTTTTCCTCATGGGGCTGGGGAAAACCTGTTGCTTCGAGAAGTGATCTAAGTTATTCTCAATTTTAAATAATTAACCTTGTCATAAATCATAAGATATTAGAAAAAATGGGTCTTTTTTGTCAGTCAGAATGCATAATCTGTTGCAATACTTTCATAAGGGACTAAATACATGTTATACATATATATTAAGGATTATGTATAGATCTGCATATAGAGACTCTGGTAGCCAAAGGGACAACCTTATTTAAGCAAACCTCTGTTTATCCCTAGAGTGCTTACTAGTCTAGTAGCTTATTTATTGGATAAATTCTTTAGTAATTAGTAAAATTTTGTTTTAGTAAATTTAAATATTCCAGTCGTGAAATTTAATCAGATTTGAATCAATTATGATCTGAGAGTAGAAGAGATGAAGCATGTGCTGATTGAAGAACACTGCTCATTGCCACTTCAATGATTCAGAGGAGCTACAGAACAAAAGTGCAGAATAACGGAGAACCTAAAGCATTTCTGTGTGAGTTGCAACATGACTTTTTACTATAACATACAACATACTTGTGTTATGGCATCAACTTTTGTTCCTCGCATGATAGCTGTGCCTCAAGTGAGATGCTGGGACATGTCACTCCTTAATATCGGCTGCTGAAACATCCCTGGAACAGATAAATGAAACAACCTGTATGACTGGCAGATGGGGATTAGCTCCTGAATGCTGAAGACTTCTTTTAAAATAGGAATTAGATGGAAGCAGCAAGGAATTACATGGCAAAAAATATTTCTCAGGAGTGAAGCATCAATAACTTACAGACATGCTTATTTAGACTGGTAGCCTTTGTATTTGGTTCCTCCTGTCTCATCTGGTATTTGTCCCAGACTTCCATATTCTGTGACTCCGGTGAGCTGTTGCAGACAGATAGATCCTAATGTCTGTATATGCAGAAATTTCAGGCTTCTTGTCATGGAGCAGAAAGGGTCTAAATGACAGAAACTTTAAACTCCTGTATCACTAGCAGGAATCCCAAAGTTGGAAGCAATCAGCTCCAGCTGATATTTTCAAGGTAGAAGCTCCTATTTCACTGAGGATACATGGAGGACCTAATGACCTCTATTTTATATAACATTTCCATCACTTTAAAGCTCCTTCTCATCTTTTAAACTCTGAATTGTGCACCTTTTGATTCTCTCTGTCTACCCCTACCCTGTTATAAAATGCTGAGTCCAAAGCTGGCACAGTGCAGCAACCGAGGGATTCATCAGCTCTGATGAAAGACGCTTTAGCGTGTTCCCACCCTAAACAGTAACTCGGTTCTTGCGCTCTTGAAACTTTTTTTTTTTGCAACACGTAGCCAGTTATCCTCCAAACCATATATGTGTAAAGCAGTTCTTGTTCTCGAATTCTCACTGGACTTATCTTTTCTTTTTTGAATTTGTTTACACTGATTTCAGACTATTTCTCCAACTTATCAAACAATTTTCAGATTTTAACTCTGTTTGCTGGACTGTCTAAAAAACAGCTTTTTGTCATCTATTTTACATGCATAGTCTATTTTGTTGTTCAAATCATTTATGCAAACCAAAACTGAACAAAACATAGCACTGAGTGTTCCTAGTATTTAATGTGCCCCTTTTTCCCATTAGCACAATTCTTTGTCCATGGGCATGTTAGGTTTTTTTGGCTTAATGTATATTTACCTTAAGGTAATCAAATTTTCCCAGTTTGAACATGATACTCTCATATAGGACAATATCAAAAGCTTTAAAAATCAGGCTAAATCATATATTATAACTCCATACACCAGTGCAGGCTAGAGGCTGACCTGCTGGAGAGCAGCTCTGTAGAGAGAGACCTCGGAGTCCTGATGGACAACAAGTGGACCATGAGGCAGCAATGTGCCCTTGTGGCCAAGAAGGCAAATGGTCTCCTGGGGTGTATTAAAAAGACCATGGCCAGCAGGTTGAGGGAGGTCATCCTCCCCCTCTACTCTGCCTTGGTGAGGCTGCATCTGGAGTACTGTGTCCAGTTCTGGGATCCCCGGTTCAAGAAGGACAAGGAACTACTAGAGAGAGTCCAGCAGAGGGCTACAAAGATGATCAAGGGAATGGAACATCTCCCTTATGAGGAAAGGCTGAGAGACCTGAGCCTGTTTAGCCTGGAGAAGAGAAAACTGAGAGTGCATCTTATCAGTGCTTATAAATATATAAAGGCCAGATGTCAAGAGGATGGGGCCAGGCTCTTCTCAGTGGTGCCCAGTGACAGGACAAGGGACAATGGGCACAAGCTGGAACACAGGAAGTTCCATCTGAACATGAGGAAAAACTTCTTTACTTGGAGGGTGACAGAGCACTGGAACAGGCTGCCCAGAGATGTTGTGGAGTCTCTTTCACTGGAGATATCCAAAACCTGCCTGGATGCATTTCTGTCCAGCCTGCTCTGGGTGAACCTGCTTTGGCAGGGGGGTTGGACTAGATGAGCTCTAAAGGTCCCTTCCAACCCCTACAGTTCTCTGTGTCTGTGATTATCCGTCTCTTCTTATATCCACTAAGTCAGTTACCATGTCAAAGGGGTAAGTTTTGAATGAGAAACAACACTTTGAGCTTGCAATACTTTAGCCTCCTTCCATGGTTTGAGGGTTGTATTTTATTATGTACAAGAATTTTTATGTTTCAATAAATAACAGAAGCATTTAACTCTGTGGAAGAGAACTTCCCAGGGAACTCATATTTTCATATTAATGCAGTATTTCAATATTACACAACAGTCAGGAAGACAATATTTTTGTGTTGTTTTTCTAACCAGAATCATCAATTGCAATGTCAACCATCAGTTGGAAGTTCAGCTTATTAAATTTATTAAGAACAATTGTAAAAGTTGACATAAAGCTGTAAATTATTCCTCCATACCCTCTGCTTCTGAAACACTTCTGACAAATTAGATCTATACAGATGGTCTAATATTAATTTATTCCAGAATATAACAGTGGTTCTTAATAAAATTTGCAACATTTATAATGATATTTATGGAATTTTCAGAAGACAGAATGAGCTTCTTCCCTAATTCTATCTGACAACAGGTACTGATAACCAGAAAAATTATCTTTGGTTAAAACCACTTAAAGTGACATAAACTATTATAAACGGCAAGGACAGAAGGAGGGAAAGAGAGAAGGAAGGAAGGAAGGAAGGAAGGAAGGAAGGAAGGAAGGAAGGAAGGAAGGAAGGAAGGAAGGAAGGAAGGAAGGAAGGAAGGAAGGAAGGAAGGAAGGAAGGAAGGAAGGAAGGAAGGAAGGAAGGAAGGAAGGAAGGAAGGAAGGAAGGAAGGAAGGAAGGAAGGAAGGAAGGAAGGTAGAATGGATTACCTAGTGTACACAAGCAATGGCTATTTCAGTCTCAACAGATAGTAGGAGCTATGTGAAATAATATTTCTTTTGTGAATTAAGACATGCTTTTATTAGGCCTGCTTGTATTGTATACAAATATTGGTAGTTACCAAAAGTTATAATGCACATGCTTTAAAAAGGAAAGGAATTAGAGGACAAAATGTGAGCAATACTGCTTAAAAATTTCTGAAGATGTTTTCTGATCACTAATGACTGTTGACTTCAAACCACAAAGTCAACATGCAGAGAAAAACGCTGATCACTGTCAACGGCAAACTACCTCACTTTCTTTTGAAAGATCCCTTGAGCTGTTCCTTTTTATAATTTTAAAATTAAACTCATTGGCAAACAGGGTGAGCCATAAACCTGAATACTCTTTAACTTCATATATTTTTGCTAAATCTTTGGTTCCTAAAGCTGTACAGTGTAAAGAGACAGACATGCCTGACAGGTAAATAAGTCAGCTGCATCAATCATACAAAATATACACTAAAACTATACAGCCAATTCATCAAGCGACTGAAGTCCAAAATGTGTTTTAGTTGGCCTAATTTCCTACACAGCTTGAATGAAAAGCTTCAATCCTTTGGATTCCTGTTAGAGGCATTAACTTTTCCAATGCCCTCCAAACCTGCAGTCTCTACAGGTCAAACAGAAAATGTGTGACATCAGCAACACGCTCAGGTTATCCTCCTTGGGAATTCTGATTTGAAGATTGTAACCCAAAATGGTGGCTTATCTAAAAAAATTTTTGTTCCTGACCATCACCTGCCCTGATTCACGGTAGACGGTTTTATTATATTAAGAAGTCAAAATAAGCACCCTAACAAATGCTTTAAATTCCACGTGTTTTTCTTACTAAGTCCTTAAAGATGAAATTATATGGTCACCAAGAGGAAGAATATATTGATTCATAATGAGTTACCTTGGAGAATGCTTGGCTAAAATCCATTTGCTTGTGTAAAGCACGGATATTGTTAGAAATGTTATCCACTTTTTCCTGTGAATGGGTTTTGGGAAGGAGAGGGGAGTATTCTTTAACAAGAAATGGTGTTGACATGTATCTTGGGTCAGGCCTCAGATGTAAAAAGCCATCTTGCATGTAATCTTAATAGGACAATTATCCAAGGAAAGTGGAGTTTACTTTGGGATCTTCCTGTCCTTAAATGATCTGTTTACAAGTCAAAGAGGAATTCACATGCCCTTAGTCTAGTCACGTTTCCTTGTGTGTTTGTCTGCAAACCTTGAAAAATTTGTCCATCTACATGTTCAGACCATGTCAAAGGTAGGATTTAGATAACTGGCAAACTTTAGATATACATAAACTTAGCAGCAAAGAAAATCATAAAATATATTAATCAGATCTTGTAAAATGTCCCTCCAAGACAGGTTGCAAAGGCTAAAATACTAAATGGGAAATTTCTAGGGTCCCTATTTTAAATACAAAGCATGGCAGTACTGTAGCATATCAATGGGTATAAATTGATTTCCTATGCCTGTTTGGTTTACAGTGACTGATTTTAATTGAGCAATTTGCATAGTGTAAACACCCTTTTTCCTCCTGCAAAAAGTTATCCGTTATATGCAGATAAAAAAGTCAAATCTTTCAGAAAATCAAAGGAAAACACCACATTGGTCTGCGATGTCCCAGTCATGCTGCCAATTAGTCTGCCTCCTTCCTATTCTAACTGCTATATTCAATTGACATTTTGACAAACTGAAATTTTTTGATGGGAAAACCATTTCAGAAAAGAAAGAAAAATCCTGCTCACTCCAGCTTCATTACCATTCCTACATAATTAAAACATTATTCCCTTTGTTTACTGTCCAACCTAGTATTTCTTTCATGCACAATACATTTTTGCAAGAAAGAAAAATTCCATTTTAACTTTTTTCCTGAAGGTGTATGACAGCCCTTCTCACAGCTTCTCAGGATTACGGTTTTGAGATATCATATTTAATTATACAAAACTTCCTCAAAACTCTGGAGAATTTGGTGTACTGCAGGCTGGAAAAAAAAAAAGGTAAAATATCCATAATATATGTTGATAAATGTCACAAGTAAGGACAATATAGGATGTTATTTTGTATGGTGTTGCAGTTTTAAAACCTTTATTAATTTGCCATATACTGAATTACCAATTTAAATAAAAGGCCAACAGATAATTGTATTCCTTTACTACGAGGAACACTTGAACTAATTTAAAGTAATGCAGCAAATTATCTAAAACCATTTAGTCAAATATACTAGAGAGGGGTCAAACCTAGGGCAGCACTATTTAAATCAAATTGAATTCCATCTTGAGAATGGATTTCAAATAGATTTTTAATTGCAGTTTTTGTCCACAGGGCATTCTACCATACACTTTTCATTTGCAAGTAAAATCCATCAGAACATCCTCCATCAGGATAGCGCCAGGTCTCTCTTCATTACAAAATTTCTGCATTATGAAGTATGTAAATATGATCTGAGGCTTTCATTCATTGCTCATTTTGCTCATAGTTAGTCTCTTGAGCCAAACAGTGGGTACTTCCCACGTCTGGTTCATTTCCATCAGCAGAAAAACAGGAAACAAAACCACAACACTAGTTGGGCTTTTCCTCATAGACCAGAGAGAAGCTGCGAAGGTGATGCAGATGTTTTGCTGTAATGGTGTGATCCACAGCAGAAAAAGCTGGTCTGTGAAGGTGGCGTGGTGGCTGCCAGGGCCTGCAGGAGAAGGATGCAATCCTGCACATGAAGGGCCCATCACCTTATTGCTCTCTGGCAGTACTGCCTAAACACGGAGGATGCCAAGCTACGCATTTTCTTGGTACTATGAGGGTTTCTGTGAGCATCATGGCAACCTATGAGGGAAAGCATTTGTGACAGCACTGGGACTGCCCTGGAGAACTGTCCCTGTGAGCACAGGGATACGTAGCTTTGAGATTCCACTGTGCTTCCAGGTACATGCAAGTCCAGCAGTGATCCCCTCTTCTATTCTTTTACTTCCATGCAAATCACAACCGCAGTCAGAACTGGAAAGGTCAGGTATAGCCATGAGGACAACAGAAAAGTTACTATGTTTTGGATACATCTTGGCCTTTCCTGAAGCCTTACACAAGTTGTCCTTAGTGCTGTCGGAAACCTAGCCCCAGTTTTAAAGTACGTCGGAAGATGACACTGTAAAGGAAGACAGGCTCTTAAGTTATTTCCACTAGTGATTCTGGAAAAGAAGAAGTAAATGCTTTGCAAAAAGATGACATGCAGTATATTTCAAGTAAAGACAAAATCATACAATCCTTTCAAAAGCACAATGACAAGTCCAGCTTTTGTAAACACCTTTCTGGATAGATGGTAATAACTAAACTGGTCTATTGGTTTGTGAGATTTTTGGACAAAATGTTTGCTAAATGAATAATAACTGCAAATGTAATTGTTGTTTTTTCTACAAACAAGACTTGCAGGAAAGGTTTGTTCTTAAAACATTGACAAATTATTTCCAGAACTTTTTTTCCCAATTAGTCCTATTTACAGTTTTATTTCAGATATTTTGTCATGGGACTGAGTTGGTTTCAGATGGGAGGGGTCATCACAAATGAAATGTTCAGTTCCAGATATGACATACTTTGCTTTATTGGAAACATGTTTCTTAAAAGCTACAAAGAGACATTAAGTACCTCATGATTTTGTTTGCTAACACAGTGCTTTCAGTGAAAATTAGCACAACAGAGAACTTTTGTATCATTTGCATGTCATATAACCTCTCAAAATAATTGAGTTGTAAATTTGTTTTAAATATTTTTATAAGGATCCTAAAGTCAAATGGTAATTAAATATGTTTATAAAGGACCCTAAAGTCACATGCTAATGGTCCTAACAAGCAGCTGATATTAGTAGACTCATTGCAGCCAGGACATAATACAAAATTGGGGGCGGCTAGTTGCAGGTACTGGAGCAGAAATACAGTACGATAACATAGACGAGGATACTGGTTGGGTGGTAGAAGGGGCTCCTGCCAGTGTGCAAATGATGCGTCTCCTCACAGAGACAGCAGCAGCAGCAGCAGGGAGTTGGAGAACAACACGTTTAACAACTGGCTTTAGAACTAGGCATGATTCTGGGTCTACCAAATCAGTGGCGTCCAGCTCCTGCTCAAAGCTGATTGTGGCAGATTGTGTCAGAAGTTCTCATGACAAAGTGACCATGTAATATGAAGATGTTGGAAAGGAAACGAAATAGGTATGGAAGCCCTCAAATCAGGAAAGTTCTTACACCCATACTAAATTTATTTTATGCTTAAAGTTAAAAAAAAAAAAAAGGAAAAGAAAAAAAAAAGATTCAATAGCTTCCCTAAATCATGTCCATCAAGAAAAAAAAGATTTTACATGAGAAATGCGACATTATAGATTTTACATGAAAAAGGACAAAGTGTTACTTGTTCACTCTAGCTTTTCCGTGTAAATACCTACAGAAATCATCTGGATCTGTGAAATTTAAATGGCTTAAATCTGCTGCTTTGTAAATATTTGGTATCTAAACCAAGTTCAATTAGGTAAATGGGACTTTTTTCGAGTTAAGCTCCTAGCATAATGGATCTGGCCCTTCTATTGTTGTTAAATTGTGTACTGGTCACCAAGTAAATTTGATACTGAGAGTGGCTGTTTTAAATTCATTGTCTAAATGCTCCGTAACACAATAAATACATATATATTTAAAACTTCTGTTATTTACTTGACAGACTTGAATCAAAGGAGCCTTTCCTGTCCGTTGGGTAAGTAGGAAAATGTATATTTCCATGTATATTTGTATATTCAACTACCATACAATATAATCTATGAGATCATGTTGAGCATAAACATCTTGTTTCAACATTATGGTTATCTACTATAACTAAGCTTAGAAAAAGTAGTTATTAGTCAATAAAGTCAGCAGTTGCGGATGTCTCCCTTCTTAAAAAAATACTAAGAAGCATATTTTACTTCTATTGACTAAATAAAATTTATACTAAAAGACATACAGGTGTTCAATGTTGCATTTAAAGGTAGCTGGTTTATTATTTTCATTTCGCTGACCTTTCAGTCAGAAACCATTTCAAATATTGTCTATACCACTTGTCTAAACCCTTAACAGATAATTGATAGTTTATTTTAAAATAAAGTTTTGTGATATTTCAATAACAGAAAGAAAATCAAATTCAGGAAATGGAAAAATATCACATTTTAGCCTAATTATGGATCACTACACTGATTTGTGTATTACAGCTGTTGTCTTCATAGTCTCATAGATGCTTAAATAGTTATATGATCTATACAACAAAATTATTAACTCATCTTTCTAAAAATTTATTTTTAAGTGTATCATATTCTGAAAAAAAAGTGCCATTCTTTTCTAAAATGTAGACCATTATGTATATTTTAAAGGTAAGTATCCATATTCTACTTTTGAGTCTGAAGTTCACCTGTCATGCATTGTTTTCCTTTCAGCTTCTTCCCTTAAAACTTTCCTAAGTTTTCTAATACTCTCAGTCCCTGTTGTCCTTCAGAGCTGTACATTCTTTATGTCTCTTCATTCTCATTTTATTTTGTTCACAAGAGCATGCTTCATGCTACCAAGAACATAAACTGCAGACAAAAGATCCCATGCAGAATAGCCATTTAAGGGTTAATTCTACCATGTAATTATCAGTAGCTTCCAAATTTTTGTATTAGCTGCAGATCAAAGAACTACTTCAACTTCTGAAGTGTGAATTAAAGTTAGCAAACAAAGGAAGTGTGTCAGTTATGAACAGAGAAACTCAACAAATCAGCGTAAGCAGGATTGAGATATGTCTCGGTTTTTATAGCACAAAGTAACTTTGGTTTGTTTGAGTATATTTTGAATTAATTGCTTGCCAATTCTACTTTCTACCAACTCAAGATTATTGAAAAATAATTTAAATGCTGGTCAAATTGGGGTGGGTGCTGGGGTACTCTTAGTTTTCATGCTTTGAAATGTCCTAATTCATTATGATTGTCCCCCTGTACTCAGCACTGGTGAGGCCACACCTTGAGTACTGTGTCCAGTTCTGGGCACCTCAATATGAGAGAGATATTGAGGTGCTGGAGCGAGTGCAGAGGAGGGCAACGAAGCTGGTGAAGGGCCTGGAGAATAAATCTTATGAGGAGCAATTGAAGGAGCTGGGACTGTTTAGTGTGAGGAAGAGGAGGCTAAGGGGAGACCTCATCACTCTCTACAACTACTTGAAAGGACATTGTAGAGAGGTTGGTGCTGGTCTCTTCTCACAGGTAATTAGTGATAGAACAAGAGGGAATGGGTTCAAGCTGCAGCAGGGTAGGTTTAGGCTGGACATTAGGAAAAAATTCTTTACAGAAAGAGTGGTCAGACACTGGAATAGGCTGCCCAGGGAGGTGGTGGAGTCACCATGCCTGGATGTGTTTAAGACTCGTTTAGATGTGGTGTTAAGGGATATGGTGTAAGGGAGAACTTTGTAGAGTGGGGTTGATGGTTGGACTCAATAATCCCAAGGGTCTTTTCCAACCTAAATGATTCTATGATTACCAAATTCATTCACTTCTATTACCTTTCAGTTCTTCACTTTTGTAACTGGTCCTATTGAGTTGTTTTTTTGAGGTCTCCACTCTTGTAATAAAGTGATTACCTGAAAATCTCAACTTTAAGATTCAAAAAGAAGTTGCATGCAATTGTGGCTGAGGAGCAAACCTGAAAGTATAAAAACTGAGGAAACAAATAAAAGACAATGATAGCTATTATATTAATAGTAATTGCCACAAAATAATAAATCCCATTTTTGTAGTTCTTGCCATGATCTTAAGAACTTTGCTGGCAACTTTAGGATATTTGGGGATGTCTACTTTGGAGGAAGTGTTATGTTTATGGTTTGGGTTTGAGTTTGTTTCCAGATGACTGGATTGGTGGCCACTGTGTAAACCCACATTACCTCCACATAGCCTGGATTCCTCTCAGGAGGTCTAATTTGAGCAAATAGACTTAGCCTCTTCACGGAGCTTCCCACAAGTTTGCCTGTAGCATACTTGAATTATTTTTTGCAAATTTGTAATGATAAGGATAGAAAACAGGAAAATTAGTCCCCTCCTCCATGCTACTTTTACCTTTAACTGATGTATTTCATCCACCTCAAAGGAGGGCTTCAGACAGAAGTCAGAGCACCATGCTTTGAGGAGGGGCCCAAGCGAACATCCACCTCCTTGATACAGTCAGAGAGATGCTCCTCCTAGTCCCACAGTAACTGGGGGGTTCATTTGTTCAGAGGATGAGCTCTTGTGCCAAGACCTCTATCTAAGGTTTTAAGCCAGACTGACAGCTGCAACCATCAGACTTTTAAATTACAGTAAGTGTTTGCAGAAGTACTGACTCAGCCTCAATCAGCCTAACACATGGGTGCCCCTAATGCTTCTTGCAGCCAGAGTTGGTCAAACCACCAACCTAAATTACTTTAGGTTGCTACAGATGATTTGGTCCTGCACACCAGCCTTTCATTCATTTCCCTTCTGCGACAGAGATTTGTTTCCACATTTTCATTATACTGCCTGTAGGGGCTAATTATGCTTTTTCATTTTGCTGTGCCTGAGCTAACGACTTCTTGGTGCTTTTCCACTGTTAATTCTTCTGGTGGGGGAAGGGAACATGAAGTGTGGCAGCCTAAGAGCTCAGGACTGCTACAGGTTGTTGAGCTCTGCATGTATGTGCAGGACTGCAGCCTTCCTGTGAGAAATCCCGCAAAGGAAAACTGGTTCTTAAAACAGTGCATTGTTTCCCCTCTCTCAGAAAGCCGCCAGCTACAGAGAGAAGCAGACCCCGCCTATTGCTCTTGTTGTTTGTGTCTCAAATGCAGGGAGAAAACAGCTCCTGTACTCCCTTGGTAAAGGAAATTCCATTTATCCCTCTTTCTATGCAGAGCGCATAGCAAAGAAGAAAAAATCCATGGTCCTTTACTCCCTGTGCAAGTCAGGGCCATAATTTGTCACTGTAATAACAGTAACCTATTTAATGCAAGTAGTAGCAATCAGGAGAAAAAATTCATCAAGTATGTGACCTATTCAGATAAAAGTATCTGAATTCAATGTTATGATTTTGGGCAAGAATAGAGAGTTGCATTTGAGATATATGTTGTCTTCCTTTGTCTCTTAGAAGTGAAACTAAAATCCTTAGGGAAGGCTGAAACATCGCCTAACAGTGCTGAACACTGTAAGTCTGTAGGGGCACAGGATGCTTCTCCTCACAAGTGTTATTTCCACGCTTCTGGTGTTTTGTATCCGTATTCAACTGACCAAGACAGAGAGCTGTCTGGACTTTCTTTCCTCTTCATGTTATGAGCATTCATGCTCATGTAGGGTTAAAATGAAAAAGAACTCATGCAAATAGCCAGAATGCCTGGAAGAATTTACCGTCAGAGGCAGCAGTTCTGGTAAAACTCCACCAAAGTGAAGACTGCTGATAATGCATCAAATTAATTTCATGCAGGAGTCTTTGTAAGATTCAAACCTAGAAAGACCAGGCAGGTCAAGATGTACAAAAAACTGGGTACTGCAAACAAGACAATCTAAGAGTCAGCTCATATTAAGTTCATCCCACTTTGTGGCAAAGGATGTCTAGTATTTAAATATATATATATATATATTTAAAAAGCCAACAACCTTTAATTACCCACTTTTTTTCTCCATATTTGGCATTTTGTTCTTAATAATAATGATGCACAACCACCCTCTCAACAAAACTGTTCTCATTCTCTCTAGATGACTAGATGATAATCCAGTTACTAACTAGTCACCCAGCTATTTCATGGCAGCTGATTCCTGGTAGCTATCTGCATGTAAAAGTTTAGCCCTTGATAAATTCCAGTTAATACTGCATGCAGATTTGTAACTGATCATCTGTCTGAACTCTAAAATTCAAAACTCATTTTGTAAGACGTAGCCATCGCAGCATCTTTTAAGACCTGGAATAGTATTATATGGCCAAGAGAGACCATAATTATTTTGTAACAGTCTTACATAGTAGAAATTCTTTGAATTAATTCTTGTTTTTTATCCAACTGTAATTGTACGTAACTTTAAGAATAATATCTGCTCTTTAACTTATTCAGTGGTAGAAAATCCATCACAGCATCTAATAAGCTCGTCAAACTTTTAAAAATCTTTGTCTTCATTGTTAGGTGTCATTTAATAATATGTCCCATACTGTTGAATTCAGAAGAGACAGGGAGAGAGACAGTAAAAAACAGAGCTTATTTTTTCTGAGGCTAGTGAGAACTTAGATCCATCTCCTGCCAGTTGCAGAGAATGGGATTACTTCTGGATAAGCAGGCAATAGCTCTTCAGTGAGACGAACTTTGAAAATGCATGTGTTTTATACATCTGGTTGTCAGCTGAGATTCAATCTATTTCTCTTTCTTTTCTGTAGATGTAAAAAAAAATATAATACAAACTGCTGACATTTTCACTCTTTTTTTTCTCTTTTTCGAGATAGGTTGTTTGCTATATAAAGTATAAATTTAGGTGGAAAGCCCGGAGAAAGACATAAGTGAAATGAATGCATTGTATGCATTTATTACAAGATGAATAGTTGTCTGTTATGGGAGAAAGAAGAGAGATACAAGTAAAATTGGTACTAATTGTTGCATTTTTTTTCATTCTCAATAAAAAGCCTAGATCTCTACGAACTACTACTTTCCTCACTGAAGTCCTGTTTCTAGAAAGTATATGACAATAGAAAATAATGAAATCCATGTTTTTCCAAATCATAACTTAATGACAGTACCTTTTGAAGCACAAATAGTCACTTCTAGAAGAGATGGAGGAATTTTGGTGTGCTTAGCTTTAGGAAGTGCTTCCAAAAGTAAAAAGTGCTTCAAAAAGTAGAATTCCTTCATTTTCTTCTTGCAGAACTGTTCTGAGAAACATCTAACAGCTGGAATCTGTCACCCACATTTCTTTCTTTTACTTGGTAGTGTTTTCTTCCCCATAAGGCCATTTTGCAGAAGAATCTATAGGAAATCCTGCACTCAAACACTAGTTTGAGGGATCCAATTCTGAAGAAGTGAGACAGTTTAAAAAAAAAAAAAAAGCCTCGTCCTGGGAGGCTCTGTCAGGAGAATATTCAGTCCACTCCCAAAATATGCAGGTTCTTTCAATTCACAATCCGTTTTTGTGGGGGTTTGATTTTTCCTTTTACAGACAAAAGGTTATAAGGCACGAAACAGAGTGTAGCCACATGTCACCTTCTGTACAACAAATACCATAATACTTGTCCCCCATCCTGATTATCAGATAGTGCCAATGGAAGAAGCAGACACTATTCCTACGGTTCCCATCCAGCTTTTGAAGAGAGATAACTAAGAAAATTATTTTCCTTCAGCAGAGGGAAAATATAAAAGAGGAGATACTGGACGCATTTTGCACTGTTAATATGAAACGAATAAAAGTACCAACCTAAACATAATCTTGTAACTCTCATTCACATTGTAGAATCACAGAATCACAGAATATAGGGGCTGGAAGGGACCTCTGGAGATCATCTAGTCCAACCCCCCTGCCAGAGCAGGGTCACCTAGAGCAGGTTGCACAGGAACGCGTCCAGGCAGGTTTGGAATGTCTCCAGAGTTGGAGACCACCACCTCTCTGGGCAGCCTGTGCCAGTGCTCTGCCACCCTCCAAGTAAAGAAGTTCCCTCTCATGTTGAGATGGAACTTCCTGTGTTCAAATTTGTTCCCGTTACCTCTTGTCCTGTCTGGGCACCACTGAAAAAAGACTGTCCCCATCTTCCTGACACCCACCCTTAAAGTATTTCTAAGTGTTGATAAGATCCCTTAAAGTATTTATAAGTGTTGATAAGATCCCCCCTCAGTCATCTTTCTTCCAGACTGAAAAGACCCAAGTCCCTCAGCCTTTTTTCATAAGAGAGAAGGCCAGGTATTCAGGAGCTGTGTTTTCATGAAAATTATGGGAGCAGTGAACACACTTGACAGTTATTTAAACTAATTGTTTAGAGATAGGCAGTAATTCCTTATGCTTAAAACCACTTAAGCTCTGTGACTTAGATAGGCATTTGCAGAGAATACCCCCTGAAACAACTAACCCTTCAATTATGTGTGAGGTTCAGCCTGGAGGACAGAAGCAGAAGTCAGGGGACTGCAAGGGCTCTATGCACGGTGAGTCTGCCAGGGTAGTCCCCAGAGAGATGGGAGGGATTTGGAGGATGATAGCACATATGGAAAGCTGGGGATCTTCATGTGGAAGACACTGAGAATATATACAGTTTGATTTCAAACAGAGTTACCGATACATCTCTCTTCCAACAATTTAAAAAAAAACACAACAATTAAGCTTTTCTATAATTGCATGTTTTCCATTATTATAAGAATCTGAAACAGTGGGTGAATATCACTGTTTTATAAATTTACAAAAAGTTTTTCTTGATGATAACTCTGAAGAAGAGATTACAAAGCCATAGTAATAATAATGATTGTCCATTGCTGTTACTGCATTTGTCAGTGTTTTTGTGTCATTACACAGTGTTTAAAGATCCCAGATTATGTATTTTTTCTACTCATCTGCAATCTAAATGATTATTTTCATTGTTTCTCTGTTTTCCTGATCTTTTTCATTCTACGCCACTTCACACACACAGAAAAATATATATCACATAAAAAACAGATTAATACCTTTGGCCATAAAAAAGAAAAGTACTTTCCTAATTCCATTAACTTTTTTTAGCAACAAACTCAACAAATACTCACTTAAAAATTTCTTTTTCCCCTCTCTGACCTTAATGACATCAGTAACAATGTGCTTCATAATTGAGAAAGGCAACAGAGCATGACACCACTGTTTTTCTCTTCTGGTTATTCTATTTGCCTTTCCCTTTTATTTACTCTCTGTTATTTCTCTCATCCAAGACTAGCCTTCCATTAGTAATTCCAGGAAAACAATCCCTATGCAAGTCATTTATGTTCTGGGTTAATGATGAACAATTCCTCAGTACTGAATATCTGTAGTCTCACCTGTGTACAAGACAAGATGTTCTCTAGAGGAGGGAAAATGATGGGCGAGAGAATGTTTCTGAACAAAGTCAGGAGGCTGAAACATTCTAGAGGGGGGTAAAAATGAAAAGAAATAAACAGGGATGCAGGAACATAAGAATAGAAAGGGAAGTCCAGGGAAAAGGACTACACAAAGAAGCAAAAAGGGAGGTATTTTCTTACAATGGCAAATGGAGGGAGGGAGGAAGGAAAGACAATATTTGCTGGGTATGTAATGTCACTGTGGAGCGACAGTACTTCAAACTCACTGGGGTTTTCCCAAACAGTAGTCACCAATCCAGGAGCTATAGAAAAGAGTGTTTGGAGAGGTCTGTGTTAGCACAGTATTCCTATTTCCTGCTTCTGAGGTATCGACATAGCACCTTGGCCCACCGGTCTCTATGGGCTTCTGTGAATATGCACAGCTTACTGTGGCAGGCTAACAGGCACTTGGAACAACCTCATAAATGAGACCTAACTCCCTACTCAAAACACCCCAAAAATTGCGACAGTTTTTGCATGGCTATTGTCATAAAACCCACTTTCTTTATTTTCACAAGTTTCCAGATCATTACAAAAAAGTTATAAATTAATATCTTCCCCTTGATAAATATATTGAAAGATATAAGTTTGGTATTTTGAATTTCAAATTCCCTATAATGCTGTTCAAATCCATCGGTCTGTATTTTCTGCAGAATGTCCTGCCCCAGGGTGTAAAGTTTGTAAAGAGAGGAGGCAGTGCAGAAAGAGGTATATCGGAGAGACATGTTGCTGACACAGAGCAAATTGGAGCTCCTACTTCTCTCTCATGTTTGCTAAAGGTTTTTCAAAAGATATTAAATTTCAGGCTAGGAAACATTGTCTTTAGTGTTGCTTTGTTGATAGCCTTGTGTATGATACTGCGGAATGACAACCCACACCTTGCCGTATTAGATCGGTCAGCTGTGCATCAGCATGCTGTAGTATATCCTTAGAAACAAAATCAGGACGTGTCGTGACACCAGGCAAGTTTTCAACTGGTAAAATGAATCTTACGATAGGTTGTTTTCTACAAATTTAGCTTAATCTGAGATCTGACCTCATTTACAGACTACTTTTCAACTACATTAGTATAATGCCTTTACACACCTTAATTTAAAAAGAATCAGGACTGCGTTTAGGTTATTTAGGATCATATTCAATAGCCTCTCTTTGGCCCAAACTGCTGTTGATTTCAACAAAATGTCTTGATTTTGATAGTTTTGGTTTGAGGTTTTTTGCCTTAGTTCCAATTACGACCTGCATCTCAAAAGCAATCTGCAGTTATCCATTGAGTTTGGGGATTTTCTTTTATCTCGGTGTCAGACTGGGTTCTTATGATTCTTATCATTCTGCAGGCCAAAGTGCAGCTTTGTCAACATCAGCAGTGTACATTCCCATGGGGGTGCACACACAGGTGTAACAGGTTGCAACAATTTTGATGATGATGTACACAAAAATGAAGAATCAGGTCACATTCTGTCTTGCTACTGGTATGCTGAGAGTTTTATTTCTAATAGTTTAATTACTGTGCTTCAATTACTTTTATTTGTAAGGTCTTCAGCTTTGGTTCTGAATTCATGTAAGGATCAGTTTTGTTCAATGAAAAGAATTTCTTCACAACCACATATTAGAGCAGAACTAAAAGTTGGAGGGTGTGCCTGAAGTGTGAAGTAGGAATATCAGAGTGGATCTGTCATGCGTGACCAGCAACTGACAGTTTATATTGCTACGGTTGCGACTCTGTAGCTAACATTAAAGTATTTATTTAATTTTAAAAGTATAAACCCATTTCCAACAGAGTTACAGATTTATTTATTTATTTTCTTTTCCGTTGCCTCTAATGCTTTACACAAAAACAACCTTTCTGAACTCTCTCGCGCTTGGGTTCTGCAGCCCTTACTCTCAGGGGTAAGGACGGGAAGCTGAATCAGCTATCGTTCCATAGCTAATTTTGTCAAACATTTTCCTAACACCAGAAAGTACTTGTAAGTCCCAGCAAATTAGGAATTTTATCAAAAGCAATTATTTGCTGAAAAGTACCTGCTGGGTCTCGCCTTGTTTATTCTTCGGCCATCTAAATCAAGGTGGTAAGAAAAGACAACACAAACTACAGGTAGTTTTCCAGGCACGCTATGAACAACAAATCATCAAAATGAAAAATTACCATCTTTCAGACTGCATTTTTCCTATGAACTATCTGCTGACTACCTGAAAATAGCGAACACCTTCACCGAAATTAGGATCAATACATAAAGGAGGAAAACTGAAGCATTTCTCAAGTAACGTAATTCATCCTGCAGATCTATCCTTTTTGGTGTACAAGAGGATATGGGATAGAAACGGAAGCTACATCTTCTGAGACAGTGAAGTCAGTGAAGCAAAACTGGAGGTCGTTAGTATGGCTTATATAGCAGTATTGTGCCGAAGTGTTCACATTTCTTTAGTAGAGATGGAGGAACCTGGGAGGTATCGAATAAGGCTTTGTTTCCTCGCAAAACTAATCTTTTTATTCACATACACACACGCACACACGCATTAATCATGATTACACTTTAAATCTGGAATCAAATACAATTTGGTTTCAAGCAGACCTTGTCTAGGTGTCAGTAGTTAGGTGTATTTCACGTTCTGGCTGATACTTTATAGGCTATAAAACTGTCTTGCTGTGTAGAGCATTCATAGAAAAATAACATTCTAGTCATGTAAGTCGTATAAGGGTGAGTAATGGTAATGTGGTTTTGCTGGGAGAAGGCAAAAATTGTGTGCAGGGAGTTCAGCAAGAAGGTAAGGGAGGGGGAAGGGGGAGACAGAGAGAGAGACTTTAACAGCTTTAATTCCTTCACAGAGTCTTGTGGTTTGGGAAGAGATGCTGGAGGCAATTCTCAGTGCTAAATTGTTATGGTAGCTTAATTCAATAGACTATATAAAACCAAATTTAGTCTAAGATGTGTCTGTATTGTTAACTTCTAATGTGTATTTCCCACAGTGATAAAACACTTGAAATGAAACTTTCTATAAATGTTTACTAGCCCTGATGCATACCAGTGCAAGCGAAGCCCTAATCTGACAGGGACTGTGACCATATGATATAGGGACAGAAAATGGCAATAATTAAAGCATAATGCTCCCCGAGCCCTCTTTTGTGCAGTCATTTTCTTAATATCTAAAATGTTATGAAATTAATCTGTATGGAAGAGAAAAGATGGATATACAGATGATTGTCTAAGAACCGTGGTGGTTACTATATCTTAGTTCAGAGTGATGAACGTCTTTCTGAATGGGATTCTGAATGCATTAATATTTAATTTCTATGTACATAAAATATTTTTTTCAGGGTTGATAAGACTAATGGAGCATTTGTAAATGTTCTCCTAAAGCAGGATAAAAAAGATTCTCAGTTCTAGTGTTATAGCCATTGAATGTGGTATCTTATGCAAAAATATTAGTATTATGTTCTTAACAGACCATAACAATAAACTAATGAAACTTGCCCACTTGCTGCAAGCAATTTGTCAAAATGTGAATCTGTGCAACTGCTTCCTTAGAGCTTAATACAGTGATATGGAGTCTCCAGAAGAGGTCCTGTATCATCCAAAGAGTGCAAGGGAGAAGATCAAGAGAAGATCATATAAAATGCATACTGAACTCCCCAGATGTATTGTCATTGTTTTTTTCTTAAACGTAACAGTCAGACTGTGGACCATTAAGTTAACATCAGTTATGCTACCAAACTGTTTGACAGAGATTTCATGTGATCTACAAAATGTGACTACTGTATCTTAAGGAGCTTAGACTCGGGAAAAACAGGTTAAACCTGAAGCCAAAAATGTAACCCAATCAAACTCTACATCAGATAGCCTCATAAAGAAATCTTGAATGAGGAAGAAAGGAAATGATTAATACCTCGTATTGCTGGGTGCCCTGACAGTGAACCAGGGAGTGGAGTAACCCTTTATGGTGTGGAGGTAACCAGAAAGAAATGTACCAAGCAAAGTAAATCAGGAGAGTGGCCAGACTGCACTGTCTTCCCTGCACACCGAGAAAGGCATAACAACTGTATGAGGAAACATAAGAAAGATCCCTCCCTAAGCAAAAAAGACATTCCGCAAAAAAGGCAGGCACAGAACCCCAGTTCTTGCCCATTGCAGATAGGAAAAATGTGTCTAAGCTCCCTCCAAGGCACACCATGCCCAAGGCAAGTTGCAGAGGCCAAGGAGCCAGCCTTGCAACTTGCCTGAGACACTACAGCAGGCAAAAGAAACCCATATGGGGGTTTCCTAAGGGGAAGAATGTCTTCTGGTAAGTGTCAAATAATACTTCTTTTCAAATTAGAAACGTTATGTAGAAAGTTTTTAGCTAGATGATTCATACTCACCGTATCTGTGTGACAAGAAATCGCTAGCTCTACCATATGTCCAAAACTGCATAGGGAAACTGCAATACCAATAACATGACAAGCCACCAGGCTGTTTTGCCACACACTACACTCAGGTGAGTCATCTGGGACAAAAAACTACTTTCCCTTATGAGAATGAATGTAATGTAAAAATCCAGGCATATGTCTAAGATAAATAATTATATCTGATCCCTTGATTTCAACAGCTTTATTCTGAATTTACAGTGAAGTAGTTCAGAGTGGTGACATTTAAATACCATTCTGCAATCAAAAGGTCTTTCCACTGCTATTTTCAGAATTCCTTTGTTTTGAGACTTTTTATCTCCTTACAGAAAAGTAATCTTATTTTCTTCACTGCCCATACAGAAAGTGAATGGACACAGGCTCTTCCAGAGCACTGAAGTATTGGGAGGCACAGATTTGTCAGAAACCAACGAAGTCAGCATAGTTAGCACTGGCCCAGAGGATACGTGACCAGTTGTGTGATGCACAACTGCCTTTTCCACTCATCTCTGACCAGACTGGAATTGAATCTAGTCCTGTGCTCAGTTATGGAAGAAACCCCTTTGCATCAGATGCACTTCCCATATCCATTTACCATGGAAATTATTGCACAATGGATCAGGAATACATGAATGCTTTCTTAAATTTATGGTATCTGGTATTTCCATTTATATTCCAGTTCCATTTATATATATATTAACTTCACTTGCAAAGCATACTCTTGGAAAAACAAGCAAGATGTCTTGTCTTTGCAAGCTGTACTCAGGACACTGACAGTTATGTTCTCATTCATGTCTCTGTTTTGCTGATTTAAACCTTGAGTTGCTCAATCCAAAACAATTAACTTACACCAGTAAACTTAGTGTAAATGAGAATAGAATTAAATTTAATTTGAGCATTCTGACAGTTTGAAAAGGGGAGAGGAACATATGTGTTGCAATTTTCTAGAAATATTTTTTTCTTTACAAAAATCGTAGAATCACAGAATGGTTTGGGTTGGAAGAGACCTTAAAGATCATCTTGATCCAACTCCCCTGCCATGGGCAGGGACACCTCCCACTAGACCAGGCTGCTCAAAGCCCCATCCAGCCTGGCCTTGAACACTTCCAGGGATGGGGATCCACAACTTCTCTGGGCAACCTGTTCCAGTGCCTCACCACCCTCACAGTAAAGAATTTCTTCCTAATATCTAATCTAAATCTCCCCTCTTTCAGTTTAAAACCATTACCCCTCGTCCTATTGCTACACTCCCTGGTAAAGAGTCCCTCCCCATCTCTCCTGTAGGCCCCCTTTAGATGCTGGAAGGCTGCTATAAGGTCTCCCTGGAGCCTTCTCTTCTCCAGACTCCAACTCCAACTCTCTCAGCCTGTCTTCATAGGACAGGTGTTCCAGCCCTCTGACCATCTTCATGGCCCTCCTCTGGACCCTTTCCAACAGGTCCACATCCTTCTTATGTTGGAGACTCCAGAGCTGGATGCAGTACTCCAGGTGGGATCTCACCAGAGCGGAGTAGAGGGGCAGAATCACCTCCCTCAACCTGCTGGCCACGTTTCTTTTGATGAAGCCCAGGGTACGGTTTTCTTTCTGGTCTGCGAGCACACATTGCCGGCTCATGTTGAGCTTCCCATCCATCAACACCCTCAAGTCCCTCCCCTCAGGGCTGCTCTCTGACTTTGTCACATTGTAATTGATCAATATTTTGTGAACTGTGCTTTTCTGTTTCATTCAGTGCTTCTAAGACTGCTTCTCTAAAGAGTATATAAAGTTTTCAGAGATCCGGTTTTGTAATCTTAAGTGGTTGCTCTTTCAGCTCCAGTGCTACCACTGTGACTTTAATTTCTCAGTCTATTCTTCACTGAAATGCTGTAGAAACACTTTAAAACCTAAACTCATCACTTTTTCCGACACCTGTCAATGACAGTCTTCTGTACTTGTCAAACCAAGTTAAATGACACTCCTGCAATGTATACAATATTACTAATAAATTGGATAATCAATCACATGTGTATAGTTTGATAGTAGTACGTTGAATACACAGAATTTAAAACACATTTTTAAGAGGTGGGACTCATTATTCTTGTACTAAGAAAAAAAAATATCATATGGACATCAAGAATTTTCCAGTCATTCTATACAATTAAAGGACACCTTGGGAAATGGTTAGGCCACTGGTTAGGCCACTGTAAAGCTCTTTCATTATCTTACTATAAAATATTCCCATGGGAAACATAAGTAATTGGAGATTACTTTAGATGACAGAAAAATAGTTTAACAGCAGGAGGAGAAAGGTCAGGGAGACATTAAGTAGATTTACTCAGGTTTCTTTACATACAAAAGCTATTTTGTTTCTAAAAAGCATCAGGCTAAGAGCGTTAAGAATAGGCAGTTCCTGCAGCCACAGTAAGTAGTTTTTTTTAGGAGTAATTCTAATACTTAGCACTTAGCTGTACAGAAAATTGTTGGGGCTAAATTTTGTCTTGACACCCCTGCATCACTTGTGCCTACCTGGCTGCCGTAAACCACCCCCAGAGCAGCTGATGCCCAGAATCTCAATATTAATCTTGATATCTTTGCTATCCTGTTCTTCACAAGCTTTGCCTAACCCTCTACAGGAAAGTGTTGAAGTGACTTAATTACCTGATTGTACACGTGCAACTTTGAGTATTTGCCCAAGTTTTGCCTAAAACTCAGATTGGACGGTAAATTCAACACTTCCCCCTAAATACACTTCACTGGGGAAAGAGTTTTCAGGAGAGAGGATGAGGGAAAAGAAAGGATGTATCTGAAGAGAGAAAAAAAATACAACCTTATCGTATTGCAAGTAAATTCTGCCTAGTGCCTGCAGAAAGATACTTTAATGGAAAATGGAGTACTGTATATCAGCTACTTTATGTCTACATGTCTTGCTTGGACAAAATGTACCTCTTCAGATTAGATTTACCAAAAATGTTTCAGTTTTGCAGAAAAAAAATCTCCATTTACAGTACTACATTCCATGCTTTTTAAATTTTGACTCCATACTTCTCCCCCACCTCTGGGGAAAAAAAACCACCACCTTATCTTACACTTATTAATTAAATGAACATGTAGAATTAGAATAAAATTTGCATTAACTTATGGTTACAAAACTACTATGAAAATTGATCAGTAATTGAAATATAAAAATAGTAGGTTATGTTCAATCATTTGGCTTTTTGGGATAAGCGGTTGGGGACTTTGATGATTATTTTTGGGTTTTAACTATACCTATTTGCCCTCATAAGTATATTATGGAAATGAATGTAAAATACTTTTCTGCAATTACTTTTCCTCTTCTGGCTCCCTCTTCTTTGCTGTAAACCTCCAAGAATATATTAGTTGAAGGGATCACTAACAAAATTTGTGTTTCAACAGTAAGTATGTCAGCAAAAAGCAGGTTCTGAAGAATATTCTCTTTCTCCACAGAATAAACAGCCTGAACTGCAAAACAGAAGTGTCCTTTCATTTTTATCAGCGTCCTCAGCCTTAACTAAAATCAAATCATCTCTAAAGTAAAGGTGGGATTCAGCCCACCAATTTAATTCATGTCTTTGGGGAACATAGGTAGCCATCCACTGAAAAGTGGCCTGAAATATCCACCTTTTTTTTTTAAATAGCTCATGAAAGTCATTGTAATCTGATTGATTTTCTAACAGGGAAAGTTTCCATCCCTGGACGCTTATTCTCTAAATCACTGAGTTACATTCACCCACTCCCTTTTTTTTAACGTTATTTCAATTTAGACTGATTCTCTTTTGCACTCAACAGGAACAATTTCTAGCACTCTTTTTACATGACAAGAGAAATGATTTTACAAGTGACTGGAATACTGGTTTCAACCATTAGGTTGATACGTACCTCATAAAAAGAGTTTGATTGAAGAAATACTGCTTTTGTATTTAATATTTTTATCCAACTCTGACAACACAGAAGCAATTTACAGTATAAATGGCGATAGCACTGTCAATTGAATTAAGATAAATTATGCTTGGTTTGTCAACATTTATGATTTACAAGTACATCTTTGTACCTGTGGAAAGAAAAAGAGATATCACCTAAGGGTGACTCACATGCAAGACCGAAATCCTTGTTGCCACGAAAATAACAAAAGCTATTTCTGCTCTGTTCTGCATTAGCTATTCTAAAGTCAGAACAACTCCACTGAAGTCAGTTACACTCACTAGTGTTTGGAGCTAAGTAAATTAAAGCAGGATGTGATCATTAGTTTATAAAAATATTTTGTGGGCATAGAACACAGAACGCAAGAAAGATTACACTGTAATAATGTATTTTCAATGTATTTTATCACCAGATAAATAAAGACATATTAACATCCATAAGTTTATTTCAAAGATGCAGAAGCATAATTTCGCATTTGCCTGATTGACACACGTGCAACTGCTGATGTGCATAGGAAATTTGAATACGTACAGCATTATAACTCCAAAAATACGGTCTTTGAGGAATCCTTTATTCTCCAGGCATACACAATTTAAAGCAGGCTTAGTGTTAAGTGAAGTGAAGCTAAAAGAGACTGCTCATACAAGATTTCCTTGCTGATAGTAGGTCAGAAAAAGGAACCATGATTTTGCTTAACAGAAAACCACTTTATTGATGAGTTTTCTTTGCCTCAGTGTGAGCATGACAGTGTCTTTTACTGTCTTCCGTTTTAGCAGCAACATCCTGCACACGGTTCTGTTGTTAATATTGGAGAGATGGCTTATGTGTGTGGGTAAGTAATCTGCCTGTTTACAATGCCATTAGGAAAGCGCTGACTCCACCAGTTCACAGGCTCGTTTGAACCTTTCTCTGCTTCCGACTTGCTGAGTATTTGGTATTCAACACCATGCGAGTGATTTCCTGCAGCCTCTGTACCACAGGTTGGTGGGTTGCTAAGGAATAACTCTCCAGAGGTTAAGAGCCCTGCAGTCACCTTGATCTCAGTGCCAGTGATTATCTGTGCTAATTTTGTGCTTCGTGTTTCATACCACAGCACTGACCAAAGCTTATGTCTGTCCCTTGGCATGCAGAAGTGCGAACAATTATGGCTATAGATGGAGAGATGTACCGGTCGCTTTCACAGTATAATCTCTTTAACAAATGAAACATCGTCATTCAACTTTAAAATTTAAAAAAAAAAAAAAAAGAATGAAAAAGAAAAAAAACAAGTTGAGATCAGTTGGAGAAACAGAAGAGATTTTTTTTCTCTTAGGTCATCATTTTGGGTTGTTTTCATTGTTGTTGGTTCATAACCTTTTCAGTATATATGCAGGACAACTGCTTCACAGCCAAAAGGACTTGGGACTGCCTTTATAAAACCCCAGACCTCTAAGGGTCTCACATGATGTCTTGAATCCATGGGCTGTTAACTCAGCAGTTACAATGAAGGACACTTAACCCCAGCATGTTGCCTCTGTGTTGCCTGTGCTGCCACAGCTGCCAGTAAAATTTCAGACAGGGAAAAAGAGACCTAGATCCCAGAAGGATCCACATAAATATTTTCTGGAGCTTTAAACCCACCATCCTTTACTTGTCGTATTCCATAAGGGTTGACACCTATAGATAAGGTTCGACAATGCTATTGTCCTTCTGCTATTTATATAGATAACCTGGAAGGATAAAAGCCTTTCCTCCCTGACCAACACCTGAATTCAGTCAGCTTCCTTCAAGGAGACTGAGTAATGAAAAATGGAAAAAAAATTGAGCCCCTTGCTCTGTTGGACCTCATAGTTGCACATCCACCTCTAGCACCTCTGGGTGCTATTCCCACCTTGAGGGCAAAGTGGCTTTTGCCACATCTTTGCCAGTGGTCCCAGCAAGAAGTCCCTGTACGTGCAGAACTGGCTCTTTCCTGCTCTGTATGAATGGTACTTCCACACAGAAATGCCTTGCTTGTGCAGAGAGGTCCCAAATGGTCTGTGGGGAAAGCAGAGATTCCCTCCCCACGTCCCGCTGGAGTCCCCAGCTCCCATATCGTGGGACACAGGACTCAATTAGCAGCAATGCCCTTGAATTGTGAAAAAGATTTCACTTGCAATAAACTTAGACTAGAAATGTAAGCAAATCAACTCCTTGTCACTTGTGCTAGCAGGTTGTACTGTGAGAAGCCACAATCTGTTTGCATCTCATGTCCCAGACAGGGGGTCAGTAACCTTTTGGCAGAGAAATGGATAAGGAGGACAAATTGGACAACGTTTGCTGCAGCTAAAGCCATGTGTATGCCTGTATCAGAGACTGAATGTCATGCAACATATGGAATACCTGCAGTAACCTCTTACCTCTGTAGCAACAGATGCTACTGAACTAAACCATGCAAAAATAGAAAGCACCTTAGCTTTAAGGCTAGAGACAACATCTGTAGCAGAGCTGTTTAGATAGCTTCAGCTCTAAAACACTATATGAAAACTGCTGGGGTTTCTCCAGGTGAAAATTAAAGACATGATAATAGTATCAGATTCTTCTGAAGCAATGAAATATTTTTAAAAGGCAGTATAAGCACCCCATAATAATTTACAAGAACTCATAGATTACACTGCCATATGATAATGAGACTCCAAAATATGCTTCTACTTTTCCCTGCTCTGGTCCCACAGATAAGCATTAGACCGTGTGGGATGAAACTGTCATTTGCAAAGCTGAAGGAGCATAAAGAACTGAGTTCAGTTTCAAAACAGAAGTTACCTGAATGGGAACAGAGATAAAGAGTGAAATTCTTAGGGGCTGACTGCTGTGCAAAACTGTTCCTCTCAAAAGGGAAGTATTATCCCAGATGGTACACTAAATTAAAAAATTTTTAAAAATTGATAAACAACATTTTTCAACAATATAAAAATATTCTGCATGAAGAATGCTTTGTGACAGGATCTCCCCAGTGGTACGCTGACAGTGTGAGAGCAGAAGGCGGGGAAGGAGGGAAACAATCAGTTGCCACACTAGTAACCCTTTCCTGCCTTTTCCCTACCCAAAACCTCCATTGCCTGCAACTACCCTCATCTAAACGACCTGTGAGCCTTTCCCAACCACTCAACCTTCTCTCAAGCCTACTGATGTTTTTCCCCAGCGCACTCAGATGTCTGCCTGAGACCTCTCTCCCTCCTGTGCCCTATCAGTGCCCCCATTCCCTGGGATGGCTTTGAGCCATCTCTGTCATGGCATTTGTATATGAAAGGTAAGTTCCACACTCTGAAAGCTCAGTGAAAGGCCAGCAGTCCTTATTGCATCCTATGGACCAGAGTCGAGTTGCCACAGAAAGACAGAGCTGCCCTTCAGCCTTACTCTGGCTGGTGCAAAATGTATTATTTTTCATCAGTGTCATGGTCTTCAACCTTGAAAGGCAATTTATCTGGTCTTTATGCAAATTAAATTAATGTCACTCCAGGTGAAAGGTTTTCTGTGAAAGGACTTTTACATATAATCTTTTTTCTTCAAATTGTCTGTTATCTTCTACTTAAAAATACAATTTGAATATTAACTATGGGCTAATTGCAGCTATTAATCATTCAACAACAGCAACAAAAAAAAACCACTAGCAAACTCTGAATAGCTGTAAATAAAATTATAGGTTTGGTACCTGCCACCTCTTAGTTTCATGTAGACTGGCTATAGAGTGAAAGACAAAATAAGAGCTGTCGCATAGTTTAGGAAAAAATTTGTTTGTTTTGTGTTAAGGTAAGATACAGAACCATGATCACTGTACAAGGTCTAACTATTAGTACTTAATGCTATTTTCCTTCCTCTGCCGCACACAGCTTACCTGCTTCTAGGTGCCAGTCTCTCAGGGCTGTTTTGTTTAATAAGTGTTTCACATAAAATGAATATAGGGCTTTCTTTTCTCAAAGAAATTACTAATAGGACTACAGTCAGCTTTCTAACCTGGTGAGTCTCATGATCTTTACTGCCCATCCAATATTATGTGGGTAGACAGTACAACTTATCCTATCACTTGCACTTGGGCACTTGCATCAAGGCCAACGTGGCAGAGGTGGAAATTGTGCCCTGACCTCCTGCTCCTTTGATGGATGTTTTTTGCCAGTTGCAGACGGGGGAAATTGCAAGGCTTCAAAATCAAAACACTGGGATGAAATTATTACTGAGGCAATTTAAGCCTGACAACTCTATTTTTTCCCCCTTTTAAGTGGTCAACCTCTGAAACATAGCAAAGGGAAGAAAAAGGGAAAGAGGCATTATGTGATGAGGAAAAAGAAACCTGAAGAACTCCAGAATTCTTGACCCATTCTTCAAATTAACCACTAAAAAAATAAAAGACATTTTTCTCAATGTTCAAGAGAAGAAATTATCCACAAGTCCATTCCCTTTGAAGACAAAGTTCTTTAATATGTAGCTACTATCATTCATCTCCTATTATTTCCAGTGAATGTTTTCTTCTGTCCTTTGTCCTTTCTCTCTCTCCTTTCTACCTTTCTGCTTTCTTATTTAAATCTCCTTTTCTGTGGTACATTCTTCACGTCTCTCATCCTTTACTTTTCATAATTGTCCTTCTTAGGCAAGTGAAAAACACAGGGTTTGTGTTACTAGTCCTTCATCAGGCAGAGTACAAATCCTTTGTGACCTTTCCATGCAGACCATTTGTTAGCTCTTTGGTTCTGTTTTTTCAGATGTGTGAGATAGACTTCACTGCTATTGCTTCACCATAAAGGTAGAAAGTTGATAATGAAATGCAAAACTAGGAAGATCAATCTAAGATTGACTTTGCAATTGACAACTCAAAAATAGTTTTCCCCTGGATCTTTTCAATTTCCTACCTGTATTTGTTTCCCTTAATGGTGCCTGTCTTTTCCCAGGTTTGTATATACCTTCCCTTCTGAACCTGAGAGGAAAGGCATCTCTCTAACACTCTTGCTTGCATCGCTCCTTTTCCTAACTTTTTTCCTTTTCTCTTTATGATGAAAGAAGATTTGGCAGACTTAAGCACCAGCAGCCCAGCTCTTTTTGCGTTTCTCATAAATCAAATTCATTGTCTTATCTCTGCTCACCTCCTCACTCATTTACCAATCTTTCATGTATTTAACAGTCTTCCTAGTCCACTGATTATACTGTTAGCCCAGCAAAGAAGAGGGCTTCAGTATTACAGTGTTCACTTCATTTGATCACTGAGAATTACACTATAATGATGTTCTAATTACAGAGCTGTCGCGCTGTATTAAACCATTTCTATATGTGCTGTCAACTGTTTACACTGTTCTGCATGCCCCAGACTTCACATTTCTAAATATATTACAGTGACAGCTGACAACAGCATTGACAAACATAATGTACAGTGTATGGTTGTGGAAAAGAAGTGGAAGGACTTTGAAGAAGGGCTTGGAATGTGAGAGTAATCCAATATTACCACAAAAAGTTTTAATCAATGTCTATTTTTCTATAAACATGTTCATTCCTGGTTTTCTGTGTTTTTCCACAGTGGTTATGTCTTTGATTATGATTACTACAGAGATGATTTCTACAATCGGTATGTGTGGTTATATTTTTGTACATGCTACACCATTTCTACTGTTTGTTTATAATGTAATCACATCATTTGGTTAGAGAGGTCTGCTATGATTTTTACATATTATTCATTTAATTATTTCCATTGTGTATCAGAAGAAGACTATTTGAATATATCACAAGCAGAGATGATTACCACCACCAAATGTATGCTCATTAAACAGCTCTTTTGGTCTTATCCTTCTCTAAGAGCTTTTGGGCCATTTTCTGTGCTGAACTGTTTAATGGTAGTTTAATTCCTCAGTGTTTCTTCCAACAGATTTCTTCCAGGTTTACTTTCATTGGAACATATAGCAGCTGTAAAATTCTTCAGTGTGACAGTCATGCCTTTGTCTTTTCATCCATGTATATGAAAAGATATAGCATCTCTATTGAAAAATTTTTCTTCCAAGGACATTTAGAAGTCTAGAAGGACCTTGAGGGAAGCAAAACTACACGTTCAATAGCATTCGTGTTTCTATAGCAGGAAAAGAAGCATGGATACCTGAGCAACTGGAGATTTGTGCCTTAAGTACGTACACACAGCCTCACGTAGCACTGTGGGAATTTATTCATTCAGACACAGCAGAGTCACCACAACACAGGGTTAACATGGATGACCATGGATGACCATGGATAACCAATTCCAATGGTTATCCAGCAGTGTTGTGTCTCTGTAGCACAACAGCCCAGTTTAACATAGGCCAGGTGAGTCAGAGGGGAACAAAGCATTGCTCCACCAACCTCTTACAATCTGAGATTTCTGTTATGTAAAGCAACAGACAATAGCAGAGGAGAGTTTACACCCTGCAGTTAAATTGTTGTGTGCTATGTACCTTTCTGCTACACTGTAGGAAAGATGTAGAAACAATGGGTTTTCGTTTTGTTTTTTCCTGGGCTTGATTCATTTCGAGCCACTAGTTTTGGTTTTGCGTGTAAATGACCATTCTCACTTTAGACAGAGCTAAAAATACTAAGCTATAAACATATGGAGTAAAAGCCATTAATGCAGTTTAATCCTGCTCACTCTAGCCTTGACAGTAGGAGCAGCTCATGTCCTGTAAAAAGTTAACTTCCACAGGCTTGTGTTTACTTTCCCCAAGGTTACTGCTCCAAGTTTCATCAGCAGATTTGTATGTTTTTAAAGAGAGCACTGCTTCTGATCTATGCCACCTGAATACTAAAGTTATGTGTCTTTAGTTTTTTCCCTAATTCTGTATGTTATGGGTAGCTCAAATGAGCAACTCTAATAGCTGCATTTCCACAATACTTATGGTAGTTAAAGGTTGTTTCTGTAGAACTAGCTGTCTATCTTGGTGATTTTCTTATTATGGAAAACCGCTGACAGTGAAATGTGTCCATAAGTCTATTCAATAGCATAATTTTCTGATTTAGAAATCTTTCAGGATTAAGACAACAGAACTTTTATGGTAGAAAACCCATGAGGTTGCCCTCACAAAGCTGGACATGTTGATCTGTTGACAATAAAAACCTTAAGAGATTAAAGGGTCTTTGTTAGATCGAAGTTAATGGAAGTGGAAGATGAAAAGCTCTATATGGTAGGCATGGAAAAGAAAATCCCATGGAGAGTTTGATGCACTATCAACATGCCTATAGGAAATATAAATTAAGAAATATGGTCATGATTCTTTGAATTTCTGAACTTCTGAACTTTCTGAATTTCTGTGTCATATCCCAAACCATAGGTCTTGTTTTCTAATATTCATTGATTTTCCAACCCCCCTGAATGGAGAATACACCTATCTTATCTTGACTAAAGCAGTGGTAGGGACAGAAAAGGGCAGCAAAAATGGTTAGTGCTGGAAAATAAAATCTGTATGAAGACAGATTGACAAGATCAGGACTGCACAATTTAGAAGGGCAAAAAAAAGGGAAAAAAAGGCACTATTATATGCGCAGTAGTGATTATTTGGAGAAAGAATTGCTTTAGAACTGAGCATTTCCATTTATAATTTCTCATATTACAAGCACAAGGAAAATAGGCAGGGTACTTCAAAGCTGATAAAAGGAAGCATTTTTTTAAAGAAAGCATATTATTGAAATATGTAGAACTTGGTGCAACAAAATACCAAGCCCACAAGCTTTGCATAATTTCAAAAATAAAAGTAAGAATAGCAATATTAGATAACACTGCTTTTATATATTTCAAAAAAGGAAGCCTAGTTTTGCATTTCACTATATTATCTAAACATGAGCTATTGGAAGCTAGAAAAAAATCACCTTTGGAGGAATAATTGCATAATGACCTTTTGCATTATAGCTTACAGTTCTTCTGAAACATTTTTTTCTAGTAACATCAAATTGGAGATTGAGACCAACCTGCAGATCATCCAATATGATAAATGATGGGTGACAACAAACAATCATATTTCTGTTAAAAGCTTCAAAAATGTTTTAGTGTTCATCCTCATACACAAATGTTTAGTTATGCTCACAATGGCTAGAAACTGCTTATTCGGTAAGAATAGCTAAGGCCATGGAGTTCAAGTTCAGTGGGGGTGACAGCTTCTCTGTGACACATTTTGCAGGCAGCTATGGAAGAGGAGGGATCTGGTTATATTGTCTGTAGGATTATGGTACAGACAACAGTAAGGATCCTGCGATTTAAGCATTAGTTATTTACTTGCCACAAAATGGGCTAGAAGAATTAAGTTTGATTCTGCTTCCTGTTCAGCATGCTGTTAGACATTGTGGTGGGTGAATTACTGTTGCTTGTGTGTCAGTTTTCAAATGTGTATCTATCTGCCCAGATGGGTGACTGTAGTCAGAATTGTGGAAATTAAACATGCAGTTATAAATTTCCATAATTACTAGTTGCAAGTATCATTTGAAAGAAACTTGAGAATATTTTTAAAGAATATTGCTTGCCCCCCTGCTTCAGTCTCTGAACTGGTAATCTTCATTTTCTGAACTTTCTTTTCCTGACCTGTAACTTTCAGAGCCCATAGCTTTTATATTCTAAATATATCTGTAGCTTTGATTACCTTTTCTACTGCCCTTGTTTCCTTCCACGTGGGTTAGTTAGCTGCTGATAATAACTGTGTTTTTAGGATTGGGGTATTCTATTTGGTAACACTAGTTCATTTTGGTTTTAGAGTATCTTTTATTGACTGTATTGGTAATTCTCTGAATATCTACTTGCTACCATGGCTTGAACAAGACATTTTTTATTAAGCATGCTCGAGTATTTTAGTGATTCTACATCAATTCATTCTTCAATAATGAGAACATATGCTGGGACCTCTTTCCTATGCATTGAGAAGGACGTAGAGGTCCCTCACTATAAAGACTTGCTATTTTACAAACTGCAGGATATTACTTTATGGTGATGGTTGGCTTCAGAAAAGTTCATTTCTTTTTCTGTCTTTAAGGACAGCAGATAGAAAACTAGAATTTAAGCCATGCATGTAATAAAGGAGTTGAAATGTCACCACTACGAAATGTACTGCTATTAGTTGTGTGCAATGAAATGATGTGGACCTGTGGAAAGTGGGTTATGGATTTTCCATACTGCAAATAACAGAGTCCCATAACACATCCCTCATTAAAATTACACAAAAAATCTGAGCTATGCACTGGTCTGTGACTGAAATCTGAATATGGCACTTAATGTGCATAGGTCCTTGAAATCTAATTTGACTGTGATATAAAGTGATTATGGTTTCAAAGGGTAATTTTCTCAAAGATAACATGAAAATTTAGTTGACAGGGCTTCCATGACATGAAATCACAGAAGGTTTTATGGAGTCCAGCTGACTTAATCTTTTTTAGGTTGTTTGATTACCACGGCCGTGTCCCCCCACCACCCCGTGCAGTGATTCCACTGAAGCGTCCTCGTGTGGCTGTGACAACAACTCGCAGAGGCAAAGGGGTTTTTTCCATGAAAGGAGCATCACGATCCACCTCAAGTGGGGCTTCTTCCTCAGGATCCAAATGTGAGTTGCTCATATCAGTTGGATATTATTGAAACAATGATCCTAGTAATTTCTGCAAGCAGACAGCTTCGGCTATATAGCTCTGTTGCAGTTATTTCCTACCCTCAGCCTTTAGCTTGAAAAACTGGTTTGATTACCAAAGCTGCCATGCCTTTCCTGCAAGTCAAAGATGTAACTTTTTAAGGAAATCCCTTCAACAACATTTGACCTACTCCCTTGACCTCAGAAGAAGCCTGTTTAAAATCGCCTATCATCCTGACTGCTTATGCACCATGAGGTCTTGTGAAGAGCAGATAATAAAGCAAAGCTAATAATCTTTTTATAGACAGAGGCACACTGATTTCTGTTGAGACTTGAGGGTTGTATGTGAGCTGGGACGGGGCGCGGGTCGGGGGATGGACTGTGGGCTGGAGGGGGATGGGGGAGGCTGGGTTGTGTGGGGTTTTCTTGACAGACCCTTTGAGGGTACAAAGAGGCAAAGTGTCTTTGCCTGTTCTAAACGGAGTCCAAAACAGGATTGGCAACTTGGGGTTATTCAGCCCTTCTTTAGAGTTGGCCTTAGAAGAGCTGATGAACAATACACATTCTCTCCTCCATGTTCACCAAGCTCCCCACCCCATAATATGTCCTGGGAACTTCATCTTCCTCTTCGTGCATCTTTCAGCACCCACCTGTCTTCCCCTGCCCCTTATGTGGAGTGATACTGTCCTTGGAAGCGTCACTGGAAGAGGAAGAGAAAGATCAGGTAGGGATCAGATATTAGAAAGAATGAAGGGACTTCAAAAAGACACTTGCAGTACCAGACTGGCCAACAAAGCATCATGCTGTCTTACACACAGCTGTGAAATAAGTGAATCCACCAACAGTACACCTTACTGCAAGAGGGGGTAACTATGGCATCAACATGAGGCAATTATCTACTCTGCTTGAATAATATATCCAAATCTCACACACTAGCAACAAAGAAGATGGACTTCTAGTGAGCCCACTAGGACCCTATTGTATGAATTGATGGTATCAGACACCTTGAAAGAAAACATGTAATAAACATGCATGTGTCTGAAAGAATGGAAATGTGATAAACAAAGCTAAAGATAATGTTGTACACTGAGGAACAAGGAGCTCGAGCCATTCCTTGGAAAAGATGACGTTCTGAGAGAGGCTCTGTTAGCTGTACAGCTCAAGATCTTCACTTTAGTAGACTTAGAATTTAAACTATTTTGTTAGTCTTTTTCAGCCCTTGAGTCTTTGGGTTTTCACACAGTGAATCAAAGCTTTAGTAAGTATACACACTTACAGATTCATTCATTATATCTCCTTTGCTCCTCCTTTACTGTTGTCTTATCCATACGAAAAGTTAGCAGTATCAGTGCATTCAATTCACTAATTGTCCTAAAGTGTGGCGTAATAAGAACGGACTTCTTAGACTCACTTGCCCTTGAGAAGATGAATTAATTGCAGATAAGTTTATTTATATATATTTATTTTTCTCATTGTCCAGAACAAGAATAACTCAAAAATTCTTCTAGAGAGCTGAGGACCTTAGTATATCCCAATAGATGGGGATTCCCCATAGATTCTGGGGATCTCTCACCCAGAAATCTGGATTTTTGTTGTAGTGAATGGGACAGAGCATATTACGTTAACATATAGATATATATTCCTCAGAATAATCACCAAATTTGCTTTATTGTTTATTCTGCATTTCAGAAAATGTCTTATAATACTGTGTCAGGACTGAAGTAATGCATAACGTATGAGGATGAGGGGACAGAGTCTTTCCTCAGCAAGTTTGCTGACGACACAAAACTGGGGGGAGTGGCTGACACACCAGAAGGCTGTGCTGTCATTCAGCAAGTCCTGGACAGGCTGGAGAGTTGAGCAGAGAGGAACATAATGAAGTTCAACAAGGGCAAGTGTAGGGTCCTACACCTAGGGAGGAATAAGCCCATGCACCGATACAGGTTAGGAGTTGACCTGCTAGAAAGCAGCTCTGCAGAGAAGGACCTGGGAGTGGACCCGGGAGTCCAACAAGTTGACCATGAGCCAGCGATATGCCCTCGTGGCCAAGAAGGCCAATGGTGCATTAAAAAGAGTGTGGCCAGCAGGTCGAGGGAGGTTATCCCCCTGCTCTACTCTGCCCTGGTGAGGACGCATCTGGAGTACTGTGTCCAGTTCTGGGTTCCCCAGTTCAAAAAAGACAAGGAACTACTACTATTACAGCCCAACAGAGGGCTATGAAGATCATCAGGAGACTGGGGCATCTCTCTTATGAGGAAAGGCTGAGAGACCTAGGTCTGTTTAGCCTGGAGAAGAGAAGACTGAGAAGGGATCTTATCAATGCCTATAAATATCTAAAGGGCGGGTGTCAAAAGCATTGGGCCAGACTCTTTTCAGTGGTGCCCACTGTCAGGACAAGGGGCAATGGGCACAAGCTGGAACACAGGAAGTTCCACCTAAACATGAGGAGGAACTTCTTGGAGGGTCGCAGAACACTGGAACAGGCTGCCTGGAGAGGTGGTGGAGACTCCTTCTCTGGAGATATTCAAAACCCACCTGGACACGATCCTGTGCAACTTGCTCTAGGTGACCCTGCTCTGGCAGGGGGTTGGACTAGACGATTCGTAGAGGTTCCTTCCAACACCTACCATTCTGTGATTCTGTTTAGATTATAGAATACAACCCTAGGCCAAGTACTCATAGCCACTTGCTATATGACCTCCAAAATACTGTTTGCATAACACGGCAAACATTGCAGAATCTGTAAATTATTTAATAGAAGTGCAATTAGGAGTACAGAGATCCTAACAGACAGTGCTATGCCCCGGTGAAAGTATCATTCAATGTATTTAGGTGTGGTGTGAATTCTAAAAATGTCAGTTTTAGAGCTCCAGGTGACAAGATCATCTTTGTATCCAGCCCTTTAACACTGAAGAGAACAGCTGCAAGATGCATCACTAAAAATGCAGGCTGATGTTTTGATCCCTTTTGGGTTTCCACCCTCAGTTCTTTACAGTGGCAATTGGAGCACATATTTTATCGTGCTGGAATAAATTGCAGAAAATATTATTTCTGCATGCAGCACACCTTTAAAAGGAGTCAGACACACAGTATACAGACTTTCATGCTTGATTTCCCCATAGAATTACCTCCCTTTTTTCAAGTCCAACCAACCTATCATAAAGGTAGAAATACAATTTTGTTGACTTGGACAGGAATGTAATCAGCTTATTGTAAGACGTTTATCAGAGAAATAACCAAGCCATTCCCTTAGGGGCTTCAAGTTGGAAAGGAGAGAATGTGGGTTTTTCAGCTTCTTTTGCCATTTTCTTGGAAAAGTTGGTTATATTGAATTGTGGCATGAAGCAATTTAGTATTTTGTTTCCCCTTACTCTACATGGCTAATCTGAACTCCTTGAACTCCTAATGCACTGTTAATTCTAATTCTAATTTATTGCTAGTTAAATAAAGGATCTCTTCAATAAGGAGAAACATAGTTTGTGGGAAGGAAGGTATTTGGGGTTTTAATGAAATTCAAGGCTGTAAAACAGCTTGATCACAAGTTCAGAATTAACTATGTCGAAATGGTATTGCCTGTGCTTGAAAGATTTCACCCCCAAATGGCAAAACTCCCATGAGATCACATCCCCTAATAGACTTTTCAGATTTAAGTAGAAATCTCATAGGTATAACAGTTCTCATAGCTGTTCTCCACACTCAGACTGGATCCAGAAGATGAACCCATACAGATAGTATTAAAGGTCGAAACACAGGAGACCCTTCAGTGAAATTACCAGGATTAGAGGGACTCACTTCTGAAAACCAGCAATCCAAAGGCAGAAGTTTGTTGTGGCACACAGCAAAGACCTTATAAAAGCATAATACCAAGAATGCCTTGCTCGTTGATGAGTATATCTGCAAAAATAATGTCTGCCAGGGCAGTAAATTCTTGTTTTACCAAAAAGTGGCAATATGTGTTCTAAGTTTGCTTCCAAAACACAAAACAAGTTAGAAGGATTTGATTTCGTTCCTGAATCTATAATTTTTCAAGGATGAGTTGACAATATTTTATTTTCTTTCTAACTCCAAAGACTAGAGAAAAAAAAAATCAACGTTTCTACCTTATCAGAAGTAACTCATAAAATGAAACATGTTGGTGTGGAAACTACACATAGGAGTTCTTCATGTTAATGGTGTGAAGTAGCAGATGCAGACTGCTATTTAGAACTTGGAAAAACTCACTTTTTCTGACAACACAGAAACTGAAGCTCTTGGACTATGCACTTTCATTTTACACATCTGAAATCAGGACGAAAACACTAATCAAACTTTTTACACCCTGTGTGCTTGAGATTAAGGAGTAGGCACTTAAAATGTCGCAATATGTACTGGATTATGCCTTTAAATTAATTCATTTTGAGTCATATAGTTTATATTTGGCTTCCTCAGTTAACCCATTTTTCAGCGAAACCTAAAGTAATACAATATGATAAAATATTTTATATTAAACATGAAAGTCTTCAATAAAAATACATGACATTTCTTTCCAAAGAAATCTGAATCATACTTTGTGGATGAATCAATTTGTAGTTACGGCAAAAAATGTTTCCCAAATACAGCTGTAATTCTACAGTAGCACTTTCATTTCTAAAAATGTGATGGACCTCAGTTTTAAATCTCTTCTTTTGAGCTGGGTGCAGTTTGTCTCTTTTGGTGCTAGATGCTTCAATGAAAGATGCATTCTGAAAGGCCCTTGTATTCCTGGCAGAGGGCTGGAAAGGGTCACCGAATCTGATTCCTTACTGTTCCAAGTAACCACATCATCTAATCCTTTAAGCTCCATCTTAAAGCTAGTTAAGGTTTGGGTTTTGTCTGTCTCTGTTTCTTCTAATTTCTGGTTTAAATTTGTTTCTTATTTGTTTATATCCATTTGTTGTGACAACGCTGTCTTAACTTAAAAGTTAAGTTTTTACCTTCTTTTGTCTCAGGCAAACAAGAAAAACTCTTCTGTCACACTACAGGCTTTCCATTCTTACGGCCATCTTCAGGGCCTTCTCCCAACATACCTGCCAGAATTCAGTGGTTCAACCTGTACACGTTATTCCAGCTGAACTCTCACCAGGTCCTTGTACAATGGCATTGTACTTCCCCATTTTTAGCAATACGTCATTTGACACATCCTGGCACTGCATTTTCTTTCTCATGGCTGTTGTCAACCTGAGATTATACCCCATGGATAATGCTGTCACTGTCTTTTTCCTCTGATGAGCTTCCATGTTACGAATAGGAGCTCTGCTGTGGGTCAATCAAGTGCAGGATTTTTTTTACTGCAATTACATTTCATCATTTTTATAACGTAGCATTCCTTAATATCACCTGACTGCCCCTTCCATTCTGATTCACTCTGAATAGATGATACCTTTTGATTTCATGACTTCAGCAAATTTTACCTGATTATTTACTTTTTTGCATCAAAGTTGATGAAGATATTTAGCCATTTTGGTGCCAGTGCTTGAGGAATTTCATTAGTAATTTCTTTCCCTTTCAAAACATGCATTTCTGTCACCTGCTGGCCTTTGCTTATCTGCTAATAGGAACAAATAAAAGCAGTAAGCTACTTTATTTTCCTATTCTATTACACAAAAGCAGATGAACAGATATTTTGGACGGATGCAGCTCTGGTTTCATGTTTATCAACTGCTTTATTTCTTGCCTGAGATAAATTTAAAAAAAAAAGAAAAAATCTGTGACATTTTTAAGGAGAATTTATGTACTCAAAGAAGGACACCTGAAGTACAGCATTTACAGTCTTTACATTTTGACTTGTCGTAACACTGTGCTTAAAAAACCTAAAGTTTTTCCCAAGATCTACACTATAGAATCACAGAATGGCTGAGGTTGGAAGGAACCTGTGGAGCTCGTCTGGTCCAACTGCCCTGCTCAAGCAGGGTCACCTACAGCAGGCTTTCCAGGGCTGTGTCCAGACAGCTTTTGAATATCTCCAAAGATGGAGACTCCACAGCCTCTCTGGGCTGCCTGTGCAATTGTTTGACCTTCCTCACTGGAAAAAAAAAAAAGCTTTTTCTTATGTTTAGATGGAATTTTTAGATGGATTTTCATGTGCTTTAATTCATGCCAATGGTCTTTGACATTTTAGTGGGCGCTACTGAGAAGATTCTGGCTTTGTTTTCTTCATTCCCTCTTGTGACAGGGAGCCCAGAACTGGACACAGTACTCCAGATGTGGCCTCACCAGTGCTGAGGAGAGGGGAAAGACCATCTCCCTCAAATTGCTGGCAAAACGCCTCCTAATGCAGGATGTTGATGGCCTTCTTTATCACAAGGGTGTATTGCTGGCTTATATTCTGCTTGTTGTTCATCAGAACCCTTCATAATTTGGCTTTAGTGATTGCTGCTTACTACAGAAATACTCGGTACAGTATAACTGAGAGTGGAATTACTCTAGAAGAATAATTTTGAAGATTTTTACAATTCCCTGCAAATTAAGACAATAAGTAACTCAAATAAATACAACATTGCAATGCTGGAACCAGGATGGAAATTTGGAATTTGTTGTGCAGATTTGTTGAAAATTTTTCCCCTTTTTTCTTTCAGTCCTTTTTAGTGTTAACTTGAAGTGATTGACTGTATGATGGAATCACAACCTTATGAAGAACTGTATGATGAAATCACAAACCTTATGAAGAACGACTGAGGGAGCTGGGGTTGTTTAGCCTGGAGAAGAGGAGGCTGAGGGGAGACCTCATCACCCTCTACAACTACCTGAAAGGAGGTTGCAGAGAGATGGGGGCTGACCTCTTCTCCCTGGTGACAAGTGATAGGACAAGAGGAAATGGGTTCAAGTTATGTCAGGGAGGTTTAGATTAGATATTAGGAAACATTTTTTCACTGAAAGGGTTATTAAACATTGGAATAGGCTGCCTAGGGAGGTGGTGGATTCACCATCCCTGGAGGTGTTTAAAAAAAGGGTAGATGGGGCACTTAGGGACATGGTTTAGAAGTGGCTTTTGTCAGGGTAGGCTAAAGGTTGGACTCGATGATCTTAAAGGTCCCTTCCAACCTCAACAATTCTATGATTCTATGATTCTATGAAATGTGAATGATAAATTGTAGATTAAGTGACCAAAGTGAGGAAATAGTTTTGGCATGGGGGAATTTTGCAAGGTAGCAATAAAGCTCCTCAGTCGTTTCTAACATCTTTATATGCTGCTGAATCATTGGTGTTGTGTCTGTGTTCCGTCTGGTGCAGTCTTCTTCCCAAACTTATTTCTCACCAAGACACCACAGGGAAGCCCCTGTGAAGCAGAAGATTTGACCTGAGTTGAACAGTAGCCTCATGTATGTGCCTGCTTCCTCACCAAATTCAGAAGTGCAAACGTTTTCTGCTTTGCTTTTTAGACCAGGAACAAATATCATTAGGTTCTTATGGTGTTGCTTCTGACTTCTGACCTTTTAGCCTTGGCAAGCCTGCTGTTTGCCAGTCAAGGGAGCACCTCTAACCCAACAGCTTGGCTGCACAGGGTCTGTTGCCTGCTGGCTTCATAGCGGGTTGCTGTAGACACTTAGCATTTCCTCTTGGACAGATTCACACCATTTCATCCTGGAATCTGCACTGTCTTGCTACTCCAGACCAGACCAACCACTGCCCCTAAGGAAGCAGTAACCTTCTAAATATGCAGTTGTCAGAATCTTAACGTTTTGTTACAGATCTGGAGGATTGGACAGTGACCCGTTATTTTTCTAAGAACATTTTAATTCCTTGCTCTATAAATATGCAGAATAATTCTATCAAATCCTGTATAGCATATAAAAGTCTAGCACAAAGGTCACTTTTAAGCTTTGTTCTCTAAGTCCTACCATTCATTCAAGATGAATCACAGAATCACAGAATCATAGAATCATAGAATTGTTAGGGTTGGATGGGACCTTAAAGATCGTTTAGTTCCAACCGCCCTCCCCTGGGCAGGGACATCTCCTACTAGATCAGGTTGCTCAGAGACCCATCCAGCCTGGCCTTAAAAACTTCCAGGGTTGGGGCTTCCACCACCTCTCTGGGCAACCTGTTCCAGTGTCTCACCACCCTCATGGTGAGGAACTTCTTCCTAACGTCCAATCTGAATCATCCCATCTCTAGTTTTAATCCATTCCCTCTAGTCCTACCATTACCCGACCATCAGTGTATGATAGTGTGAGATATGCAATTTCTCAATGTGAGCACATGATCTAACAAGTTCATTACCGCATATAGCAAACTACTGCCTTTAGCTGACTTGTTATAACTATGATGCACATGACCCAAACTCTAAGATAAAAAGCCTTGGTTTCAACCTCAGTGAATATGCTGCAAGTTTGCAATAAGGCTGGTTCTGAAGCAAAAAACATACTCATTTACTACCACCAAAGCAGGCAGCAGCTTGCCTGCACACTTCATCAGATTTTGACTGTCCGATAAAAAATACCCATGAGACATCATGATGAGATACATGCCCAAGAGTCAATGAATGGGACTGATATGGCAAGATGCATCCAGGAGACCCATTTCTCAGGCTCACTAAGGGCCCTCCCATTGCTCTGGATACACACACCAAAGTCAATGCATGTCCTCCTTCAGCAATGATAAGGATGGAGGAGTAATACTGCTCAGTGCTCTTCCACTGCCAGTCCCTCACAGTTTAAGGTGATGGTCCATTTCTTCCTACAACAGTTGTAAAAGACAGCTGTGTTATCTGCTCTTGACCTTTATAAATGGCTTTATTCTCCCATGATAGCACAGGGTTCCCATTTTCTCCTCTAGGGCTTTTCAACATAATATCCTAGCACAAACAGGGCAAGTGGATCTGTTTGGACTATCTTCTGAGCATAAAATCATGTCCTGATAATGCCAGAATAATGAGGTCATTCACGAATGATGCAGTGCTGTTTCTTCTGAAGCCAAAACACTTCCAAAGCAGCTACTCCGTCTTATAGTAGACAATGGGAGTGTAATAATGAATATAAATGAAGAGTAATGCAAGACAACAAAGATTTGTAAACTTCAGCTCTAAATTTATAGGTGACGCTTCCATGTCGCTGGATGTGATCATAAAAAGAAATATTTTCGTTATAGATATCTGGAAAAAGTACAAGAAATTACCAGAACTGAAAGCTTTTTAAGCAATAATACTTAACACCTATTGTAATGAAGTTGTTGACTGGAACATAACATTGCAGTCCTGGCTGCCCTAGCATTTATGTTACCGTTCACTCTCGTCGAAAAAACCTCCTGCTACTCTGAGGGATCTTTTTATTATTGTCACAATTATTATAAAACAGTCCTGCAAAACAGCGTTGCAAGATTGTGAACTGTCTGTCATATTTGAATAATTCTTTCACTATAGGCTGTTTTTCAGTAAATGTTACTTTAAAGTACTACATACTTTACTAAGAATGCCCTTGAGATGTTTTGCCTGAAATGCTTATTACAGAGCAATGCACCTCACATAACCTCTTGCCATTAGGGCTTAGAATCCTGTGGTTTCCTAGCATGGATTCAGCATTTTTAATTAGCAATGTTCTTTTTTAGAAGTTAAACCTCAAAAAATACAGACAGAAATGAGAGAGTAGGCTTTGTACTACAGAGAAAAGAAAAAAATAACATGTTTTTTTCCATGGGGGGCTACAAATACAGTTTATTTCATGTTTTGCATCTTTGCTCTCTTTCCACAGTGAAATCAGATGAGTTGCAAACAATCAAGAAGGAATTAACCCAAATCAAAACAAAAATTGACTCCTTGCTAGGGAGACTGGAAAAGATTGAAAAGCAGCAAAAAGCTGAAGCAGGTAGGTAAAAGCAATTTGTAGTCAAATGAATTAAATTAGAACCTAGTTATCAGTCAAGCAGACAGACCAGAGAGAACTGAAGCCTTCCAGAAATTTTGCTACATAATGGAGGCCTGAAGCAAGGTAAATTAACTCTCAGGTAGAACTATTGGGAGGATAAATTAATATTCCTCACAGAGCATGCAACATCACTTCAAGAATTGTTCAAGAAAATAAAAGATTCTTACTAGATGTTCTGGAAAAAAAAACATCACTAAAAAATTGACTGAAGAGAATTAAGTTAGAGTTGGTTGACCTTGGGCATGCTTGTGCTACCCACATTAAGAATTATTAGATGCTCTATATAAAGAATTATTGCCTGGGCAATAGGCAATAGTCACCAGTTGCATGAATGGAAATTCCTGTTTGATATAAGGAAAAGAGATGCAACAAAGCCATACAGCAGGTTGCCCAGAGAGACTGGAGTAGCTTCATCCTTGGAGATGTTCAAAACTCATTGGGCCAAGGCCCCATGGACCTGGACCAAGCTTTGAGTTGGGCTCTGCTTTGAAGAGGGGTTGGGCTTGGAGAGTCCAGAGACCCCTTCCAACCTGGGCTACTGTGTGAAGCTGTGGCATCTTTGTAAAACCTGCCGCACCTCTAGTTCAGCTTTTCTCTGGCTTGAAATGTTTTGTTTTGAAGCAAACCTTGGGAATCACAAAGTCCAACACTATTTTTTAATTTAATAAAGATCTTTATTTCTGGCATTGCAGTGATCATTTTGTTAGCTGAATGATCTCACCTAGCAGCACTTTAAAGCCATGCTGAGCAGTTTTAAGGGATTTATAAGGTTGTATTTTCACCACAGTATATATAGAAAACAATCTCAATTCTTACCGCTGTCTATGGCATTTCCTTGGCTATTTCCTTATAAATCACATGGTATATCTCTGTGCAGGAGCTGTGTACTAGCGAGCTGATTTTGATGACAGCCAGCGGGGAAATGGAAGCCTTATCTCATGAAAAATCTCAATGTTCCTTTTTTCCCCCCCTTCATTCTCTGATGAAAACTTCTAATGTATTTTGTGTGAAATGTGTGGAAGAAATTCTGCCTCAGAATCCGCAGCTGCCTCGTTGTCTGAGCACTCGGATTTGTGTCCCTTACCTAACTCAAATCTATGAAGCCAAAAAGACCCAACAGGACACGTAAAGAGAGCTCCATCAAGATTACTTAAAATGTTGCTGGGAATTAGCAGCTGAGGTCATGAATACAGGCAAAATAGATATTTAGATCTGGATCTCTCCTGTTCCCAAGTGCCTGCTCTATTTGCTGATCTGTTGAGGGGGTATCTCTCTGAACCCAGAAGTTTCACGCTGGCATCCAGAAATAACTCTAATGAATGCCTTTCTAGGGCAGAACAGTAAAGAAAAATATTTTGTGGTTAAATTTTTTTTTAAGAAAAAAACCAAACAAACAACACCAGCTCTTAAAAAATCCCCTACCTTTTATTTACAATCATTTTCTAAGTTGACAGACAAGGACCAATCCCTCAGCTGTTACAGTTTACCCCACAAAATAAGTCGAGTGCTTTTTTACAAGTGTAAGGTAAATCATTAGTACAAAGTGTGATTATCTCTTTCAGGAGAACTGTACACAATATGTATTCATTAGATTCTATTTTGTACTTTATGCAAGTTAGACAAAGGTTGGTATAATCAGTGAAGATGTAATTGCAAGGCACTACATTGAATCACTTGTGTACCGAAATGTTCTGAGATGGCGCATCCCTACTTCAGGGAGCTTTTATATAAAATTCATTACTATGCAAAACAACCTGCATGTCATTGTACTTTGATATCCAATTTTCACTTCTGCTAAAGGACTGTAGTGAACTCATTTAAATAAAAATCAGCTCAAAGAGGAAAACGTTGATTTGTATTGAATCATACTGTTATGCCTTTTGAAGACAAGCAATGAATAATATCCTCAGAGACGACAAACTGGTTTCAAATCGTTCACGTTTTAAAACACCAGGTGCAAAAGCCATCCTCCATATTCCTTGCCTCTCATCGGTGGGTGTGAGGAGAAAAAAACACCTCAGAGATACCAGTAAACCTGGATCCCCATTTAAGTCTCCTGAGCTGATGAAGAGGGCTATGCAGCCTGAGTGATTAGTCTGCAGATAATTGCTTCCTCAGCTAAAAGATCTGTGTAAGATAAAGCTATATCAGAGGCTGAACTATTTCATTTACAGTGTCAGATGTGAGATGATTTTGTTCCTTCTATATGGTTTGGCAATATTATTTCTTACTTTCCTCTGCCAGAAGGTATGGCCTCACTAAGACTGGGATCAGAGAGGCTCTATATCTCATTTACACAAAACAAAAATCAAGCCATCATCTTACCCTTTTGGTTTTTTACATTTGCGTCACTCTCATGAAAAATATTTAATTATTAATCTTAAAAGTTGTACTTCTGGAGGAATGTGATAAGTTAAACAGACCAGGTGGCCAATCTCAGTGCATACGTTGGTTACTGCTCTACAGCTGCGTGAAAACTCCTTGCAGTAACAGTTCTGTCTTTTACTGTTATCAACCCCTGACCACTACAATAGGGTGAATATAGACACAAGGATTTCCTGTACATAGGGAATCTGCAGGAATAGCTCCCTTGTTTATAAAAATCTGAATCAGGAAGGCAGGGATAAGAAGCTGTTTTGATGTGAAAAAACTGTTCGAGGAGAATATTCTGAAAGGTGCCGAAAGGTAGGATCTTAAGTTTAGCTTCTCAGAAGAGCCCAAAAGAGTTAAATGCTGAGCTGGTACTTCAGACTGCCCTGAAGAACACAGATTATGTTCTCATTCAGACAATTAAGTAAATTGCCTAATTTTTTGGCAGCTGTATCCTAAAAGTTTTACGATTTAAACGTATTAAGTCCATAATTTCAGGAACCTTTTCTGAAAGCCTTGACCAAAGTTGATTCAATTGCCACTGCCGCAGGTGAGTTAATGTCAGAAGCAGCTGGAGGCAGAAGGTGGTGGGGCAGGACATAGTAGGCATAGCTGATTCAATCCACATTTCCTCGCACAGTAAAGCAAGTAACACAATGATTTATAGCTAGCATGGTATTGTATAGACCACCTTACCAATAGAAGATTGGGCTTCACGGGCTGAATTGTCTACTAATACTTCTACTTGTGTGACTACAGTACTGTCAAAGCAGTTATCTAAGACAATTTTTTTTTTATTTTTTAAGTCCAAGAATCTTTCTGAAGAAATTAAGTGACTAAGGGAGAAAAGCTTAATTGTTCTATGTCTTAAGTAAATGAATTTGAAAATGAGGGACTAGAGACTAACAAAGACTGAAGAGATGAAAGTAAGTTGCAAAATAAATGTGCAGAGGTAGAAGGAAATACAAATCTCTTGGTTTAAGATTATGATACAGGAAAGTATGGACAGATTTTAATATTATATGCAGCTGGTAATAATTTATAGTAAAATAATCATACATTCATAGAACTGAAAAATATCAAGCTTCACAGGGAATCTGCAGATTCATTGGCTATCCAACAAGATAGGTGATGCACTGCTAGTGTTACAGAACAGTCAATCCAACAAAGAAAAAAATGGTTTGGTTATAGAAATTTTATCATTGATGGGTATTGTCACCCTCAGACTGAAAAGACATTGGTATTCCAGCTACGTGCAACCAATTCTCTGGCCCATATTCACTTTCAGTACATAAAGCTGTTCATCTAAACTCCTGATGTGCATAGGAATACGACTCTGATCCCTCCAACCACTCTTCTGGCCAGTCTGTCTCTGTCATTCCTCCCTCAGTCTGCCTCTGGATTTCTGCTGGCTGGATGAAATTCCTCAGCATATCCAGGAGTCTCACAACACATAATCACAACAATACAGCCATCTGCACTAAGCCAACCAGAACAGATCCTCTGGGCCTCCATGGAAATGGTCTTTCTTTTCAATGCTTTGAAGAAATGACAGGAAACACTATATTTGGGTAATTGGAGGGGGATATTCTCCAGTTACCTCAGCACATTATACCAACAGGGAGAAACTGTTATTTTTCTCCATAACAAATTTGTTCAGTTGTCCAGAAGGATTTGTTGATTATCTGTATGGTTGTTGAGCTATATTCATAGCAAATTTATGCAAATCCTTGTTCACTTATTGGCAATTAACAGCCTTCTGCTTCTCAGACTATGGACATTTACGTACTTCTCATTGGCTGCAGATAGATAAATGTACGGTGACTATGCCAATTGGATTCCCAAGGTAAAAAAAAGTCCAGAAAATCAAAAAGCTGGACCCACTGGTAAATCAAGCCTTCATCCACTGCATGGGATAGATGAGCATGTTGATACTATGCTTGATTTATGCATTAACTTTTGAAAACAAGGGGTTTGATCATATTTGCCTCGTAGATATTAACACACTGATTTTTACAACGCTAGCTCATCTGGAGATGGGAAGCTTAGGTTTCTTCCTCAGAGCACTTTTCTTTGCCACCAACAGGGAAAGCTACTGAATCTCTATAGAGTATGTTTTCCTTACAGAAGCTCAAAAGAAACAAATGGAAGATAATGCTGATTTGATCCAAGAGGAATGCATATCAGAGAATGCAGATAACTCTACAGAAGAGCCAATTGAAGGAGGGCCAGATGCAGATGGGGATGGAGAAGAGATGACTGATGGGATAGAGGAGGATTTTGATGAGGATGGCAGCAATGAGCTGGTAAGGAATAACCATGCCATGTCTGTCTATACAGTTGCTACAAGTAACCACAGAGAACCAACAATCTGGGGTAAAAAAAGCTGACAGCAGCACTGTGATGTTCTGTAACTAGTGCCTAGTCCTACATGCTTCAATACACCACAGCATCAATTAAGCATAGGGCCCTCAGAGGATAAACAAGAAAAATATATTTTACTACACTTAGTGATTTTAGAAAGGAAATGAAATGTTCTTTAAATTGGTTTACATTTATTACTTTCAATTTAATGAAATGTAGATGAGGGGTAAAAAAAAAAACAAGTAACCATGTTTTCCTAACTCTAGCATTTCAAAATCAAATAAGATTCTAGAATGGAGAACTTTTTCATTAGTAAACATGTGCTCCTCCATTATTCCCACTCCCTGTCTTCCATGTGTATCTTCTGCAGGGTGTGTTGGCGGCTACAGATTTTCTTGATGGAAGGATTTTTCCCTAAGAAATGTTCGGCCAAGAAATGTTTGGGTTTTCAGCCTGAGCCCGCACCTTTCATGAAATGCCCATCATGGTGCTAAACTTTTAGGTTCTTCTAGAGAAACATTAAAAAATATTTTGAAAGTCAGATTTATAATTTTTTCTTCATTCCTAATAGGAATGGATCACTCACATTGTTTTAGACTCTATAATACTCTCCCTCTCTTCCCAGCTTTCATATTCTTTTGCTTTGAGCAGAAATCACTTCTGTTGCTCAGTGTCACTGTCCCTGCTTGCTTTTTAACACACATTTAATGATGTCTGCACTGTAAAAATAATTGAGCGATGCCAAGAGAAATCAGTCGGCAAGGGGCACAACTGAACCACCACCAAGTCTGGAGTAACAGGGCATGCGAATAACCAGTGTTTTGTACTGCTTTTTGTACTGCTTACTGAAAACGCATTTTAAACCTACTGCTAATTTGAGGGTCTGTGTCTCTTTAGCCAGCAGAAGGCCCTCTTGAATTTATAAATCCTGAATAGCATGATGCCCAAGAGAAGCTACTACAACCTGAATCCCCTCAGCTTTTAACATATGATGTAGAATAGATGACATTACCACTTTTTCCCAAAGGAACAGGTTCTCCTGTTACAGGTATGAGGGACCTTTGTAAGCAGTTGCCACTTTGAGTTTGGAGGAAGCTGAAATTTTGTAACGCATAAATAGTTGTAAATATAATATCCCACCATGGGTAATACCTGATCAGCTGAAGTGATATTAGCAATAGGGGTGACCACAGATTAGCAAGACTGGTGGGGTTTGCACTAATTAGGTGTCAGACTCCCTACTACAGACACTAAGTGGGGAAGTTAACGTACAGTATATTAGCCTCTGATTGTTCAGTGCTGTCATTTCACCCAGCAGGTATGACATATTTACCATATATCTATACTATATAATGAAGCATAATGTAGAAGAATTTTTTCATCTAGCAAAGGTCTTAGCAGGAAAGTTTCTAAAAAGCAAGCAGCACAGGAAGACTTCATTAGCAGTGAAAGCCTGGAATCGGCACTGCCTCATTTGCACACTGCTGCTTCCGAGTTATAAGGCCTTTCCAAGATTTATGTTATGGAATTAGTTGAAGTGCAATGTGTTGCAGACACAGCTCCAAAGACAGCTTAGACTCTGTGTCACGCATCTAAGGCGGGGGAGGAAATGAGCTCCAGTTTCTCTGCATGCCATTACTGAGCCCCTTGAGTGCCGGGAGGAGGTGGCTCAGTGCACACGGAGAGTGGCATCCTCTGCCTTGTGCCCCAGAGCTCATGGATGACATCCCCCCAACCCCATCATGGTGGTAGCAAGGAAAGGACGAGCGCTTACTTGCGTTGCCTTGGTCAGGTGCAGCCTGTCCCAATGCCAGGGCGGTGGAGTCAGGCAGCCTCATGCTTTCCACCTTCCCAAACACTGGACCCTCTAGCTGAGAAGCTGGCAGTATTGTAGACTTTAAATCTCAGAATCAAGGTTCCCACTGATGTAAAATCCTTTTGCTTTTTATCTTCCCTTGCCATTTTCCCCAAGCTTTAGAAGAGGCCACATCACCTTAGTTTTCCTCCCTGCTACAATGGGATAACAACACTTTCTTTTGCAAGGCCTAGGGAGATCAGTGAATCAAAAACTGCTATGGATGGGATAAAGGATTGCTCTACATAGGATTAGTTCAAAGAAATCTCAGACATTGGGTGTTTCCCATGGAGAGGCAATTATAAATTGAACTGAGCATCTTTCCTCAACAGTTTTTATCCCAACGCTCAGCAGTATTGGCCAATATTGTTATAATACAAAGCTAGTAGTTTATGATGCATATGATAATTTAGTCTGTTTTTCACTTATACTTGCATATATTTATGGAGATATAATGGCCAGTTCCTATAAGTTTTACTTTCCATTCCAATCCCTGTTAGCCGTATAACTGGATAGTCAATAAGAATACTATCAAATATATAGTAAACCCAGCAGAAATACTTGGGATTTCAGTCTGCTGCTACCTGTTCTATGCCCTGCTATCTGGCATTACCCTCTGTTTTGTGATAAGTACAGTAGATAGATAAGGTTGTTATAAAAAAAAAAGAAGTCTTAAGAGATGTTGTTTTCCTGTTTTATGAAAACTACGTTATTTAGGAAAAAGAGCTGACTAATAGCAAATGTGTCGTTTTGGAATGGCGTCAGTTGCAACTCATTCGATAGATAAAAAGGGTGCTTAAGCATGAAAAGTGTTAAATTGGAAACAATTAGGACAAACTTTCCATGTGTAAAAATGTAACCTTGGACTCAGAATAAGAAATGCCCCTCCAAAGGGCATTTTTTAATGAAATCTATAATCTTTTCCAAACATAAAGTTAAAGGGATTTAGGATGATGATGAAAAAAACTCTTTTCTTTCATCACTAGGAGCAGCAGAGCAAATAGAAAAACATTTGAAATGGGCATAGCTAATGTTCTGAAGTCAGTTCAGCAACAAAAATTGGTTGTGAGTCCACTAGTCTGAAAAATGTTATTAGCGGGAGAGAGAAACATGACTTAAATTTAGATCTTAACCTTTTTTGCAGTGCTTCATATTTAGCTGTAAATCTCCTGACAAGCCATTTGCCAATAACCTGCTGCAGGACTCTTTTTGCTGAACGCGATACTGTTGTCTCTTTTCTGTTTCCCCTGCGACCATCCCCAAGGCTGTCAGAAAGGGAGGTGTTCAATAAGGACAGACCCTTTGCCAGAGTCCAGGTGCTGCCAGAACGGAGCCTCTGAATCTGTGTATGTGGGTCTGCATCTTTGGACTAGAGGACTCGAAAATATATTCCTTTCTCTATTTCTAATTCTAACTTGCAAAGGAAGTGACTGCGCAGGATGTATGCTGTGGGTTTAGGCGGTAGGATCAGCTCTCTAAGTTCACACACTGTCTATTTGGAGGAACAGGTTACTGCACATTAACTGAGTGATGGCAGCTGTCCTCATGCCTGCTTTCAGCCTAGACCAACTGTAGAGAAATGCGAAGTAGTTTAGCCTGCAGTCTGAGTTAAGTCAGGCATGGATTTAAGGAGACTTTAGCCTCTTCATTTGCCTGCTTGGCTGCACACACAAAAACACATCACATTCAACAGCTGCACACCTCCTTCATCCACCATTTAGATCAGGATGTTTTCCATCCCTGCATTGTCATTTTCTATGGACTAAAGCCCTGCCCACAAACAGTCGTTTTTGATGAGCTGAAGCATGAAAAAGTTTTATGCCACAATAACTTGATTGCCCATCTGAACTCCAGTTCAAGACATGCTGCATTTGAAGTACCTCTACTGTCATCAAACATCACCTATTGGGAAAGTTTCTTTTGTACCAACTGTTTGCCCACAAATGCGTCCCAGTAAATGTCTCCAGTGCTGCAGACACTCCAGCTTGAGGATGTTTTTAGAACAGTCCTCTCAGTCTTTTGCTACATTGACATACTGAAAAGTTGTTTAAATGGTGATATATGATCCAGCTATGTACGGGTATGCTAGAAGACATTGGTAGACCCAAACAGTTGACTTTAGCTTGCTCAGTGAAGAGTGTCATCTGCTTCTCACACACCTGCTCTTACATGTTGGCCTTCCACTGCCCCTTCTACAAGGGCATGAGATACTATATTTGTAGCTATATACATATATATATAAAATAATCACTAACTTGGAATGTAACTCCTGAGCTTACTCTACAACTCATGTCACTTAACAGATCACAAGAGACAGCTGGAGTGGATGAAAACTTCAGGTCTGTTTCCTTTGCTCCTTTCAGATAAAAAAAACAAGTTGGTTACCCCAGATTTTACTGGACCCCTGAGTCAGGCTTTCTTGCACTGAACGGTTTCTGGTTGCAGTGAATTAAAAATCTGTGCACTCCCTCTTAGAGACCATCCATCCATTCTTACTGCTTTTAGTGTAAACTGTCCCAGAGCCACACTGTGAAGAAAGCAACACACCTACAAGCTTCCCCTCTCACATGAAAGAAAACACGCTCCGAGGAAGAAAGATCATGTTCATGAAATTCACCTCACACACAAACCACAAACAGGCCACAAATCTTTGGAGCACAAGTCAACAGTGATATTAAGCAGTTTTCAGGTGCTGGACATGGCTTTAAATTGTAAGGAGTGGGAAGGAAAGCAAATAACCTCCTCTTACTCCTGTGGCTGCACAGCAGAGAACAGAAAAGTCACCTTTGCAGCACAGTCCAACACATGTTTTGATATTTGAGAAGCAGCTTGGCCTCAGTGCCTCTGAAACAAGGTCTTTCTGCTTACTAGAAGCAGCGTCAGCAGTGTGTGGAACGGCTGAGAGCATGCAGGAAAAGCATTTCTGAATTAGCGTGTGTGGTGGTTTCCTTACTCTGCTCAGTTAGCAGCTGGACAACCTAATGCAGGCCCAGAGCATTTCATATAACTTCTCTGAACTAATTTCAAATGGCACTAATCCATCATTGAGGAAGCACTGGTTCAAAATGAACTATAATTTATCATCACAATCCCCTTGTAAATAAGAAAGGTGGCATCCAATTAATTAGCTGAAAGCCTGAAGTATTGTAGATTTGGAAAAAAAAATTATTTATGGCTAATGCTTTATAAAATATCAACAAACTAATTAATAGGAAAGAGTTATACACAAGCGCTCATATCTATATTACATTGCCTGAGAAGAATAGCTTCTATCAAACTGTCAGCCTTTCATAATAAATAACTATAATAATAACAGCACAGTGGTGGTTCAGTAGTTAAGCATTCAGTAGAGCAAACTGTTTTCTGGTAGAGCATGTGATCCCAATGATTTCAAATACAATAGATTTACGGTGTCATAACTCAGATCAGACTCTGGTTAGTGCTTGGCTGGAATTTGAAGGATGTAGTCACAGCCACAGCACTGTGATTTTATGCTGGTGTAGCTATGCTAAAAATAATGAAGCCACACAAGCATTAGATGGGAGTTCTACAATAATGAGTCACCTTTAATGAGATGTCTTGAGAGGCATTTTTATTAAATTATATCAGAAACAAAAGGTACAGAGACTGTGCAAGGCCCAGTTCTAGTTACAATGTAGATTTACTGCAGTTATTTCAACAACAATTATAGTTCCCTTTCTATTAAGCATATTTCAGGAACATTTACCTCTCAAGGATATTTCGTTTCTTACTCTTGCCCTTTTCTTCACCTCTGCACTGCATGTTTTCAGTCTTTCAGATTCGTTTCTAACATCTGATAAAGAATCATGTTTCAAACATAAATGCCAGAAACTGCCACAGACAAAAAACTCAGGATAATCCTCTTCCTGCTATGCAAAAGTAAAAAAGTTATAACGTAATAATAGCTATTTCTTGTAAGAATTGATACAAATACCATTTAAATCAATGGAACCAACTAGTACTTTGGCTAAAGCTCATTAGAAACATTTTTGTCTCCTATAAGTAGTTAAAGGGAAATTAATTTAATAGCAAATCTGTATGAAACAGTGAAACTTTCTTTACTTTCATTACTTTGCGTGAGAATTCAACAACAAAAATACTCAGCAGAGAGTAGAATAAGATCTACAGAAAAGGAGTAAAAATGTCTGATTAATTTCATGTGGTTTAAGCCAAATTTTTCATATCTCAAATAGCAAGATTGATCAAATATGTGACTATGTGATAGGACTGATAGTACTTAATTCATTGTTGTAATCAAACTGGATTTTTCATTGTTCTTTTTGATACATATTTTTTTTTCTGTCAATAGCATCTGGGCAGACCAGACCAACTCTTCTATTATCAGCAGAATTACGCTGATTAGGCATGTCAAAAAGATCAATAGCTACTGTGGCAATTTGCAGCTGCTGAGTGCACTTATACAGAGTACTACTTAGGCAGAAAAGAGGACAAAACTTCTAATTAATGGTAACGGCCAAAGCAACGTTATGCCAGAAATCTTATTTAGATTACTTTAAATAACATTGAAACCAAGCAAAATTTAGTCTTTTCAACGCACTGAGCATTTTGGACTTCATTGAAATCTTGCTTTGAGTATCAGGGGAAACATGAATCTCTTCATTCCTAAGACAAATGAATAGGTAAAAGATTGTGTTCACTTGACAAATACCAGTGCGAGATGTTTGTACTTGAGCAAGCTAAGAAAGTCATTAGGGGCAGCATACCCGACAGATACTAATGTGTTGTACCTTCCAAAGCTGCAGTAAATCTAATAACCTGTGACTGAAAAGATGGAAAAAGTAATAAAAGCATGTCATGAAATCAAAAATTGTAAGAAACTTCCTGACATGCCCTTTTGTTATATTTAATATATGCAATAGCACAGTAGATGTGTTTGTTGTTCACACGGTGTTGTATGAGTCATTGGAAAGGCCTTGCTACCAGCTCCTCCTCCTCATTTTACCTGGCAGTCGATTTCTCAGAGGTAGGCTTCCTCAGTGGTGTTCAGGGTTTTAACCAGGTTAGTCCTGACCCACTACATAATATTTTTCTAATTACTATTTACATCCTATCCCCTACATATCACAGGGCAACCTGCAGAAAATGCGAGCACTGATATCATGCACTTTGTCTATCTCTTTCTACTAGACTTCCCTGCCTGTAATTGCGTATTTGTAAAAGGAATGAGCAAAATAATTTCCTCACCTTTCACATCTATTCCTCTGAATCTGCTCTATATTATTTAGTCCCCAATTAAAAGAAAAAAAACCTCAAAAGCATAAAACTTGTAAAACATTTATAATGTCAGTAATATAAATAATTTGCAACCATTAGAATCTTATGGAGTTGATACAAAAGATCTTGAAAAGAACGGGCTTTTCTCCTGTTTATCTCTTTTTTTTTTAAGCAAAATATGGGGAACCAGGAAGTTTGAGATCCATTCTCAGCTTTGCCACTGAGCCAACGTGGTGGGCACTGCAGCTCTGCAGATGGAATGTGCATGCAGACTCAGCCGCTGTTTCCGAGGTCAGACCAGTATGTGCCTTTGGCCCTACAGCCAACATGTGGGAAAGGAGCATTCCTCACATATATGGGTTAAACTTAGGAAACCTATATGCTTTCCAGTCAAGAAAATTGCAGATTTTATTTTTGCCCTTTGAACAACATCAAATATACCCCTCAATGAATTTGGTTTACTTTCGCATTCCACCCTGCCATCAGTCTTGACCTGCCTGAAGTTTCAGTCATCATTTAAGTCGTTACATTTTCTGCTAAGAATTATTAGCATGGCCTCTCTTTTTGAGGTCTGTCTATATGCAAGGCAACTCAGGACAGGTCCCTTCAGACCCAGCAGGGTGATCCCTGAAACCCTGCCAGCAGCTTCCAGCACAATGCCCGGACACATACCGCAAGAGCAGGAAATGCCCGTCATCTACACCCTGTCAACCCCACGGAGCACAGAACAACCACCTGTCTTCGGCAGTTTAAATGGGGTACATCTTTTCCAAGACAATAAATGGGCATAAATATTAAACGGAGGGGTTTTTTTGTTTGCTTTATTCTCTGAGAACCATTGTAAGAACTGGTCGCAAAATTCTGGTATTTAGACTGCCCTAGACAACCTGAGGCAATGGCTGGTTATAGCCCAATGCTGCACGAGGATAGTTCTAAGTACACTTATTTAGCAAGTGCCTGTCAACACAGAGCACTGGCTTGCGCGTGGGATTTACAGCCTCACAGAAGTTTGGCGATAAGTCTGTTTGGAAACAGTAGCACAGCTGACTTCTTGGTAATATATCTGACAAGAAAAAGAATTTTTGGTTACTGCTTAACATGTTTGAATGTTTTTTAGAGATTGTCTAAGTGCTTTCTGTCAAGCACTTGCACTGCCTTCCTGTGAACCTGTGTTTTGAAAGGGTAGCTTCTGTGTTTTCTCTGTTTTGCATGAGGGGGACTCTGCTGTTTGTTGACCCGCGGTCAGTAGATCTATTGTTATTTAGTATTCGTTATTCATTTTTGCACTAATTTCATTTTTTGTGGTTTTTTTTTCTTTTTTTCTTTTTTTTTAGGCAGGGCTTTGTGTTTATCTTAAGCTTTTGAGTAAGAATAAGATAGATATGGTGCTTGATGTTTCTGAGACATCAAAATATTTAATTTTAGTAGCTCAGCTTCAAATGTCAAACACAACTGTGTGCTCAACTTAAAAAAAAAAAAAAAAAGAAAGAAAATTTAAAAAAATGAAAAACCGAGCAACCTGTGAATTGATTCAGAGGCAAATAATTCTCTGGTATAATGTAATTGATCTTAATATTTAGTACCAGTGGCCGGTTGTGTTTATTCTATCTAAGTAGACCAGAACTAGCTCCACAGATTTTGCTAGCCTAAAATTTATGAGCATAGAGTCAATCTCTGACTGCAGTTCAGAAACGAGGACAGACAAACGCTTACCACCCAGAAGCAAACCTAGATCCCTTTTCAGAGGGGAGTGATGGTAGCTTATAAAAAAGATCACAAGCTTCTTTCTGTAACTCATGGCTTGTAAAGAAACATCCGATTTAATTGAAGTAACTCAACACTTCAAATGTGCAGACTGATTTCAATTTCCACCCCTGAATATTTTTGCCAATGTAATTTTCACAAATTCTGGTGGTGATGCTCTTCTTTCTTCTCCCTGTATTTTATCTGACTCCAGTAGACTTTGGGTGACTTGTGGAAAGTGCTGGGTTGGGTTTGATTCACTTATTATTTGCAACCAACATTCCTCTATGCTGTTTTGGGAGAACAGGCATCAGAATAGTAACCTAGCATAGATACCAAAGTGGCAGTACGAGCCACAGTGGGAAAGTGGTGAGAGAACAGGCAGGGGGGACTGGTGTTTTCCAGGCGCTCACTGGGACGCTGAAATCCTCCACAATGACTTAGGCCAGCCATTGGGCTTGTGCTTGTGTATGGATTTGAGCCTATCAGCTTAATCCTCAAATTCTTAGATTTAACTGAAATCGAGCAATTGCCATGCATCACACATCCTTCCTGGTGTGTCAGTCTTTGAAAGTAAATAGCTTTAGTTCCCCTAGAAAACACTCATTTCACAGGCTTTATCAGTATGCTTGAGCCCCAAGAATGGTGAAAGAAAAACCCTCAGAGGAAACATTTTTCTGTCGAAAGTCTTCACGCAAGCAAAGAGGGGTAAACACTGAGAAGTCGAAAGGTTGTTATTTTTCCATATAAAAAGATACAAATTTTAAATCTGTTTTTATTTTTTCAATAGAAATTACAGAGCCACTGCAGTTAGTGACCCAATTATTCCAAAAGGTCTCAGCTTTTTGAGAAAATATAAATGTGTTACTAAGAAGATTTTCTGCATGATTAATACCAAAACATGAAAGGCAGATTGAATTTATCTGTATGTAGGCATTTACAGACCTCAGAAAAGGGAAGTTATTTAGAAGGTGATAGAACTGTAATTGCCATTTCAACAAAAAAGCAATCAGTGAAGAATAAAACAAGCTCAGGCTGCTAAAATGAAGATTTGGAAGTTAATCAAATGCCATCTTAGGCAGCCTGTTATGCTGATAGGCATATCTGAAGTTTCCAAATTGTTGTTGCTATTGATTTCTAAAAGGACACTACAGTTTTATAAAGTCTTTCAAAAGAAGTAAGTTGTGTCCCAGCCACAACAAACAGGGAATCAAAAGGCTAAATACTTCTCTGCTTCTTCTTTCCAGAGGTATACTAACCCTTTCTCAGCTATTAGATGATTCTGCACCATTTGCAGACCACAGTGTAACCCCAACCGCACCATTTTGCTTTGCAATTTTTATTTTTAAAGGAATGTCTCTTGAAATCCTCATAAAACAAAAATGCTATGCACTACTATGCACTTTGCATTCAAATAAGTATTACGCAGGAAAATACCCAGCAAAACCTGTTTAAAATAGGACCAGCTTTTATTGTCATTTCCATTTGGATCACATTCCCAAACCAAGGCTTTCGCAGATAGCAGTCGTCTTCAAGTAGCTCTACATCCTGTATGTTTAATTGACTGTCTTAGTTCAGTACAGTATTGTCACCATTGTGCGACATTATTAGTCTTATCCCCCTCCTCCTTCCCATGTTTTCTCTGAGCTTCTCGGTATCTCTGTAATCTCACACTAAATGCTTCCAACTGCTTTCTCCAGCAAGCTCTCCTCCCTGTTCCTGCTCGATTTATTTGCTTTTTACTTCACTCCATCTGGTCTTTATGTTGAGTAAAACTTCTTCCTCCAAGTAACTGAAAATCTGCTGTTGGTTAGATAGGACATTCCTGATCTTATACAGTTTCTTTGTCCTTCATGGGGTTTTTTTGATACCTATCTAAACTGTAATTTGGCAATACTGGGAAAGTTCAGCAGGTGCTTTCTGTGTAATTAGTTTAAGGTAGTTCTCCTCGTAAGCTTCCACTTTTATATATTTTAAAAATACACTACGTAAAGTGTAGAGATAGTGAGTGTCCTCAGAGTACAAGTAGTTCCTTTACATGTTAAGCTGTGTGTTCAAACCTGAAACCTTGGCATCAGTAGGACAGGAAGGATTGCCTTCAGCATTAATAGTAATTAGACCACCACCTCACACTGGGGAATTCCTACTCCTCAGATCGAGCAGAGGTTAATTCAGTAGGAATTTTATTCTACAACTTTTTGACAGCACTCTTAATCCTAAAACCATCTCCTTCATAGCATTCAGAATGATAAAGGACAATTCTTACCATGGATCCCACTAGACTTGCATGTCATGGAACAGGCCCAATCCCAAGAAGCAAAAAAACACCTAGTGGTCTCCAATGAGAGTCATACCATTGTGAATTCACTATGAACATCTACTCATGTGCAGGGTTAAAGGAAAATGGGATGTTTCCCCCTTTGCTGTATTTGTCACTGGAAGCCAAGAAGATGTTGAGTTGCTTTCAAGGCACACTGGTATGAGCCAAAGGAACTCTGGACAGCATCAGTGAGGCCTTACTGCAATTGGTTTGGCTTTATCAGCCAACAGAGACCATTAAATGGAGTGGTGGGAGCACAGCTTCACTGAGGGGTAGCCTTCCGAGTGTATTCTGGCTGAAGGCTTCAGGGCAGCGAGTGCTGCAAAAGCACCACCTTCCTACCCTCTCATCTCTTCCACGTTCTGCTGCTCAGAGATCCTGCATCCCACCCCACACTTTGCAGAAGGACCAGTACTTCCAGCTTCAGATCCTTCCCACTGTCACCAGAAACTGCACTGCTAGTCCCCGAGTCTTCTCTTACAGCTAAAAAGGACCTTGTAGAGGAAGATTTTGCTGCAAAAAGTGGTAGAGTGGGAAGAAAACCCACCGAGTAAAGTGAGGTGGACAGATCCACGTCTTTCCTTCCTCCTCCTTGCTGCCCTCATAGCTCCTCTCTACAAAGCTCTCAAATGACCATGGCAACTCTTATCCCAAAGTCGCTCCATCAGCTTCACACCTGACCATCATCTCAATTGCAGCGTTTCCTCACTGGCACTTTCCAAATATTCGATCCTGTCCTCATCACTACATCCAAGAGTATTCATCACAAATCTGCCCACACAGGACTCCGAGAAAGAAAATATATGTTGGTCCAGGGAAAAAATCAGTATTTGATAGGGCTATCTCATTCTTACAACTGATTTTTAGAATCATAGAATCACAGAATGGTAGGGTTGGAAGTGACCTCTGGAGATCATCTAGTCCAACCCCCCTGCCTGAGCAGGGTCACCTAGAGCAGGTTGCACAAGAACGCATCCAGGCAGGTTTTGAATGTCTCCAGAGGCGGAGACTCCACCACCTCTCTGGGCAGCCTGTTCCAGTGCTCTGTCACTCTCAAAGTAAAGAAGTTCCTCCTCATGTTTAGGTGGAACTTCCTATGTTCAAGTTTGTGCCCATTACCTCTTGTCCTGTCGCTGGGCACCACTGAAAAGATCCTGGCCCCATCCTCCTGACACCCACCCTTTAAGTATTTATAAGTGTTGATAAGGTCCCCCCTCAGTCGTCTTTTTTCCAGACTGAAAAGACCCAAATCCCTCAGCCTTTCTTCATAAGAGAGGTGTTCCAGTCCCCTAATCATTGTGGTAGCCCTTTGCTGCACCCTCTCCAGCAGTTCCCTGGCCTTCTTGAATCTGGGAGCCCAGAACTGGACACAGTACTCCAGATGCAGCCTCACCAAGGCAGAGTAGAGGGGGAGGATGACCTCCCTTGACCTACTGGCCACACTCTTCTTGATGCACTCCAGGATGCCATTGGCCTTCTTGGCCACGAGGGCACATTGTTGGCTCATGGTCATCCTGTTGTCCACCAGGACTCCCAGGTCTCTTTCCACCGAGCTGCTCTCCAGCAGGTCAGGCAAATGCAGGCAAGTGAAACAGAGCATTTAAATACAAAGGAGATAGAAGTTTGTTTTCAATGATGAGTAAAACAGACGTTCTCACATGTACTCACATAAGTACTAACACTTCAAAGCAATTAAACTGTTCACTGAACAGAAAAACGATTTTCAGCAATTAAAGTATGATTGACAGAGTACAAAAGATAATGAGTAGGTTTCATCATTTGAAGAAAGGTTTAAAGAAGGTGCAACTGCTTCCTTTAATGATTCTTTATTAATATTTACCAAACTGTATAATTCCTCCTATGTGTTATATGTAGTAAATATTCTATCAGTAGCTAATTATAAAAAGTTTGGCTTTAGTGTGATAATTTTTATCTGGCATGTTTTACAAGTGTTATAAATGACATATAAATGACCTGTAATACACATTCACATTCCTCTGCTAACACCCACTGAACTAAGCATTTACATTTCATAGGGGAGCATTATATTAAATCACATATATAACTTTGTTACTTAGTCAGAGATTTCATGCTTCAAATCAAAGGACAATTCAAGGTGTATTTCAAATGAGCACAGCTGTGGAGTCAGTGTGATAGCTGATACGAATTCAAGGTTCTTTGGTAAGCCCTGTTCATTGCTTGTGGATTTCCATTCACGATGATGAATGCTGTGTAAAAGCCAATGGAAGCACATGTCCCCATGGTACCTCACAAACATAAATTACGGGGGTTTCCACTCAGTGTGAGCTGTTTGCTTAAGAGAAAGGAAGGACGTTGTCTTGAGTTAGATGCAGCAAATAAACAGAACGGCAATTTGCACTACACTTTGTGCAATGCATTCTGATTTTTCTCATTTTAGGGAAATATCTGGATAAATAATCACTAGCCAAGATTGGGGTAGTTTTTTAAAAGAAGTCTGTTCTGCAAACAGATTCAGTTTCTCACCTCCTTGGCTGTTCAGAAAGTACCTTTCATAATGAGAAAAAATTATTAGAGATAGAACAGAGTATGCCATCGTAGAAGACATAGTGGTAGCATCGGTGGAGCTGGATTCTGTATTCTCGGTTGCACAGATCACAGTACAGGAGTGAGCATCAGGTGCAATCAAAGCAATCGCGCTACGATTGCAGTAGTGCAAGTATGAGGACCAGTGTGGTGAGTGCAAGGACAGTGCAGCAACTGCATTTTCATGGGGCTTGCAGTTGTTTTGCAGAAAGTGATGTATGGCAGTCACATAACCCACTGCCAAAGCCTAGTCAGACATCAGCAACAACTGGGGAAGGTGTCAGGCATCGAGTCTCCAAATCAACAGGGCCCTCACAGAGGTAGAAACGTGATTTTGCCTGAAACCAGGCAATGGTCAGAATTAGCTTCAGATGCCTCCCGTACAGCTATTAAACTCGGAAGTCCAGTCCTGAGAATGGGTTTGTCCAGCAAGGAAAAAGAGGCAGGGGAGAAGAGGAAGGATGTTTTTAGGCTTTGTGTTTCATGCTCACATGTGTATGTGCACCATCATCTATCCATCCACAGTTTAGCTGCATTTTCTGGGAATTTCTGGGAAGATTAATGTCATCACAAAAGACATTCAGAGCCACCAATTGATTGTTTAAAAACAGATGCATTTTGTCAGATTAACATCTTGGATGCTCTTGTTGCTAATAATTATTATGGAGTAAACCATAGAGTAAATTCTGCAACATCCATATTCTGTGGGACTTTTTTCTGAATAATTTCTTAATTTACTACAAGGGAAGATGTTAATCATGTACATCTTCTGTGGCATTTAGTCATGGTGCATTCCTAATACTCCCTCTCAAGGATATATGTCGAATTTATCCTCTCAGATAGGAAGATTTATTCCTGTACATCAAGGTCTGGAAGATAAGCATGGTAAAGAACACTTTTCCCATAAACCCTGTGAGAAGGACCCTAGATATTTATGGGTAACAAGGAACATATCCCTGCTGTTTACGCTTTTTCAGAACTGTAAGGAAGAAGAACCTGAGCAGGGAAGAAGCTGACCTCTGTTTGGATCCAGCTATCAGAGATCAAAACCCATGCAGACAAATAAAGTCCACCTGAATGGTTTAAGAAAGCCAGCAGCATCCCCCCTGCCGCAGAAGCAGGGGTCACCATTACAGCTTCCAGCTGCTTGGGGAGGCTGGGGAGATCTGGGTGGTCCATCTCATTCTAAAAGACTGATGCCTGCAGGTCTTTACCCTATATTGAGCTCATCTTCTCATAAAGGGCTTTTAGGAGAAATACTTAGTGCAAACTATTCCAACTGCATCATGCTTGGTGACTATGAGGAACAAAGCTTAGAGGAGATGGTCACCTGGCAGGTGATCTGATGGCCAGGCTCTCCCACAAAGAACTGTCCTTTACATGCAGGGCATTCTTAAAGATCTACAGATGTAAAGACTGGAATTATCTAGCCTTTGAGGGGAGGTAAGTGATAAAACCATTAAACCTCTAAAAGACAAGATGGAAAACTCTCTAGATTTTAACTGAATTTTACCTGATTTACTCCATCATTTTTAGTGATTATAGTTTGGGGCCCATTAAGTAGAACTGTTCTTTCATTTAGTGAGGTGTTTAATGTCAGCTTTCCAATGTTATATACATTGTAATAGTGTAAAGTTAAAATTAATTGAATCTAGTATAATTTGAGTCTGATAAAAATGCTACAAGGATCACACTGGAACTATAATAACAGTAGCAATAGCATTTCTGGAAGACTGAAGTACGGTGTTATGCCTAAGATGACTGTTTCCAATAGCTCATGCTCAAAAAGCCACCCAGATAGGGGAAAAAAAAGCAGCAGAAATAATTTCAGGTGGAAAATGAACTAATAAATATTTCATAACCTATCTCCAGCTTTTTTTCAGACGTTATGATGGCAATTAGGACAGTATATACTGTTTCTTTGATATTGTCTACAGCTGCCAAAGCTATAAACTCAGTTGGGTTATTCAATTCTTAAGATGCTTTATGTTCAAATCATGCTTTCTAAAGTGGTTTTCTGTTAGAACTACATCAAATGAAATCCATATCGCTGGCTTAAATGTAATTCAGTTCATCCTTGTTCTGTCAGGATGCTTTTTATATATATAACGGGAAGGAAATGAAAAGATTAAAAAAAAAACATTAGTCATCATGAGGTTTTTTAATATCATCAGCACTACCATAAAGCCAGCTGATAAATTGCACACTATTCAGAAGAAAGAAATAGAATAAAATTAGTATTGCATTACACTAGACTAATCATAGCCCTGGGTTCCTGTCATTCTATGGAAAACAAAAGCTTGACTATTTCAGATTTTAAAGTTTCTTCTCAGCCTTTAAGATTATTTGCCTTAAGAGGCAAATAACAAGCCCAGGTACTGAAGGAAGAACACAAGATTTTGTATTGGTGGGGTTGGTAAATTTTTATCATTGTTCCTAAACGACAGCAAAGCAGCATTGATGACTTGGATCCAGATGGTTCACAGTAACGCTTCATAATAGTAACCTAATGAAGCTTTTAGTGCTGGTGACAGGTAAATGCTTGAAAGGTTTATGGCAGGGAAAAAGCTTCAATAAATAACTTGAAAATCTGTCTCTCCTTACTTGCATAATTATTGCTTTTTATAATAGCATAATGGAACAGCAAAGCATAGGTGAAGAAAAGGCTAGAAGAGAGAAACTCTCTCTGGAGTTAATAGGATGTACAATGGGTTTTTTTTTACTTGTTGTAAGATGAATAGCTACTTAAAAACCATTAGGCCTCCTAGACTTAAGGGGAAAATTCTAAAATCTTTTTCAGGAGTTAAAAATAGGCAAGATGAAGTTTTTCTCAGTGCAAGTTTCAGGATCTTTTGACTAAAAGAAGAAAGTTCTGGGATCTCTCACATGAGTTTCTCTCCCTAATCCTGGTTACCTGTGAAGAGTACAACCAGAAATCTGGTGCTCCCTTTGCAATGAGGGAGAAATCTGATGTCTGGCTGCTTCACGGGACAGAAGGCCAGTCCTGCAGAGACTGTGATGATTCTGATAAAACCTTTTTCATTGGAAATGCAGTTTTTCAATAAATGGAAATTTTAATGGAAATCATCCCTTTTTTTTCTGGGGAAGGAAAAGGCAGACTTAGAAGTCAGTGAAGGAGGGGGAAATTGGCTGAAAAGAACACCTGGAAAATTTTCAGGTTTTGGCCAGAAGTGCACCAGGGTTCGTCAGCTGATTTCTGTTTCAGTTACAGAAAACGAGAAAACAAAACAAAAAAAAAAAAAAAAAAAAAGGAAGAAATTGGCTGAAAGATATTTTTCCTGTCAAAAGTGAAAAAAAACCCCTTCTGTTGAAAATTTCACTTAAAAAAAGAAACGATCTATTTCTGTTAACATTTTCTACTGTCACTTTTCCAAACAGATGTGATCGGGAAAGTGTTGTCAGTTTTTCTGTGGGTAGGTGGAGCTGGTATGTCTTATGCTCCCCTGCGGCATCACTGAATGCCTAGTTGAAGCTGGTAGCATTCATGGGTTAAATAGCAGGAAGGACTCTCAGATTTCTAGATGCAACCTGCCTCCAGCCTCTGCTGGAAGAACGACTTTCAAAAGTGTCAGAAGACACTGGATTTTTGTTATTTCACACTGTGACTGGTAAAACAATGAAAGAAATCAAAGGATATGGAATTAAAGCCTACAGCAGGTACACAAGAACAGTAATAAAATAGACAATGTCAAAAGAGAGACTGAGAAAGACTCACTGAGAAAAGATCCATCAATCTGGTAACTGTAAGCATCATTGAAAGCACAGAGTCAATGCAAATGGTCTGGAATAAGGTATATAAATAGTGCAATGGGATCAAAGCAAAGAATCCTACATGCAGTTTATTAGATTGAATGCTATTACGTAAATAAAGTATTTAATTGCAAAGCAGCTAAGATACATTCCTCTATTTTCTGCTGCTAAAATAGAAATTATTCAGCAGTTGTTCACATAGCAGTATTGAGGGGAAGTATACTTCAGCCTCAGCAGCTCTTGTTTGATTCACTGTGGTTATTTTGGGCCATGCAGTCTAACCTAGGACTGCCGCAGGTACATGACTTTGGCTCTCCACGGTTTAAGGTGGGAAAGCCTGATAGATGTCAGTATTTGACTGATTCATGAAAAAGTCAAGTCCTAGCCCGCTTCCCTCTTTTTCCCAGTCGTCTTGGCTTCCTTTTGAGATTCTGCTGGAGGAAATTCTGTGCCTACATACTAAAGTGAGCGTTTCATTTCTCAGTTTCTACAGATCAAGTGATGAGATGTCACGTGTGAACCCCCTGAAGGCCGAGAAGAGAAACTCCGACTTCCCCACAGAAAATTGTGAACTGCAGTTTCTTACTGGCTAGCAACACCTTTGATTCAATTTGTATGAAAACTCAATTTACTTATTAAAATGGACGTTATTGTTCAAATATTAGAAATTCCATTTCTTATCTGTTCTAAGCTGTACAATTGTCAGATTTTTATGGTTTAGATTGTAAATGTGTTTTTCTCTGGCTAATTATTGGTATTATTTTTTTAATTTTGATGTCTTAAAGGCCAATGTACTGTATCATAATAATATGAAGGACATATTTAACAGGTGTGGGAAACACTGTATACAAATGTATATTTCTAAAAGCTATTTTTATGATTAGCATGTTTTACTGTTTTACCATATTTAGAGTCAGGTGATATTGCACTTCTTTGTTTACAGCTTAATTCAAACAAGATCACCATTAAATACATTGTATGGTATTTTCCATTATTTTATTTATTATATTCGTCACTAGAAATAATTATGTTTACTAATAGGGATGGCTGCTAAAAAGTGAAAACGTCAAAATAAGAGAGGAATCCTTGATAAACTGTAAATTGGATCCTCTCGTAAATTCCATTCTTCAGATAAGCACTCTCTGTGATACCATGTACTAGACAGTTGTTACAGCTGTTCCTGCAAGTCTCTAAAGGCAGTTTGTTGTTACCATATTGAAAAGTGTACATGACAGTCAGTCTCCTGTCTAGCCAGGTAAATTACTTATAGACTGCCAACATCTGACAACCTGAGTTAGCCTACTGATTACTTTTTCGTTTATTTTCTGGCAGTAGTCTTTCCACTCCTGAACACATAAAGCCCTCCTAAATGCCTGCAGTTGGAATAATGAATTATTACAGATGTTGTAGGGGGAATCTCAGTATAGAATTTCTTAATAAATCATATTTCCTTTCAAACAGAATGGATGCATTATTTCTTTGTGTTACTGAGATATTAAGGGTATCAAAGCATATATGAAAGTACCAACTTGTTCACCATCCCAAAGCTAGGTCTTCTTAGCCCTTCAGGTGACATGAAATAAGGAATATTTATTTATCTACATCCTCATGTGAGATACACTCCTATAGAAAGAGACATATCTTTAAAGTAATTGCAGGGGAAAATTATTTAATAGCTACAGCCTCCCGTGAGGGAGAGGCATTAATTTAAGAAGTACCTTACACAGCCAAATGGAGCTCAGACCCAGCTGTGTGCCAGTTTGCAGCACAGAGCCCTGATGTCCACTGATATCCATGGCCAGGGACATTTGGTATCATCCAGCACCACAAAGATGAACCCTTACTTTGCCTTTTCAATCATTCTCTGTAGGCTGAAAGCAATAGAAAAATTAAGGTACCAGAGAGACTCTTTAATAGATCAAACTTTCAAGTTTTATAAAAAACAGCAGTTTCTGAGATGATAGGCTCACCTCAAACAGTGTGGGTATGAGGAGGTGGGAGCTCAAGGTCTCCAGTCAGGTTTCCAGCATGAGGACCGTCATCAAGGAAGGACTGATACTCTTCAAACATTTGGAAGAAGAACATACATTTGAATCTAATTACCTATTACTGAGTGGGAATTTACTTAACTAGGAGACTATGTAACATAGCATTCTCAGTTATGTTTGTGTATCTTATATTTAGCTATTGTCTGTGGAGTTAAATGGGTTACTTAAGTGCTGAGTAGTACCTAGCTACTTAATTAAGGGAAGAATAGTATAAGTAGTGATGCCTGAGCATAAAGTATCACAGCTTCAGAATCCACCAAGGCTGACTGTCCCAGAGAAGCACAGCAAAAAATATTACTTCTATGTGAGTGAAATATTAGGTCAAATCAAAGGGCGAAATATTTCTCCACTTTCTATCAATTAGTATAGGTTATGATCATTTTTAACTGTAAAAACACAAAAAGAATTGCCATTTTGGGATCTCCATCTTTGGCTGACAGTTAAAAAAAAGCACTCCAAACTTTAGCAGTTCAATGGGCATTTTGCCCATTTCAATTATGCAAACTCTTGGCTGACTTACAGATGCAGAACGTCGTCCAAGAAGATCAGTTCTGGTGTTGGTGTTAATAAACTATGTATGTGAAACAGCTAGGTCTTTCATCTCTTCACCACTTCCATTCCAAATGAGATAATAATCACAGAAAGCACTCTATTAGATTTTTACAAATTCTTCCCAATCATTGCCCTTAGATTATATAGTCACAGAAATGATTGCACCGTCATAATGTTGACACTCTTTCACACCACAGTTAAAGTCCTGAATATATTTTGAACACAAAAAGACACCTCTGATAACACCCTGAGGCACCACTACATTTGCAAGCCAGAAGCTTGTTGTGCTGTGCAATCAATTACTGGCAAGGTTTCTTAATGGCATGTTTGCTTCAAATCACTACAGAGGATACTGGTAGCTTCAACAGAGCTTGATAGTTCTCAACTCTTCATGTACACGGTGTGCTCGGTGTTGTTTGCCATCATTACCTGTACTTGTTTTACATGGGTTTTGTCAGTTGTGGGTTTTTTAACATTGCTCATCCCTTGCAATATGTAAGAATAGGAAACATAAAGGATCTTGTCAATCAATTTGGAGAGTCAACAGTCTTATAGAATCCTTTATGGACAGTCCTGAATTAAACCAATTCATTTTCTACACAGACCTATATGCTCTGTGTATTTCAGATATTTGTTTCAAAATTGTGCGGCTGCATGAATGGAAAATATTTACTAAAAAGCTTTAAAGTTTGGATCAAGAAAAAATATTTTTACTTTTGTAAACTCTTGTATTCCATATTGTTGCGATTCTTCTTAGTTTTCTCTGTAGATCCATTTTTAGTTCTGAAAAATCATTGTACTTAAGCTATGTAGATAGCTACAATCTTGTAAGCAGTCATATTTTCAATAGGTGCCACTGCAATTTAGGATTAAAACATTCAAGGTTTGCCCATGTAGAGTAGATTGATGGTTCATTACCGTTTTCTTTAAAATGTTGTAACATAATTTTTACATGTCTGTAAATAAATATTTTCTCTGATTTATGCACTAATTCAGTTTTGTAATTTCTTCTCTCAAAATGTGGCTAAGAAACTTTCCAGGAAAAATATATTTCTCTCATGGAAAAACACCATTTAAAGCTCTGTAATACAACCGTCCTTCCAAACTTTCCAAGCAGAACAAACAGAAACAGGCATCCATAGTACGAGGTACTTATCTTAAGTAAGTAGGATGGAGTAAGACGGAGAAAAGTGCGGTAAATACTGCCATCATTTTAACAGTTCGAGAAATTTAAGGACTAGTCCTGTGTTAAAGTGACTGAGAAGAAATGTAACAAACTTCCTAAAAAGAAGAAATTCTTCCGTGGGGTCGGAGAGAGAGAAAGAGAGAGGGCCAGAGGTGGTATTTCATTGAATTTGGGAATGCATTTTCTTAATCTTGGAAGCTTCTAAATTTCATGTATTACTAAGGTAGCACAAATGTAGCTTATGAAAACCATGTTAATAATAGTTATAATTTTCTATTCGGTATTCAAACACATTTTTTATTCATAGTTTATTATTCCATTCACAAGGTGCTGCTGCATGGACAAACTAAGGAAAATTGGTCACAAAGTCTATGAGAACATTTTTAAATTATATTGGAATTGTTGGGAAGCAAGACTATTTTGAAATGTGTGGGATTTATATACGGCACGTAATTTTCTACATTTTTAAATATGTTGTCATTATTGTTACAGCTATGCCAGATTTTGTTTGTGAATTTTATAAATGACTTACTCTTATTATGCAGGATACAGGGCCAATTCCTCATTCAAGAAGAACCCTGCTACAGATTAAATACTAGCCAATTGTCCTCGTTTCAGCTGGGAAAGAGTTAATTTTCATTCTAGTGATTGCTGTGAAAGGAATGTCAATAATAAGTATTGGGTTTAGTTGTTGCTAAGTGATATTTACACTATTTAAGGGCTTTTTTCAGCTTCCCATAGAAGAATAGACATAACGATGGAATGGCCAATGAAATATTCCATACCACAGATGTCATGCTCAGTATATAAATGGGGGTTGGCCTGGGGCTGGGTGGGAATCAGCAATCACTGCTCAGGATGATGCCAATTCACCAGGCCATGAGAGTGACCTCTGTCATCATCATCATCATCATCATCATCATCATCATCATCATCATCATTATTAATAATTTCTATTAAACTCTTCCCCCCTACTCTTCAGGGAGGATGGGGAGAAGCGGGGGCTGAGTGAGTGGCTGCCTGGTTCTCGTTGCTAGCTGGGATTGAACCATGACACCGATTAAAATAATTTCTAATTCCTTTTTACTAGAGAAGGTAGTCTGAGAACTTCAAAAGGTTCCAGTTTCCATGTTCAGAAGAATCCTTAATAGTCTAGAAAATTTAAATAAGGAATACGTCTGATTTGAGAGGAAAGAGGTTGATAAAGTGAAGTAAGATAATTTCATTTTCTGTACTTATCTGCCAAGATATTATGTAATAAACATAATTTTAAAAAAATAACTTTGATAATCTTAAATTCTGTGTTGGATGATATTGAGCATGAGGGCAACTATTATAGAAATTAAGGCATCATTCAGCCAAGAATAAGCAGAGAGAGCATCCTGCAGTGTTAGACGAATAACACATCAAATATTCTAACACTTTATGGGAAAAAGAGTGAGTGATACATTACAGATATTTTTGGAACAGAGAAGTATTTAACCCTTTGCATGATTAGTAACACAGTAGAGAAAATACAATTTATGCAATTAAATTGTAGTCAGGATTATATTCTGCTGGTTTTTATTTGCTCATGTGGAGATCCATTCTGAGCCTCATTCATTGCCATTAGGGACAAAGACAAATATTTCTGAGTTTTGAACCTGTTGGGAAAACCATTATAAAAATAATGCAAAATTATTACAGGAGTGGAATTTTCCACAGAAGTATGGAATCCTGTCTCTTTGCCATAAGAGTCCTAAAGGGTGGCTCCAAAGTAAAGCAGTGAAAAGATTTTCTTCTCTCATGAATTCTTTGCTGTGTGATAGTAACCTTGTTCCATGTCTGCATAACTTCAGGCTTTTATCCTCCCTGAAATAAACTTGTAGGATTTCTCCATAGTAAGGGCTCACCAAAATCATCTGCTCAGATCCAGCAGCAACAGATCAGAAAAAACCACCTCTCTATGGTTAGGCTCCCTCACAAGAGGAAGGATAGCGTTGTCTGGTGAAGCTAAAGACAGTTGGACACCCTAAACTAGGAGAAAAGATGTTTCTTTTGGCCAGCAGCTGCCAGTCTTAACAGTCAGTTAAGGACAGACCCAACTACGGATCGGAGGGTCTAGCCAAGGATATGACTGAAGATGCAGGAAAGATTCTGTAAAACCAGCACAAATTGGCAAGTTAGTACTGTAGCAGTGAGCATTTCTCACTAACGAAATGTTCTGGCCATGAGGATGAGAGAGACAGGCAGTAGAGGCAGCCATGTACAGCATTTAAAGTCCTATTCAGGTGATCTATGCCCTTACAACAACCTTACAACTTCTGGAAAACTGATAAACTCTGGAAAACTCTGAGAAACTGCTCAGTAAAAACACTGAGTGCTATAGGAAATAAATAGCTCTTGGGTTTTGGATGGTGGGGTTATTAACTCCTTCAAGACAAAAAGAGCTCGAAGTTTTTCATTGATACATATTTTGGGATTGCAATGGTAAGAATTTACTTGATTAAACTTTCAAAGAAAGATTGCTCTTCCACACTCGGGTGAACAGAATTAATCCACAATTATCACGTTGTGTTTTAATAGAAAATCAAGTTCCCATACCATCCATCCCATATAAATCCAACTAACCAAGCAAAAATGTTTGTAAAGATTACATGTAGAACTTTCTGATACTACCCTGGCTGTGTATATATAACAGCGTAAGGTAATGGAGAAGAAGCTTTGCATGACCACTCTGTGGTGTATTACTGTATGTGAATATATATATGATATGTAGCTATGCATATATGGAAAAAAAATATTCTGCCATTGCTTTGTGCTTTGGATAATTAGAGATGTTTCTCTTCAGTAGAGACAACTAATGTTGTGGAAAATAAGAATCGAACTCATCCCTGGGGTAACTGCTGGTATCAGTCACTGAATGAGTACCTTTGGTGTCTACTCCAACTGGATTCTTAAGCAGAAACTGTGATCGGTGCTCACCCTATGAGGAGTTACAGCAACATTTAGCATGTTATTTAAAGAAAAAAGAAAAGATAGCTCATATTGCTGTTGCTAGTATTACCACTGCAGCAGGAACCCACTGGAACGTGGTGGAGGAGCAGAGGATAATCAGCAGGGTAGGGCTGCAACTTGAACGGAGCACTGAAACTTGAATGAACATTGAAAGGGTTTTACTTGGGGATGACGAAGGAAATGACGGAGAGGGGATGTCCTGCACTTGTACTCATTTTACATTTGAAGAAACCTGCCCCACATATTTATTTATTTTCACATCCCTACCTGTAATGCCATCATTCTGACTATTCTTTCAAGGGCTAAGCCTCCAAACTTCCAGGTGATTTTGGTTGAACTTCCCAAGAATTCAACATTTGCCAATGTTTAGCCCACCACACGGAAAATTGACCCACTGTTCAAAATTTTGGCCTTTTTGTTTAATCCACAAGGTGGGGGAGGGATTTAATAGATGTCTGTTTAGTTTAGTAGCTGCGTTAACTGTAAATCTATGCTTCCACTAATGGGAAAACAATCTAATTGCGAAACTCCAAGAAAATGTACACTGGTCCTGAGAGGAGAAGGGCTATGTAATCATAACAAATTGGCAACTTGGCGCTACCACTAGAAAAATTAACCTAGCCAGCAGCCCACGCTCCAACCACTCCTACTGAGTGGCTGATTGTTTGCCAGCAGCAGTCGGACACTTTACCTTACATTAGCATTCCTCCATCGGTAAGTGTTTTTCTATGTTATGCTACTTTTTATTGTGAAAATAAGTAAAACAGCTCTCAGGTAAATGAGGTAGCACTCTCTTAAACCAGTAAGAATTTGGCTGAATATTCTATAAAGTTATTTCAGCTTTAGTTATCTAAATCATTCCCCTACGGGGTAAGTAATATTCACCATCTCTGACTAGTAGGGGAAGATCACAAACATTTATTTTCAGAAAATTCTTGAGCTTTTAAAGCAGGTTCTCTTAATTTCATCTCTTCTCTTAATCTCATTTTTCTCACTCTCTCTACTATGTTAAACTGGAAGGAATTATAAAAAAGTAAACATTTAGCAAATACAACATTCAGAAAGTATTTGCAAAAAAGAGAAAATTCAATTAATAAACACAAACGGGAAACAAGTTTAGTAGAAAAGTATCTTTTTAGGCTAACAAGTAGAACTGATAAAAGTAGGAAAGCTTTCAGGTGTACAAGCCTACCTTTTTTCTTTTTTTTTAATTTACCCTTAGACATTAATTGACCCTTAGATCAACCTTATGGGTTGATCGCCTTGTCTACAAAAACACCGCAGTTAAAAACGGCACATCAAAATGCAACAGGCATGTTCTTATCAGCAAATGGAGCTATGCCACAACTCATATATCTAGTCAGTCAAAATTCTGATTTATATAATCTTTACACAAATCATTGTGCATAAAACATATAAATCAGTGTATGAAGTGATGAGTTTGGGTCATGTTTTTTTCTTTTTTTTTTCTTTTTTTTTCTTTTTTTCTTTTTTTTTCTTTTTTTTTTTGTCAACAGTCAGTCTTTTATATTCTGTTCTCCATCAGTACTCTACTTAGCACAGGAGGACAAAGTTTTATGCAATATGTGATACTAAGAAAATAAATGCCTAGACATTTCTTTCCTTATTTCTGTACAGGACAACTTTCAGTGATATATGTCGGGAGATTTGCTGTGTTTGCAATGACATATTGCATTACTTGTAACCAATGTTTCAGTGTATGAAATGCTGGTTTACAAATCTATTCGCTGAGCACTATTATTTAAGGTAGCAGCTTCAGAGAGCAAGTGTATCACGTCTTGTCTCAGGAATACAAAAGTGGTTTTTGAAAGCAAGCTATATAAAATCAATTGTGCTGATTTCAAGGATGAGTGACCTTTCAGATTTGGATACTTCTCCATTTACGTGAGGATCATTTGTAAGTGAATTGCAAGTTCTGAGTGTTTTGTTGTGGTGGGCCAACAAGGTGAAAAAAACAATAATCCAGAAGTGCTACCAGCTTAAATGTGGCTCATTCTGAACAATTTGTTCCACGCTGGTTTTGGAGGATTCAAGACATGTCACAAGATAGCATGATAGCAGCAGACAATCAATAAAGGCAATAGGAAAAAAGACAAAAATCACTGTCCGTGGAATTGCATGCAGGCAGTCATGTAGACAAATGACATTGCTGACTGCTCTATCAGATGTAGACTTTAAGTACAAGAGAAGCTCTGTGAAACCCCATGCAGTGCAGAGCTACAAAGAGAGCACATCTGCTGCTTCTTCCTGCTCAAGGGAACAAAGAACTCAATCAGATGTTAGATTTCCAGCAGCTTCCTCAGCACTTTTCAAAGGTGTCTTTTTATAAGGGACAATCTCAAGCTTTTTTACCCATCACCTTCATCTCCCTTTTGTGTGTGGTTTGTCTCCTCTGTTAAACTACAAGGCTTTTCAGAGAAGAGAAATGCAACGAAGTGGTCTCCTCCTAGGAGTGAAGAGCACAAGTGAGTGCGTATGTGCACACCCACGTATGCACAACCCTCAGACTTGCAGACAGAGGAGATCCCTTCCCATTGCCGCTGCCTAGGGCAAACTCCTTGAGGAGTGTGAACCTTCACTTTTCTCAGAATAGTTGCAAGAGTCTAAGTTTCGAGGACTAAGAGTGACACAGAGCTTATGAGTTCCACTTTAAAAATGTTTTTTTATAAATTGTTTTTCACTTGCAGACTTCAAGCAGTCACAGAAGAAGAGGCCTGAATCCTTTCTTGTTTATAGACAGGGAACTTAGGGCACAGAGAGGCCATTTAGTTGGCTCAGAGGATTTTCTTGTTGCTAACAGCAAGAATCTCAGAGGACTACATAGAATCCCGGCCTGGTAAAATCTCTACAGATTAAAAGACTCTTTGGTATTACAGTAGATCATATCTTTCTGTTTCCTTATGGGCAGAGTTCTAAAACTAAATATTTCACATCATGCTAGGTATAATTTTTTACTGCTGTGAATAATCAGCATAGTAATGAAGTTTAAGTAATAAATCACATTTGACTTCCAGCAAAATTCCCCAGTAGGGGTGATTTTAAGTTGACAGCGTTAACCAGGTTTTGGACCAAATAGTGTGCAAAAGCAAAATTATTTAAGCTCTTCAGGCTAAGGTGGTGGTGTGTATTTCCTTCAGCAATGATGATAAAATTTTAGTGGTCTCCATAGCAATGCAGGTGAAAATTTAGAAAGCCATGGAAGTATCCAACAGCAAATACAGAAATGCGTAATATTACACATGCATCCCACTGAGGCTTGGTTTTCAGGAATGCTGAGGAAATTAAGTCAACATTTGCTGCTTAAAAGTATAGGGTTTGTCTACCATGAATCACTATAATTGAGCAAGGATCATGCTGCTGTGGCATGTTGCCTCTCTGAAAAAGTATCTTTACTTTCATATTCTTTACAGATAGTTTTGATTCAAACAAATATAAAACTTGCTGAACTATTGAATTTTGTATATTTTCTCTTCTAATTTAGTCAACACTGTATGCTTTAATAAGTAAAAATCTCCGAATCACGTGGGGACAGAAATTTACCACATAGATTTCAGCCTAAATTCTTGACGAATTTTTTAAATTATTTTTATCAACAATTTTTTTTATTCCTATATTTCAGGGGCCAAAATGAAGTATTTACCAGCATAACCTAGAATACAGAATTCCTCCTACTAATTCCTGCAATGCAAAAAATTATTCTACTCTGTTCTTATGTAACATTAAGATCCTTTATAATACCAAAAGTATCTTTTAGATGCTGTATGATCAGACTCTAAGCTTCACCGACTTTGTTTTCAATCAATCACTTGGACAAAGTCTTTAGTTTTAACTTAATATGGATCCTTTCAAGCAGAGGGAGCAGCAGCAGTCCCTCCCATGAAGAATGTTTAACGCAACCCATGGCTGAAAGATTAAGCACATTTACAAAGTAAGAGAGAGCTCCAGAGAGACCCACAAACCAGTAAATATCTAAGCCAATGAATCTAACATTGCAGCCTGTGCTGACCCTTCAGCTGAGATGTCGAAGCAGTATAACCACGCGGGTACTGCGTGGTACCTATACACCTGTGCTACTCTCCAGGAGTGGGGGCGTTTGTGGTAGCTTATGTTTCACACTGTGCCCCTCAGCTCTCCTGGTACTAGTGTTGCCGCATGTGCTGCCAGCTCAGGTTTTTCAGCCCATCCACAGTGCAAAGGGGGGCCAAGACTTTCCCTGCACCTACTGGTGTAGATGTGCCTCAGTGGCACATAATACAGCTGGACAAGATGATCTCCAGAGGTCCTTTCCTACCGCAGCTATTCCGTGATACTGTGATTCTGCGTTATAGTAAAATGATATCCATAAAGTCTACATTAAAAAGATACTGAAGGTGCACAGTGAGCATGCCAGATGGAACGCCCATCTTATATATATTCTTTATCATAAGAATCTTTTATGAATACTCAAAATTATAAACATTCTCACTATGATCACTTATCGGAGCAGGAACCTTTTTTTTTCCCAGTAGAGTCCTGCAGCTGCTGAAGTCATGCTCCGATTGCTTCTCTCATTGTATTCAGGATGAATATTCACTCATAGTCACTGAGCACTTAGTTCACACGGAGAGGAACAGTTTCAGCTGGAAAGAATCAAAAAATCCTATCTCAGAAAACTCTGCAGCCCTGTATCAGGGAGGTGGTAGTTGGAGACCCAAAGACTGTGAGGCGTTGAGGGGAGCTGCTCCTGCCTATTCCATATCTGGGCTGTCTATGCTAAGTAATGAGTTACTGGACAAAGTAGAGCTACAAGAAGAGTGGGATTAGCTAAACACTCATCCCAGCTGTTCCCACAGGAGAAGAGAAATATTCCTGAGATCCACTGCCAGATGCTTCCCAAGAAGACAGGCTATGCATCTGCTTCAGGGAAGAAACAGCAAATGGTAGTGGCCGGAGGGAACTGCAGAGGGAAAAGCAAAAGGAAGACAGAGGGGGAGAGATCAGAAAGGGGTTGGCAAGGAACCAGTGTTTGTCTCAGGCTGCAGAATACAAGGATTCTCAGGGAAGACTGTAGAGCTGTTGGAAAGCAGAGTTAGAGATTATCCCACTGCCAAAATGCCACTGGATAAAAATTTATGTTTCGTGCAGGATCTAAAGGCATAAATGAGATAGTCCTAACAAAAATATAAGGGTGGGGAGTTCCTGTATGCACACAGATGGGGTGTGGGCATGAGCTATGTGAACAGGGATCACAGAATTACGAAGTCTAAGGCAACTTAGCCCAAGTCCAGACTGAGCATTTTCTTGCTTCCTGAACCAAAGCAGCATGGGCAGGACTACAGTTGAGGACAGGCTCTAAGGACTGCGAGATTGAACGGAGGCATCTATACACCACACAGGTCTTTCAGTGGTTGTAGTCCTCGTGGCTTGACTTGGAGAGTCCATGAGTCCTACTGGAGTCAATACCATACGTGTAACTCCCCAGGCATCCCTCTTTAGGATCCCAAAACAAAGGCACCAAGGAAGCAATTTAGATGCCTAAACACAGGCATCTGATGTCATTTTAGACCTCCTGGTAGATCCTTCACAAAGGAATAAGGCTCACATAGTCCTGTCCGTATCTCCCAGTCCCAGAAGGATGTTCCAGTTACTCAGGTTATTTGAAATGGCATAGATGTGGATGTTCGGTTCCTGAATGGGCCCTCCAGTTTTAACTGTGGTGTTTTGATAGGACAGCTGGGGGAAGGTGCCAGTAAAAAGGGCCAAGGAGCACAAGGAAAATTTTGACTGAGGGAGTACATTTTCAAACTGTAACCTGCAACTGTATAATTCACATTCATGTTAGCAACTGTTTCCAAAAATCTGCTCATATAACTGAGAATTTCTTAAAGTCATAAAAAACTGAAAAAAAGTAGGTTGGACAAAGCTTAGAAAAAGTAAGTTGGCAGCAATAAAACTCAAAGTTATTGGTGAGTCCTATAATAGTTAACTAAAGGAGGAACTGAAACCCTGGTCTGGTGTTACCCACTGAAAAAAAGAATTAGATATAGCATGTGTTAAATTATCCTTTTATCACCTATGAAAGAACACCAGACTTTGGCACCTATTATTGCCATTAGATGGATTATGCTTTAGTCACACCTAGACTCAATTATTGCCACGGCGCTAGCTGCAGCAGGCTATTTCAAAATATAACCCAGCCTGTGCCATCTTTGTACTGCTGGGCTCCCAATTAAAAGGAAATTACTGAAGGCCCATTTTCGCAGCTTAGCACTCTAGGAGCTTGGAAAATAAGAATGACTTCTCACCGTGAACTGCAAAATGAACATAAAAGTGGTGTAGACTTCTTTTTTCCCTTTGAATTACAGGTTCACCTCTGGTTTAGAGTTGGAGACACTTTGCTCAGTAAAGCTACATCAAAGCAGCCCTGTAACCCAGCTGCAAACCTGGCTGAAAAGCAATCAGCACTGGCCAACAGAGTCATTTTCAGACAACGAAAGACTGAGTCCCAGGGGCAATCCCTACCACAAGGGTTGTGGGATTCATCCCCACCAGAGCTTTACAAACCTTGCATCTTACTTTGTCCCTCTGTCTAAATATAATGCAGAATAATGCAAAGGGGGTAACTACAGTCTCATACAAACTTGTTAGGCATGAAATGTAATGAGTTTCTTTTTTAATAGCAGTTAAATTCATTATAGAGATCTTGTACATTCTTGCTGCTGTGAAGTAATACACTGAGCATTTCCCTGGCTGTCACAGGAACAGCCAATCGGAAGAACATAAAAAGGGGCAAGTAAGAGAAAGGCACAAGATATTTTACAAGACGCTGGCCTTTTTTGCGTGCTTTTTCAGAGACTTACATATTCTTATATTAGTTCTACCTTAATAACCGGCACTGTTCTTGTTTTGTGTATTGCTCTGTTAAACTTTTGTTGCACTATTCATGCTCGCATATTTACATATCTACTACAAAAATTTCTGTTGAGACACCCGTCAGCTAAAACAGCATTAGAGACACCAGTTTTGAGAAGGAGGTAACAGTTTTTGAACCATGTCCAGCTTTATAATTTGAGTAAAAAGCAAAAAGTACGAATACAAGAACGCAGATCCTTTGCATTTCTTTAAAAAATATTCCTCAGCTCTCGGTTTTCACAGTGTCCCTCTTGGCTAAAACTGAGGATCTTGATAGAACTGCAGTATCTGAGCTGGCTTCCCTGAATTATAATTATAATGTCATTTGTTTCTTTGTGAGTTAGATAATAAAAGCCAAGAGCTTGAATAGCATTTGGAAAGGGATTAGCCATTCTGTGGATAATGAAAACTTTCACAAGAGTATTTAAACAGGAATAGTTCTTTTAAGAAGGGCATAGACTTTTTTTTTTTTCCCCTCCAGTGCATAAACACTAACTGACAGCACAAAGGGAATGTGGAAACAGGTTATTCCCTGACTATTTACCTGGGGATTTCTAGCACCTCTCTCTGCACCCTTGAAGTGCAACATGATCAGGGACTGTATAATAGGACCTGATGGAGGCAAGTTGAGGCTTAAAAGACATAAAGCAGAGATAGACACATTACAGCTGTGTATTTCTAGTGTCACTGAGCAAAATTGCATTGTAATGACTTCTTCACAGCATAGGGGAGAGACTACTATTGTGTTTCAGCTTACATTTTACTTCTCATGCTTTAGAGAAGTACAAATACACTGCTGGTAACTCAGGAGGGGAAGCCACGCCACAAGCCACGTCGTCTATCCAGCATTTCCTTCTTCTTTAGAAAACAAAAGGGCACAAGAGTAGCTCATGAGCTCAGGCTTAGCTGAAAGACCATGTTACCCATACTATAGCACTCCACAGTCTGGTTTCTTATACATACAATTAATCTAGTGATAATTTCCTGGCTGTTTTCTATATTGCTATTAAACTGTGCACACAGGAGTCCTCTGGCCTGCTGTGATTAGGCATAATGTGATACAGCTTTTATTATCAGCATGAAAATGGGAGCTTTCTGGTTGAAACTGCATAGTTTTGCACTCAGTTTTGCAGTGATTCATCCTATTTATTATGTATAAAGAATGCACCAAATCATACCCGAATTACTGCACTTACTCTTTGAGTAAAAATTTAATTTTCTGAGAATTTTCAAGGAAAGCTGTTAATTTCTTCATAAGTTAAATGTATTTAGTGATGAGACCTTTAATTTAGCAATCAGTGTCAGACCTTTACTCTGTCCCCGATGATCTGCACATTGGCAAGTCTGCATACACAAGCCCTGGCAAAGGAAGGGATTGAGAAACTCTGGCTGAATTTCTTCTTTGTATTGCTTATTGTTGGGTTTCAGGACTGTATATATCGGCAATTCAATATAACCAAAAGGTCTTCTTCAAAGGAACTCTTTAAAATTATGTTCTCTTTAAGAGAAGCGTGCAACAATCTCTTGAGCCACTAAAACTGAGGCTACGTGATATCCTTGTTTTAGGCTGTTGTCTTAATCCGGTCACCATCACCTAGTAAGGAGCGCAGGAAGGGAGGAGACAGGCTGTCCTGGTTTGTGGGTTTCTTGGATAGACCTCGCACCTACGCTGTAGTAGGCTTGTCTCCAGCCCCATCTCCTGCCTCTCCTGAGGAGATCCCTGCTCTCAACCCAGACTTGACTCCATACCTCACCTTGCCTGGGACTGTTGATGGACCCCGTCCCTCTCACCACCCTGCCCTGATACAGTGGGGCTGTGCCTTCATCACTGCTCTGCCTGTTCTCAGCTCACCCTCTTCAGTGGAGCAGCCGGGCCCTTGCTGCTCCCTGACGTGCCCGAACAAAGTCACCGCTGCGTGCAGAGAATCTGGTAAATTTACTGCTTTACTGCAAAGGAGCTGCTGAAGCGAGTGCGCTAATGAATGATAGCAAAGGGGTTATTTATTTAACTTGGCTATTAAAAAGAGCTTAATGAAAATCAGACATTATTTATTCTGTGGAGAAAAATAATTGTTCAGCATTTGCATTAATGTTTCAGAGACTTTTATTGATAACTTTAATACTTCTATATCTTAAAAGCAAGAGTGGAAATATCCCTACTTCTCATGGAACGAAACACTCCTGGAAATTTAGAAAGTGTTGAGCATTTCAGTTGAGTGTTTGCTTTTTAAGAAAAAAATGGCACTCCTACATCTGCATAGTTTATTTCAGATTATTGAACTAAATGATCTTCTTCTAAATCAGTTCAATTTAAAACTATGTTTCCTTAAGGTAAATCACTAGACCACAGAAGTTATCATTTATATGGTAGTTCTTTGTTATTTTCCTATAGATTAGGTTTAACCCTCTTCCTCATGCCGCATGAGAAGTATGACACAACCTGCGGTGCTTTACAGAGGTCAATCAGAGAAGAGATGCATGCATCATGACAGATTTCAATTAGAGGTGACTCATATAAAGGTTACGTGTATCTGTCGCGCACTGGAAGATCGGAGTCAAGGGCTGTAAACAACTCAGATTTTGGTGAGATGCATTTTATGACAGATAGAGACTAGGATTACATCAGAAACCACATAAAATCTAGCTTATTTGTGAGCTAAAATGATTGGAACTATATTTAATTAATTATTCACAAATTTAATCAAGAAGAGAAACTGCATGCTGTTGAGAGCAGACCCAAAGCAGTAGATTGCCAGTAATCACGTAAAGGCGAGACACAGAATCCAAACAGCTGCTTTGACATTTGTATTTCACTCTTCATAGCGGATCACAAAAAGGAGCTACCGAGGCAGGGCAGACACCTTCTGGGAGACTTTGCAGTGGGATTCCTGGAGGTTTTTGGGGCGTCCAGGTCAGGCTAGTCAGGGTGTCCTGGTCAGCCACATACACCAGCAGGAAGGCAGCAGAGTCAGAGTTGCAACTGGCTTGCAGCTAGGACTGTTGGTTGCAAGTTTTACTCTTTTTTTTTTTTTTTAGGGTAAAATAAAACCAGTTTAAACCAGATCATTCTGATACCTGTGGGTGAGGGGAAGCTCCCCAGCTGAGGACTACCTCAGGCAGTGGCAGTGCTGCCCACCACCTTGCATTCAGCATGGTGATCTTATGAAGTGGGTTGAATAAACTGGCTGAGCTAATGGAAAGATACTCCTAATTTTAGGGGGCAGGTGAGGGGGACGGTATTGGTGGTTTTTGCAAGGTCAGGCTTCCAGCCCGCTCCCAGCTCAGCTGCACGGTCACAACGGGTGACACAAAGAAGGCAGTGGGAATGTGAGGCCAGAAAGGGAAGAAGAGCAGGAAAGCCCCTGCAGAAGTTGTCTGATCTTGCATCAGGTGAAGATGATCTATCAGAGCTTTTTATCTCCTTCCAAGGTGAATTCAAATAGATTAGCTCAATCCTATGCAAACCTCCAACAGTTGGGGGTGCAGCACAGCATGGAGCAGAGTTCAAGCTACTGGGTTCTCCTGGGCTTACTACTAAGGTGATGCCACCAGGGAGCTAGCACTTCAACAGACAAGTAAATTTTTAAAAAGCTGTGTTCACATTCGTTATCTGCAATTTCAATTACTTTCTTTGCATGTGCACCCCTTCTGGTTAGCATAAACCCAAAAGTGTAGGTAGATCTGTATTTTCATACATGAATGGGGAAGCAGTTTTGCCACTCTATTGGCTATTTACAAAATTTTAATGTTCCAAAAAATGTAGATAAACATGTATTTAAGACTTTTTGCATGACTTCTGATTATAAGACTCTGCAAGCCTTTCAGTTAAGGAGATACTCCTGGTTTTTAATCCCGAATCTTCCTGGGTTTCTTTTTTTCTTGTAATTTGTAATTTAATACACTAAAATCTAATACTTCCATAAAAAAAAAATTCACTTCAAAGGAAGGAAATTAGACACATCTTCCACCACCTACTGTAACTCTCCAAGCTGGGATTTTCAGAGGAACCCAGGGAAGCTTGATCCCTCCTGACATATCGGAGTAGATGAGCATCTAATTCTTGTAAGCTCCCCTTAGAAAAATCTCGGGTCTGAGGCAGCTTTGGGCTACTCTTTTAAAAAAAAAAATAAATCAAACTTTCCTCTCAGACACCCGTTTACTTGCTAAAAGGAGTTCAATCTCCTTCTCCATTTAATAAACAAAAAATTATCTGATGCAATCATCATGATTGCCTTAATATTGAGTCTGGTACCTATGAGGCATTTCTGGATTTCTGGGGACTGAATGTTGTTTATGAACAGCTTGATTTTTCAATATACAATTTCATTTTCTCTCACTCTTTTAATTCTACTTGAAGTTTATATATTTTCCATTACCGTAAAATTGACAGTCATTGAATACACCAAATATAAAGACACTATTAAATGGCATTTATAAGCATCACTTTATGTGGAAAGAAATCACTGAAAGATCTGCTGAGTTTATAACCGGGAAAGCAGAACAATTCTTTCTTTCCAAAATAAAAAGCCTTTTTTATCTAAGCAAAGAGTTATAGCAAGTGGAAGTTCAATATCATGCCTTTGAGAATTACAATCTATTTAGACCAAAGTGAAACTATTTGAAAGGAAGTATTAAATAGTGAGAAGTAGTTATGCATGGCAATTTTCTAAAATATTTGGATTTCTCATTTCAGTCCCAGTCACTTTTCTATCTGCAGTATGCTTTCCATTTCATATCCAGTTCACAATTTAAAATCTGAAGCAGTCTTTGAAGTATGTCATTTATAGCAAAAAGCACAGGCAGAATATTACTTTCTTTTTTTTTCCCCTGGTGCACTGAAGGGGAAAAGCATTGAGACCCTTGACTGTGCACCGAGACCCATATGGAAAAAACATTGCCTGAAGCCCTGCACTAAAGGAGTGGTAAAGATATTTATTCAGTCACAGGTGGAGTTACATTTATGACTATTCTGCTTTTATTGCTGATATCCAGTCTTCAAGCTATGATGAATTTATCTTAATCATATTGTGTTAAGATACGATATCTTAACAAAGCTTATCGGTATGTTGCCATAGCTGTTTTGTTAGGAAGAAGGTTAACTTCACTGGGAAAAAGCAGGTCTGCTTCCCAAGGGTTCTATAAGGGAAAATATATTCCCTCTCCCTCTGTCCTCCACACAGCACTGCAAATGCACGTGAATTCAGTGGTCATGTTTTACCTCTGGATAGGTTTTCTGCATTGCTAGCTCCTGCTTTCAAGGGTCTGACAGCTTCCCTAAAACAAACCAGATAAACCTAGTAGAAAGTTTCTCTATTATTAAAATTACATATATATATATATGTACATATACACAGCGCAGCATCGTTATTAGGTTTTTCTCGGAGATTATACATACAGATTAGATGTGGATATGAGAGAGAGCGAGAGAGAGATCCCTCCAAAAAACTCAAACAGTTTTTGCTTGAGTATGTACATTTTGGCAGCACTGGGGCACTGAGCCGTCCTGGATTCCTTCCTATCCCTGTTCCCAGACAAGCATGTTCAAGCACAGCCTTCAGAAAGCATCTGTGCAGCAGCTGCAGTCACATTAGCCATGGTTAACGCATCTGCCTTGCTCCGACCCAAGTCCTTCATGATATCTGGTGATCTCAGGCCTTGTGGCTGCTGTATGAGAACCTGTGAGTCTCATGAACCACGTCTGGTTTGGGACAAGCATTACCTGATGCACCTGTTTCAGAGGGGCCTACGTGATTTCTAATAATTTGTGATGCCCCCACGGTGTACCTCAGTAATACATCTTGGGCGCACGAAGCGGTGTGCCAGCATTACCACCGCGCTCTGCGCGTCTAGGAGACAGGCTGAAGAGACACTGGAGCTGTGAATGTATAGTTATTTTATATCTGGACCTAAACACAGATTAAAAACTTTGGAAATGTCAGTTTTGATTCCCTGACCTGCACCTTACTTGCACATGCGATTTGGTGGAACCGAAGACAACGTCGTCTCTTCAAATAACAACACAAGGAAGCAAGGACAATGTAAATAGGTTTTCCCTCTTTCCTTGCTATGCATTTCTTCTTATTATTGGAATAAATAAATAACTGCTCTTTCCAGGGCCTTTTAAATACTAATTCCACAAAGAAGGGTGAAATTACTACCTTGAGGAGCAAGATGCATAAAGTCAAAGCGATGGTTCCAGGCAAAATAGTACTCTGCAGTGCTGCTTTCTGCACTGTTATCTTCTCTTTTGGTGTATATATCTGCATTAAACCTAGAAATATTTCAGCATTCTCTGAAGTCAGTGAAATGGCATTTCCATTTGCATGCATATTTTTTGCAGAACTTTTTGTGAACCTACAGTAAGTACTAACAATGTGGTGTTATACTGCCTTCTGCAATGATAAGTGAAGGACATTTTATTATTATGCACTTATTATAACCATGTTAGCATCTTTTGAAATGCTATTTTGAAACATAATTTACGAAATAATGTGTGTAACTAGCCGGGTTGTTGAAAAGGTAGGATTACTGCTCACTCACACCCTGTAAGAGCAGTCTGAATTCCTTCACACAACTACATCTCTTCTACAGCAGACACTTCTTTTCTTTTGTCCATCATTTTTAACACTGAGATTAAATTCAGTTTAAAAATCCACACCTGTGGAGCAGATAAAATAAACACATCTGCCTTTGGCTTTGCCATGGAGAAGTTCCACTTATTTTCCGATTCAAAATACTTGAGAATTCAATGGTGACACCAGTATGTTGATATTAATCTTATGACCGATATATTTGCCCCTGCAGTGTGGGACAGCATATCAGATCTATCTTCTGGAGCTTATCCTTCTTCTCACTTACTCTCGCATAAATGGTTTTCACACAAAAATATTCTTCGGTAGCCGCAGCCCTGTGTGTTTGCGAAAGTCACAGCAAAGCAGAACTGTCTGCACTGGTACATGCAGATAGGACTATGTAAGTTCTCTTTGTCTCACTCTGCAGACATGATACTACACGTGCTTAAAGCCAGTTCAGCCAAAAGGTTGGCAGGTGTCCAGTTTGGTACTGCTAACGGCTGTGATCTGCTTTGGAAGAACCATCAGAAAAAGAACACATCTCTGCATCCAGTTTTTGCATCCAAAAGACCAATACCAAAGCACCCCTGAGACCTGGAGGAAATTGTGTGAGCACTGCTCTCCAATAAGACCAGAGACCGCCTCTGCACTAGAAATCCAGAGTATCAGGAGCTAATTCTTTATACTCTGGCTTGTGGATCCTTCCCACAAAGCAGACTACCTGTCAATGCTTTTTTTTTTTTTTTTTTCCCCCAAGATTTTTCATCCTTTCATCCAGTAGACCTGACTCTTCTCTCTTTGAGGTTCCTATGTGATAGCAAATGTGTTTCATATTCTAACCCAAACAGTTCTAGAAGAAAAAACAAAGGGTGGCGGGTTTCTTTTCCAGAGAGGGTGGGTGGTTTCATTTCCTTGCTCTGGCTGACATGAGTTCCTTGTGGTTGCCGTTCCCATACAGCACCTCTGCCAACCTGCTTTTTGAGTTGGGGTCGGATGACACACTGCCTAAACAAGGTTGTCCATAGGTAAATTTGGGCGGATATTGGGAAGTTCGGGAAAGCAAGGAGAGGGCCTGGCAGTCTGTGTCTTCTCCCACTACTGACTGCGCTGATTAGAGAGTAATACCACCAGAATCATTAGGCAAAAATATAGTGTGGAAAATCTTTCAGTCACTTTCACTGCAAAATGTATTTTGATGAAGCGGATTAATTTTTGCACTTCTGTGGTACTTTACTGCTGTTCTTTCTTCTCTTGTAGCACTTAGTGGTAAATTGAAATTATACAAATGATAACCAGGATGGTTTTTTCCTGTCTTTTTCGCTGTCTGTGTGAATCTGTGTTTTAAGTCTTCAGACTCGAGAAAGCTTGTAAAAGCCACAAAATGACCTTTCCCAATTCCTTCAAAAGGAAAAAAAAAAAAAAGGAAGGAAGAAAGAAAAAAGAAATCAAACATAAGTGATAGACATAATTCACACCACAGTAAAAGGAAGGAAAACTGTGCCAATAGAGATATTTTTAAAGTTTAAAATTTCCAGCTTTTGTGAAATGGTGAAACTTCTGTTAGACCAAGAACTGTAAATGAGTTTCAGTGGGTTTGTGTGATTTCAAGAGTAAGAAAGCTAAATTAGACTGTGCCAGTTATGTCAAACAGTAGGGAGGGCTGGTTTGTTGGTTTGGATCCTGACTAAATTTCTGCAACTTTACAACTGTACTGAATACAGTTTGAAAATACAGAATGGTCTTTACGTCTTAAGGGTGATGTTTATGTTTGCAAGTGATGCAAACTGGGATTATTTCTTTATCAACCTGTGCCTGAGAACATCTGGAAAGTGGAGACAGTTCTCTCAGGGGAGAGACATCTGCAGCTCCTTTCTTCTTCAGAGTTTGTGAGACTGTTGATTTGGGGGGTTTAATGGAGTTTGACAGTGATATTTTGGCCAATGAATATGGAGTAAAATGTTCCTGTTACCCAAAATCAGCACAGCAGCCACAGTACCTAAAATGTTACAGGACTGCTTTTTAGTGAGCTGTACAGTTCACTTGTGAACCAGTCTTCATACATGCGGATCAACTACTTGTACCTCCATGAACTCCTTTGCTTCTGTACCTCAGTGCAGGTCCTTAAAGTCCAGTGGCCTCACTTCAATTATCAGGAGAAAAAGAACAGGGTTTTTTAATTATTAGGCATTCCCCAGAGGCCATATGAGAAGTGTTTCTCAGACAAAACCAAACAAATAAAGGGGCTTCTCAGTCAGGTGGCCGACTGAACCAATTGACCTTGAGTTGCCAATAAGCCAGAAGCTCCAGGGTCTCTTTTCTACTGCTGTGTTATTCATTCACAGAGTACATAGGCTGTAGAAATTGAACTTCAATCATGCAAATCAAAAGATTGTGAGAACTGACTCATTCTGTTTTTATACCTGAGCATTGTCTCCACTACCAGCATCTTGACAAGCCTTGAAAAGACAGAAAAATGCTCCTAGAACTTCACTGTATGAAGTAAATGTGTGATGCTGTTCCAATTTTATCTCAGAGGAAGTGAACTTTTTCTTCCATTATTGATCGGTTCATTTTATGCGAACATTTCCAAGAGTGTTCTATCAGCTGGTGAGCTGTATGCAGGTGGAGCAAAGGTTTCAAAACAAAGACAATTCCGCATCCTCATTGACTGTTGCAAAGCTGGATCTGCAAATACAAGTCACCATGCTGAGGCAGACCAGCAACCTTTTTATTTAGCATCTGTTTTTCTACAAATGGCTAGTGCTGGATATTTCAGAAAAGTTGCTTGTGGCTTCAACTTCTCCTTTTGCCAAGGTAGAGTTGTCATTGCTGTGAGTGGGCAAGTTACCTGTACAGATGTGATGAGATCTGTGAATAGTCCTTGACACAGAACACTTCTTAAGGATCTATATAAAATCTGGAGGTGGAGAAGTTGGTAAACACATTAGAAATGAGGATAAATAAAACTTTCAGTACTTGAAGGGAGCTTATAAGAAAAATGTGGACAAACATTTTTAGCAGGGAGTGTTGCAACAGGACAAGGGGTAATGGTTGTAAACTAAACCAAAAGAGGATAGATTTAGACTAGATATAAGGAAGAAATTTTTTACAATGAGAGTGGTGAACCACTGGCACAGGTTGCCCAGAGAGGTAGTAGATGTGCCATGCCTGGAAATATTCAAGGTCAGGTTAGATGGGGCTCTGAGCAACCTGATCTAGTTGAAGATGTTCCTGCTTATTGCAGGGGGTTTGGACTAGATCACCTTTAACAGCGCCTTCCAACCCAAACTGTTCTATGACTCCATGATTCATAGAATCATAGAATCCTCATGGTTGGAAAGGACCTTTGAGATCGAGTCCAACCATACACACACAAAAAAAACCCCCTACAATCTCTGCCACTAGAGCATGCTCTGAAGTGCCACATCTAGACGTTGCTTAAGTACCTCCAGGGATGGTGACTCAACCACCTCCCTGGGCAGGCTGTTCCGGTGCCTGACCACTCTTTCAGTAAAGTAATTCTTCCCAATATCTAATCTAAACCTCCCCTGCCACAACTTCAGACCATTTCCTCTGGTCCTGTAATTATTCACCTGGGAGAAGAGGCCAACACCCACCTCTCCAACCTCCTTTCAGGTAGTTGTAGAGGGCAATGGGGTCTCCCCTCAGCCTCCTCTTCTCCACGCTAAACATGCCCAGCTCCCTCAGCCTCTCCTCATATGACTTGGATTCTATGATTCTATGATTCTAAATTGTTAGACTTTGCAGAAGTTTTATAGTGACTCTGAGTAATAAGTGGACAGTAAATGATGTTTGGTACCTAAATCCAGCACAGCTACAAATTCCTTACAATGCCACATGCTATTGACAAATAGGTCTAGAAGAATTTTCGTGTTGCTTTAAGAAGCTGCATATAGTGAAGCATTTTAAATTCTGAACAGAATAGAGAGAGTATCTTTCTGTAGCAAAACCCCACCATATCAAAGTATAACGTAATCAGATCCTTTCAACGTAGTCAATAGTCTCCCATACTAATTAAGATTCTGAAAAATTTTATAAGGAAGACAAAAATTAAAACATGATTATAAAAAAGATAGGTATTTAGTCACATTTTAAAATTAACTGTCTTGTTGAACAATTACTACCTAATTATTAATATCACAACTCTTGACCTTCAGAAGACACTCACTTTCATCTAAATCTAGTTTTCACTTGTACTGCATTTTGCTTTTTTGAAAAACAATGAAGCCTTCTTATTAAAATCTTTGGATCAACAGGAATGCATTGTCATCTGGTATTTGTAACATATGCTGAAGTACAGATACTGATTTACTTATTTTGAATTATTTGGTCATAGTACTTGATTTTCTTTGAGGTAGGTTAATTATACATCATAAAACCAACCTTCCCTTAAGACCTATCAATGCCAAATTTCTCTGTGTGTGGGATACAACATAGAATTAAAATTATTTAGCCTTACTGCAATTTATGACTTGAACAAGACAAAAAAATAAGAGGATAATGGGGTGGGGATGGTGAGGGTGGATAAGAGTAAATTACCAGTCTTTAATAAATTTTGGAAGTGAAGTCTGACTGATTTTCATCTATTTTTTTTGGGCTCAGTATACACCCAGGGAATTCTAGAGAGTTCATCTTTCCTGTGAAAGAAGTGCCAAGCACTGGGTTGGCAGAGATGCTGAGGAATTGACACAGTTGTTGAAATACAATAGTTGGTGCTACCTTGGGTGGTTTCCACTCTGCTGTGTTCTACAATGCTGTCTCCAGTCTGAAAAATGTGCATGCAGATCTCGTGCCGGTGAGGAAATCACTTCCAGTCAGTGCTGGAAGTGCACCATGCCGTCCAGCGCAGTGCAGAAAAATACTTTCAGATCTTGCTTGGCATGCTGGTTGGACTGCCACATATTTTAAACAACTAGGGAGACATTTTCTCTAGCAATGTATTTTTATCTATGGCATTGCTTCAGATGCTACATAGAGAGATTTTTGTTTAACTTATTTTTAGTCTTGGCTTTGAGCCGGATCCTTAGATATATTGGTTCTCCTATTGCTTCACACTATCCCTACAGATCTCAAAGGAAGAAAGAGACAATGATCGAAGAGAAACCTCTACTATAACACTGATGTTTTACTTAGTCTTTGAGGGATTTGAGTGGGGTGATACATCACACTGAGGATATACTTTGAAAAATGAAAAAATGAAAAAAGTTTAAATCCATCTGAAATGAAGGGGTTGTTCTTCTTTGACTTGTGATCATTTGGGGATAGACTGTGAGTCCCAGAGACAGTGAGGGGAAGGAATTATCCTAACCTTGGCAAGGTTGACCATACGTGTTTGTCCTCCAACAACAACAACTTACTCATTTCTTATTACCCATGTGAGAAAGCAGAGAATACAGGTAGTAGCCGTTTTACATGACAACATGCCCGTTTCCAGAAAGGTACATATGAAGGACAATGTTGACCCTATTCCAAAGTTCTTTTGCTACCATGACATCATTTGATGCTGGACAACTTTATATCTATTTTTTTCTAAAGTAAATATGGTATAAAAGAAATAAGAGAAAAATAGGAATTCAATTCAATTGTAAGGCTTGGTCTTGTAAAAGCAATCATGTGATTCATGATCACTTGCCTAGAATTTAATTTAAAGTTAGGGATACATACCAAAACCACAAAGGTTCTTTGTGTTAGAGAAATGCTCACATTTCCCCGAAATCTAATCCTTTAACTGTACATGTGAATCCAGGAACTTTACAGCACATGATTAAAAAAGCCTCTTGTTTCTTTTTTTTCTAATAAGTATAATCAACATGTTGCTGTTACTGACCTAATTATACTGCAGGGTCTCCTTTTATAGAGGCAATATCTGGGTTATTTATATGTTTCTCTGTGTGGTCAACACCGTTATCTGACAGGCTGACTGAATTTACTCTTGTAGGCTACAGATAAATCCATAACTCAGCTCTGCAGAAATAAAAAGCTATTGTTACAGAACCAAATAAGGTCTTCGGGGAAGTAAAGTTGTTGTGTTCTGCATGAAACATTACTTAAAAGGCAAGATGTTTTTTCAGTCTGAAGGTAAATTAAATTCCAGTCTTCCAGGTGTATAAAACTGCATAAACCTAGCAGAATTATCATAGCTGGATAACTTATTCTACAATTAATATTATCTAATGCTTTCGAGTGCAGCTGTCTATGTAAATGAACATTTCCTAGGACCTGGCATTTTCCATTATATTGCAGAACACCACATTGTTTGTTTTATCCAACAGACTCCAAAGCATTCACAGTGAGATAGTTGTAAGTGATATTGAAAGTGGGCATCCTCAGTGGGAATACTACACCTCTAATTAAAAAATACATCGGGATACATATATTAAATCAGGCACAAAACCTACAGGCTAATAAGTTTTAGATGACATGAGTGTAGCTGTTCTGCCAGCACATACATAACTGCACTGCCAGTTTTTTTCCTTCTATTGTGGTGGACACAGAACCTTAGAAATGTTTGCTGGAAGGACCTCTGGAGGTCATCTAGTCCATCAGCCTTCTCAGAGCAAGATTATTCCCACGACTACATCAGGTCAGCTGTGGCTGTAACTGTGTCTTGAAAACAACCAGGAATGGAGGTTTAGTAGCGCCTCTGGTGAACCTGTTTCAGTGCTGCACTATTCTAGTGAAAAGGTTTTTTCTAATGTCCAGTCTAAACTACAAAAGTAGCAATTTCTGATCACTGCCCTTTTTATCTTACTCATGACTACTGTTTCTGTTACCTTTCTAATTCCTATTCAAGTCGTTATAGGCTGCTGTCCTACTGCTCCTTAGCTCCTCTTTGCCAGACTAAATAAAACCACATGCTTCATCCTCTCCTTGTGGACTACATGCTCTACGTCTCTGGCCAGTGGTAGTCCTCCCCTTGTTCCTCTCCAGTTTCTCAACATCCCTTTTCAGCAGAGAACACTGGACTGCCATCTGGGCTGAAAATTGCTCATTCCTTCAGCCTGGACTTCATCAGCTTTACAGTGAGAGTGCTGTAGTAATTCACCTCCTCCTCCTTACCTGTCTCAAAGAAGGATGTAGTGTTGGCTTTTATTCCAGTCAGCAAGAACCTCCTCTGATAAACATGAATTTTCTTAGATGATACATGAGTCTCACCATCACTTCAGCCAACTCCTTCAGTACCCTCAGATGTATCCCATCCAGTCCCATGGATCTGAAGACATTCATCTACTCTAAAAGCTAAAGCTTTTGCTCTCCAACTGTCATCTACTTCTCTCCTTCACAACTGTACTGATATAGCAGAGGTCCCGGGAGAGGGCTTTGCCTGTAAGGACTGAGACAAAAGACCATGTTTGGCATTTCAGCTTCCTAGCTTGCTCAATGCCATGGTGCCCTCCTTCCAGGTGTATGAAAGCCCTCCAAGAGGGCAAGAAATGGCGATTTAAGACTCGTGCACTACCTTCTCCACCCCAGGTGATCAGTTACAGACCTCCACCACAACATACCAAAATCAGTCCCATCTCACCTTGACCTCTGTTTTTTTACTGGATTTTTTCAACATTCGACAGTCCCCTTAACAGAAGGTGCAATTATCCCTCCTTTTACTGCCCTCTTGTCCATGCTGAACAGCCCGTTTCATCCATGACCGTCCTCTGCTTGTTAATGCCATCCCTATTCGACTTGCACTCATCTCTTTGTGGCACTGATCCTAACTGTAAAAGCTGAGATATCTTTCCTGAGGTATCAGGATCTTTCCCCAACAGGACTTGTTCCTCCACTGTTGCCAGGGCACTGGAGCTATATTTTAGGTTAAACAGCTGCAGGTTGAACTGGAGCCTTCCTCCCACTACCAGAAGTCACAGGCTTTCCAACCTGCTGGGTGAGTGTCCTCTTGCTGCTTCTGTGTTGCCTTCCCACCCTCAAGGGGGCTCCTGCCTCTGCAGTTTCTTGAAGATCCTATCAGTGTCTCATCTGTCACCCTCGATACAACAAAGGCTTCTCATTTCCTGGCTAGGATTGTTTTCCTTGTTTTAATGAACTGAAGGAAAGTATGAAGTAGGAGAAATCTCTGACTTTGGATTCCCTTGTTTCATTTTTCAGTCTGAAATCCAGCCCCCAGGAACACCTATATGCAATACGGATAAAATTGCCCGGCTTGCGCAGATGGGAAGTTAGACTAGCTGACTTCACAGTTATCTATGTACTTAAAATCTATGGTCTACAATAGTTTCTCCTTCTCTTTAATTATTTGTGAGGCAGAATTGTCTTCCAGCTGTGAAGAACACAGAAGAAGGAGGTGTGTAGGAAGAAATGCAGTTGAAATTCTCCAGTGGAAGTCTTGCCTTGCAGAGAAAGAGAGCATCAAATGTGTAGAGACTGCTTTTTGGAGCTGAAATGCTACCCAGCTGTGCCTGCAGAGAGAGGAAACGCTAATGAGCTGGGGTCCTACTGTGGGAGCATGTGCTGGGGATCTCTGAAATCTAGCACAGCAGAAGAGATTTTTCTCTCTGTTTTGGGGTGAATCATACCTCACAGTGCATGTTTCTCATTTTTAATGTGTTCCAGTGGAGAAACTAAACTGTACATATTTGCTGCCATGAAATAATTTCTCTGCTTTAACAGAAATAAATCTTGTAACAAACTGACACACTTCTTCCTCAAAGGCAGACATGTATTTTTAGGAACAGAGGCACCCTCAAGTGATCCTTTAGTGTTTCAAGGCAGCCACAAGATGCTTCAGGGTAGGCTGCTCTGGAATAAAATCCTGACGGAGACAGCCTGTCTGGAGTCTCACCTGCCAATGGCTGGTTTGTGCTTTGAAACATATTTCTGTTCTCTGCTGTAACTCTAATCTTTTGGAGAGATCCTTCAGAGCTTCCCAATAATGTAAGTTTTTGAAGTTAATAATTATTACAATAACATAAGTAATTGAAGTTAATAAGAGAAGTTGCTGAAGTCTTTCATTCGCTTCTCCTATAGAGACTAAATACCTCAAGCATTATCAGTCTTTTCTGGAACAAAATAAAGATTAGCAGCAGATCCCCATTCACTGTGAGGAGTTCTTTCTATTTTAAATGTTAGAGGTACACGTGACACTGAAAACATTAACAATAAATCATATTGCCATTTTCCTTCTTGTCCAGTACAAGAGGTTGATAGAGACTTTTGAATTTTATAGACCTTCAGGTGTGATTCAAACAGTAAATCAGTAAAGCTTACCTTTGTTCTTCAACATACGTATATAGACATATGTCTATATAGTGTGGAATGGAACCAAACCATCCCCAGCAGACATAAGTTGACCTGGAATCACTGGAATCAAGATATATGTTGACTTACAGCCCATAATATTTAAATTGTATGTAATTGAATGGCCTACAGCTTGGATTTTTGCATATCCTGATGTAAAATTGTCTGTTTTATCAATAAACCAAGGGCCTGATTCATAAAGCGCTCTTCCGAAGTGCCACTGATTTGAACATTTAACTAAAAAGAGACAGAGCGATACAGGTATAGAATAGTGTACTTTAAGGGAAAAAAACTATTATAGTTCTTTCTCTAAATCCTCCACAATCTTAAACGTGGCTGAGAGATTTAAAATAGGATTATATCGGGCTTTACCCAGCAAGGCTTCCAATTAGTTTTTAAGGCAATACTCATATTTTTACTGTACCAGGAGAAGCAGCAAAATTTATGGATCATTAGGCCAGTAAAGCTGAGAGGAAAGTCGTTGCAGTTACTTTAGACAAGAAGTGAATGCATCTATTTTTCTCAGATTTTTATGTTCTGAGTTTATACTAAATGTCACTGGCTCCATAATTCTGAAAACTGCTACTTTTTTATAATTTTATCTTTTTCCAGTGTTGAATCTCCAGCACTGCTTGAAGTGAAGGATTTTTACAAGAGAGATAACAAACAAATGATTATCACGTTACTTGTCTGGATTGTCTTATTTTGGGATTTATTTGAGGCTCTCTGAAAGCTGCCACTACCTTTTAGGGAAAATTATAATAACACACGCTCTGAAAATGTCTATATGTCTATTACCATAAAGTAATCCCATTTTCTTCAGCATAATATGAAGCTAGAAATCATCACACCAGCTTTGACAGAAAACATTACACTAGCTTAATTAATTTAAAATAATTAGGAACATTGATTAGTCAAATCAAGATTCCTAATTATACATTATTCTGCTTAATACTCTAAAATTATATGTATGCTGCATGAAATGCCCCTGGACCAACAGCCCAGAAGCCAAATATATGCTTCTACTGGGCCCACCTCTGAGGTAGTCACTTTGATATCATGGATATCAAAGTCAGGCTGAATATGTATACATATGCTTGCATATGTATGCAAGAGTTCTGCAAAACTAAGGCCCTGCTTAGTAATTCTTCAAGATTACCAGTTTTCACATGTAATCTCTCATCTTGCAATTAATAAGAAACTTAGTAAGACATTTTCTAATGAGGTTCATGTACATTCCAAGTGCAAGCCAAGTGCACCTGGGTTGGGGCGATCCCAAGCTCAAATACAGGCTGGGCACAGAAAGGATTGAGAGCAGCCCTGAGGAGAAGAACTTGGGGCGTTTGTTGATGAGAAGCTCAACATGAGCCAGCAATGTGCGCTCGTAGCCCAGAAAGACAACTGCATCCTGGGCTATATCAAAAGAATCGTGGCCAGAAGGTCGAGGGAGGCGATTCTGCCCCTCTACTTCACTCTGGTGAGACGCTATCTGGAGCACTGTGTTCAGCACAGGGCCCCCAACGTAAGAAGGACGTGGACCTGTTGGAGTGAGTCCAAAAGAAGGCCATGAAGATGATCAGAGGGCTGGAGCACCTCTCCTGTGAGGACAGGCTGAAAGAGATGGGGGTGTTCAGCCTGGAGATGAGAAGGCTCCAGTACCTAAAGGGGACCTACAAGAAAGACATGGAGGGATTCTTTATCAGGGAGCGTAGTGATAGTATGAAGGATAATGGTTTTAAACTGAAAGAGGGTAGATTTAGATTAGATATTAGGAAGAAATTCTTTACCGTGAGGGTGGTGAGGCACTGGAACAGGTTGCCCAGGGAAGTTGTGGATGCCCCATCTCTGGATGTGTTCAAGGCCAGGCTGGATGAGGCTTTGAGCAGCCTGGTCTAGTGGGAGGTGTTCCTGCCCATGGCAGGGGGGTTGGAACTACGTGATCTTTATGGTCCCTTCCAACTCCAAACATTCTATGGTTCTGATTCATAAACCTCCATGAATATAGCAGACTGAGGCAACTACTTAAAAAATCAGCCTTCAAATGCTATGATTTAACATTCCCAAATTTTGCAAATTTTGTCTTTAGAACATTAAAATCATATAACTCTTTTCCTTTTTTTCAGTCTGACCTTCAACAGAAGTCAATTTTATTTAAGTGCCTTTCTCTCTTTCTCTGTAGTACTATTTTGACAGCCAATCTGATCCCTTCAGTGCCAATACTGCTACCTCCTTCTTTTATCTCAGCAAGTGTTGTCACCAGTTTTGTAAAAGAATTCCACTTTCACCCCATGGACCCTGACATGAATCATATGAAACACCCCAGACACAATGCTGACAACTGAAACCTCTGGCAATTATTCCAATTACTGAAGAAAGAGAAGCAAAAAAACCCAGCACTTCACTATGATTACCTATAATTTTGTTGAAATTATATGCATTACAATGACACTTTCAACATAGTGTGTGCGTGCCTAATAATTCAGAAGAATTTATTCCCAGAGACCTGTCCCATGATTTATCAGGACCGCATGCACTTCCACATAAAAGATTCAAGAGTTTAATTTTAAAACGTGCTTTGTATGTGAACTCTGAGCGTGTTATCGTTTTCATTCAAGTGCTTTACTAGATATTCATAAAAAGACAGCTCTGCAGATAGCTTCCAGGCAAGAGGAAGTGCAGTGCCACTGCAGCAAGTCTACAAGTAGTTTGACTCATCTACGAGTAGTCTGATGCATAGAATCATAATTTCTCCTGGAAATGCCCTCGGAAGGGAGCAAATTAAGCCAGGTTACAACATACACTCTTTAGTTTACCTACATTTCCCACTCTGTGGGAAACTGAGAAACATACAGCAAAGCCAAGATCTCTCTCTCCTGCCAGCGCACGCAGGAAAGTGAGTTAGTGAAGTGTCAGATACTGTAGGCCAAAACACTGCTTTCAAAAATGCAATCTGGTGCAGGGGAGAATGGTTGCTTATGCTTATTTACTCCCTTGCAAATCATGGCCATTGTTAAACCCTTCATACCTCTGACATCCTTTGGTTGCCCTCCCTCCAGTTTCTCATGAATCAGAGAAAAAAGATATTTTTCTGAGACTTCCCCCCTTAGCTTCTCAGAGAACAGGTTAAATAGCAGTTTCTTTGAAAGCCTGACTGGCACAGCAGCAAAGGTGTCCAGCTGCTTCCAGAAGCATTATGTGACACAGTAAAACTCCTAGAGTCTTAATTCACCGATGCTCCAGGGAGAGTGCAAATTAAGCCAAGATACAACTTACACTCTTCAGTAAAACAACCATAAATAGGCTGCCGGTTCATTTTGGTTTTTCAATATTCTGTTTGACACAGTTCTTCAGTGAATGGTTTAAAATATCTAATATAAGCGTATGTGTTGTTCTGTAGATTAGTTGTTATGTCTTACTGGCTGCTTACTCTAAAGTCACATAACCACACAACCTTATTTCCAGGACCTGAAGGGGTCCTCTGAGGTTTTTGAGTTTCTCTTTCTGGCCACGACTTATACAGGTAAGAGCAAGAACCAGCTTTACAGCAGAGAACTGTAGTGGCTTTCTCTGCATGACACCACTCACAGGGATACTTCTGACTTTCACTGAATGGTGTCATAAATAAAGTTTAAAATACCAGAGCCCCCTATGAAAACCGTCCACAATCTTTACTCTCAAATTCTTCTGAATCTTTTATATCTGTATTTGCCCTGGAGTGATTATAGATCGTATTCAGAATGAGATATAAGAGAAATAAGTTAGCCTTCACAATAAATTGAACTATGCTAACCACTGGTGAAACAGTGACACCCAACTGTCCTTCTTTGCTGCCCACTCGTTACCTTAATTAAGACACTTTGTGGGGTCAATAAGAAGCCAATTCAAGATGCGTTTGATTTAGTTCCTTTTTCTTATACCCTTGCCTCCCTAGTTAGTTTTGGCAAATAGCAGCAATCATCATTTAGTTTCCTATAAAACTCTAGCTAATTTATTCTCTAATTTATCTTCAAGTGTTTTTAACCAGCACTGAGGTAGTATAGTCCAATGAACTAAACATACATAAATGTCTAAACCAAGAAAATAACAGCCCATATATCAATGGCCTTTAATTTCCTACGATAACGAGGTTTTTCTTCTTCCCTGAAATTGGACCGATAGCCTTCTTTGAGAACAGCCAAAAATTGAATTGGATTAAGCTACATTTTCACATTTGTTTTCCTCATTAGTGGATATCCATAAAACCACTGCGGCATTCAGCACTAAGTTTTCCTTCACAAGTTGAGACGAATAAGATGCTGGATTTCAACCTGCTTATTTTTGCTTAGAGATAAAATAAGACCATCTAAGCATTGGTAAATCTGTGAAAATAGTGAGATGATTTCTTTTTTACTTTCCAGCAGATCCAGGAAAACATTTCAAAATTATCGTAAATATGAAGCAACACTTGGAGAAAGGAAAATTCTTTTGACTAGTCGAAATAATTCTGAACTGATATGTTAGTAGTCATGACGTGATCTCTGCAGTTTCAATTTCAGGCTTTTAAAAAGATTAATTTAACAAAAACAATGAAGATGCAGAAAGAAAGAGAGATTTCAGGGGCAAGTGAGTCCTAGGCAGGACTCAAAAAAGCAAAGCAACTTTGTTCTCTAGACACAGTAGGGTTAATTTCTCATTTAATTTTTCAGGGAAGGAGACCTCCCCTTCTCCTTGTGGACATGGACCAAGGTTCTCAGCACTCAGGAGAGTGCCCCAGCTCCAGAGCTCTAGGATTTTAGGAGACGGGGCTCAGTTTCAGGGTGCCCTGGATGCAGAGGACAGACAGAGAATTTGTAAGGCACCTGCTGGAGGCTCTTGGCCCATTTTTCCCACAGCCCACAGGAAGCATACTAATTATTGGGCTATAAGGTATGAAGGCTTTGCCATAGTGCTCCAAAGAGCTTCTGCTGAATCACAGTCCTGACAAGTGCAATAAGCTAGCAAAGACATTTCAGGAAAAAAAAAAAAAAAAAAGTATATATATATTTCCAAGCACCTATTTCAAGGTGTTACGTGTAGAAATCGTCGCTCTCACATGAATTGTTAATAGAATCATAGAATCACAGAATGGTTTGGGCTGGAAGGCGCCTTAAAGATGGTGTTGTCGGCAGACTTGCTGAGGGTGCACTCAGTACCACTGTCCATGTCACTGACAAGGATTTTAAACAGCACCAGTCTCAATATTTCTTTGGTCGCGGAGAAGGAAAAGTGTATATATATATTTTTTTTTTATACTTTCAAAGTTCAGATGCTGCAGGAAATGATGCTGATTATGGAAGTTAAAGGGCAAATAAGGAAGCACCAGCCATCTGGGAAATTTTACTACCTTGGCCTTTTCAAAGACAGAAAAGAAATAAGGAATTATTTTTTTTAAGCAAATTGGAAATGTAGTAACTTCTAACTAAAATAGGGCACCAGGAAGGACTAACTAAAAACTGTTCTGTGGCAAAGTCCAAGACTAAAAATCAAAATACAGTCAATTAGAGAAATCATAGAATTATAGAATCGTCTAGGTTTGAAGGGACCTTTATGATCATTGAGTCCAACCGTTAACCTAGCACTGCCAAACCCACCACTAAACCATGTCCCTCAGCACCACTTCTACATGTCTTTTAAATACCTCCAGGGATGGTGAGTCCACCACTTCCCTGGGCAGCCTGGTCCAATGCTTGATAACCCTTTCGGTGAAGAAACTTTTCGTAATATTCATCCTAGACCTCCCCTGGTGCAACCTGAGGCCATTTCCTCCTGTTCTATTGCTTGTTATTTGGGAGAAGAGACCGACCCCCACCTCTCTACATCCTCTTTTCAAGCAGTTGTAAAGAGCAATAAAGTCTCCCCTCAGCCTCCTTTTCTCCAGACTAAACAACCCCAGCTCCCTCAGCCACTCCTCAGAAGACTTGTTCTCCTGACCCCTCACCAGCTTCATTGCCCTTCTCTGGACACACTCCAGCACCTCTATGTCCATCCTGCAGTGAGGGGCCCAAAACTAAACAGGGTATTTGAGGTGCGGCCTCACCATTGCCGAATACAGGGGGACAATCACTTCCCTAGTCCTGCTGGCCACACTATTCCTGATACAGGCCAAGACACTATTGGCCTTCTTGGCTGCCTGGGCACACTGATGGCTCATATTCATCCGTCAGTTGGCCAACACACTCAGGTCTTTTTCTGCCAGGCAGCTCTCCAGCCATTCTTCCCCAAGCCTGTAGCATCGCATGGAGTTATTGTGATCCAAGTGCAGGACCCATTGATCCCCTCGTCCAGATCATTGATAAAGATATTAAGGAGAATTGGCCCCAATACTGAGCCCTGGGGAACACCACTTGTGGCCAGCCTCCAACTGGATTTAACTTCATTCACCACAACTCTTTGGGCCCAGACCAAAAGAGGGTTTTTTTACCCATTTTTTTACCCAGCGAAGCATATGCCCACCCAAGCCATGAGCAGGCAGTTAAGCCAATGTTCTAATTTAGACAAAGACTATGTTTATGAAACTGGAAATAGAAGACAATTAAAAAGAAGGAACAGAGACTTGGGGGTGGGGGGTGGAGGGGATGGTGCGTTCTTTTTATTTGACATAAATTCTTTCCAACTTAGAGCAAGACTGACTTTTCCCTTGGTTGATATATGCAGTTTTTGAAATTACTTTTTTTTTTTGTCTTTTTCCCTACAGGTATCAGGTAAAAATCTGTGCAGTCATAGTATCATAGTAAAAACTGGTTTATTTTCCTGCAGTTTGGGAAACATTATGTAATGACTTCCATTAGATTTAAAATTGTAATAATAAATTCAGGGTGTAATCTTTCCTCTTTGATCATAAAGGAAAAGTTTTTGTAATGCTGACTACATTGGCCTTGAACTTTTGATGTCACTCTTCTTAAATACATGTATTTTGATCATACCATCCAAAGAAAACTTCGGCTAGAGTACCTGTATTTGGTAAGACCACCAGACAGCTTTTTTTGTGTTTAGTACCACTGAATGGTACTAAATGAATGAACTGAATGGTTCAAGGAACCATTGCACATTGGTAGAATGAATTAAATTGATTTAAAAACAAAACAAAACAAAACAAACGACAAACCTATGCAGTTCCTAGCTCCATTTACAGCTGTTATCACACCCTTCCTCAAATTTCTTCACAAGCTCATCAGGGGCACAGTGTGGCTTTTTGCAGTTCAGACAAGCCTTGTCACCTTTCAGGTCACTTACCTGCTCCTGAAAAGCTACCTGTATATTTTATCAGCTGAAATCTCTGTTGCCCATCACCACAGTATTCTTCCTACTGTAAGATGTTAAGAAGATATCAGTAAATAACACTAAAATATACTATACACAACTGAAGTACAATAAAAACCTCAGATCTCACAGGTATTTAATCAGAGAAGAGTCTGAAAATAAATGATTTATTCATGAAGCCAGTGTATTGACTGTTATCATGCAGACATTGTAAAATACAAATATTGAAATGATAAAGAAATGGTGATGCAGAAATGAACGTATTTAACTGCAGACAAACCCCAAGACAACACTCTGATAGATTTAAAGGTATTCGAAGTATTTTATATCACCATAAAAACTGCTGCAGAGCATAAGGTATTTCTTTGGCTACAGTGAACCATGAATAATATTGCAGAAATGCTTAATTTCATTTAATAGCATTGAGATGTGCATTTTATATAGGAGATAGCCTGACTGCTTAGAAAATCTGATTCACAGCAGTCCCCAGTGAAACTGATCAAATAATCTATTGTGAATAAAACCTATTGTAAATTTGGCCATTTCTCATAGAATAATTACCCATGAATAACTTTTTTCATTATTCAGCCCGCTCTAGACCACAGTATATTTATTTCTGAGGAAGGTACTAAATGATGAGAAACTTTTGAGTGGAGAGTTATACAACTTCACTTAAACTTTGCACTCATTTGGGCATGCTACTGTGACTGAATACTGAATTGTACCATATGCGGCAGATATATAAAGTAGAAATCCCATAAATTTGATCAGACTATTAAAAATAATCTTAGGAAAAGACATGTGTTTGAGAAATTTACAATAATTAAGTGAATTACATTGTAAGTGAAAAGACATTTTGGGCCAAACTCTATAACGGCAGCTGAGGGCTTTGTGTCCAGCAGTATGTACTGTGTAAACCCCCAAGTCATTAGATGCTGTGCCATGTCATTCCCTTTATGCTGCATTTCAAGTTTCATGAATATTTAGTGGTATAAGCAAAAAAAGAAGTATTGCGGAGGTAAAAAGTGCTTTCGTTCCACACTCGAATGAAATCAAGGAACACTTTTTGCAGAAGACCGCGAGAGTGGCAAGCACCTTCATCTCTGCTTTCCTTGAGAATAAGCAAAGCTTCACTGCATTCAGAGTAGAAATTATCTAGGTTGACGGGACATTAAGGTTTGACATGATTGCTAATCTGTTTCTCTATCCTGGCATGAAAAAGAGATCTGAGTTTCAGCACCGGTTCCTTTGTCAAAGCATACAACCCGCTGCACAGGATATGTCCAGACCTCTCCTATAGCCAACAGAGACAAACAGGTACATCCAGGAGATGATTCACCCAAGAAAGTTATCAGGAAACACTGTTCTCTTCTTAGTAAAGTATCTGTCTAAATGAGGATTTTATACTTCACTCTCCACTTCTAGTTGGCTGAAAGTGGGTGAGGCAATTGCTATTCTTGATTTCGAACTTCCCTTTGTGAAAGTGAGCAGAGCAGTGCCCCACTCACCACGATACCGGAGGCGTACTTTTCTCAGCCTCAGGTTCTAAAGGTATTCTCCATTATAAGTTACCCAGTAAAGCAGTAAGATGAATCCATGTCTCCTACAACACCACTGAGGGCCATAGCCACCAGACCACTAGACTAGGTATTTGGGGGCGGTGTTATTTTTCATTTCTTCAGGTTTGTTCTTTTGAAAAACTTCAGCCCACAAAATAGATTTTTTCTGACAGTCACCAAAAGTAACAAAAAAAATATGACTCTCCTTACTAAACATTTAAGAAACTATGCTTACTAATGCATTCCGTCTGCAAGCACAATTGTCTTTATTGCTTTTTATTAACAGTGTCTTTCATTTGGATCCTCCTGACCACTTGCCATTCCAGTCTCATGGAAGACCCGTCCACCTAGAAGCCTCTGATTTATACTTCACGGTCTTCTCTTTACATTATGAATAATTTTCTTAAAATTAGCACAGGACCAGTACACATAGAAGACCTAGTACATTTCTGAACTGTGTCCAGATGACTGCCGAGCATCCCACGTCGTATTTTCCATTTAAGCATTCTTCTCCCTGTCTGTCTCTGGAAGCAGCCTTCATTATTCAGGAAATGCCTTTACATATTTTCTTCATTTTTCAGAGCTTTAGAGATTCGTTGACCTTTAAGCACCTTTTGCCTCTTTCCAGAGCCATGAAAACCATTGGTTGCCCTATTTCTAAGAACCATGGGCTACTGCTGCAACACACTTATCTACAGATTACTGTAAGCACACTTCTTTCATTTGAAAAAGGTATTCAGTTCTTCACATGTAACTCAGCAGGTAGAGTGAATAGTGATTAGACATGAAAAGAATAAGCAAAAAACCATATCTATTGATGTCTTAATCTTTTCAAACTACAGTATGAGAAAGCTGGTGATAAATTATAGTTTTCAAACCATAATAAAATTAACATGAATTCCACTTCATAGTAGGTGAACATTGTCCCTGCTGATTTCATAGCAGGAAAAATGGAAAGTCAAATTATTTAGAGAGTAAGTGTTTCAAATATAGCAAGAAACAAGCACATTCGTGTTTATAGAGATAATATTGTTCCTTCAAATGAGACTGTCAGTTCTCGCCTCTTGATGACAAATGTATTTTATCACAATGCTTATGACCGCTACAGAATATTTATTGAGACATGTTTTATTCCCTTAATTATGTCCACAAGGCACATATTTATAGGAACAGAAGAATTGGAGAAAACATTTCTTCCTGCATTTATGGACTCACAGTTGACACTTTAATTTATGTAGAACGTTGTCAATACCGCACAATGCAACAGGGATCCTTAGGACAAAGAAGATGAGATGAACTGACAGAAGGTGGCAAACTGTCTGAAATTTTAACTGAATGCTGCCTAAGCCTATTTGCCAAGTTCACTGAAGCTGTGAGGCTGTCTGCTGTTTTGCACAAGACCATCTTACACCGTGTGCACTAAAAAATTCTGTTCTTCACTAGATAAAACTACTTATATGGTCTTTGATGTAATTGATAAAAGGAAACTAATGGTGTCTTGCATAACTGTGAATTAGGGAATGTATCTGTTAAATTAACAAGTGTTCACAGACATGCCGCAGTTTCTCTGGGAAAATGTCACAGGGGTTCCTCCTTTATTCAATTATTTGGTTGCAATCTAAACTCTATTTAATGATCTGCGACTATAATGTACTTGAAATTTTCTGTGCTCATTGGAAAAAGCTGAAGGAGATTGGGTTTTACTAAAGGAATACAGTCATGCCATGATTCTCCACAAAATACGTGAGAATAATGTATTTATGCATTTAGAACTATATGTTTACATAGGCTTAATAGAAGGACACGCTCACTGCTCTGTTGTACCTTATATATTGTCAAAAGTTTTTTGGACTTTCTCCAAAACTTGCTTTCAGTTTTTGCAATAGTTTATAATAACTGTGCTCATAAGATTGTTAGAGTTTGGGTTCTTGTGTTTCTTTTTAATACTTTTCCCTACACAATAATAGAACAAAAAGTTGTTGTTTGGGGTTTGGATTTTCATGTTTATTCTTTTCTAATCTTTCTAGATAATGTTTTTCTCTACACAACAATAGAAGAAAAAGTTATTTTACGCTTCATTAGGCTGGCTGACATATTCTTCCAAGACCCAATGGTCAGCAGTATTTTCAGCAAATTGTGTGTTACACTTGACTGCAGTTTACAGGACATTATTGAACAAGTAACTATAGCATACAACAGGTCTAATAATGAACATATTGACAAAATTCCTTTTCTGTTCACATGCCAGTCACAAACATACTTTGATTTCTGTGTGTGTATTTGATATTCTTAAGTATTTGCCAAACACCTTGGATAAATGATACACCAGTTTCTTGGTATCTATTTGTCCTGCATGTTTATGATTTATCACCTAAGCAAGAGTATATTAGTTCTGCTCTCCACTTTGAGAAATGTTTTAACCGATGAACAAAAACCAGTGTTAGTTCTTGCTCTTGAGTACATAGTATGTTTTCAAATGGAGTATATACTGTGCATTGAAAAAAAATAATCCTCCCTTTTGGATTTTATTGCTGTGCCCATTTCTCATAGCACTTCTCATGTTGCCCTACTCAGTGAAGAATCCTGCCATCAAAATTTTAAACAGCAAATTAAGTCCAACAAGGTAGTAAATACAATAGGATTTATTAATATCTCTTTTAATATCAAACAGCAAAATTCTGCATGGCAAAGTTGCTAAGTATCATGATTTGCTTTCTAAAAAACAAACTAGAACTCTGTAGAGAGCTCTTTCTTAAAACAATTACCAGTTACAAATCTCCTCAGTCTGCCTCATAACTGCAAGGAACACTTTCTGGTTTGAATGTTTCAAGGTACGCTATGCAAAATAGTTTCACTTGTAATCCTATAAAACTGGCCCAAGACTGTAACGTCCCCAGCCTTCACTGAAATAGTTTAATTTGTCATTTCAAGATGTCAGTGCTGGAGGTTTCCCTTACACTTTTGCCAAGACTGTTTCCTCTTTAAGGATAGCGGAAGTATTATTTTGAAATACAGTTTAAAAACAGGTTGTAAATATTTTCAAGTTCTGAACATAGATGAAGAACTTGCAATTTGGCAGATTCATTTTTCTCTCAAGATGAGTGTGCTATATCATTGTGACTAAATATAGTTAAGCTGTCATGGTTCTTAGCTTATTGCTTTGTTTCTCTAAGTTCTCACTTCTACAGGTAGTCTTTAAAAATGAGTTGGCACAGAGGGTCAGTAAGAAATCTGAGTCTACTGGAATCCATTTTTACAGATCAGCTCTGACTATTTTCAATTTCATCATCGCATCTTAATGATCCATAAAGTGATAAAGAAATGGACTCCTCAAATCACACAAATGCACATAAATAGTCTCCACTTAACAAGGACAAAGCAAGCTCTTCTCTGTGCCAGAAACAAAACTGATCCCCAGATAAAATTCTTGAAAGACATCAAAATGCTTACTCTATAGCAGAAAAGCCCAAATAGAAGAGACATTGTCATCCACCTTTACAGACAAAAGGATTTCTTTATTATTGACTCAAATGCCCTATATCCTTACTTTAACTTTGAAGCTTGACTTTGAAAAACAACCCTGCAGTTTGCTCATATGTTGGCATAGATGCCTGATTCTCATGGATTCTGCAGTTCTGAACAAGCAAACACTCCTGGTTAGCACAAGAAATGGCTGACTTCTAAAGCCTAGAGGCCAATAGACAGCAACTTTTTGCCCTTAAGGAGAAATTTGAGCTTCACAAAATAATTCCACTGCTAGACAATTATTTGTTTCAAAATTCCTCATTCTTTTACTGACCTGTAAAACCTGTTCTGACTCTGTTTCGTGGGTGCTTTTCCTTGGACATCCACAGTTGACCCCTGTTTCTGATACAAGAGTGGTCCCTGAGTTGGTGGGGGCGTGTGGGCAATCACCCAAGGCCCTCACCAGCACAGGCAATCAACCAAGATGCTGGCTGTGAGCTTTGCCTCCAACCGGTTCTTACTGCACTTTTGCTCTCTGTTTATCTCCATTGAGATCTCCAAGCTGAAGACGTGCACGGTGGCTAGCAGACACCAAAGTATTCATTTATGTTGATGCCACAGTGTGCATTACAGAAGCTGTTGCCAATTGTTGGCTCTGGGAAGGGATGAAAGGGCCAGAGACCTTCCCAGGCAAAGGTGGCACATTTCTGGAGGAACTAGCTCAGATTCAGATCCAAGCGTTGGGTCTGTGCAGCCTTTGGGTGGTCACTGAGCAACGAAGGTCCTGGTTATCTGTGCATGTGACATGGGACAGCATGAGATGCAGTAAGACACAAGAGTAGAGAGGAGAAGGAGATACTGTTTTGACCTTAAATATTCATAAGCAGGTCTCCTTCTTAACACTCATGAAAAATAAATGGACGTGGACACGTATGTGGATCCTGCATTTGTTTTCTGTTTGGGGTTGTTCAGAGATTTTTGATGTGAACTCTGATCACAAATTTCAAGTGCTGCTCTATAACCTTGACGGCTGGAAGCATGCCTTAAAAAAGGGAAGGCAAAGTGAGCAAAGGGAAGAAGAGGAGGGGAGAGAGAGGGCAGATATTAGGAGAAGAGGGGGAGAGGGAAGATTGTTTTTCTCTGGAAACTGGGGCTTTCCATCAAACATTAAGTAATAGTTTCAATAAAACCTTAAGTCTTCATGATACTTTATGAGCGAAAGCAATAACATAAAAATAGCTGCATTAAACTGACAAAAGTCTTGTTTCAGTATTTTATATTACAGATACTGAAACTTTCAGTTGTAACCATAATGATTAAACAGTCTTGTTGGATGGAGACCCTAAAAGATTAATCTCTAAAAGGATGAAGTGGTTTTCTTCATGAAAATCACAGCAAAGTTTGCTTCCCAGTGCTTAAAAGCCTTTTTTTTGTAACAGAACTCCATTCTGGTAATTAGTGTCAAAAATGCCTATCAGCTGTTAAGTGATTATGTTTAATTGTCATTCTCTTCTCTATAATCTAGTTCTGGATAAAGCAGTATTTGTCAGAAGTATTTTAATGAAAACTTTTGAAATTGTTGTTCAAACAAACACGTTATTAAAAACAGCTTGTAATAAAACAAACTTATGAAATACAAGCTAGTGAGATAAATAATTTACCCTAAAATGTCCTCTTTAAAAATAAACACTGATATTTCTGTATTCCTCCTTCACTCAGCAGTAGCTAAAGCTTTCTCTCTTGAACGCTTAAAACATAGTGCCTCAGGCCTAGATTATAGTCTGGTTTATTCACAAAAAAATATTTAAACCACGTTTACTTGAGCAATACAATAAAACAGATACGAGGCATATGTGGAGTAAAATCCTGGACACACTGAAGTCAATATTGCCTCATTATTTACTGGCATTTACAAACCTACAATGTTTTGTTGAAAGTGTTCAACTTTTATTAAATATTGAATATCTATACCCTGATTTATGATAAAATAGACACTAGTCTTTATCACATAGTTTATCATATGTCTAGCTAATACTATCAGATTATCAATGCTTTTAAAAATTAAACAGTAAATCCCAGTAAGAATACCTAGGAAGTTAAGAGAAAGCAAGTTGATCCTTCTGCTTTAAAGTCATATTGGCTGTTTACCACTAAGAGACTTGAGAAGCTATTCAGTGGTCTGTAGGCTTCTAAAGGAAACCAAAAGTTGATAAAATTACCTCTGCCACAGTAAATTATGTACTGTATACAATCTCCGTACATGAAAGACCACTTATCCAAATGAAGAATCCTCCTGTACCCAAGGCAATCAAGTAGTGAATGCACCTAATGTTAGAGCTGAATCCTGATAAATGCCCTTATCAAAATTTGAATGCAAAAAGAGTTCTTGTAATTAGGTAATTTTACAAGTCTTGTCTGCTACCTGTAAGGATTCTTATCATGTATCCTAAAATAGGCCAGTACATTCATCCAAATGCCTAGCGAGTTTGTGAAAGCCATGCAGCACCAGCTAATGCACATATTCTGTGCCTCCTTGGGACTGCGGCTTCTGGCGTGGGACAACACAGGGCCTGATGCTCACCCCAGGTCTGGCCTTGATACTACGTCACGATTGGGCCAGTGTGTGCCCTTGGGAATTCCCTTATGATCTGCCAGCCGGGACATAGCCAAAGAATGCCAGGAAGGAAATGGGTACTGAAATGCCCTGCTTGACTCAAAAGGAGAAACAGATCCTTCCCTCCACCACTATTTTAACAACAATGTAAAAATCAGTGGCTACTACTCCCAAGATTCCCAAAGGTCTCTCAGGATAGTAACTTTGATTAACACGTGATACGGTTGTTTTAACTAAGCAGCACCTTATTCCACAAGGAATGCTACTGAAGTCAACAGATAATCATGGAGTAAGATGTTACTGTGAAAGAAAGATGTCAGCATCTAGTCCCTGGTCAAAATCAACACATTTTCAAAAAATATTTTCATGAGAGCGGGGCTGGTGGAAGACAATGATTTAAGGAGAAGATCTGCATTACTTCCACTGAGGGAGTGGTGGAGATGGGTGGGCAGAGTACAATGTTTCTGCCTCCTTGCAGAGTGGGGAACTAAGGAGAAGTCTCTGCAATTCCACCCAAGTACTCAACCAGCCTCTGGAGATGGGAGAGAAGTATGTTCACCATAAAAAGTATTCTTTTATGTTTAGGAAATATGACAGCAATTTTAGGAAGGCTGGAAGGATGAATAAATCATTGACTGAAAGAAATATACCTTTTATGTAAGTGGCAGATTGAGTACTTTATTTTCACCTTTTGAGGCAAAAGAGTATTGATGATTTAATACCAGAAACTGATGATTTAATATGGATGATTTAATACCTAGTATTAAAAACATATGCATCCGCAGTAAAAGATGAAATCCTTTTGTAGTCATTATCTTGAGTACTGAGTTTTTATATAAACTCACATCATGGGACTATAATGTTACTGCCAATTATAATTCTTTTTTTCATTCGTTACTCAGGAGAAAGTAAAATATGGTATGGATTTTTTTAGAGTTGTGGAATTATTTGGGAAGTGAGAGTCAACAGAGAATCACCCTCCTCAGTGGCTTTAACTGAAGCCAGTTAATTAAGCACGCAAGCATTAGCTTGCTAACTGAATGAGACAAAAGACTACATGTGCCATAATGGTTTTAGAATTTTGAAAAGAACATTTTAGAGTACTTTTTCTAACTTTTTTTCAGAGATAATTTGTAGTGCAACTATTTTACTTATTTTTTACTTTATGACTGTTCTGTGTCACAAATCTTTTGGAATGGTGTATACGTTTCAGTTGTTATTAACTTCTACTGTCCACAGTTAGTTTAACTCATCTAGCCTATTGTGACCAAAGTTGCCGAAATTAGACCAAGTTATAACAGCTAGAACCTTTCAAACTGTAATCCTTTGCCCCTATGTAATGTGAAGGTCATGCTGGGCATGTCTGTCTCACAACTTCAGGTTCCATTCTTCCAGTCTTTCCCAATGGTGGCCACTCGGATGGATTTGGAGGACAGGACCCTGTGCTGTTAGCAATGAATGCTCCATGCTGCTGCAAGTCATGTTGTAGACATGGGAAAAATGTGGGCCATGTCACTTGATAAGCATGCCTGCACAGAAGCAAGAAAGGGTAGGGACGGCCCTTCTCCAAGAGGGTTTCCATCCACCCAGAAAGAGGATTGATGAAAGTTTTGCTCCCCTATTGAAGACTTGGAATGGGAGGAACATCCCATAGGTACAAATGATATAGCATACAGAGGCTAAAGCTCAGCGTAGAGCCATAACAAACAGAGAGAAAAGTGGGGCAATGCAGTTTGTCTCCATTTGAAGGGTGCTGGGACTCGGCATTTGCCACCCTGGCCATGGCAGTACTCCTCTGACATGGCACTTGATTCCTGATCACTCCACAGGCAACAAAAGTGTGAGGGCGTCAGTGGTGGACCTCATGGCATCAAAGAGGCTGGGAAACCACTGGAAACCACTGCCAGCCAGCGGAGATACCAGCAGGTGATAAGCTGGAGTTGCTGTCAGTAGAGTGCAGGAGATTTCAGGGACTTGGTGTACTCACGACAAAGCTCTTTCTGCGTGCACTGATGAGCTGCAAAGCTACAGGCTTTGTCCCTGTCACACTGCTTCCTGGGCCATCGCTGCTGGGATCAACCTCTCCTGACAGCACTGACTGCAGGCACAGACAATCATTTAAATCAATAAAAGGGAGTTCACTGGAGATCAAACATGGGAGAGGAAAATTTGCAAATTCTTCCAGATAGTCTGAAAAATCACACGATCTTTCTTATACTTTCCTATAAAAGACCACATGTTCTGGCTTTTTTTTACACTCTTGAAACAACAAGTCAATACTTGGCAAAAGGAGCCTTTGAATGGCAAAGACTAAATCAAAGTTCAGGAGAAAAGGAGACATACAAAAGTGCAGAAGAGTGGATATGAAGTTTTTCTTAACAAGAAATAACTTAAAATCCTGAAGAGGGCAGCTAAGGCTGAGAGCAGTGGTGCCCAGAGGGCTGAACTTGGCCTGCAAGAATGCTTCACACAGAACTGGATTAGAAACGAAAGCTGCACAATGCTTTTGCAAACTGAGCTCATGAAAAAACATAGCAGTACTAAATACAAGCCCTGCCAGTCATTGGGAGGTTTGCCATTTATTGCGAAAGCTGATTACACTTCATTATCTCCTTTTTATCAAGTGATGTGGCATACTTTTCAGTCATGAATGCTAGATGGGAGCCAAGCTTGGTAATGCAAAAAACCCAGATTTTCCATGCACCAAAATGACAGGATGTAGAGGATTTTTGAAAGCTGTAAAATAGCATTAGTCAGAGATAATAAATAGAAATTTTCCTCTGTGTTCATTAATAACACGGGGCATGGGAATACTGCTGGCTTTTTCAGAGATGGAGATGATAAATATAAATCAGATGAAGCAAACTACCTTAAAATGCAAAATCTCTTGCCAGATTCCAGAGCCCTTGTGGTATCAGGAGAAGAAAACTGACAGACAAAATACCAAGGTGTATTTTCATTGCATATTCATTAACCCATGTTGAGACGGTGGAGTTCAAGATCCTTAGGGCAGCGAGGAGGGTGCATAATAAACTCACTGCCCTGGACTTCAGGAGAGCAGACTTTGGACTCTTCAGAGATCTGCTTGGTAGAGTATCATAGCATAAAGCCCTGGAGGGAAGAGGGGCCCAAGAAAGCTGGTTAATATTCAAGGACCACCTCCTCCAAGCTAGGAGAGATGCATTCCAACAAAGAGGAAGTCAGGCAAAAATGCCAGGAGGCCTGCATGGATGAACAAGGAGCTCCTAGACACTCTCAAACAGAAAAAGGAAGCCTACAGAGGGTGGAAGCAAGGACAGGTAGCCTGGGAGGAATACAGAGAAATTGTTTGAGCAGCCAAGGATCAGGTTAGGAAAGCTAAAGCCCAGATAGAGTTAAATCTGGCCAGGTACATCAAGGGCAACAAGAAAAGCTTCTATAGGTATGTCAGTGACAAAAGGAAGACTAGGGAAAATGTGGTCCCTCTCCAGAAGGAAACGGGAGACCTGGTTACCCGGGACTTGGAGAAGGCTGTAACTCAGTAACTTTTTTGCCTCTGTCTTCACTGGCAAGGGCTCTAGCCACACCGCCCAAGTCACAGAAGACAAAGGCAGGGACTGGGAGAATGAAGAACTGCCCACAGTAGGAGATCAGGTTCGAGACCATCTAAGGAACCTGAAGGGGCACGAGTCCATGGGACGCGATGAGATTAATCTGTGGGTCCTGAGGGAACTAGTGGATGAAGTTGCCAAGCCACTATCCATCATATTTGAGAAGCCGTGGCAGTCTGGTGAAGTTCCCACTGACTTCAAAAATGGAAAAAAAACTGTTCTCCACAGGCTGGGTGGAGAACAGATTGAGAGCAGCCCTGAGGAGAAGGACTTGGGGGCATTGATTGATGAGAAGCTCAACATGAGCCAGCAATGAGCGCTCATAGCCCAGAAAGAAAACCGCATCCTGGGCTACATCAAAATAAGCACGGCCAGCAGGTTGTGGGAAGTGATTCTGCCCCTCTACTTTGCTCTGGTGAGATGCTATCTGGAGCACTGCATCCAGCTCTGGAGCCTCCAACATAAGAAGGAATGGATCTGTTGGAGCAAGTCTAGAGGAGGGCTGGAGCACCTCTCCTATGAAGACAGGCTGAGAGAGTTGGGGTTGTTCAGCCTGGAGAAGAGAAGGCTCCAGGGAGTCCTTATAATGGCTTTCCAGTACCTAAAGGGGTGGGGGGGGCGACAGAAAAGGTGAAGAGGGACTCTTTATTAGCGAGTGTAGCAATAGGACGAGGGGTAACAGTTTTAAACCAAAAGTGGGTAGATTTAGATTAGATATTAGGAAGAAATTCTTTACTGTGAGGGTGGTGAGGCGGTGGAACAGGTTGCCCAGGGAAGTTGTGGCTGCTCCATCCCTGAAAGTGTTCAAGGCCAGGCTGGATGGGGCTTTGAGCAGCCTGGTCTAGTGGGAGGTGTCCCTGCCCATGGCAGCAAGTTTGGAACTAGATGGTCTTTAAGGTCCCTTCCACCTCTAACCATTCTATGATTCTATGATTCTATGTCATGGATGCACTTCACTGAATATTTCATGAATCCAAGGAAGATATTCTACACCACTATTTTGATAATATTTGATAACTACTTCCCTGGTAAATTTTTTTAGCAGACATATTTTGTAGTTTTAAGCAACTGCTGAGAATAATGCATTTTCAATTTAAAAGAGCAAGAGGGTGTCACGAAACACAGGATCATAATGAAGATTTCAGCAGACCAGATAGGAGTAAAGAACTCTATTATAAAGTGCTACAATCAAAAAATAATTTAAAAGAGGGACAGTTTAAGAAAACCTCACAATCCAAGCTTATTAAGGCTGTTAACAATATGATTTTCTTCCAACTGTTTCCTGTTTGTTCCTCCACTGAGAAATCTAGAAATAATAATGACAAAGAAACAATTATCTCTCAAAAGTAAATTTTAGAAAAGAAGAGGCATTTTATTCTACCAAATTAAATTCAGTTCTCAATGAAAATGCATTATTCACCTTTCAGCAGAAGGATATAATTTTTTACTTTTACAAGAAAACCACCCTCCTTCTAAAAGACAAAAGCAAAAAATATACTTGAAAGATGGCTTCTATACCCAAAAGTTTGTTTGGTTTTTTATTGCCTTGACTAAAGGTATTACTCCTCACTTCAGATCCTTCCTCATTTATATGCTCAGAATACCATGGTAGCAAAAACTTCATCACCAAGAATATACCACACTACTTGAAGACCACTTTTTCAGTGCAAAATTATAATTGACAGCTGGGACATTTATTTGTAAAAGAAAACTATATGCCTGGATACATGCATGGATTTGCCTTTTAGTGTCGAGCGTAGCTTAAATGGATTTTTCTATCCATAACTTACTTCTATCAGAGAAAATCCAATTATTATTTAGTGTATTTTGCCCATAGCCACTACTGTGCTACTACTGTGTTGATGCAAACCATTCTCAGGTCCTTTAACTCATGGCCCCAGAGCTAAAACTTTCTGTGACAGGGTGTGAATAGTGAGATTGAGAAGAGACTTGAAGTTTGTGTGACACTGGTATGGGTACAACTCAATGGAAACTTACTGTTTAGAGTCGTATAACTGAGATACAGCTTTGGCCAGTTCTCAACAGCCAGTCCCTAAGTGGTTATCACCACGTGTTTTCTCCACATCAAACACTTATAGTCAAACATAAACATCTATCGTCAAGGCGGTGGGTGCTCTAAGCCCAACACCGAGTCTGTCTCTGAGACAGACCTTTATTTATCCCACAGGTCTTACTTCCCAGCATTCTGGAGGTGCTTATCCCTCACCACCATTACAGAAAGGGCCTACCAACATCTCTCATACTGGCCCAGTCATATTTGCCACATAAAAGTTACATGAAATGAATACCACCCATAGAGAGTTGCATATACTGGGTACGCGTGACCTGGGGAGTCTTGGCTGTAGTTCATCTGATTTTAGTCATCCACTGCTCACAGAACGAAAAAAGAAAGAAATCAACAAACTAACAAACAAACAAACAAACAAACAAAAATCCTATCAGGATCTGTTAGCCAGGGAAGCTTGACATACACACAGCAAAATAAATTCCAGTAAAGAAAAGCAATGGAAAATACTAGGCCCTCATCTCAAATAGGTGACAAAATGTATTAAATTATTTGAATACTTTAGGCAAGCTATTTCAATCATCTCTACTACCACATAAATTACGTAAAAAGACTGCTAATAACCAGCCAGTACTGTTACATAGCTGTTACATTAGTAGAGCAGCTGGATGCAACATTAAAGTCCTCATAAATGAGAGGAATTATTGTTGTTATGCTACAGTATGAGACTTGAATAAGAGTTTAAAAGTAGCATTCATTTTCTTGATTAAAGATTAACAAGGTTAAGTGTTTAATTGGTACTTTAACTGAATAGCAAGGAGCGAAATTCTGCAGTTGTGAGTTGAATGGATTTTGGGAACGTGGGAACACAGTTCTTTGTCTAAGTTAAAATTAAATAGCTAACTCAAATTGCATTCGTTTAGGAACACGCTGGTCTAGATTTAGTGAAATGAGGGGATCTGATAAAAGTGTATTTTGATTCTATGCTTTGTTTCTGTCTCAACTGATTTTCTGCTTCATAGACAGTAAATCTTGTGTAACTAATCTTAGAAGTTTAATGACCTTTCAAGTTTGGCTCAAAAAGTTAATAACACTGATATAACATTACTTCATCCATGCAATGGTGTCCTCTTAAGAACCCTAAAATACCTCTTTACCTGAAACCACAACACCTTCTGTCATGCAGCAACACATTCCTAGAGCTACATTTTTCGTCATATAATTTCAAGAATTTCCTTCTCCTGTCTATGATATAGTTTTTATCCCTTTCCAAAGACTTCTACTGCTTCATGTATATCTTTTTTAAAAAAGAAGGTTTTTCTTCTTTAGCTGTAGTTTCCTTTTAATTTAGGTGTTTCATTTTGCCTTGTATCACCAAAAAAACCCAAAACCTTGTACAACCTTGTCCATCTCTGAGCTGAATGCCTCACTTCTCCTAGCTTTATTGTTCAGTCTCTGCTAATTTTGCCCTGTTCCATAGTTCATCTTAGTCCAGAAAGCGTCTAACAGGCTTGTTCATTGTCCTAAGCTGTTTCTGTCACCACCTTTGCTCATCATATTGGAATGAAACAGGAAAGAATTTCTGGCTAGATGAGTGGAAAAACAATGGCAGACAGTGATTTTCGAGGAGCAGATTTTATAAGAGCAATGTAAGCATTTCCCCAATTTCAACAGTAATTCACACTTTGTATGAATTCATACTTTGTATTAGTTATTCCATATAATTGTCCAGATTGTCATTCCTGTTACCCAAATAAGATTAGATGAACACAGATGATTTTTTCTTACTTTACAGCTGGTGCCTATTTAAACCTGTGAAACATGCTACTATTTAGTATTTGTCCAGAGGCTATTTAATGCAATATCTATTGGTTGATAATGTCACTATGTTTAGAGAAGTTGCTTGATTTTCAAACTTTACTGCATAGTAAGACCAATCTGAAAGATGAAGCTATGTGATACATGTCATAGTGTATAGGGACTGAATAAAATTCAGCTGTTGGACTAACGATGAGCCTAACGAAACTCACAGGCAACAGTAGTCACCTTCCGCTTTTAGCATTAGCATCTGCAGTAGCAGATGTTGATCAAACAATATGTCTTAATAACTTGACCATGAAACGTTGTTGGATTCAGACCAGATTCTCCCTCCCAAATCTATTTAAGGTAGATCCTGCTTGGTGAGCTCAGAGCTCACTTTCAATAAGTGGAGGAAAGGGCTACATTCCTTGGGAGAGGTGAATCCAGATTACGTTCCCATGCTATTTTTGTATATTCAGAGACACCCAGCACAACTCAGACTTTTTCCAGACAAATCAGGAAAAGAATCAAGAAACTTTCATTGTTGAATATACGTACCTCCTTCTGAAGGCTGCGTAGAAGGCCTCAGATTTGCAATAGTAGTACCATAAGCTCCTCTTTATACAAAATAAAACTCAAAGGTGGAAAAAGGAGTAGAATTGTTTGACTTGGGTGTCGACATTGCAGTAGTGTTCAAATAAGTGAGCCTTAGAAAAGTCACCTTTAGCAATAGAGAGTGATGTACAGAGCAGTGGGAGTTGTGGTGGCACGCTGACCAGAGCTACAATCACTTTGGCCCACCTGGGTTTTGAACCCACGCACCAGAGGGAGGGAGATGTCTTTCTACAAAGGGAAATGCCTTACTCCACCCAATATGTATGAGGCACCTCTGTCATATCTGTTTAACAGTCATACCTGTGCAGACTGGTATGCAAGGCGGGGCAACAGATATAGACAGAGAATCTACTGTAACTAAATCTTGTTCAGCTTCAATAAAATTGGCTGGCAGCAACTAGGACCATAAAGAGTAAGGAACTGGTGGCTTCAAGTGAAACACTCCTTCAGCTGCAAGAAACTGGAGGCACCCTACAAACTTCTTCATACGCAATGACTGGGATAACATTACGTGTTATGAAATAATTTTTTTTTTATACTTACTGAGAAACAGCATGCAGTTGTAACTAATAAACATAAACATAATATTTACAAATCACAATACTTAGCATAGATTCTAAAATCATCACAACCTGAGTTTAGTTTCTGTAAAATGTGTTTTACGGAGATCCAGGAAAAAACTCTCCAAGTTGCCCTGATTATAAGGGAAATCAAAAAGACCAGAACAAGAGCATTGATCTGTACCTGCCATGATACACTTACTTCTCTTTGACCTTCGGTAGCTCAGTTATTTTGCTTGGTTGAAGGTGTTTGTGGAATCTCCATGTAATACAAGAAAACTTTCCAGTGTGTTTTTTCAAATGGAAAGGGACTGCTGCTGGGGGAAAAAAAAAAAAAAAAGGTAGCCATCCTCTCTATAAACTTCACCCTGATAGTATTTAATTCTTCTATTTGCAATATACGAAGAGGTAATTTTGTCTTTTGCATTAAAACTTGGCTGATCGGTGCCCCAACTGGATAGGAAGTAAAATTTCTCCCTGGATTAGATTGTTTTTTCCCAGATGTTGGACACACACTCACATCTGGCTACATATGTTAATCCTTTGTTGAACTGCAAACTGCAACATGGTCATAATTTTGATAATGGTCACTATATTTATGGTCCTAATCTCCTCTATCACTTTGATGATCAAAAATCATCAATTTGTCTCCCAGTTAATTTTAGGGTTTTTTCCAACAGACTGAAATGTTTTATAGGAATACACTTTTCGGTGGACACTTTTTCCTGCAAGAGCCAACTCTATGAGCTGATTGACTAATTCATTCCCCACAACCATCTCATTTAAAATACACTGACAAAAGGCCAGCTGTGAAAGTGACTACACTGAACGGCTCCTTCCCCAACAACACAATAGAGAAACCAGATATTTATTATTCGTATTTGATTGTTCACAGCTGCTGCTTTCATCAGCCAAACATAAATATTGGATGTTGAACCCATGCCGCAAAATTCATCTTCAAATTGTAATGCCCCAAAATAAGTTTTGTGGGGTTCAGGTGCAAATTTATTTTTTTCTTAATATAATAAAAAATGATGATTTGTAAATTGGGTTCTGGGGTCACATTCCAGCCTCTCTCAGTTCTGTAAGCAATTGGCTATGGTGACTTCTGTAGTCAGCACACTTACAGGCTAATGATGCAAAAAAGGTTAACCTCATTGGCCTGAAGCACCTCTTTTTTAAACACAAATCTGGAGCTACTGAGTAACATATTTACACAGTCACCTGCTTTGTCTCTGAAAGAAGCATCTCTCTACATCTAACCTCTAGCATGAACCTTTAGGTGTACAGCACAACACACAGAAGCAGCCATGGGGATTTTAAAAAGAAAAGAATATTTCACTTAGGAACCTATAAAAATCCGGTTCCTCATTTAAGTCACACTTCATTGAGGTTAATTATCTCTATTTCCATTTTTTTGTGTATGTGAAAGGGCACTGATGTAAAAAACAATATAGGTCAGAACTCATTTAATCAACATTTTGGCAAAGGAAAAGGCCATGCTATATTGCAGTGTGGCACTGGCTGTTTGCCTTATGTTATCAATCTTTTCAAACATGGGAATTCAAGCTAAAGCAATAAAATATGAACTTCCAATCTTTTTTTTTTTTTTCCCCAAAAAGAATACTGAAAAGGCCACATTAGTCAGAAGAAACACTGAATAAACTGAATAGTAGGATGCATATGAGTTTCTACGTGTGTATCCAGACAGGGATTCTAAATATCCTCCTTCTTTTTTAATTTAAGGTAATAAAAAAAATCAAATTAAAGTATCTGGTCTCATATCAGTTTGGGTAATCTCCAAAGATGTATTCTGTTATGTACAAGCTCTAGTCAACTTAGCTGTACCTTTGAGTTGGTGAAATCAAAAAGTAGTGTTTATCCAGACCAGCAAATATATTACTTACAGCACAGCACTTTCACCACAAAAGATCCCCAACTGCTTTTACAAACTCTATGTTTATTCATGTTTAGTCACACTATTTTCCAGTGAAATACATCCACTGCTTTGATGGATCATAGCATCAATTTAAGAGCACAGTGACAACCCAGCAGTAGAGGATGGGAACTGAAGTATTCCAGTTTCACATCAAACGACAGAAAGATTTAAGTAGATTCAGTACATATTGAGAAAGTGGGTACTAGCTGAAAGAACACTGTCAGTCTTGCTAACCACCTAAACAAAATTGCTCTGATTAAAGAAGTTGACATGTGGAGACGAGTACATTCAATTTTTACTACTTAATCATGTTTCAAATTACAGGTACTTCTGACTGTTTTGTGCAACTCAGCATTGGTCTGGATGATGTGAACCTTCATGAGATGTCTAAAACATTATACCAATGTCTTTAAACACTAAAGGCAAACTACACCTTTGCACATACCAAGGACCAGTTTTTGTCTCTGAGAACAACCACTGTTTCTTTTGGAGAGACAACTCGGACAAGAGCAAGCCAGGATCTTTCTAGGCACGGCAGACTGGCACCTATAACACACTGGCAAGTATCTTCACAAAACATACGGGATTTTTTTGTGCTGCAGTATAAGACTTAGAAGTAAAGACCAAAGATTGGGGGTTTGTCTAAGATATCAGCCAGGAGCTTCTTCTGGAGGGTCTGAGTGATGTTCACTTATACTGTATGTTTCACATCAATTTCATGCTGACACCTGATAAAAGAGAGGCTACCAATATGAATTTAAAAAAAAAACAAGAATAAAAAATACTTTTTTTTTCCTTGTCATTTGTTCTCCTTCTTGTCTCATGCTTTGATCATTTCACTGATTTTCACGGTGCAATACATCTAATAAATATGTCAACTTTTTCTTCAGATTTATCTACCTATTAACATATATATATTTATCTATCTATTAACAGCTTTAAAATATTTAAATTAGTTTTAAACTGATATTACCATTTGATATTATGAATGAGTTACCGAGAAAAAGGAAGTTAGATATGTGATGCAAAACTGTATTTAGCTGATACGAAATGTAAACATGCATTTGGTTTTTAAATTATGACCACAGCTTTTTCATCTTTCAGCTTCAATGGGGGAGGGATTTAGCCCATATTACTTTACAAGGGTTTAGAGTTAAAGAATATGTATGTGTACATAAGGAAATTCTTGGTATTTGATTGATGTGATGTTAAAATACAATAGCTTTGATTTCCTGCGGTGCAAAGCAGTTGATATAATTGCCTTTCATTAATTTCTGGACTTTGAAGCTGAATTTACCAAATCTTTTACTCTTCCTGTTATAATTCTACCAAACCCAATGTATCTATCTTTCCCAGGTGTCCTTCTACTGGGGAAAACTTGCTTCAGTTATAAGCAAGAAATATTTGAAGTCCAGGAGTCAGCACCATCACAAGCGAAATAAGAATCTGGCCAAACTCATGAAAATAAAATCAAATAGTCTCCTGCTTCTATCATATTCACATTTTCACATGAATTACACTCCAAGCCCACAATCTTTTTTAACACTTAGGTTTGCTGAATCCAGTCTTTTGCTCTGGATAATGATACTGTAGATGAATCCAAGAAAAGCACTGCAATTACAGTTATTCTTGCAAAAAAGATTAGAACCACTTAGGTATGAAATAGACAATTTCAGAGCAGAAATTCTTTATAATTGCAAACAGAAGTAGATGGAGAAGGTGGCTACTGAGCAAATTCAAAAGCCTGCGGAGGGCAGGGTCTCTGCTGCCTGCACAACCTCAGCTATTGCCTGCCCTGGGTGTAGGGGCTGGTTTGGAAGAGGATAGAATCATAGAATTGCCTAGGTTGGAAGGGGCATTTCAGATCGTCGAGTCCAACCATCAACCTAACTCTGACAAGAACCATCACTAAACCATATTGCTGAGCATTATGTCTACCCGTCTTTTAAATATCTCCAGGGATGGTGAGTCCACCACTTCCCTGGGCAGCCTGTTCCAATGCTTGATAACCCTTTCAGTGTAAAAATTTTTCCTAACACCTAATCCAAAACTCCCCTGGCTCAACTTGAGGCCGTTTCCTCTTGTCCTATCACCTGTTACTTGGGAGAAGAGACCAACCCCCACCTGGCTACAACCTCCTTTCAGGTAGTTGTAGAGAGCGACAAGGTCTCTCCTCAGCCTCCTCTTCTCCAGGCTGAACAACCCCAGTTCCCTCAGCCACTCCTCAGAAGACTTGTGCTCACCAGCTTCATTGCCCTTCTCTGGACATGCTCCAGCACCTCAATGTCTTTTTTGTGGTGAGGGGCCCAAAACTGGGCACAGTACTTGAGGTGGGGCCTCACCAGTGCCGAGTACAGGGGGACGATCACTTCCCTAGTCCTGCTGGCCACACTATTCCTGATAGAGGCCAGGATGCTCTTGGCCTTCTTGTCCCATCTTGGGATGAAGGGCAGCTCCCAGCCCTGCCCTCACTTTGCAATGGGGGTTGATGAACTGCATGCTGCCAAGGGCTGGGAGGAGACACCCTCTCAGTGGAGAAGGTAACACATATTCCTGAGGGGAGACACACAGACCTTCTCCCTCCCTGGAGCTCTGAGTCCAGCACACCTCCATGCTCTGTCACTTTATGGTTGTCACCTACCACCCCCTGAAATCTCCTCTTGCCCTGAACGGTGCCGCCTGCAGAGGTGAAGGACAAAGTCATTTACACCACGGGGCAGAACTTCCATATTGTCTATGATACTACATGACTGTGAGCTGGCTCTGGGGAGAAAGCCCACTTTGAAGTTGAAATTGCTTTGAGCACCATGGTCTTTAATGGCCCACATTGGGCAGCTTTTCCTCTTGCTTAAACTTACTGTAAATTTAAATTAACCCTGCTTAAATTGCAGTCACATAAGTAAATGATTAATCAGACTTAATGAATCTCTATTTAAAGTTGCTTCTCAAGAGGTTTCAGAGTGCATCATCAAATTGCAAACCTTTTTTGTTCTGGGAGTTTTTGTGTTAAGTAAAGAATACCGAATGGTGTCATATGCAAGCCTCAGACCTTGGGAATTTATTACCAATAGAGAAAGCAAAGGCGGATCAGGAGTTTTCAGATACAAAAAAAAAAAAAAAAAAAAAAAAAGCAGACAAAAAAACCCAATAAAAATCAGATACGGTATCTAGCTTGATTTACTGAGGTTTTGCACTGTGAGCACGGACTGCAGTCATATAGAGTTAGACTAGAAAATAAACCCAAGACTCAAAGTTTTCATTTGCATTAAAAAAATGGCATTACCAAGAATGCAGTTATTATTTCCTCCTTTGTCATAGCTGGCACTGTGCAACATAGTAAACTCATGCACATTTCAGAGGAGTGCAGTGGGTATGGCATACTGCGAGTCTTTGTGCCTACTTCGAACTCAGGGCTCCGCACTGAGTATGAACCTACCGTTCCTCAGCTCCTTTAATGTGTGGCCAGGTTCGGAAACTTTCTCATCTGCCACTTCTTCTCTGAAGGGGGCATCTTAGACAGAAGTAAGGTATGGATTTGCACTGCAAAACCTGATTGCAATTTTACCAACTGTATAGCAGAGAGAGATGTTTTGTTCTTAGGAAGCCAGTAATTGGTAAGAAATGCACAGGACTCCAAACATACTAATTCCACATCCTATTAATTTGTCTCTGAAAACATTCAAAGCAGCTTCTTCATGTGTCTAGTAATAGAAATTCATTGTCTCTCTGAGAATTCTGCCTTTCTTCAGATACTCCTATCAAGAGTCACCAGGTTCTCTAAAACTTGTTATGTATTCACAGTTTCATAACGAGAGAAATTGCTTTTGGTGGTTCTGTCTTCTTATTAAGGTCAGAGATTATATAGGAGATTACATATTTGTCCCCAAAGAGAAAGTGATTTATAGCCTTTGCCAGTGAGGTGTAAAAAGCTGGAATATATTTTCTTTCTTCTTTCCAATCCAAAGTATTAGAGGAGAGTTTTAAAAAGTGATACTGGATCTGTGGACATGAACAATATTTAACCATTAACAGCAATATAATAATACTACTACACTACAGACCTTCTATATGACAGACTCAGCTTTTCACAACCGAAATGCAAAGCTAATAATGCCCTTTTTGCTCTTCTCTGGGGGTCTTCTTTTTCTTTTGAAATGTTAGTTTTCAAGATGGCATTTTTAAAGCAAAATGTCAGTTCTTGAAGTAGTTACGAATAAGTCGTAACCTATTTATTTCTTTAAATTCTAGCATTGTTCCATAGTCTACGTTGCACATTAACAGCAAGCACATGTGCAGGCATATTAGGTGGAGAAGGCATGACCTGGAAACAGACTGCTGCCTGATGAGGGAGTAAAAGGTGTAGAAAGACAACTGACCCATCCATACTAACAACCCTTGAGGACCTAAGAGATGGCTATATGTTCAAGGCCAGGCTGGATGGGGCTTTGAGCAGCCTGGTCTAGTGGGAGGTGTCCCTGCCCATGGCAGGGGGGTTGGAACTACATGATCTTTAAGGTCCCTTCCAACCTGAACCATTCTGTGATTCTGTGATTCTATAACTACAGTCTGTCAGGGAAGGGACATGAGCACCAGTGGGCCCACTAGGCTCTGTCTGGACAGACACCCCCACACCATGACGTGATGCACAGTGCCGGCACCAGGAAGGCACAAACTCACAGTAGTTTCTGGCTGCCTTGTAAGCCAAACACATTGAATTAAGTTGCTCACATTAGCAAAAAAGTTAAAGCACCTGCAGGAAAAGTATACACGTGGGAGGGCAAGAGCCATGAACACCCCCACACATGACAGAAGCTGCAAAATGGGATAAAGGTGCATTTCACAGTTGCTACAGGGATTAATCTCATCCCACAATTAGTGGGACATCAAATGGAAAGTTCCTTAAGAACTTTAATGGCTTTTGATCCCGGCCACATAGAGGAAAAAACTGTGGGACTCTGTAAATCCTGATTCAGCTTTTGTTTAGTATGCTCGAAGAGTATGGCTTCATATGCTCGAGTTAATTGAAAGCACATAATGTCTCCAAGTTGCCTTTTTAAATTGGCTCTGCTACTTTTATTTAGACGTTTTCACTGAAAAGCAAAGGAAAAACTGTCTCGCCATTGTATTGATAACACAAAAGAAATCACTTTCATAGTGCTGAAGGGGACTATAGCTGATGTAAAAATTGAAGCATGTACTGACCTTAGGAAGAACACTGTCATTTTCAGTATCAGAAACACAGTGTCCCCCAAAAATCTTTTTTGGCCACAGAAAAGCTGTCACCAACTATTCTGAAGCCCTTCCTCTAACTTAATAGAGCTTATAAGCTAAAAGTCTGTTCACGGAAGGGGAAACTTTGCTGATTGTGAACAACAATACTCATAATATAGCAAAAAGGCTAAAGAGATTTCTTTTCTTTTTTTTTACTTCCCTGCAGGAGAGGTTTCAGGAGGATTAAGACAGTGAATCCCTATTCCAAATTGCCTGTTCATAATATCCCCACTGAACTTTATTATAAAGTCATCTCACATCTTCCCATTCACACCACTGGAATTATGAGGTGGACTGGTGTTAACAGGACAAAACTGGTCTTTCTGTGGAGGATGTAGAAAGCCATGTATCATAGTCTTTTGGACTTAATTAAATTCAGGAGAAAAGAAGTATGAATATTGTAAAAGTGATTTTCAGAAGAATCCAAAACATATATATCAGACAACTGTATTGGACCACCAAAGGATATTCTAGCTCCTGGTGTCCGACCTCCAATGCTGGCCAGTGGCAAATGCTTAATAAAAAATATAAAAAGGAGAGCAAGCATGTTATGAATATTTTCCCAGGGTACCTCCTCAGCCTCTAGCAATCTGTAGCACTAGCACTTACTAAAATTGAGATACTACTTCTAATAATACACAATGGATTTTTCTTTGTTAATTTTCCCAATTGTTTTTCTGAATCCTGGTAATATTCCATCCTCCATAAATTCCAGCGGCGAGAAATTCCACAGATTAACTATTCATTGTGTGAAAAACACCTTCATTTTTGCTTCCGCTGCCAACCTATAATATAATTTGATATCTAGGAGCTATTGTCTTGAAAGATACAGAGGAAAAAAATGTTCCCTGTCTACTTTGTCTATGCCATTCATGGTTTTACAAACCTCCTTTTGCATTTACACTCAATCGTCTCTTTTCCAGGCTGATGAATTCTAAACTGCTTAGTATCTATGACTAGTAAGGAGTCAGTCTTTGTTTACCCTTACAACCCTTGTATCTTTTCTCCTCTTAGTATGTCCTTCTGAAACAGGACTGAAACTGCACATACTGTTTTTTAATTTACAAAAGGACATCATGCTGTGCTCTGTTTTGTTCTCTATTTCTTTTCTGATCATTCCTCCAGAATGGTATTTGCTTCATTCTTTTACTGCTGCTGGGCTTGGAGCTGTTATTTTCATCAAAAGGACCTGCTTCAACCCCAAGGTCACTTTCTGAAGCCTGCTCATATCCCGTCGTTTCCCAACATTCTAAAATAAGGATGATTTTTTTACAGTCTGCATCATTTTATTATTCTCATTGTATAGAAGGCAAACTACATACTGGACTCCTTTATGAAGACCGTGGCCAGAAGACCAAGGAAAGCTGCTTGCCTGTCTTCTCAGCTCCGGGGTCCAGTTTGAAGCTCCCCAGTTTAAGAGGGCTGAGAACGGGGCAAAGCAGGGGAGGGCTGTCAAGGGGCTGAGAGCACCATGAGAAGGAGCTGCAGGAGCTGGGCAAAGAGGAGATGCTGCAAGAGCAACCTGCAGCTACTTGAAAGGGAGTCACAAAGGTGACAAAGCCAACAGCTCCTCTGTAGTGGCAAACGATACCAAAAGGGGCCACACATTGCAGCACGAGAGACTGAGGTTGGACAAGAGGAAAAACTTTTACACTGGGAATGTAGTGCAGGTTACCCTGAAAGGCTGTGAAATCTCCATCCTTGGAAATTTTCAAGATTTGGCTAGACAGGCACAGTGGGTTTGGTCTAGTGTTGGTAATAATCCCTTCATGAGCAGCAGGTCGGACCTGATTGGACTGCATGAGGTTCTCCCAAAGAACGTTGTGAGTCTGTGATCGAATGACTTCACAGTTTTTACATTGTGTACGATATTTGCTGATCTGTTTCTTGAGTTAATGGTGTAGCAAAGCCATCTGAATATCTTAATGAGCATTTAGCTTAATTAGATGTCTTCAGTTCTGCATTCTGGCTTTAAAAAGACAAATCCCTGAGCTTTAGAGTATCGTAGAAGCAGCAATGAAAAATCCCGCTGGAATTCCGTATTATTTCATACAGCTCGCTCAGTTGCAGTAAAAATTTGCTTGAATTGACAGTGATTCATTCCTAAGATTTCACATCTTTAAAAAATATTCATGCTAGAGCATTTGTGTCTTTTCGTCTTCAAAAAAGAAGAGAGAGCTCTTAAAAGAAAGTGTGTCTTTAGCACTCAACCACTGGAATTGATCAGCTTGACTCAAACAATGTGATTCAGACAACCAGCCAGGCAGACCAAGGGATCCCGATCCCCTTTGTTGGCTGATTCAGTGCATTAGAAGCATGGGAGACACTGAAGACTTTGAAACCCTCAGGGAGAGATGAAATGGGAGTAAAAAAGTCTCAAATGTTTTAAATATTAGAATATTTTTCCATCAGCTCTTTCCCAAGAGTTTATATTGCATTTAATAAGGTTCATGGACTCATGATTTAAAAATAGCTGTCTTCTTTCAATAATAAAGAAAAGGGACAGTAATATATCAGGTTTATTTCCAGTAATCAGACTTCACAATCAGTTTTATTGTGTCTTATTCACAATATAAAATTTATTTTTCTGTCTTCTTGCTGCTTTTATTCTAATTCCCATTGCAGCGAAGAAGTGACTAGCAAAGCATTTCTATCATAAATTCAAGTGTGAGTGCAAAAAACCCTTGTTCTGGTTTATATCAGTGAAAAACAACTTCTCCAAACATTGATGTGAAGAAAGCAAATTTTACAGAAAATACTGCAAAGTGCATGTTTGAAGATAACTACGTTAAAGTTTGTAAGACACATTTAATGTGTGCAGCTTTACGAATATACAACCAAAAATGTTTCGTAAGTATAAAACTGGCTATATTATATTAAGGACAAAGTAAAGATTTTACTGACCAGGACAGCAAAATATTTTTCAAGGAAAATGTCCACAATATAGGCCCTGTGCCTGTTTGCTTGGAATAGCACTTCACTCCTAGGATCATAATTCATTGTCAATAATGCAGTAAATATTCTTACTGTCTGAATTTTTTCAGCTCCTTTCTTGGTTTCTTTTTTCACACTAATTTCCAAAGTTCTTACAAATTCAAGAAGAGCAAAAAATTGATCATACTAATGTTTTGACTGAGCACGGTATATTTCATTATCTGACTTGATTATTATACCCTTTAAAATTAGGTTCGTGGTGTGAATAAAAGCAGGAGAAAATTCAAAATTCATTTATTAAATACACTGCAATGTTTGCTTAAAATTAGCTCTTTACCAGACAGTTCACTTGCCAGATAAATATGGGAAATGCAAAAGCGGTGCAGATAGGAACAAGACAAAATAACTTAAAAACGAAAATAAAAACATATGATGCTATTCTATTGTGACCTTGGACTCAAGGACTTCATTCAGATAAAAGCAAATACTTCATAAGTACATAATAAGTGGCACTGGCAAGAAGAAAAACTTTAGTGACATGTTATGCTTTCATACTTTTGCAAAATGCAGGAAAGCTATTGCAAAATGATGCATCTAAATGATAAATCCTGCTGTTTCTCAGGTAATAGAGGTGGAAATGGCCCTCAACATAATTTTCGCTAGTTTAAGCTTTACTCTAATTGCGTTATTTCACATAGCAGTGAGATGGTGTGGAAGCCCATGCCGGCATACCTTGGCAGCCAAGGATTCGATTAAGGAGGGGGAAACACTTCTCTATCTCTGCACACATTGAAAGAGCAAAAAACAACTGCCTGCTTTGTTTCTTGTCAAGCGAATGAGCCAGTAATGTGGAGATTTAACAGGACAGTCATCTCACCCACAGTCCCTGGAAAGGGTCTTTTCTCCACCTCCTTCACCCCTTTAAAAAACACATTCTGATGGGAGGCAGCAGTTACCAGCCACACGAATCAAGCCTGGCCCCTTCTACAGGACAGCATCACACCTTCAAGGGTGACGCTGATGATAGAGACGTGGACAAAGGCTAGGAAAGCCCTGGCAAACATGCGGCAAGTGTTTCTGGACCAGAAACGACAGAGCAGGAAAGCAGGTGCAGGCTGGAGGCTGAGGGACCGTAAAGGGAGAGCTCCAGCCTCCGGCGCTGCCAGGGCAGCGGCCTTGGGACTGACCTAGGAGAGAGCACGGGGCCACCTGAGCCACACCGAAGCTTTCTGCTCCATTCTCTCCTCCAAAATACCCCGTACGCAGCGACAGGGCATGGATGATGCAAAACTAGTGAATTTGGCTTTTTCCCTGTGTGTCAGTAGCAGCGGCAGCTCCCTTGGCAGCAGGTTTCCCGCTGGCTTGCAGAAATGAAGCACCTGCAACGGGGGCTTAAGGGACTAAAGGGACACCAAATTCTGCGGGAAAGGAAAGCTCAGTTAAAGCTGCTGCTCTGATTCCAACTCAGGCTGCTGAAACAGTAGGACAGGCCACAGGAAAAAGAAAAAGGGCTCATTCCTGCTTTTTCGTCGTGTCGATCGGTGTGTTTGTGTCACAGGCTTTCAGTTTGTCTGAGAATCCCACGCTGTCCTGCAGTCCCCTTGTTTTGGGAACACATGCACAATGTTTGAAAACTCCCATTATTTATCCAGAAGAGCAGATTACAGCAGCTATTGGTTGCATGAGGATGTCAAAGAACAGTGGTGGAGTAATAAATACGGTGGCAGTTACTGCGGGTCTTCAGTGAAAAGAAGAGATGTTACATGCAAGTACAGTAAGAGGAAAAGAAAGCTGAAAATTCTAAAAAAAATACACTAAGAAAAAAATTCAAGAGACAAATTCTGGTGTCAAAAGAGACTACTGCAATAAGTTAATTTTAAACAATGTCATTTGGATTACTAGAGTATGAAGGGACAAATGCTCTTTTTTAATATGTGAAAATGTTCTAAATGATGCATTTTAATAAACTTAAAGAAAATGTTTTAGAAACTTAAGAAAAACATCCTCAAAGGATCTTCAAGGAGTTAAAATGTAGGCAGGCTGTTCTTAAATGCATTAACATTTATGTGGAATGAAAGTTCAAACAAGACCCTTCCATTCTATGTGTGATTCAAACCAATAAAGAAGTAAAACCCTGCTGGGTTCACGGGAGCCTATCCATTGGTTCCACTGGGATTTCACTCCAGCAAGCCTCAGATATAGTCCTACTTTAATTTAAAGTTGGATTTGCAAACTCAGATCAGTATTTTTTTATCCGAGGAAGATTTCTTATACTGTGCTGAAACAAGATAAATGCTGCTTTCCTGCCTGTCTCACAGTTTTTCACTTTTTATGTGCTTCAGATCAGCTCACAGGCAGCTGCTCACTGATCAGCATCACTCTGTGGTTACCAGCAGGTTTATTTCTGCCTGTTCCTCTTCCAGATCCCTGATCTCTGTTCTGTACTGTTGGCTTACACTAAATTCACCTTACCCCAGCTTGGGTCTGGGGCAGAAAAGCCTTCTGGCTCCAAGGGACTCAACCTGTCCACCTGTTTGACTACCTCAGCTAGTTTCAGGTCGCAATCAGGGAAATGATGTTTCTTATAACAAATGCACAGAGGATGGGGTCAGACACTGCGGCTGCAGTCACTTATCTAGGGCTGCTGGTTCCTGACACTGGTCCCAGGAAACCTCCTCTCAGAGGGCTTCACTGCCACCTCAGCACCCTCACACAAAGTCCCAGACAAGGAAGATGCAAGTACCGATACCCACCCTGCCTTCAGGCTGAAGTGGCTGGAAAGGTAAGGGGAGCTTGGAGAAGTAGCAAATTTGTCCTTTACACCTATATTAAGTAAATTCATTGACTTTAAGGATACATACGTGTTTTTCTGGATTACTGTTAGTGCACTTGGAAAGCACAGCTAAAGGCTGCAAGACTAACATCTAAATGAGTGAGCTTTCCAACCAGTCAAGTGTGGGATGAGACAGGGAGAGCGGCATCTCTGTCCCCAGTGCCATTTAAAAGGAAGAGTGATTCTCCTTTCCACCTTCACCTTGCTGTTGCTGGATTTCTTTGAAGAAAGACCTTCAGCATTTAATTGAAGACCATTATGTTAACCATGGATGAAGGGAGATGCTTCCACTAGACCAGACACAAAGGGAACTGTGACCTGAGACATACCCTTGTCTGTGACAGTTGCTGCTGACACCTCCTACCTGAATGTGCTGGTTTAGGCGGATCAGTCAAAGGTGGCCAAGTTGCACCATTAAGCACGCAGACACTATTGTGGCAGGTTCCTGATACGAGGCAGGTCCTGCTACGAGGCGGAAAAGGACTTGGGGCTACTCATGGATGAAAAGCTGGACATGAGCCAATGCGCGCTTGCAGCCCAGAAGGCCAATCGCATCCTGGGCTGCATCAAAAGAACTGTGGCCAGCAGATCCAGAGAGGTGATTCTCCCCCTCTACTCTGCTCTCGTGAGACCCCACCTGGAGTACTGTGTCCAGCTCTGGAGCCCTCAGCACAAGAAGGACCTGTTGAAGCGGGTCCAGAGGAGGGCCACGAAGATGATAGAGGAATGGAGCACCTCTCCTATGAAGACAGGCTGAGAGAGTTGGGGTTATTCAGCCTGGAGAAAAGAAGGCTCCGGGGACACTTTATAGAGGCCTTCCAGTACCTGAAGGGGGCCTATAAGAAAGCTGGGGAGGGGCTGTTTGCCAGGACATGTAGCGACAGGACAAGGGACAATGGTTTTAAACTAGAACAGGGCAGGTTTAGATTAGAGATTAGGGAGAAGTTCTTTACAATGAGGGTGGTGAGACACTGGAACAGGTTGCCCAGAGAGGTGGTGGAGGCCCCATCCCTGGAGACATTCAAGGCCAGGCCTGATGAGGCTCTGAGCAACCTGATCTAGTTGAAGATGTCCCTGCTTACTGCAGGGGGGTTGGACTAGATGACCTTTAAAGGTCCCTTCCAACCTAACCGATTCTACGATTCTGTGATTCTATGATTTAAAACTTTTTCGGACATCTCCACATGATGGTGAGATCTCAACAGACCTTTCCAAAAACCCACATCCCAGGTCTGCATTACCTGATCAAGATTTTCAGAAGAAATACTGTGACATGATCAAGGACTGGATGCATTTCACCTAACTTCACCAGTTAAGGTTATGAACCTGATACCAGCTTTATAATGCCTTTGCCACTTAAGCATAGGAATCATTCTGTCTAACATCTGGCCAGTATTGTTATGCATGCAAGTTCTGAAAACAAAGAGCAAAACCAAAATGAGTCCTTAATTTAGGCCTCAAATTACGTGTCTGATTTAGAAGAGTTGAAGAAGAACTACAAGTTGCCAAGCATTTTAGGAAATGAGGACTTGTGAGGCTGAAAGATCAATTAAAAATCTGATCTTTACGTTCTCTTTTTTTGCCTTACGGAAAAGCCTTGTCTCTAGGGGTTAGTGTTGATATTGATTATATATAAAATCCCAAAGATTAATTACGGTCATATTGATGATGCCCTAAATACCAATTCTTCTGTTTGTGCAGGTTTTTAAAAGGCTGTAAGGCTGAAGTTAGTAAGGCAGAAGTTAGTACTAAGCAGGGAATGTGTCAGTGGGTTGCAGCTCCAGAGAGTATTTAGTACTTCCTCCAACCAAAAGATCAGCATTATCTCGATTACAGGAAGAAGGCTAAAAAGAGCCCATATCAAAATACCTGGATGCCACAAAAAGGATCAAGAAGCAGCAGAGTTTTTCCTCAAAGTATACAAAGCCAAATTTTTGCAAGCACAATCGGCTACCACAAATGCAATGCACTCTTCTATTGCACTGGGAAGGGGATTATGAACTACGTACAGGATCCCCCAAGTTAAATGTAATAGTAACAATGCAAAAGGCTTATACTTTTTTAAGGTAATTGATTCAGTTTTACTTTATGTTTCAATTGTAAAAACAGGAATTACTCAAAGCTCCCACATGCTAAATGGATTAAAACCCATTAAATCACAAAATGTAATTGTGAACAAAGATGTGCATCCTCAAACAGTTGCATTCCTAGTGGAGTCCCTCATGCATCAACTTTTGGCCTTAGGCTCTTTAAAATATTTTATCTAACCTGGAAAAAAATCCACGAAGCTACCCCTGACATACTTTGGGTCTGACAAAGCTGAGGAAAATCACAGGCAATGAAAAGACAAGCTGCTGCTACAAGGCATGCTGAATAATCTGGACTCAGACACGGAAATACTAATTTCTGTATCATCCATTAAAAACAAGAAATCCAAGTCATGGTTCCAGGACACGGGAGCCTCTCCTGAGAACCCCTGCTTTGGAGCAGATAACAGAAGCCTCAGCAAATAACTAGCTAAGAATAACTCCTTAAAGTGACACTGCAGCCAGACTTGGAATATAATTTATGCAGTCCAAGCACAAATTTCTCGGTTTCACCCTACAAGAACTCTACGTTACATCATTTGACTGCTTCTCGGATATTAAGCCCAGTTTTAGTGTCCTCAGAGAATGCTGATCAAGCTCACTTAAGAGAAAATGAAGAAAGAATCACATAATCAATCTCATTAAATAAACTGAAGAAAATCCCTAATTTTAGTGAAGGTTCCCCCTTGTGAACAAGAAAAGTTCTGTAATGACTTGGTCAGGCTAATAAAATCTATACAATGAACAGAAATTCAATAACAGCAAACAAAGAATGAGCTAAAAACAAACCAGAAAGTCGAAGGAGACAAATTCAGAAGGGAAATACTTTTCCCAATGCATTTTTTAAACACCAGAACAATTATCCAGGCTTAAGTATTAGTGGAAACAAAAACTTAATCAACCAGCAGGCGTAAGATAACAGGCAGTAAACTTGCATGGCAACAAAAGCGCAGAGGAGATGCCATTTTTGACAGCAAATTTAGAAACTTCTTATGCTGGAGAAAAAGCTGAAGACCACAACTCAGTGTCCTGCGTGTTTTCACATTTGGGTGACTTTTTAAGTATTTCGCATGCCCTTGCTGCAGCAGTTCTGCCGAACTAGTGCAACCACTGTTTGGAACGAGGATAAACCACAGATCAGAAAGGCATCTTTAAACAAAGACTGAAATACATATGATCAACTGACACGTTTTGGCAGATGTCTTGTTTATCCTCAGCAGTTTTTGAAAGTAAATTCAAAACGATGCCGTAATCTTTTTGGCTTAGAATGAGCTCAAGACCACGAAGTGAAGTGATTAGACAATTGTGAAAAAAAAAAAATAGAGCTGTCTAAATGCGCTGCATAAAAGAAAATTTTAAACATTGATAGGAATGGCTTTGACAGAAATTTCTGCTGGAAAGTATGTCAAAGGCTGCAACTTAGTTGCTGCTAAAAGGAATGAAGAAGAAATGGGAGAAATAAAAGTTATTCTCATGTTTCCTAAATATATTTTTATTTTTAACAAGGTCTGAATGAACATATTTAGCCTATATATATGTATATACATATATATGTACTTCAAATTTTGTCTGAATTGCTTCAACTTTCAGTTCCAGGATCTTGCTGTATTTTTATCTGCAAAATTAAAAAGCCTATTAGTAATATTTTGCTCTGCATCAATTAAAACAATTTCCATTTGGCTAAGCTAAAATATCCAAGTTCCAGCTATTGTTCGCCGTTGGTTTTGTGTCATTAACTGCCTGCTGTTGGAAAGGATTCAGGGAGAAATCACAGCCACTTCTCCCATTGTGGAGAAGGAACCGGAACCCGTTCTTCAGAGGAGGTCTAAGCATCGCTGCCAATGAAACACAGATAAGCAGGATCTCAGTGAAGCTCAGTTCAGTTGACCTTTCATGACTCTGGACCACTTCTCACAGCCACCGGCAACAAAACTGATCTAAGCGTGCTGCCACGAGAAAGGGGACAGTGGCCTTGGCTATTACACGTATGACCGTAACTTTTGCAGAGCACATCGTTTGCTTCTACCCAGCTGATCACAGAATCCTGATTTTTTTGGCTCTGTGCTCTGTCACCTTAATTTTTATTTTTATTTTTTTGCCATTTTCCATTCTAGTCATATATAAACTTTTTCAGCAATAGCTCCATTTTTACAGACCACTGACAGGCACATGAAAGAGGGTCGAATCAAGGTCTGATCTCTGTGGGGCTGCTTTAGAGATCCCTTTTCACAGGTTAAACTGGAATCTCATTTGCCAGTTTCTGAGGAATTTAATGTGTGTCATGTTGATTTTGTCATTTTCCAGATATTTCATAAGACTTTTCTCATCTCGTTTCAAAGAAAGAAGTTTGAGTATTATACATCAACATTATTATCCTTTAATCAACTAAAATTACAGAAAATATAATGTGAAGCTGGTTTGATAGGATTATTTTCCATAAACACAAATGAACTCACATTAATTATGCTACTTTCTTTTAATTCTTTATTAATTCAGTTTTGTATTAGCTGTTCCATTATTTTTCCAAGGATTTATGTCACACTGACAAGCCTGTAATTACTTAGGTCATCTCTTTTAGTCTTTTTAAATACTGGCATGTTAACTTTCTTTTGCTCCCCTGAAACTCCCCCTGTGTTGCAAGAGTTATTGAAAATCAACATTAACAGTCAAGCTCCTCAACGGTGCCTTTAAACCTGTCGGATACAGGTTATCCAAACCTGCTAATTTAAAAATTTTTAATTTCCTGTTCCAAAGCAGAATAGAAACAGCTGCAAAGTTCCTGAAGCACATACAGCTCTTACCCCTCCAAATCAAGCCAGGAAGAACTGGCAGTGCTCGGGGTCCCCCATCACTTGGAAAAAGTCATAGAGGGCAACGACAAGAGTAATTTCTGACTGCAATAGAGAAGAGAAGGTGACAAGTGAATACACTTAGACCTGAAAGTTGTTTAAATACAATTGTTTCTGTTTTAGCAGAGGTGGAAACTGAGATGTGGGGAACCTTAGCAAAGCCCACATAGAGCACGTATCAAACCTAATATAAGAAGCCAGAAGGTCTGAGCCCCTCCACACCTAACAGCTACAGGCAGCTCCTCACACACCCTCCCCTGTGGAAACCAGAGGTTCCAACCAAAAATCACCACATCAAAGCACAAACAAAAACGTACAACTGTTTATCATTAGTTGATTTTCTTTTTATTGGAATTACAGTTAACAATAACTCTGAAAAGGGAAGTGAATCAATTAATTGCTGATTTTTTTCATTTCTTCTCTAGAATTAATGGGTTTTGCCTCAGAGTGGATTTTTTTTGTAAAGCAATCAGCACACATGGAGTTAGCATGACATATAACCACAAGTAATTTTTAAAATAAGACTGATTATCATTTGGACTTCTACATTGTCTTTTTATGGAGATAATGGGGGAAAAAAATAATTAATGCAGACATACAAACAAATACTGTGTTAAGAGCCGAGAAAAACAGCTTGGGAATTTACATGCCAAACTGAGCCAGTACAGTATTAAAAACCAAATATCCACATTTTAAGTTTATTTGTTGTAAGGTTGGACTTCTGAAACATGCAAGTATGCACGAGCTTAAAAGAATTATGAAGTCAAAGGCAAAAAAATAAATTAAAAATTTAAATAGATGTCTGATACAGTCTAGTACTAAAACAGTCACACTCCTATATAGCATTTTCTGAGATATGTTCAAGTAGGAAGGCAGCTGAGACCAACTAGTGTCACTGAAAACAAGCTATAATGTTAAAATATTGAATTGCTCTTGGCCAGAGTAGCTAATACGAGTTATAAATTTGAATTCTGTTCCTTTATGCTTAGCACTTGGAAATGTGGAATGATCCAGCAACAATGAGAAATCTATATAAATTGAATACTGTATTTGCGTCTTTGTGATTTAGCATTCTAAAACACTCAAGGCAAAAGAAAGGCTGCATTAAGAGAAGTTACATATATTCTGCTATTATCTATTATATATATAATATATATCATATATTTGATTATTATGTATTCAGCAGTTAGGCAATACCATCTCTGAGATTGCTTTTATAATGCTAATTCAGCTCAGCTGTGTGAGTCCCTTTCCAAACAGTGGGTCATTTAATGAGAGCCTTATTTTTCAGAGGACCTCTGTCTCACTCAGATCTGGGAATAAATTGACAGTTTGTGTTGAAGAAGACGCTAAACTGAGGTAGCCAATCCCTTATTTGCTGTAGTAATGGAATTTGATGTAGTGAACAAGGTGGCACTTGCAGAAGGGTTGCTGGATTAAGGAATTTGAATATTGCCCAGAAGAATTCAAACTTTTCTTTCCCTATAAAATTCCAGGGTCATACTGGAATCATTTAAACCACGATTTTTTAAAATGTCATTAAATCTGTTTTCCTCATTTTCTGTACCCCATCTTAAATCCCCGGCTTGATTTGGTGTAATTTTAAACTCTCATAGCTGTAATTTAACATTTCATAGACTGTATGTCTTAAAGGAATTGCAGCTGCCCACAGTTAGTCAGAAGCTGGGTTATAGGATACCTGCTGCTCGTCTAAACCAAAGCGACTGTGATAATTTGTCCTTCTTTCCTTTTTTACTATTATTGGAACTTAATTCCAGGAGACTACAGGCACTTGGAATTTATTAATTCCTATGAAAAATCAGGTCCAAGGTACCTCAGCTTAGGCATCCAAAGTTAGTGAACAATTTCGGCATGCTTCCTTTGTTTCCATCTAAAAGATGCGGAAGAACTGAAATCTGTATATAGTGCCTGAATATCCATACAAGGCGTATATTCACCAATTGTCCGGCTCTTTGCCCTGCTTCCTAAGAAAAAGAACATCCATAGCTGGACCTGAATCTCCATCAATGGCTCTCCGCTGGTGTGCTCGATCTGAATTGAAGGATTACAGGGAACATCACTGTGTAGGTTGCATAATAAATGCATTTTGTGATGTTCCCTGAACTGGGAAATTAAGCAAAGATGCTACCACTGATGCAGCTCATGAGAGTAAAGACAAATTAGTCGGTGAAGTGCTCAGATGCTGGCATGAGGAACACTCTGGAAAAGTCTGTAAGAAATTAATAACGTCTACCAAAAACAGCATCTGAGCAGAGAGTGACAAACACAGTGCAAGGTCACATGTTGAAATGGGAAGAAAATAATAGTGAATTATTTGGGCACCATCCATTCTGTCCAATAAATGAGATAAGGGTGTATTGAAAGAACAGTTTATGATCTGATAGTCAAAGGCCACTGTAAGGTGCTTTCACAGAGGGGGCAGGTTAAGTTTGCACAGGCAGTTTTTATTCTGACCTGTTCTAACTGTTCTCGCCTTTGCTGATCCTTTGGCAATAACCATTGAAACTGTGGGGTATATACTTGCCTGTTTATGTGCCATGTCCTAGATTTTTGTTAGAAGAAAATCTATCTACTTTGAATTATAAAAAAAGATACATAGATGCAATTTATTTCATATTACGTTTCATTGGGACTTTTGAGTTGCCTAAGTCGCCGAAACTGTTAAACCTCTAAATTCAAAGTGTGTATCATTATCAGATACATGGTCCAATTACCGAAACATACCCTGACATATTTATTCACCAGGTACCCAACTCCTTATGGAATTCAAGTGTATAAACAAGCTCAAGTACATCTACTGTCAAGAAATTACACATCCAATTGAGCAACGTCCCCACTGTATCTGCTTTTTCTAACCATGTGGTCCACAACACAGTATTACTGTCCCATACACATTTTTTTTTTCCTTATGACTTCCATTTTTACTTACATATTAAAACATAGCTTTAAATAATGACTTGATCAAGGTCAGTTGAAAATCTGTGGCACTGCCAGGCACAACACCTGCATTTACAAACCCCTGCTTGGTGCTTTTGTCACAGTAAAATTCTCCCTTTCTTTTAATACTCTGCCTAAAATTCACTTCTTAAAATATTACTCCCATAAAATTTTATTGAGTCTTTTGATTTTTTTGAATTTAAATAGCAAGAGCAATGTTTTTCCAATAGCATTATTGGGTGAAATCAAACATTGATTCCCGCCTCGCTTTCAGCAGGACCGAGTCTCCAGCTCAGCTGTACTCACTTCACTCCTTACTTGCGTGGACTTTTCTCCTGACAGCATTTTAAAAGACCTAATTTTACTTCAAATTTTAATTCTGTGTACATCAGTAGCTGTGAGAAAGGACACTTTCTTCATGTACTTGTTTTCCTTTGGGGGCTTGTTCCAGCACAAAGTCAAAACTGGCTCCCAGCATTATTGACGGGTACTCTATACTTTCGGTAGCTATGTATAAAGTCTTTATCTATTATTCTGACCTCTACACTTTTGACATATCAGAGAATTGAATCGTCTAGCAAGATTTTTTTCATTCTACTGTGTTATAATACAGTGCTCTGTAGAACTATTTCTCTCACTAATACAACATCCAGCAACCCAGAATATCACGGTGTAAGAGAGATGTTAGTCTGGAGCCATCTACTGGTTGTATTGCTCAGCTTTAATAGATAGATTTGAAAAATTACTTTACACATGCAATTTTATTGTCATTATAAAAATAACGGCATATATTAATAGATTAATCACCTAAGTATGTGATGGTTCTTGTGGTTTTTGTGTGATGTTCTTTGTTTGTAAGTTTAAATACTCAGTGAAATTAATATGGCCCAATTACCAAAATAAAAAAGAATTTCTCTTGCTTCCATGAACAAAATAAAAATAGGGCGGAGGGAGCTCTCATTTATCAATAACACCAAAAAGAAACCAAAGAATAATGTAATATTAATGCTAAAATGTAAAAAATTTAGTAGAGTAATCCACATATCTTTAGTTTTATTGCTGTGATGAAGAGGATAAATAATTATTACTGCCCTATTTGATGCTTCATAAGGTTTCACCCTGAATTTGTATGTGTTGTACTAAAATAGCTAAGATGCACCATATACAGTTTTTGGGGGATTAAAAAAGTTCTCAGTCAATTTTATGACGTTCTTCAAAGGTTTTTATTAAAAATAAATTCAGACAAAAGAGGTAGCAGATGAAGAAAAGTATAAAGCCTTTAAAGCCAGGAGTTCTAATAAACAAACTACTATAAACTAAAAATAATCCAGACAATTTAGTTTGGAGACCAAAAGCATATTTATATAATGATCATAGAATCATAGAATGGTTTGGGCTGGAAGGGACCTTAAAGACCATCTAGTTCCAACCCCCCTGCCATGGGCAGGGACACCTCCCACTAGACCAGGTTGCTCAAAGCCCCATCCAGCCTGGCCTTGAACACTTCCAGGGATGGGGCATCCACAACTTCTCTGGGCAGTGATCCTGTTAAGTATGTATTTAGTCATTTATTATATGATAATATTGATAATTCTTTGTGCTGTAATTTAGCATTATTTCTATTATTGCAATATATGCAACTTTAACTGTGTCGTCAGGAGCAAGCGCGAGCATTCTACAGATTTACCAGTTTAAGAGAGATTCTTTGCGCCTATTAAGTATACGTGTACATCTAGATATGTGTATGTATACACACAGACACACGAAAATATATACATATTAACTCATTGTGCTATGTCTGTACATACATATGCATATATGTAGATATACATATATGTGCATGTACATCTACATATACGTGCATATATATACACATATATGTATATACATGTATATATGTATGCAATAGATGTATATTCATCTATATATGTGTATACATACACACACATGCATGCACAAGCATGCGCGCCTATATATTACATCTAACATCTAACCTGTACCTTCTACCATCTCAGTTAAACAAAATCCTCTGTTGGCTGCTGGTTGTACTGGGATTAAACATTTGCCATTATTCACATTTGCCCTCAGCAGATCCATCAGCAGGACAGACTTCCAGCAGGAGCTGTAAGTGGCAAGTAATTTTATCAAGAAAGGCAAAACGCAATTTAAAATGTATAAAAGGCAGATAAACAATAAGACTTCCCAGCATAAACAGGAAAGCATAGACATATTGCAGGTTCGGAGACCAGACTATGGGAGCTAAAACTAGGAAGACAGACATTGCCACCATCACAAATGGAACTGGCAGAAAGACCTGCAAGAGAAAGAAAAAAACCAAACATTTTAGGAAATAAACTGACCACCTGTGACTTTATGCCTCATTCATAAAAGTAATAATGCATTCTTTGCCATGCTAGAGTACTGCTTCTCATTCATCTGACCTAAAATGGCCTACAAGATGGGCAATTTTTCTCAAATACTTGTTCAGGCTCCGTCTATTGTCATGGAGGAGGGACAGGAAGGCCCTGAAAACCATTTGTCCACATCTGATACCATGGGCTCCTGAAAGAAACTCAGGGTTGGGGGCCTACAAGAAGCCATGACAACAAGCATATGTTTCTAACCCATCTTTCTGACAGCTAGATTGAGATGAAATTAAACCTATCCTTAACATCTGCGGTCGTGCCAGGAAAGTTGAGAGTAGATGAAGGTTTAAGTAACCAGGAATGGCTAGTCTGGATCCCACACTGTTCTGGTTACTGCTCCATACTGGTATGGTTTCACGTTGTTTGCACATCTGCCCCATTCTGCATATATCCACCTCTTGTTTTGAAGCGCAAGCCCTCTGGGGCAGAGACCATCTGTTTCTTTTCCTTCTACAGTGAGGCAAAGTTTTTGAATAAGGGTCTAAAGATTGTGATTATTACTTGTATTTTATGAGTGACTATCCACTTTTGACTTGCACTTGTTCCATAACTTTTGCATGCTACCCATGACTCAAAAAAAATCTGCAAAAATATTTTATAACTTATTTCCATTTACTTTGTATGGTCGATGTAGATGAGGTTCCCGGTACCGAAGTACGATCAGGCTTGCACAAGTCAATCCAATCATAAGCCAGGCAGAAAATCCAAAGTAATTTGTTAACGTAATAAGGTCAGAGGGGATTATAAAAATGGATGCAATGGTGGTTGAAAAAATCATGGCTGGCGCTGGAGTACAGGTGTGGACATTAAGCATGGATATTAAAACAGGTAAATGTCCTGACTGACTTCCAGCGTAGCTTAATCGACCCAGAGTGAACATGCTGCTGTTGAGGGCGCCGAATATTGAGACAGCGACAGAGAGAGGAACGATCCAGGCAACAGAGGGGATCACTCGATCAGCCCAAGTGACTGCCACAGCAACTGCAAGAAAGCAAAGCATTAGTGGTAGCGTAGGCACCGTGTTCCAAATTACTGACAAACTCAACAGAAATGAAACTTAAAATACACGAAATGCCCATTATTTACCAGTAATGCCTGGTTTTTGTTACGGTAGTCAAACATGACTAATCTAATCCTAAGGGGTATTTAATTCAGGAGCTAAAAATGTCATGGGGGGCTGACAGGAAGAAGGAGTGCTGCCTGCCGGAGCAAGGCGGGTAAACCTGCTGGGGCCAATGCCACGGTAATAGACTGACCAGCAGGAGCAAGCTGCATCTCGCCGCCATGAATCATAAAGGCACATGCGTGGGCAAGGCCATGCAGGGAAAGAAAATGAGCCCATTAGTCCCCGGCGTGACCGCACTGGTGACATGATCTACGGTTAGGAGGAAACTGCCCACATGAGTGCGTGTGACGGGTCAGCGAGCGCGTTATTAATGAGGTTTTGCTTTGAGTGGAACTGGGAAAAGTGAAGGATTGTTCCTGAAGAAGAGATATTCAGTATTTCTTGAAATTAGCTATAGCCCATTTTGTAGCAAAGACTAATATTTAGTGAGTTGTTATTTTATAACCAACTGCCGCAACAAATGTAGGTCTTTTAGTGATCTGCACAGCATAGGAAGTTATTAAAGATTGGGAAAACAACTTCCCCCCCAAAAAACAGTAGTGAAAGAACAAGAACCGCAGCAATGCATAGCAATGTTTGAAACAAGAGCTACAATTTCAAGGCTGTCTCCTCAGCTGACACAGATAAGCACAGCTCTGCCGGTATGTCTGGAGCTGCTCGTGCCAGCTGGGCAGCTGCAATTCAGGGATGCTCTGGTATTTGCTGCCTCGCTCATTGTAGGATGGATCTGCAGATGTATGCATCTCTCCCAACAGATAGCCTGATAATGGCCGAGAGATAATACAAGGTTGCTGAGTGACAGACACACTGCTCCCATTTATGCTATTGAGCTGTTCTCACAGGAAAAGAAGTAATTAATCCATCCAAATGAGGTACGTTTTTTGTCACTCCTGGAGGCAAGGTCTGACAGCTCAGTCTCACTACACTGGTATTTAAAAGGTGCTGTTTGGAGAACTGAGGAGAAATACAGCTCCTCTTGCACCTTTTCATGGACAACTGATTGGTGCAGGATCTGAGAATGGCTTTGCATACATTGGACTTTTGTACAGGCTCTTCTAAGGAATCGCAATATTTATCATGAATAATCCCCCCAAACACACCCAAAATGGCTACATTTTTGTGCCCATAGTCTTTTCTATGTTACTTATCATGGTAGACTTGCCCACCTCCTAAAGTAATGGCTTCATCCTGAGCCACCATGAGGTAAGGAAGGAAGGAGAAGAGAGGATTAAAACCACAGAAAACAAAGGCCTTCTCTATACCTGCTTGATTTCCCAGGTTTTAATATACTTCTGATTTCTTTTTAGACAGTGCAGGTATAAGCCAACATTTTCAACATCTAATAACATCTGTCTGCATTCAGTCCAACCTGTGTCATACAGCAAAATTAAACAAGAATTCTCTGTCAAAACTTAGAATGAAACCCAGACTTCCCAACTGTGAAGTTAGATGAGCAGAAGTAACCCAGTGAATTGGCATCACATGGGTATGCTAATGGACCACACCTTTTTAATTAAAAAAAAATCAAATCCATACCTGAAGAGACAATTTCCTTAGGTGTGAGGACAGTCAGATACGAGATGTTCACCAGTAAGTAAAAAACAATCACTGCCGGAACAGCAGTCATCACAGTTAAGGGGATATTTCTGCTAGGGTTTTTCATCTCCTCTGAAAAATACAATTTGAAAAGATTAATAAAGCAAGCAACACAGCTTCTGCGAGTGCGTTTCAGCAGCGAATCTGCGCAGAACTTGACAAGACCGACAGCAAAGTCCTGCCCAACCGCTAACCATGGCTACATTGCTGTGAGGTTCTACAGTTGTTCTCAAATAGTTTATTATCAAAGAAGTCTAAACAAAATATTTTTCATTTTTTCAAATCTTCTTTCTTATTTACTACTTTTTAACTATCTTGGAAGGAGGGAGAGATAGAGACCTGATAGACTGGTAAAAAAAAAATAATGATAAAAGGACTGATAATTAGATTAGATATTAGAAAGGCATTCTTTCCTGTGAGGGTGGTGAGACACTGGAACAGGTTGCCCAGAGAAATTGTGGATGCCCCATCCCTGGAAGTGTTCAAGGCCAGGCTGGATGGGGCTTTGAGCAACCCAGTCTAGTGGGAGGTGTCCCTGCCCATGGCAGGGGGGTTAGAACTGGATGATCTTTATGGTCCCTTCCAACCTGAACCATTCTATGATTCTATAACTTTTATCCTATTTTACAAATATTTGACTTAGATTAGAAAATTGATTCACTAAGAACTTTTCAAGTAGCCATACTTTTAAGTCACAAGCTTGAACATCAGACTCTACAGTGAGTTTATGTATCCTTACATCACCTCATGAGTCCTGATCTGAAACTTTCTGAGTGTTTTTTCCTATTTCTGCACAAAACCTTTCTCCTTGCAGTTCCATCAGGAAATACAGAAAATGGAAGGGGATGAGACTGAAGGTAGTGACAGAAAAGCAGTAATGCAGTGCCTTTAAAAGAGGGCCATTCCCAGATGGGTTCTGCTGTTGATCACCTTTTCCAGGGCAAAGCTGGCGGAGGAAAACTGTTTAGCACCAAGCCTGGCATCAAACTTTGCATCTGAACAACTGAGGCACTGGCACACATTCCTGACCATGTGACAGTCCCAGCAAAAGATGGAGCCGGTTTCCAGAACACTAATAATTCATCCTCATCTCAGTCAAAAAGGGTCTTTTTCCTCCCTTTCACTCCTTCAACCCTTTCCTCTCGCTCCCTCTCCCCTTCCCACTTCCCTCAGCATTTACAAAAGGCTTCCTGAGTATCACCAACCAATAACTCACAAGGGGGAAGAAGTGAAAAGTCAAATGTGCAGCTTACCCAAGCTTTTTTTAGGAGACAGAAATCTCTTTTCTCCCTCAAATATAATTTGTCTCCTGCCCAAAACATCAGCTTTGAGCCCGCCCCAGCACCGGCTGTAGCACACAGAGCCAGAGGGACTGAATGAGCACAACAGTGAAACTCAGATACGGACTACTGGAGAATTTGGGATTTATTTCAAATGTGAGAAATACACTTGGTAATTTCGAGCCCAGAAGAGCACAATCACCAAAACTGCCAATTTAAATTTGTCTTTCCATTTGTTTTGTTGCTCATTACAGTCCTGCCGTCCAGCTGGCACCTGATGCGTTAGCTGAAGTTCACAGGAATTAAGTTATTGCTGAAGAATAGGAAATTCAGTTCAGAAGAGGACTATTGCATAGGTTGTGTCTGCCTAAACAGCTGTGCTGCCCAGTGTATGGTATTTATTATTGCTGCAAACTGAGCAGAAACTAAATTAATATTTTACCATTATTTTTTTTTTCTTGGGCTTACAAAGCTAAATGTTTGCCTTTAAGGAAGTCCTAAAGTTTCAAAATTATACTTTGCTGATTTATATCCCCTTTTTTGTTGCAGCATATTGTCAACACTGGAATGGCTGGATTGTAATAAGAGTCATTTTTTTAAACATTAACCAAATTTTCACACTGTTCTTACCATTGAACTTTGTCTTATGCATTTCACACATTTGATGTATTTAATGTTTTACATGTGATAGAGGTCAATGGATAGAGTTAAAGATATAAGGGCAACATCGATTTGCTTACAGCTTAATTCTATAAATCTGATTATACTATAAAATACTATTCATTTAACTCGTGACGTGCATAATTAATGTTGTGAACATTATCGCTGCAGCTTTCATGAAAAACTGCTCTATTTATTACTGCCACGTGTGTCATCAGACACAGAACAGGATACATAAATAGATATTCAAAAAGGTTTTGAATGTTCAAAATTGAGCACAAGTTATATGAATGGATTTATGCCATTTTCCTTAGATTCCTCTTCAACTTCTGTGAAGAATCTATTTTCCCAAGGAAGTGACTACTGACCATCCTATATATCCTGTGCAATTACGGTATCTTAACAGAATCTAAATGCATTTGTCCATGTACAAACGAGCTGGGTAATCTCAGAGAAGGTACAGATATTTAAATACAAAATAATCAATTATCTTTTTGGATTTCGTCCTTACTGTGCACATAGTTTGGCATGGATAGCAATCCTTTTCTAAAAATGCACGAACACGGACACTGAAAAAGACAAAATGCAAATTTTTAAGGTGTGAAAAAATCTGTTTATGCATGACATTTTAAATGAACTATTTTGATTTCTCTCGTACTCCTTTGGAAATGTCAGGCTGATTCTGCAGACTGCACAAGAAGCAAGAAACTTCCCTAGAGAGGAACAGCATCTCTTCTACCAGCCCCAACAAACACAGGACCCACGTAAAACGTGACAGACCTTACGGTCTTGAAGGAAAGACAAGTTCTACTAAGATGAGCTGAGGAACGTAAGAATGGCAACTGCAGAACAAAATCTAAAGAAGTGGAGTGAGATACCTGCCATATAATTGAGGGACCACCAACCACCATACGCGTACAGTCCTTGGAAGAAGGCTTCGGCAACCTGTGATGCATTGGGGATCTCTGAGCTGAACGCGTCTTCAAACCTGGCCAGACTCTCCTTTCTCCTGCCAACAAGGAGAACTATGCCTCCGACAGCGATGACAGACAAGGCTATCATCTTCAGCAGGGTGAAAACTGTCTGCACCCAGGCAGACATTTTGACACTGCGGCCATTCAAAATCCCCAGGGACCAGAGAACAGCCAAGGCCAAGCATTTCTTCAGCGTTTCTGGGGCAGGGCAAATGCCATAGAAGGGCTGGGTGGCGTATTCAGCAAACAGCAAGGCTCGAGCAGCATTTGATGCTGGCTTGGTAAATGTTGATGTCCAGATAAAGACGAAGGCAGGTAGGGATCCAAGGCCTCTTTTAATGTGGCTGTATTCTCCTCCAGAGAAAGGCAGAGCGGTTCCCAGCTCCGCATAGCAGAGGGAACCCATCAGAGAAACCAGTCCAGACGCGGTCCAGATCGTTAGTGCGATGCCAACGTTGAGTAAGGAATGCTTTAACACCCCCGTGGGAGACACAAAGATCCCTGCCCCGACAATTGATCCTATAATAAAACTTACCCCATCAAAATAACCGATATTTCTTTTCAGTTGCATGTTGGCATTTTCTTTTCTTTTCCCAACTTTGGGATTGTCGCTCTTTCCTTTTCCCATTTTTTCTGTTTTTTCACAGCAGATTATATGGCTTCCGAGGCTAGATTACATGTATTTCCCTTTCACTCTGTTGTCAGCAGACTGTCACAGCCCTACTTGCTGGTGAAATGTTATGGGAAGCCTGGCTTAATCATTCAGAAAAGAGCATACTTTGTGTGAAGATGATTAACCAACTACTTCAAGAAACACTGGCAAATCATATACATGTTGGTTTAATATGTACTTCAGAAATTATTAAGGTCTGGAGGTATTTTTAAAGAAACCAGCATAAGAAATAATGTGCAGTAAACGCTCATTTCTTGGTTGATCTTCAACAACAGATTTCAAATCTTTTATGTATTTCTTCAGATGTGGTTTGAAGTAAAACAGAACCAATTTTCTGTTCAGTCATTTTACTTCTTAGCTAGGCCTCTTCTAACTGTCTGAAATTAACAGCATATTGTGCTGAAAACAGTCCGTTCTCAGATAAGAGCAACGGTTACAGTTAGTACCAAGGAATGGTATGCAGAAAGGCTCTTGCTTATACTTATTGCTATAATAACCAAGATCAGCTAATTTCGTTACTTGCCCCGTTGGAGGGTCAGAAATGGAAAAGCATAGAGGGGTCCTACCTGCAGGGAGAAGCAGACAGGACAGGTGACCCAAAACTGACCAACAGGGGTATTCCATCCCATCTGCCCCATGCTCAGTGTAAGAGCTGAGGGATCAAAGGGTCAGGTCTCTTTTCTTCAATGGCTGACGTCCGAGGAGGACCCTGTCTGTTCAACTGCCTTTGATCCCAATCCATGTGTTCCTGACTCCAGCTCTGGAATCCAGTTCCCACCCGTCACTGAGTCTGGGGCTTCCCCAGTGCCTGCCAGTGACGTCATCCTGGGAGCTTGATACTGTTCTGTATCTATTTTATTATATCCTTTTTATTTTATTATTAATATTTCATTAAAGTAGTTTAGTTTCTTCTAAACTCATAAATCTCTTTATCTCTCCTCCTCTCCATGTGCGAGAAGTGGGGGCAGAGCACCTGTCACCAGCCATGGGCCAATTTGGCCAAAACCACGACAGTCCCAAAGGTCAAAGCTCAGTAACACAGCGAACAAAACCTGCAGCTTTTACGGGGCCCAACTCGGAAGACACAGTGGTTTAGATCGGTCCCGAACAGCTGGATTTTCACTCAAGTACAAAATAAATTAGTCTTAAAAATTAGCTTCATGTAATGAGCTATCCTGTAAAAGACCTTTAGTTAAAATAGGCATGTGCACAGACTGTTATTTTTTAATTTTTTCAGTGACCTGGTGAGTGTCCATCACCACACAGAAACTATGCAGTGACAGAATTCACAGCTCCAGAGCAGCTTTTAACGGTAAGACAATTCTTCTATCTTTGGCAAATCACTGCAGCACTCACAATATACTTTCACCTTCAAAAACCATCAAGTCCTACAGACGACAGAAAATTTTAGTGCTACACAAAACACATCTCTATTTATAAAAATCTACCTGCATTTTAAAGTGCACTTATTCACTTTATAAATTGCAATATGTATTTAAGTTCAAGTATGCATTTACCATGTATTATGAATAATTCACAGTAATTCAAATATTTATTCACCAGTATTCATGAATTGGAAATTAAGTGTGACAAATGTTTCAAATGGTTAAAATAAATAATCTTCTGATTTACTTCAGTGCCTTTTCTGAGTCTCCTTCTCTGTGAATGCAGACACTTTTTGAAATCCAGCAGTCTTCCAACTCTTTATTTCCAGTGTTTTGACCACATACAGTTGCTTCTGGATTACTATTTTTAAACAAATCAATATTACATTAAATGGCATCTTAAAGCACAGATGCAAATGATTTTGTTTCGCTGTTCACCCTACAGTATGTTAATTTCTAGTATAACAAAGGCATTTCCAAAACCTCCCAAGAAGCAGATTAATAAGGATTTTTTACTTCTGACAAAGCTGCCTGATTTCAGAAAACCCCACTGAGATGGGATTTCAGAAAACCCCACTGAGATTACTGCTTTCTTGTGTGTGCTTTCTGCCTACCTCAGATAAATGTTGCTAGACTTTCAGTGAAATGCTTTGGAGATTTACGCAAAGCGTGCTTTCCATTTTGGTGTGTTGTTGCCAGAGGAGGAGGAGGTAAAAACAGAGATAATGACAACATTCCTACAAATCCAACAAAAAATGACATTCTGGAAATGGTACAGTCACTTGAGCAGCAGCGGGGCAGAACTCGGTAAAACACAGCTGGTTACACAACACCAGGTAGTTTTCAGCCAAACTGCTTGCTTTTTCAATATGTAAGGGCAGAGTCTTCTGAAGAACGTCGTAAATATTCACTTTCCAGGTTTTCTGTAAGACGTCCAATTTCTCCCTCTGGCTGAGAGGATAAATTGCCACAGTCTATACGATTATCTCAAGGCCTCATGTGTCAGTGTCTCCTGCCTCACACCCAACTATGTACTCAATACCTGGTCGCATTCACTTAGATGACATTATCCAGAGACTCAACTGCTGAATATAGGGCAAAGATAAATGATTAAAATAACCTAGACACGTTTGTAAGACAAGCCCAAGACTCCCCTAATAGGTCAAGTAGACTGAGCGGTTATATCATCATCAAAATAAAATGCCAAAGTAACTGCAATTTTTACAGTCAATGGGGAATGACGACATTTCTTCTGATTGTCAACTACTGCGTTCTCTTTGACAGTAAAATGAGGTCAAGAAAGTGCTATATAACAGCTATGGCTGAAAGCTGAAACTTCAGCTGATCACTTCTAGTTCTCCTAGCATTTTGGATTTTCCCTTTTAATTTTCTCTCTAAATGTTTTTAGCTTTCAATGTCAAGTTTTTCATTATCCACTATCTAATGCTTATTTCGACTTATACCTTCAGTCACTGTAGTTTCTCTACAGAGAGAAACCAATACAGAGAAGTAATGAAATAATATTTTTGTTGCCTACAATTTATATGTATTATCTCCTAATTGTAATCAACTGAATTTCAATGTCCTTGGATAAGGAGTCTCAATTTCAATCTTGTCAATAATTTTCCGTGTGTATTCACTTGGTCTTTCCTACGATCCACCCACTGATTAGATGGACTAGAAAGCCCATCTGTCTAAACAATGTCAGATTTCCTTTTCAATTAACTACACAGTATTTTAAGCATGGTTTTGACTTATCTCTGCATCATCCCAAATCCTTTAAGGGGAAAAGATGTAGATGTAGAAAATGAGAACCTAATTTGTCTTGCAAAGTTTCAATAAATAGTCTTCCGTGTTGTCTCTGAAGAAGCTTGCTGCTGCTGACATTCAGCAAGGATAAAGAACAATAGGAACAAAAGAAAAACCTGAAGAGACCTTCTAGGAAAAAGACAGTCACAATTAATCTTCCTTGGCATGTGTCAAGGGACAGACTTTATTTAATATGACTGATAAATTTTATTTATAATCCTCATTTTCTTCCACCTCTTCTTAAGATCATCTTTTGTGGGGAATACGACATTTCAAAGTAGTTTTCATTGTCTTGCCTTCTGAAAGGAGCTCAACAGCTATTCAAGGATTTCTGCAAGTCCCATTAGGTAGAAGCCAGTTTACCATCTGCCACACCAGACCCCATCGTGCACTCACAAACTTTTATTCAGAACATGAGTATGCACACAGAGGCATGTGACCATCTACTGCCTTGATAATATTCCTTTTTTCCTGGTACTCTGCTGAACTTATTATACATCTGCCTGAAGGATCTATTTGTTTTCCTGGCAGACACATCTTTCTACTATTGATCAAGAAACAGACCCACATAGTAGTCAGCTAATGACAAACAAAAAAAACGTGGAGAAAGTCACTGTTTGCTGACATGTTATGATGTTTGCACTTGCATCCCATACAGCTGTTCATACTGACCATAGAGTTTACTTCTCCTAAGTATTTCTCTTTGATAAAATATCAATTTAAGTGTGTTTGCATGTGCTGCTGTACGTATTCTTCATTGGGCTGTAACACATAAAGAAAAGTATTATGGATTTTTTACTGTAACAGGTATTAACAATCAGTGATAACTGATAATATCAGCAATAGTACTCATCTGTGTAAATGCAGATATTTAAAAACAAGGTGTCTAGACTTCATTAGGCTTTTCCTGCAGTAAATAGGAAAGAGATGAGTTGAGATTCACCCAATCCCAGCAAAGGCTATATGAACCGCCCACTGGAAATTACTCCCCTTTTACCTTTAGATGGTTCGATGAATCTACATTCCCTCCTATGGGGATGGGCTTGCATTTGCTACACCAAATGCTCAGTGTTGGACTGAATGCTTACACAGTTATGTTATAGTGCCTTGAAGAATAAAGCCATTCATGAAGAATGTCAATATGGTATTGTAACCTGGCACTACAATAGCACTGATATTAAAGAGCAGCTACAGTGCCTAGTCCAAGTAAGAAGTCTATTAGGACATCTAGTCCGGCCTTACTGAATCGCGTTTAATTGATATTCACCTTCAACTACACCTCTCCTCACAATCCCTGTTGTACTGCAACAGCCAGTGCCTTGTCACCATTTCTAGTCACCTGGAGGCTCTCCCCATTGTGCAGGCAGGCCATGCTGAGCAAGGGCCCACAGCTGTGGCCAGCAGAAACCACTAAGCAGCTCTACAGAGCCCTGGGATTTTCCTGCTCTTCAGGATCCATTGGGGGTCATGCCATGCACAAGCATTGGGCCGGTAGCCCCAGATTTCAGCACACTGACCCTGCGCAGTGAGGCCCATGGGCAAGTAGCCCATGCTCGAAGCACTGCCTGGGTTTCAGTGGATTAGAAAATGCCTCTTCTTACAACCTGAATCTGTGGCCGAGGCAAGGCCAGGCCAGGCCTGCCTGAGCGAGTGGCGAGCTTTGAACCATGACTGGACTAAACTCGTCATACTATATCAGCCCTAAAAAAAAGGCAAAGTCCCCAAACACCTCCCTGAAGCGACTACAAAGCCCTTCAGCTTACAGTCCCAGCCCCTTCGCTAGTCGCGGCAGGGCGGGGGCGGGCCTGGCCCCACAGGCGTCGGAAGGGCAGGGCAGGTGCCGCGCCTTCATGGCGGCCTCGCCTGCCGCAGTGCGCATGCGCCGGCGGGGAAACGGCGGGGCCGCGCCGCTTTGCGGTGGGGCTGTCGTGAGAGTGTTGTGTCCCAGCCGTAAAGCAGGGCGCGTCGGCGTTGAGAGGAGGGAAGTTTGAAGTGCGGCGGCCGTTGGTGCGGGGAGGGGGACAGCGGTATGGCGGGGGACCGCCCCGTCCCCGGCGAGCTCTGCCTCATGGATAAGGGCGTGAAGAGGTGAGGAGAGTGCCGGAGGGGCAGGTGGGGCTGGTGCCTCGCCGCAGGCGGCGCGGGGAGCCGGGCCCTGGGGGCGAGGGGAGGCCGCGGCCGTGTCGGGGCTGGGTCGGGCGGCCCGGGAGTGAAGCTGGCCGGCTGATGGCGGGCGCCTTTCCCTCGCAGCTTGCTGGAGGTGTCCCTGAGCTCGGACCTGCACACGCTCAACATGCACTGTAACCGCATCGCCAGAATCGAAGGGCTCGGCCATCTCCGGAATCTGCAGCATTTAGATCTGTCATCCAACCAGATCCGCCGGATCGAGGGGCTCAGTTCCCTGGCTAATCTGCGCACCCTAAGCTTGTCCTGTAACCTGATAACGAAAGTGGAGGGTCTGCAATATTTGTTTCTGTCCGTTTAGCAACTTAAGGAGTTTTTCTAAGAGCTCTGATAAAGTTTGCTTCTGGAAAGTATGCATAAGGCTATACGAAGTTAATATGAGCTACCAGCCATATTGTTGTGCAAATTTTAAAAAGAGTATGTAGTCTCTGTAAGCTTTTATCATAGCGAAGTGCCTTAATTTAGAAGGAAAACCTGATTATTATATTATGATTATAGTTTATTGTCATAATTTGCAGTTATGATTTTAAAAGGCTTACTTTGCAAGTTTTGGTTTGATAAAAGCAGAGCATTCTTCTGAAAATCTTACTGTTTCTTTTTTTCCCTTATTTTGTTTAGGACTGGAAAAGCTCTTTAATTTAACTATACTAAATTTGTCCTATAATCGCATACATGATCTCTCTGGTAAGTAACTTTGGCATGTGCAGTGCAATAAAAAGCATTTGCCTCACTTTAATTTTGCAAACCTTGACCAAATGTATTTTTAGAAGTTTCTAGTAGTTCAGCCAACTGACTGAGTACCTATTAAAGGTAGCAGTTGCAGCTACTCTTAGCCTTCAAGTTTCTAACATCAAGGATTGTTCTGAACTGGACTTTATTTGGTGAGGCTGAGTTTGCTCACAAAATAGTACAGTAAACACTTCAAACTAATTTCTAAAGTGAAAAATGCAATAGCCTTGAAGATATTTCCAAGAGAGTCACATCTTTCCTTTTTATAGGACAATAATTCAACTTTGGATATGATGTGGAAGTTCTCTTCTAAATCTATTTGTTGAAATGGTCAATTGTTGCTTCTAACTAAGATTTTAAGCTACAGAATCAAGGGAGTTATTAATAGAAAATGAAAAAGAATAGCGGTAACAATTTTCTTAATGAACTGAGTTATAAAAAGGAACTTCAAGTAAAATGTTTATGTTTACATGCTTCTTAACAGTGAGAAACTAACCTGTTTCTGTAAAGTTAGCTCTCATATCTAGCTTAAGCATTGTACTGTGTGGTAGTGTGCCATAGATGATTAATATACGTAGACAGGGATATGGAGCAAAAGTATTCACATCATTTCCAGTTATGATGTATAATTTACTGAATATTTTTTGTTTTTTCAACAAGATGCCATTTTTTCTAAATCCTGTACTCCAAGATTGTAGCAGAAATCATTATTTTGTGTTTTTTCACAAATTTTCAGGATTTCAGTGCCTTCATGGAACCAGTCATAAGATTAGCCATATTGACCTTCACAGCAACTGTGTAAGCAATATGGATCACTTACTTCAGTGCACAAAGGGGCTGCGCTGTTTGACAAATCTGACACTGGAAAAAAATGGAAAGGCCAATCCAGTTTGTCGTGCAGCAGGTATGGGTCTCATGTTAGGTAGGTACTCGGTGCTTTTTAGGCCAGTGATTTCCCTTAAGCTGTCAGCCACATTCTGAAGCCTGCAAATTCTTTCATAAACCGGCCAGCCTGCAGAAGTCTAAATTCTGTCAAAATGAAATTTTTTTTCACAGAGAAATCTCCCCTCCACCCCCCCCCCAGGCATATGCTCAAAATTGTAACTTCTTGTATGCTTTGATAAGGCTCAACTTCTCACTTTATCTTAGGTTAAGGCAGGAGATGGACAAAGACTGATGGAAAGAAAGTGTTGCAGAAATGGGAGGAAGGGAGTATTAATATTATAAGGTTGGAGGTTGGAGAATTTGAAGAATGTACATAAAGATATTGTCCTATATATATAGAGGGCAGACATGGGAGTAGATGGTTGTCCTCTACTGGTAGAGGCCACAAGAGGCAGATCAGTAATAAGGACCATTAGCCTTTCCTCCTTTTCCCACAGCTTCAGTAAGCAGTGACAGACTATAAGATGCTCTGCAGTAATTAGCACTTTCATCAAAATAGTAGGTGGGGGTCTCACTAGGCAGCATGGAGACAAGTTGGAGGAGCGTGTGTGGGTACATCACTTTCAGTTGTTTTGCCTGGAGCTTCTGGTTTGGGGATAGGTTTTTTGCACCATTCAAATGTTACACCCTGTGTTCAAAGAAGTTAAACTGTAGCATCCTGTTTTGGTGCAGGTTTTGTTTGTTTTCTTCATTTGTGTATAAGAGAGGGGAAAATCTACGAGAATGTTGAAGTGGAGGATTGATACTTTTGGGACAGCTCAAAGATGATTTTGGAAGCATTTAAATGTCAGTCCATGACCCTTCATGCTTCCTAAAATACTAAATTTCATTGCCAACTACAAAGACTAAAACAGTAGGAATTACAGTAATACAAAATAACAACCATATCATGAGCATGTGACTGATACAGGTGATAATATGTGTACAATTATAATACAAACCTCAGAGATTATTGAAGGAAGCCGAATAAGTCCTTAGGTAACGTTTTCAAAAGCACCGATGAACAAGTTTTACAAATGCTTTCAGGCACCACAGAAGCAGGAACAGGACTATTAAAGCTATCTTGATAACTTAGAAAATTCCACTAGTTTTCTTCTGTAAGTGTTTACTCACATACCTCTTTAAATCTACCCCTTTGGTGGCACTTTCAAAAGTAACTGCAATGTTTAGAAGCCCAAATTCTATTAATTTAGAGAAATTTAACTTCAATTCCTTACAATTTCGTAACACCTTATTTCATTCACTGAAAGAGGATGAAGGTATCCAAGCCCTTTCAGAACTTGCCTTTCCATTATGCTTGTTTTTCCATTATGCTTGTCTATCCTCACACTTGATAACAACTGTTCTGGTGCAGCGAGCCTGATACTAACAGGTTGTCTGTGCAACTGCAGTGTGCTGCTGATGATGGGGAAATCCCTGTGTAGACCAGGACTAGGCAAGCAGCTTCCCAGTTCATTTGTTTAGTAACGTTGTCTGTTGAAAGCCTTATGGGTGGGGAAAGGTGAGACACTTGTAGATAACTTGCTACTTTTTTTTCTTTGAATAAAAATGCAATTAATAATTTAAGGTGACAAGGTACCTAAAATGCACTAGACGCTTCGGCAATTAATTTCAATTTAAATGTCGCCTGTTCCTCAAGGTTATAGAGAAACTGTTCTTCAGATGTTGCCCCAGCTAACAACTCTAGATGGAAAAAATATTTCTGGTGAACCAGTGGACTCGGCAGAAGAAAACTGTTCAGATTTGCAGTGTTTAGAAGACATTCTGGGCTGTTTGGTTTCATCTGGATGCCCCTCATCCAGAGATCAGGTGCCATAGTTTTTGTGTACTGATTTTAAAATTGATACATTTATTTTTATATCGCATGAAACTCATTAAAGTTACAAGGGTTGTATTTCCTCTTAATAGAACTATGTTACCTTACCGGTGGTGACACCACATATCGACCAGGCATTAGCTCATTTTCGTCAACGTACAAGAGTACCAGTACAAAGTGCCATCAGCTCCTCTACAGAGCTTGTCTCATCTTCAGAAACAGAGAAGGCCGAACTTGATAAAATATACAGTGAAATAAGAATTAAAAAAATAGAAGATCAAATTTCAGAGATACTGCAAAAGGTAATTTTTTTTTTTCCTGTGATTGCACAGAAAGTTTTGTTTGTAAAATGAGGTGTACCTCTTCATAGTGCAAGAGTTTGCTGGGACAGACTGAAGCATGTCTACTGGTATGCATGTGCTGACTTCATGCTAATGTATATTTAATAATTTTGAGAAACTGGGAATAAAATAAAATCAAGTCTTTAAAACTGAAGATCACACTTTGAATCATCAAAACTTTCATACTAAATAAAAACCATAGTTCTCCTAGTCCCATACTATCCGATCATATTACATTAGATAGAAAATTGTTTTCTGGTTTTTACCCTGAAGCCATCAATATATATAACTGAACCTGAGTAAAATATGAAATACAGTAAAATATCTGGATTATAGAGTTGTTGAAAATTAACTTTGCTAAGTAACAGGTCAAGTTAGTCTGGTATGTTTGTCAGGTATGTTTTTGTAACAGTTTATGGTGTACTTTGCATGTTTGCAGGGCTTTATTTTCAAATGCTATAGTTATTTTACATTTTGCACCGCACTTCTATGCCTAAGGATTTTGAACAAACTTCAGGTATTTCAGAAAGATACAACTACATATTCTCATGCATGCTATTCTGTTGGGTTTATTTTATCTTTAAAACAACAATACGTTTTAGCAAGGAGGGAAGGGGTAGTTTGGAAGCAATTATTTACTTCTCTATCAAATTAGCCAATTAGATAATTGCCTGTTACAAATTAACCAATTAGAAATTGTAAAATGTATAGATAAAACTCCTGTCTATTCTTAGGTATCTGATACCTCAAGAAGGGAAGCTCCTCCAAACGTTCTCAAAGCTAAGAGAGACACAGATCCAACTTCTGAGAGCGAAAATGAGAGTGGGAAAGAGAACAACAGAAAGGTTGTGAAAAGAAGCAAGATCCCTACTTACCGTAGAACTACCTCATCTACTAGATGTCATGCAAATCATCTTAAGAACAAAATAACTGACAGGTATCACAGTGTTTGCCATATAAAGCCAAAATAAAATAAGCTGAGCTTGTTGCAATAGGACAAGGGGTAATGGCTTTAAACTAAAAGAGGGTAGATTTATACTGGATATAAGGAAGATTTTTATTTTTTTTTTATGATGAGCGTGGTGAAACACTGGCACAGGTTGCCCAGGGAGGTGGTAGATGCCCCATCCCTGGAAACATTCAAGGTCAGGTTAGACGGGGTTCTGAGCAACCTGATCTAGTTGGAGATGTCCCTGCTCAATGCAAGAGGGTTGGACTAGATGACCTTTATTGGTCCCTTCCAACCCAAACTATTCCATGGCTCTATGAATATTGTCAGAGTGAACATAGTTTGACTTGAAACATTTTGCTGACAGCGGTAAGTTGGGTAAATCAGCTCTGTTGTTAATGCTCTAAAAATTATTCACTCCTGAGGCTTCATAAGAAATCTGTTGATGAGGAAAACAATGTCAAACTTTTGAAGTGTTCCTCCCACCCCAAAGAAAATTAGTTATATGTCAGCTGGCCCTGCTCATAGATGTTTAATATACAAGCCCCTTTTTTCTTAATCCGACTGTTTACATATAACGTTCTGCATCCTTGTTTTTCCATATTAGTCCTTTACGTATGATGTATTATTTGAAACTTTTTGAAGTTCACTCTTCGCTCACTCATTTCCCTATTCGAGCATTTTCTGTCTTTAGGTGAAAAGGAAATTGAACTGAAGATTCCAAAATAAACACTTTCAGAATTCTAACAGCTTACACTTTCATCGTTGTTTTAAATTGTGGAGACAGAAGAATTCTCCACAGACAAAAGTATTGAGTCAAATTAAAAAATAAAAGACTCACGGTGTCAGAATGATGGTCAAGAATATAACTGTCCCTATTTTGTGCTGAAACGAAGGATGCTATAGTAATTTGTTTGATTTATATAGTAAATATCAGAAGTGATGAATAGAAGATGATATAAATTGGAATATATTAGTTTAGTCTGACACTGCAGCTGTATACCTACTCTGCTTCTCTGAAATTATTTTGTATCTCTGTAATAATAAGATGTTTTTCAGATAGCATCTTTTAGTACTACGAATTTTTTTTGCAGCTGAAGATTTGAATTTAGCTATTTGTTTTATGATCAGCTTGCAAATTATTTTCTACATGGTTTTGAACTCTGTACAATTTGACTTCTACACAGAACTGTAAAACTCTGTCCTGTAAAAGTGATTGAATCCCCTGTTACTGTTTAAACTCTGCATATTCTTAAATATGCATGTCCTTAATATGATGTCCTGCTATTATAGAGAAGAAAAGAAGAGTTCCTCTAAGCGTCCACACTCCAGTCAGAGAGACTGTCATCTCGATTCATCATTGGATACTCGAAACTTGGAAGTAGTGGGAAGAAAATCTGAAATACTAACTGGAAGACAGAGCAATATTGAAAAAGTAGAAGAAATTAATTCAAATGCCACAGAAGAATCAACATACCGAGTATGTTTTGCATCACTTTAAGTTAAATATGAGTATGGCTTCACCTGGAGCTAAGCATGTATCTCCTGGTGAAGCTTTAAAATTGGAAGTGACAAAAATAATTGCGTGTAAATAGGATCAAAAAATAGTGGAGTTCTTGTAGTATCAGCTGGAAGAGAATTCATTTTATTTCATTTCTGTGGGGGTTTTTGGCCTGGTCACTTGCACTTTTTACTGTCATCCATGAATTAGAGAAAGAGAAAAAAATCTTGTTCTGCAGTTATGAATGAATGTTGTTTGTCATTTTTGGCTATGTTTGGATGTTTCCTAGTAAGTTGATGCTTACCACATTCTTGCTAAGGCGCTGATTCAGGAACTGGATCAGGAGAAAGAAAGGAGGTGGAAAGCAGAGCAAGCAGAGAAGAAATTAATAGAGCATGTCAGAGAGCTACAAAAACATGCAGAAGAAGAAAAGAATATTCAGAGTATGGCTGTATACACTACAGACAGGTAGGGAAACACACTGCTGTAGCGTAAGAGGTTGGTTTGGGTTTTTTAATTCAAGACAATTCAATTTATAGGCTTAAGAAATGAGGACAGCTTTAAACAATACACCTGGAAAATAATGCATAAAAAGGTAGTGCTAGAATTCTCTTGGTATTACCTAATGAAATTCCATTCTGCAGCTTTCTTGCTGTTCTTGTCTCAGAACAGTATCAGTATGGCACTTACCTCCATTTCTAGCCATTACTTTCCAAGTGGCCTGTGTCATAGTTGTACTTTCTCTTTCAGCTCAAGCTCTCATAGCTGCCTCATATCATGCTTTCAGTGTCCAATTCCCAATCTCCCTTTCCACCTGTACATGCAGCTGTCTTTTTTTTTTTTTTTTTTTTTTTTTTTTTTCCCTCCCCTGCACGATGCACTTGAACAAAGATGTTTCTGGCAGGCCAGAGCTGGCCAACAGGCAATATGTTGCGCAGGTCAGGTCTAGCATATCTTCATATAGACAGTTGTCATCATCCTTGTAAGTTCTGAGCAGTGTCCTTTTTTTCAAAAGTTCTCCCTTTTAACAAAGTAGAAGTATTGTCAGCTGTGATTGGAGGTGTCTGCTCTATTTGTCTTTTTAACTGCATTGCATTTATCAAAGACTCATTTTCTTTCTTGTGAGGAAAGTGCAAGCCAAGCGCTTCCTGAGTTACCATCCATGACTGACTGTGATTATTTCCCCTTTTTTTTCTTCCTGTTTTAGGTTCACTTCCCACGTTTATTTGTTATCACTTTGCCTAAGAGGCTTTTTATGTTCTTTTGACATAGATCTTACATCAAAAATTAATAGAATATTTAAGGATATTGCAAATTTTTCTGAAAAAATTATCAAATTACAGATTATATTATATGTTTGATTTCTGTATAAAGTAAAATGATACTAGAATGTCATTTCTTTAAATACCTATCTATGAGGCTGTCTCTAGCTTAACTTCTTTTAAAAGGGAGATCCATATAGAAATACTACATGTGACTTAATAATATTTCAAATATTTTAAACAGTTTTACATTATAATACTGTAAAAATTAAAATTTAGCAAAGAGCAAGATATGGTGCTACAACACTTACTGATGTCCTCTCTCAATGTTTTTGGCATCAAACTAAATACTAAAATGTTCTTAATACAGCTTTATTGTATTTATTCTCAGGTTAAAGGAATTAATATTGAAAGAGAGAGATGTTAAAGCAAGACTGCAAGCAGATGTCCAACAGTTGAAAGATGAAACTGAAAGACTTACTAATGAGTTAAATCAGGCAAGAAATAAAGAAGCAGAACATCAGAAGGCCATGCAAGCTTTAGAAGAAACACTATCCAAGATGGAGACACAGAGATTGCAGCAACGAACAATAGAGGTAAATACTTTTCATAAGTAAACAATATGATGGCTACTATAGTCCTGGATATTAAGAAATGGCTTAAACTGTGAGCCTGGGTTTTCCACAATAAAAGCTGATTTTTTATTTTTTTTTTACATAATAGTAGTGAATAACGAGTATCCATTTCAGTTGTCAATTGGTGTCTTTTAGAAATAGAAATCTGTCATGTGATACGGTCTTAAGATAAAGGAGAACTTAACACTGAGAGTTGACATTTTCTGAAGATATACAGTAACAAAGACAGAGGTTTTTTAAACTGTTGCTGAAATCAATGAAGATCTTATTAGCGGGATGGAAATCTGGTGGTTCTGTTGTTTTGCTGATCTAAAGAATTAGATGCTTTTAATTGCAAGCAGAACAAAACAGCAATTGCTAAGAACTTATTTGAAAGATTCCGGTTGTGTGGGGGATTATTTGTTTGTTTGGGATTTTTTTTGTTTTGTTTTTACAGCTGGAGAAGATAATGATACTTTTGTTCAGTATACAAATCCATATGATCAAAATGCTGGACAAGACACTGCCACCGTTTCTGACTGAATAATTCATTGGTCAATTTTTCAGTGGCCAAATGCTGCATCCTCCAGTATCTATTTCTGTTGTTTGCTTATATTCCTATATCGGCTCATTCCTGTGTCACTGAACGCATCCGCTTACAAAAGTTGAATCCTAACAGACCGATCCTGAAAAGTCTGTGAACTGCTAGTATGGTGCTGTGGGACATGCTGTCACTCAGCTGCCCTGACAGTTTGTGCTGACAGCCAAACTGCAAGTGCTGTTCAAGTTATGGATTGGCCACCTGCCGCCTTAGGCTCCTGTTTAGGCACTTGAGTGGCTCTTCCATTTTCTTGCTTACCTGTAAATACGCTGGAGCTATTATGGATCTAGAAGTGACCTTCAGTTTAGATCACGTATCTGCTTGTCACTTTGAAAAGTACTGAATTTAGTAAGAAAAAAGTGTTTATTTTTTTTCTTTTCCCATGAGAAAGGAAATACCTTACCTCATACCTTGGTGTATGAGGCTTTTATATTTCCATTAATGAGTTTGTAGAAATAAGTGCTCTCTTTTGATAGTAGTAGTTTTTATTAACTGCAAAACTTTAAGGAAAGGTCTTTGTTCCTGTCTTTTTAAAATCCTGTAGCAAATACTCTTTAATAATTATGTTTCAAAAAAGAGTCATGATGCTCTAGAAACTAAATTCTGTTTTTGAATGTTTAGATTTAATGTACCTTTGACCTATTTTACCAACTCTACTATTAACAAATTCTGGAATATTTCATAGAGCTTTCTCATAGTACACATTGGCAGTTACCTTCAGTGGTAAGTTGTGGTTACTGTAGGTAGTCACTGTTTAAGGATTTCGGTCAACATTTCTAGATTACTTGAAAGGATTTAAGATAAATAAGTTACTATGCACCTAAATGTGTACCCTATTTTCTGGCAGTCTTTAAATTTGCATATGTTCTCACTTGAAATTTTTGGTTTTAAGTTCTTCGCTTTAGGAGAGAGTTGCTTTACTTCATCCACAAAATAACAGGAATACAGTGGAGTGTGTGTAAATGTTACTCATGAAGAGGCTTAACATGTAGGGTGTGAGGACTTGGCTTCATACTCAAGCCTCACAAAGATTTTCATACAGCTGAAGTTACTGTATAACCTTTGGGCATCTGGCATTCTCAAGCTGGAACTTATGACATGCAGCAGCACTTAAATATCTTAAAGCACATTGCAGGAGATGATAAACATTGGAAACAATGTTTTATTTGTCAGTGCAGGGCATATGATACAGCTATTCCTTAATTTTTTATTTTTCATTTTGACTGATTGTTCAATAATCAAGTGAAGGGGACAGTTGTAATGGAATTCTGAAAGAAAACAGATTTGGGATTTCTTTGTCTTTGTTTTGTGGGGGTTGATGGTGTTTTTGTTTGTTTTCTTGTGAGAGTTGGAAAGTAAACTAGGTTGTGTCTCTTGCATTCTAACTCTCATATTGGATAACTGACGCTTACAGCAGCCTTGAGTAGTCCATTAACTGTTCCGCAACTATCAATGATACTCTGCAAAGCAAAGAGATTAGAATTGTGTAAGTAGAGAATGTGGAAACCCTTTGCTTTGCTTAGGAGGACAGGTTAACAAGATAGTTAAGTTACTGCTCACCTTGAGCGCTAAAGGATTGAGGTAAATGCTACAAGTAATGATTAGGAATAAGAATATCTCCATTAACGTCACCTCTGCTGTTTCTGTTGCATGTTCTACCTTGCAGCCTTCTGAAGTGTCTTGATTCTGAGTTACCATTTCATGAGTAATTAAAACCTTTTTTGTAACTTTTTTCATTTGTTGAGTCAGAAAAGACAGCTTTGTATGTAAAAGACTTAAGGCTATAAAATGGAATTTTTCATAAAACCTTGCATCAAATGGAAAAAGTGGAGTATGCCACCTGGTGTTTATACTGATTCTCCATTTTTTGTAAAATCGTTAGAAAGCAGCTCCGTTCAGCAATTTTAAATGGTAAAATTCGGAAAGATGCAGATTTTTGTAACTGGAATGTTTAAAAAAAATATATTGGACAGATCTAAAAATGTTTTGCTTGAAACTAATACAAATATTACAAGAGTTTGTAATTGAGTAAGTTATTCTTGCCAATATACGTTATTATTTAAGTACATGTTCTTGGTTCTTCATGAAAGTTGTGGAGTTTTTTGTTGTACTAAATTAAGCTAAGACTTAATTTTAAACATCTAGTCTTAAATTTCTGCAAATGTAACAAAATACATTAAGGTTTAAAAAAAAAAAAATCAAACCACCAACAAAACTTCCTTTGTCTTGGGCTAGGTAACATAATAAAATTGCATAAAATTTTGTGAAAAGTAGTGACAGTTGTGGCGCATGCTGTAAACTTTATGGCCCAGGTAGACTTGTATAAAACTATAATAAAGCATCTATTCCTTTGTATTCTAATACAAGACATGAAGTATAGCTTACAGTTTTAAGAAAATCTTGTTCCTCTCTACGAATTCTACGCAGATGAAACAGGTGCAAGAGGCAGAGCTTAAAGCATCAGCAAATGAAAGAGAAGTACAGTTACTTCGAATATCCTTTCGACAGCAGAGGGAGAAGGTAAAACAACTACATGAGCTTCTTATATTAAAAGACCAAGAGCAAAGGTATGGGGTCTTCTGTTTTCATTCCACGAGTTAATAGAGATGCTGTGTTGCAAACATGTTTTGTTTAAATGCGTTGTGTCAAGTGTGGGTGTGGTTTTGGTTTTGTTGTTTTTTAATGTGAGAGATGATCTTTTTAAAAATGTAAATGTCGTCCTACCCATCTTCTTGCTCACTTAAGAATATCTTCGTATCTCATAGATTCCTGACTCGCAAATCCATGTAGGCAATTGTGTTCCTCCAGTCTTTCATTTGATAGATTCTTGTCTTATTATATGGCTGATTTTTTTTTTTAAGTACTTGATCTTTAATCCAGGAAATGATCATATAAAAATAAAATCACATTTGAATTATTGTCTGAAGATCTGCATATACTACAATAACACAAGGCATTAAAAAAAAAAAGTCAGATTCTACACTATCTTGCTTTAGGGTGTGTGGTTTGATTGGCTGTTTTCTTCTTTCCTCTCAAAAAAATTTGAGAGTACTTGAATGTAAGTTCTATACTGTTTTGCTAATACAATCAAATATGTGTACAAACTAAAGGAACAAGTGGTGCGTATACTAGTATGTGAAGGAGGTTATTAATAAAATAAGCTGGTGACACTTGCTAAATTTTACAAGGATAAATGTATTCAAATACCAAGATAACTGCAGGGTTAGATGGGGAGAATCCTACAGCTGTATTTTGAGAAGTTCCAACTATCATCTCATAAATCCCAAAAAGTTGCCATGTGAAGGACAGCAGATATATTTTGTGTTTGTGCTTTAAAGCAGATGAACAGAATAGTCTTAAAGTGCAGGGTAATTTTGCTTCAACATTGTCCTATAGGGATGCTTCCAGGCAGGAAGGAGGCTTATCCTAGAACCCTTTAGGTCCCTGTTGCTGCTGTTTTTCAGGTCTGAGTGAGAAGCAACAGTTGTTGGGTGAGGGTGAAGAGAATGACTGCAAAAGAGGGTATCTGGCTATACACTGCTTTTTTTGATTACAGTGTCTCTTCTGGATCTTTGCTAATAGCAGAACAAACAAATAGTAATTAACAGCAAAAGAGGAAATATTCAATTGCTACAAAAATTTGAATTAAAAACTAAGGCTATTCCTTTGGGTCTTTGAACAGTAATCAACACACTTTTCCTCATCCCAGGGCCATTGTTATAGCAGAAAGAAATCTGTCTGTGAAACTAAGGAATTTATCCTATTTATTATGTAACTTACTGCCTTTCTTTAAGAAAGGCTAAGGATATGATCTGCAACAGCATTGTGAGATACTGCAGTTCTTATCTCAAGTGTATGTTTGGTAACTTCAGGAAACAGCTTGAAACCCGAGTTGCTTTAAATGGACCTGAATTTCAAGATGCTTTATCAAAAGCAGTGGCTAAAGAGGAGCAGAGGCATGAACAGCGTGTTAAAGAATTTCAGGAGAAAATTAATATGTTAAACCAGAAGTATGCAGACTTAGAAGATGAATTTCGTTTAGCTTTAACTACTGAAGCAAAAAGGTTTAAAGAGGTAAGACTAAGAGAACATTTCATCTCCAACTAGGTGGAGTTGTAGTTCTCTTAAATGTGTTTGGGGTTGTTTGTTGGGTGTTTGTTTTTTTTTCCTTAAGATCTTTGCTCCAAGGATTCATCTAAAAATACTGATAGTAAGCTTTGAAATATCAATGATTAGAACATAAACACCAAATACCAAGTCAGCACTCCAAAACCCCAGCGTTTTTGTTCATAAGTAAAAGTTAATCAAAAGAAATTAGAAAAACTTCTATCTGGGGGTATTCATTTCTTTTAAAAGATGTTGACCTTTTATTATAATATATTCAGTTATTGTAAAAACTCTTGTGGTGTTTTGATAAGGTTATGGTTACATATATACCAGTGTATTTAATCATAAAGTTCCCTATTGTTTAACCTTTCAAAATTGAGTTTTGGATATGCATTTGAAATCCAAATTCAAAACCTGCTTACTAAGTTCCTTAGATAACAACATAAAAAATAATGTGAGCACTAGCCATAGAAATAAGTTAAGTGAAATGAAATTTTAAACACTCCATCTTTAATTTGAATGTAGTTTCCTTCATTTTAAATCAGTTGGATACATGGGAGAAGAGGGGAAAGAAAAGACTGTTTTTTCACCTTTCAAATCTTTCTTTTGCAAGGAAAAAAATATAGATTTAATTTAAAATTCTTCTTTCCGGATTTTAATGTTAATCTTAACAATGAGATTAAAACAAAGCATTGCTTTTGTTTCCCAAGCTTTGTTTGTTCTGCTTTACAAATTTGTAGCTAAGCAGAACCAGCTTTTTGAGTTGAAGTGCCACCAACCAACTGGTAGAAAAACAGGTTCAGATACTCACTAATTTCACATATTGTTGATGAACTTCTATTTCTTCCTTCATTTTAAATTCGAATGTCATTTGTGTCTATGTATACACACTTTTTCCAAATGTTAGCATTCTTCAAGTCATCTTATCTTACAAAACTGTAGGTAAACAAGGGTTTTGAAAATGTTGCTGCTGATCTAGTTGAACATAAACGAGCCCTCTTTGAGTTTGAACAAAAGGAACAAGAGATGGCAAGTCTGATCCAAGACCTGACAAGTATAGTGAAAGAACAGAAAGAAAAGATTGCAGAATTAACAAAATCAAATGACGAAGCTACGGCAAACCTGAAGGTAATTGTTTCAAAACATTTCAACTACATATATGAATTTTTGTTAATATTTTAATCTATAAAATAACAATTCCACACAAGGTAGATTGACTGAAAGACGCGTATTTCCTGTTGCACTGAAACCTAGTACTCCATAGCAGCCTTTATTCTTGCATCCTGCACGTCTGTTTCTCACAAACACTTTGGTCGCCATATGCAAAATCTGGACTCATTCACATCTTCAGAATTGCACTCCTTGCCTTGTGAGCACTAGTAGTTTGTATATAATCAAGTGGTCACTCTAAACTGAGATTTAAAAACCTACATTAACACCCCTGACCCTCTGTAACTTCAAAGTAATGGAATATGGTTCAGCAGTGGTCACTGTATGTGAAGTAAAATGAAATTGCACAACAATCAAGTGTAGTTATTAGCAGCTTACTATCTCTGAGAGTTGCATAAAATTAGCAGTATTAGTCATTACCTACTAGTTGTCCAATTTTACTGTTAAATACCATAGGCACAGTTGCTTTATCTGACACTACTGATCACGGTATGGTAACGTATTGTAGTAATACATTGTCCATAAATAGTTTTTAAAAATCTTAGGAACATAAGCTTTAAACTGTTGTGTGATCCAGTATGTACCCAGTCCATCTTTACGTTAAAACTTCTGTGCAGTACAGCCCCTGCACAGCTGTTTCTAATCTCCTCCCTACATGTTGCCGTTGGGGTGTCCAAACGTTGTGTTGCTATACAAAATAGGATTCTGCCAGTCAGTGATGTTGCTAAAAACAAAATTAAAAAGTAGCTGTATTTAACAGCTATAATCTGTAAAACAAAAAGTAGCCTGCATAACTGCAGATAAATCTTTATCAAGGGAAGTGAGAGCTCATCCCAGCTTCTGTCTGTTTTCTTTTGATTGGGTTTTTAATATCTTAACTGGACTTTCTGTTTCTCTTTGACTTGTGTATTTGTAATTCTAAACAGCTTTTTACAATGGTATTGATAACTTGAGGTGGCTATTTAGAAATCAGATGTACAGTTCTATGGGATTGAAGTGTGTCTGTTTGAAACAAACATTTTATTTCATTACCAGGAAGAGATGCAGATAGAATCCTGTATGCAAGCAGAATATTCCTCAGTTAAGTTAATTTGCTGTGTATCAGTATTACTTTACTGGCCGTTTTTAGTAATGATTTGACATTTTGAATACTTGTTTTAAAGGACATCACTGTCTTTTTCCAATGTTCATTCGTACAGTGTCGAACTGGAGAACTTGAAACACTGATTGAGGAGGACAAACAGAAAGCTGTTCAAGTCGAGCTCCTGAAAAAGGAAAATGGAAAACTTATTTCTCAGCTGACAGCCCAGGAATCTGTGATTGATGGGTTAAAAATGGAAAGAAAAATATGGGGGCAGGAGTTGGCACAACAGGGTAAAATAGCTTTTTGTTTTTGTTTTTTTTCATCTGCAGAAAAAATGGTGGCATTTAATGTCATACCTTTCAAATAAACACTCCAATATAGTTGTAATCGTGACAGGGTCTCTGGGTGCCTTGTTGATCTTATCCAGTTGTAAAAATGATGAGCTAAAATACATCTTCTGTAGTACGCAGGCCTTTATACTAACTAGGACAGCAGTTTTGGGAATTTGTTATGAATGCAGTTAATCTATTTCCCCAAAATGTCAAAATACCATAATGTCATATGAAGAACTTTAGAATATGAAACTAGGAAAACCAGGATTTGTGAATAGTGTTTTGTAATGCTACTTGTCTATCGGATAAGTCTAATGTGAAAATTTTGGATGATACATTTAAAAAAAAAAAAGTGTTAAATACTGGGTGAAAAGAAGCTTTTTTATTTTTTTTTTTTTATTTTTCCCTGATTCATGTGACTCAGCACCACCTCTTGGGCTCTTTGAGATTGGCTGGGTCTGTGTGAATTACTGTTGACTTTTGTCAGAGGAGTTTTCAAAGGATAAAATGTAGACCTTCAGTTCTACATTTCAAGTGTTACCTACCTACAGATTAAAGTCCTACAGTGTTTCCAGTGGGCGAAATGGTCATGTTTGGTTTTTAAGGTGGTTCTTTCCTTCCCTCCTGCCCTCTCCACCCCAATGTTATACATCTTGAAGTCATCTGTAAAATGAGTGCTGTAATGTGAATATCCTGTTTTATCTAGGAGCTCACCTTGCTCAAGATCGGGGAAAACTGGAGGCAAAAATTGAAGCTTTAACGAATGAGAATGAAATGTTAAAAAAGCAAAAGGAACAGGATAGCGATACTATAAAAATTAAAAACAAAATAGTGGATGATCAGACAGAAACAATTAGGAGATTAAAAGAAGTAAGTGCCATGTCTGATGAAAACTGTGCTTAGCTAAAATTAAGGCTTGCAGTGAAAGTTATTGTGAAAGCTGAAATGAAGCTGCCTCTGCGCTCCAGCACTTATCAATGTGGAAAGCACAATCAGGCTGTTGGTGGCAATTGATTTCACTGGGAGCAGAAAAGGGCCTTGTATTAACTTGATGTACAGAGATGCTACTTTGAATCTCTCATCGAACCATACTTATGTAAAGAGTTTCTTTTCTTTGCCTTGCTTCAAGTTATTATTGATAATGATTTTGGGAGGGGAAAAATCAGGATAGCATAATTCTTCCTGTGGGTTTAAAAGAAAAGGAAAAAAAGAGATTGCTTCAGATTTATTTTACAATGTAAAAAAACTTGGTTTATTCTGTTCTTTGAATCAATATTTTAACAGCAGAGCTGTTTAACATAGCAGAGCTATGCTTTGTTCTATTAGTGCCGTTAATCTTATTTAGAGACTTTAGACTTGAGCTTATTAATCAGAGCAAAGTTTTATAGTATGTTATGTCAGTCAAGGTTAGATGCATTACTCGTAAAACTATATAGCCATGTAACAGAATGTCAGCTCAGTGATTTGTGTATGTAGAATAAGTTGTTGTATTAGAGTTCTAAATAACTTTTTTCTTAACTTACTTTCCATTTTACATTTATGTTTTGATGATTTTTTTTAATTTTTACTTCTTTCATATGAAGCTTATTTAACTGGCTATCACTTTACTCGGTATTTTTCATGGAATAGTACCTTTAGAAGAGTAAACTTTCACATGTCCATCTCCGCTTTGTTCCAGCGTAGACTAAACAGATACTCTTTAAGGGTAACAATAAAATGAAGGGAGCTTCTGTGTTCTAAAATCTTTATCTTCTAAAGGGCTTACAAGAAAAAGATAAACAAATCCGAAAACAGCACGAAGAAAATCTGGAAGCTCAGAAATTTTTTCAAGTACAGTTGGATGAAAAAGCTGCTGAACTTGAAGAGCTAATGGAAAAATTAGAAAGGCAAAATGAAAGAAAAGAGGAATTAAAGCAACTGCTAGAAGAAAAAGAAGTAGAACTTGATGACATTAAGAATGCACACAGGTGATACATACAAGGGGCAACAATTCTTTGGGATCTTAATAGCATGCAACGCTGCTACGTGTGGTCAGAGAGTACTTGCTGTTAAAACCCACAGAAATGTGGAAAAATGGAAGCATGGAAAACTTTATCTGCCCTCTTAAGAAGTGGTAGCGACATTCATTGTAAATATATGCATTTAATTTTCAGTGCACTGAAAAAGAAGTGGCAAGGTAAAGGAGAGCTATTAAGCCAGCTGGAGGTGCAAGTTAAACAAATGAAGGAGAGCTTTGATATCAAAGAGAAGAAGCTGATTGAAGAGAGAAATAAAAGTCTTCAGACTCAGAGGTGAAAACCTTAATATCTTATTTTGTATTGCTCAGTTACTGTAGAGTTGTACTGTTAATAAGTATACAAAAATGTTTTGATTATATGGTGAAAGAATGCATAACACCTTTTTAAGTACTTGGTAAGCTTAGTTGCTGCAAGCTCTGTATGTAGAAGTAATTCTTGCTATGCAGGTGACTTCGTGGAATTAGCGTTCAGTTACAGCACTATTCTTTTAAACTTCTTAGCTATGCTCCCATTTTCTTTTAAACTAATTGGAACCTACGCTTATTCCTCCCTAGAACACCCATTCCACCACAATGCTTTTGCATTACCTCTGTCAGGAAAGTCCAGTGTCACACTTAAACAATAGGGACTCCTACAAAGTCATCACACATGCTGGCTGGAGTCATGCAGGTGACGATGCCTGTGCACGTGAGGCACAGCCTCACAGTCTGTAGCAGGGTTTCTTTGAACACGAGCCTGTCAGCCTTCGGCCCGTGACCAGGATGGAACACAACGCTCGTGACAAATTGGTTGCAAATCATAAGACAACCAACTGTGGGGGGCATTTGAGCTTACAAGAGAGGCCACAGTGCTTCACTAACGTCTGTGCAGGACGACGAAAAGACCTTGTGTTCAGCGCAGGAAATCACGGACAGATCCTCAACACTTACCACAACCTAGAGTAAACACTACCAATAAGTATTTCAGTCTGTGAGAAACGGACTGTTTATAAGTTACCTGTCATTCTCTTCCCATACAAGTAGCAACAGGTTTTTAATTTCTTCTATTATTCCTCTTGTACTGATGATTTTTTTTGAGCAGTTAATAGTAAATATGAGGTCATACATAAAAAAAATACTCATAACCCAGAAAATGGTCGGTGACTTAAATGATGCCCAGTTATTTCATATACATCTGGGTTTACGGAGAAGTATGGTAGACTGCTGCTTGTGATGCGCTTAGATTGTTAATATGATTTTTACTTTATTCTTTGGCCCTTTTCTCTTATTTTTTTCTTCCTTCCTCCCAACTATTCTGAAGTTTAGCTAGTTAATAGACTGCATATTTATCTAGCAGTGATAACCACACTTACTGAAGGAATAAGCTAGTATAACTTTGTTTTTTTGCTTTACATTTTTAAATGAAACACTTTAATTAATTACACCTTTGCTATTATTTTAAGGAAGGTCATCTGAATAATAAATAAAAGTACGTACCTTTATGGTCAAGTTTGTTTATAAACCAGCCCCTGCCCCCCAAAAAAACCAGACAACCAGAAACAAAACCAACAACAAAAAACACACAACAAAAAAAAAACAACCACCTCAAATAGTCAATAGCACTATGTTTTGGAATGGTTGGAAGACCAGTAGTGAAACTGAAGTTTTGTCTGAAATAATGATGGTTTGTTTCAAAATTTTGGTGTAAATTAATCGTATAGTGGAATAATTTGTCTTCCTTTCTGTTGCTACGTATTTTAGAATTATTCTCTAAGCAGAATTTGCTTGGATTCAAGGAAGTGCTTCACCGCTGTGAAGCAGACACTTTTATATTTCTGTGAGACACAGACGTACCGACCATTTACAGGATCGCATAGTTCAGGCGTTGACTTCTCAGGAAGCAAAAGCATGTTAAGTAGATGTTTAAAAATAGGTGGAGTTCTTATCCATGTTGACAGTAGCAAGTCTGAATCTTTGTATTCTTTGCTAGTGATTAAATGCTTCTGCTAAGAGGAATGCCAGAGGCCCTAAACATGGGGCATAAAACTAGAAGACGTTCTTGAGAAAACAGGACGTCTTCTGAAGATAGATACTAAAATAATTGTCTTCGTGCCTGTGTTAATAAAACCTCATCGAAGGCAGAACTGGGCAAAGCAAAATACTTCAGTTGTTTGCACAAGTGTGATTTTATTTTTTCAATCATTTTTTTAGGATTGCCGTGGAAAAGCTTCGTCAAATGGATGACGCTTTTAGAAAACAACTTGAGTCAATATTGGCAGCTCATCAGGAAGAGCTATTGCAGCTGGCAAATGAAAAGGAAAAACAAATTGAAGCAGCAAATGAAAAAGTAATTTTAATACTTAATTCATATGTTTACGTTATTTGCATTTTTATTTTACAGCTGCTACAACAGTGGTGCTTGAAGTCACCTGTTTATATCTATCTGGCCCATCTCTGGATGGAAACAACCCTAATTTAGTACTCAGTCTTTCCACAATAAGAAAATCTCTAGAACTGTACCGTTGTGAGGGTTCTGTATTCAAGCAAAGTAAAGTTGCATGCTATGGTAGCTGTTACCAGTTGATAGCTAAGAATTCCTTGTCTACACTAGCAAAAAGAATGATGATTATGCTAGATAATCCATTTAACTCACCTGTGCCTGTTAATATTTACTGTTCCTGGTGCTATTTCTGTGTAGTAGCTATTTTGGTTTTGGTACATTACTTGCTATCTTCTAGCAAATTAATCCTTTTTATTTTTAAAGCAAAATTCTGCTGCGGCATCCAATGTCAAAAGTAGTGCATTGCTTATTTAAACAAGCATATAACTCTTACATTGATTATCAGTGCTAAAAATTGCCAAGGTTATATGGTTTTGAGTATGTTAAGGAAAAGGAAGAATTCACTTTGATCTCTGTGTGCATTTTCAGGTTTACTATGTTGAAGAAGAAATGCGGCAGCTTCTGCAGGAAACAGCAAACAATAAAAAAGCCATGGAAAATAAAGTAAGACGACTTACACAGGCACTAAATGATATTCAAGAAGATCTTTGAAGATTATGAATGTATACACTAAAAATGTGTATTAGACAAACTTAAGCAAATTCATACACTACAATGCACTTTTCCTTGAGAATAAATTCTTTGTGATATTTTGATGGTTCAGGAATCAGATGTAAATATTTGTACAATATTTTAATAATAAATAGCTATTTCTAACTTTTGGTTGTTTTTAACTGCTTTGTCTAAATGGGTCAAAAAAACATCTATATATGAAAAGCATCATGTGTTTTATAAGAGAAAAGAAGGTAGAATCAAAGGCCCAAAGACAAGAGCTCGAAGCTTTCCTTCACTGGGGTAGAGATTCTTGCAATGAGAGATCAAGAATTTACTTGAAAATGTTTAATCTGCCATGACTCCTGCAACTTTGAGTGGCTTTTTTGGCAGCATAGTTTGGTTCTCTGCAGCAATAGGCTTCCTACGAGGCTTTTGAAAAATAGGAGATAATAAGCTAACAGCTTCTTACTTAAGCCAATCGTAAGCTTTATGTTAATATGATTGTTTTACTTCTTTCATGGTGGAGACTTTACCATCTCCACTGCGCTCAGGCATTTATTTCATTTGCTTGTTCTTAGAAGATCCTAAACTGTCACTGTACTAAACTGTACTCTGAAGGGTTTAATGCTGCAGTAGCAATACCAGTTATTTGGTGTTGCACCAGGTGGAGCTATTTCTTCCCACCTCGCAGTAGCTGAAGCAGAGTCCTGTTACTCCAGTGACAAGAGAAGCTGCTAAGCTGAATTTAATGTCGGGTTATTCAGAATGCAGACTTACGTACGCCGATATGGTGTAACTAACTGTATATGCATTTCTGCACCCAGCAGCCCAATAAAAGCACCAGTGCTAGTAAAAAGCCCCTGGCCTTTGGCTAACTCTGCAAGGCCTCTTGGTCTCGTTACCAACTTATGAGGACTTGCTCTGTGAAGCAGAGCTTGATACCAGCTACCTCTTGTTAAGAGGCGCAGCTTACGTGGAGGCTGTAACAAGGGCCTTGAAAGCAGAGGCCACAGCACCAAAAACAACTCACTGATGGTCAGTGACTGCTCTTTGACAAAGCACAACCTTGAGAGCTGGGAACAGGCTGCTTTTGTTTTAAGAAAGGAAGCAGCAGTGAAGCAAAATAACAAAACAGGCACCTGGAGTGGCCTGGGAAAAGCAACACCCTCGCCCTGCTTCGCGCGGTAACATTATCTGAGGGTGGAGGTGGAGGTCTGGGAATGGTCTAGAGATTGCACGGTCTTATAAAAGGGTAAGATCCCAAATCTGTGCGAGGGCGCAGAGAGCAGACACCTGCTCCAGCTCTGCCTCCCTGCGTCCAGAGTTCCTGCACCCAGCCCCGCAGACCACCGAGGACTGGAGCCATCAGCGCTAACGAGGAGGTATCTGCTCCGTGGTGCCGTGTACTCCCAGCTAAGGGGGGAGAGAGCTGGTAAGCACTGACTGCCTCAAATCACGGCTAACAGTTCATAGTATGTAAAAACTAGTACCTAGTAGCAAGGTGTAATCTAATTAGCACAATTAGATTAATGAATGTCAGTCTAATAAATTCTGCTGTGAAGTTTAAAATTAGCCTAATTTATTGGCCTACCATCAGCCCAGTGATCTCTTGATTCCCTGATACAAATTAACAATGTTACCTAAATGCAGAAGAAAATGACTTCTCATTTTTACCTCCTGCTCTACACACTCCTGCTTTTTCCGAAGCTATGTGAGGTGAGGAAAGACCGGGGAAGCTGTTCTATAGCTTTTACACAGCTGTCACTTGGGCAGAAAGGCTGCAGCACTTCAGAGTGATTTTCTGTCATGCTTATTAAGTGTTTCCTTGGGCGCTTCTTTTTTCTTTGCTTATTATTTGACGAAGCTGCCCCTTGGGGTGAAGTAACTGAATACTTCGAATGCACCAGGAAGGTGAGAAAACTTAACTCTTACCCTGATTCAATTTATTAATATCGGCTCAGTGTTTTTCCTCCAAAATTTTCATTCTGAAACTCTTTTCTGATTTTGTCATAGGGAATTGTTACTGGGTTTTACCGCAAATTCTTTTCGTTCCTTGCTCTTGGCTCAGAAATCTGTATTACAGTACTTGGGTACATACACGTGTTAGTAGTGTTTCGACCGTTTGTTTTTCTTGTGGCTAATTCTATCTTTGGCATCACTTCCCTCTTTATGCTTGTATGTCTTCCTTTTTTAAGAGATACTTAAATGATGGGAAATGGCCTCAAAATTTTAAAATAATAAAAATATAGTGTAGGCCAAAGCTGTGCCAGATTTACCTACTCACAAGAAAAAAAATTTCAGCCCAAGATTACTGAAAGGTGCAAGATAACTGAATGCATAAAATAAGAATCTAAACAAAATGTGAACTCTGATCTTGCCGGATGCAAGGCATATTTGTTCTCTTGCATTAATTATAACAACTTAAACCCGATTCTGTTATTAGATTCTGCTTTGTTTTCATTTCCAGACAAGACAATGGATCTATTTAAATCAATATTGAATGTATAGTCAGTTAGGAAACTCCTCTGTTACCCAAGACCAGGAGGAACGTGATTCAAGGACCAGAGGGAGTGCGCACCTGTTTGCTCCTATATATACATATATTGCCCTGAATGTGCTATGTCCAAAAAAGGTACAGCTCCTGTGAGGCACAGCACATTTGGTGCGATGTCCCTCCATAACGTGCTCCACTGCCTCACGCGATGGGGTATCTGAGGTTCTTTTCCCACCAGCATTTCTTTCTTGAAGTGCATCTCTTCAAGTCTTACGCTGTATGGACTTCAAAAGCTTCTCTACTTTTGTTTGAGGGAAGAGGCGTACCTGGATGGCGGTTAAGGCCGAGCCTGCTCGGACACCAGTGCAAGGGACGGGGTAAGCACCCCCAACTCTCAGCGCCTCTCGCTGGAACATCAGCGCGTCCCGGGCCCTGCCTCAGGCGAGGCGAGAACACAGTTTATCGTTATCTGCCTGGTTTTGCGCCGAATGCAAACGGCGAAGCGGGCGGCGGGGAGCCGCCGTGCGGAGGCGAGGCAGGGTCGCGGGGTCCCCTCCCGAGGCGGGCTCCAGGCCTGCGCCGCCCGCCCTGGGGACGCCCGAGCGACAGCCCGGCTGTGCCGCTGCCAGCCGTGTGTAACTCCCCTCCCGCGGGGCCTGGGAGGGCCGGACCCGCCACCTGTCCCCTGGCGGCCGCCCCGCGGGGCGGGCCCGGCCCGCTCCCCACCGGCAGCCCCTCGCCCCCCGCCGCCCAAACATGCCGGTCTCCAGGCAACGGCGGCGGCGTCACTTCCTGCGGCGCCGCCCCTCCCGCCGCAGCCCTGGGCCCCGGGGCTGCGTTCCGGGCTCGGGCCGTTGCGCGGCGGTCGCCACACGTGGCGCGGCGGGGCGGCCCCGCTGGCGGCATGGCCGCGGCGGCCGAGGCGGTGGGCGGCGGCGGCGGGAGCAGCCGCCACGAGAAGAGCCTGGGGCTGCTGACCACCAAGTTCGTGTCGCTGCTGCAGGAGGCCAAGGACGGCGTGCTGGACCTCAAAGCGGTGCGAGGGCGGGGCGGGGCGGGGCGGCGGCGGCGCCATGGCGGCGGCCTGACCGCCGCCGGCGGGGGGGGCGACACGGAGCCCGCGGCACCCCCGGGGCCTCGCCGGCACCCACGGCCCCGCCGCGGGGCCCGGCCGCTGCCTGGGGACGGCTGTCAGCCGCCGCGGACGGCTAGAATACGCGTTCCGGCTCTTTTTTTTAAGAGTTTAAAATGGTTACCGGGCATAAAATGTAGCTCACTGGGGTTTGGTTCGTTTCTGGTTGGGTTTTTTTGGGTTTTTTTTCTATTTATTTTTCACTCTCCTGTGCCGCCTCAGCGCACGGGCCGTGATTTAAAAATGTTTCTCGCCCGTCGCCCCTCGATGCCCTTTCAGCAAAGGGAAAACGATGTTGAAAAACACACCGTCGCCTTTTTAGTACGTTATATATATAATCTAAAAGATGCTCAATTGGTAGGGTGGGCGGCGAATGGTCGTCACCCGTTTCTGTGGCCTGTGAGCGGCGAAGGCATTGGGGCTTCCCCGGGGAAGCCCTGGGACGAGCCCACCGTGGGCCAGGTCTTTGTGCCGCTGGGTCGCCCTGTAACAGGAGGGACCCTTGACAAGGTGTCCCACGTTCCCTGGAGCATCCTGCCCCGCCGGCCAAGGGGCCAGGGCTCTGCTCGGCTGTCGGGGTGTGCAGCAAATTGAGGCAAAAAGGATATTTTGCCTGGCAGGTTCAGGTCCTCGGTGAGGTGCTGAGGAGTTAAGGAAGGTGCAGTAAGAGACTGGCTTGGCTCTTTGGTTACTTGAAGTCCTTTCCGGTAAACTGACCTTATTTGTTGACTATTCTTATTAATGGGCTCCACGAGGCGACGGGTGTTCTCCAAGCTTTTTTTTGTGGGTGTATCCCTGTTCAGAGAGCAAGCACTTCAGTGATGTTACTGTGGCTGGTGAAACTTCAGGGGGAACTGGGAGGGACACTGATAGGTTTTATATTCCTCTTTTAGTTGTGCTGTGGTCTCGACAAGCTGATAACTTCTCAGTATTTAACTGCCTCTTTCTTTAGTAGAACGGAACTAATCGGTCCGCATCTCAGAGATTGTTGTGCAGCTTACTTTCTTACCTGTCATGTGCCGCGAGTTGTTCCAGGTTGGTTTGAGAAGCAAAACAGAGCCAATTTGTAAGACATCAGGCCAAAAAGCTTAGCTTAAAGAGCCAAAGGGGATGGATTCGAACAATGAAGTTGGGCTCTGTAGAGGGAAGGGATGATGTTTTTCATTCCCTTTTGTGAGGAAGGTATCCGCTCAGAGGGAATGGAAGGGTTGATAGCCAGGGAAAAGTAAGTGGGCATTGCAACAAGTTGTAGACATTTCTGCTCAATGCCTTTATTGGAGACTGGTTTCTGAATTTCAGGGTACCATTTGTTGGAAGTAAATACTAACTGAAGTGAGTAAATTGTCGGTACTTTCATAAACAGTGAGTCAGAACATACATTTCTGTAACCAGTGTTTCTCACAAATAAGCCACATATCCAAGGAAAGATGAAAACCAGCATGCACGTTATGTCGGTGTGCTCAGGGAACTGAAGAACCAGGGCAGTCTTGAAACGGAACAGAGCCTTCCAAGAAATGATTCATGCAGTGAACATCTTCAGATGTCTCCCTGCGGCAGGTATTGACCGTCTGATGTTGTGCTGCTGATTATTATTTCTGTAGCAAAACCAAGCAGTGCACTATGAAGAAAATACCATTTGGAAACATTAAGTGTACTTCTGGCTTTGTGATTTAGCAATTGAGGGTGAAAAGCTTTTCTATAGGACATCTGGTGATTTTTTGATACATCTGTAATTATAGTCAAACGGTCCATAAGAGGATACTTTGGGACATGTGTGCTGACCCATCAGGAAGCAGTAGTGATGCATCATCCTACGTGTGGCCACTGTTCCTCGCTTTAGGAGCAGGGAGCCCCGCAAGGTCTGTATGCGGAACTGTATTTGGAAATGTTTTAGTGCTGGATGCTTCTCTGCTAACATCTGACGGCTCATGGGAGTGGAAGTGAGGATTTTCTTTGCTTGGAATTTGACTTCTGCAGTGCTTACTTTAAAATCAAACAGCTATTCTCCAGTAATTGTGTAACTGTCCCTGAAAAACCCTATACAAACAAATCTAGTTAAGGAAATAAGCTTAAAACATTAAGGGGTGAGATGGAAGGGAAAGAAAACAAAGTTCATATATGCAGCAACCCGTGAATTGCAGGGAAGAGAGAAAAGGAGCAAGGTGAGTGAATAAGAGATAAGCCACCTGAAATGACACCCCAAAACGTTGTGTATTCTTTCTCTTCAGTAGCATACTATTGCTTTTGCCTTGATTTCTAAACGGGCTTGGTTTAGAGCAAAATGCTGCCCCTGCTATATTCAAGGTTAAGTAGTGTTTCTGATCATCAGTGCAAAACATCGGGTACTCTAAAATCTACTTGTTTGCTACTACCTGTAGAAATGTATTGATCAGGAACAAATAACAACTGCCTTACACTTGCCCTATTCCACAGAGGAAGAAAAAGCCTATCTATTAAATTTTACATTCCCTTAACTTTTATGCGTGCAGTGGTATTCAGTACTTTGACGTACAGGTTGCCAAACGCAGCGTTCAGTTTAAAACTCCCATCAAAATGTTGACAGTCCTCTTGGGGAGAAGAAGGCATCATCTGTTATGGGGACGGGCTGGAAGATGCAGGACCTCTTTCCTTTGACACATGGAGAGAAGCAGGTGTTGCTGGCCCTTCAGCTTTGTTAAGCTTCTCAGTAATGACTCTGCGGCCGTGCTCTAGCAAATTCCTCTGCTCTTCAGTGCTACTGCAGGGAATGTGCAGCTGATAATTCCCGCTGCCTTTTGTCAGCTCCCAGGGAGCAAAGAAGTTGTGTGAGAATGCACCCAAACTCTCGATTATCCTTTTTCTGGTTGGTTTTTTTGTTTGGTTTTTTTTTTTTTAATTTCTGGGCAGGGTTTTGTGTGTGTGTGTGTGTGTCTGCATGCCTGCAACTGAAACTGTGCTGAACAGCGCATTTTCTGTATTCCAGAAGCTGCACAATCTGAATGCAAGCAGAACTGAAGCACTACGCTTAGGTGTTTTTCTTCCAGTTCAGAACCTGTCTATGAGACACTTACATAGTGCTTGTCTTGCATACACATATATTCAAAGTATGAGGAGATATAGAAGGAGTGAATAGAGTGCAGCAGCTTTACATTAAAAAAATGTATGAAGGAACTAAAAATACAAATGATTCAGAGGGAGAAATGTGGAAGTTAGTCCAAACATCTTACCAGGGCCATTGTGGTAGATGTCCCTTTCTTGTGCTGCTGAGATCTGCTTCAACAGTTTGACATAGGCTGAGAAACGATGAGTTTTAAAAGTGTTTTTGACAACAGGAGATTTGTTTGAAAGTCTCATGAGGCTTTTTTAATTATTGGAATCATTAGTGCATGGTGTGTGTGGAGGAACTGAATGCCTGAACTTAATTTCTGAGCCCTGTGTCTACCAGAAGGTGTTACATTGGTGGCTGCTGGAGAGTTGGGGAGGAGTTTTTCAATTGGTTTTCAAAATATCTGTGAAACACGCCATACAATTTTCAGACAATAATTAGGTAATAAGACCAGTACCAGAAAGTTAGTTAGTGTCTGGGTTAAACTTTCCAGACTGGCCCCAGTTTGATTTCATTGTTGTACTTTTTGTTTTAAGTAGTTGGACTACTTTGCAGCTATGATTGAATTATATACAGTGCTAGTCAAGCCAAATGGATATGTAACTGTGTCCTTCATTTTTTTCAGTCCCTAACCTGGGGTTCTGGCACCCTTTTTGCAGCAGCAGTGAATCTCCACTGCTGGTGTTAGTGGGAGCTCTGCTTTGGGCATACGAAATGCAATAGAATTTAGAGTACTGACACCACTCCAACTTTGAAACATCTGAAATCAGGCACTCAGTGATGTTTTTTTTTAGTCTTAAACCTTGGTTGAAAATGCATTAAGATTAGTAAATCATTTATATATTTCACAGACAGGCATTTTGGAAAAATCTCATAAGGTAATGAAATCTGTCTCCAGAGCAGTTTCTTCATCATTCAAACCGTGAGCGGTAGACTAAGCCCTAGGTCCGTGTGTTGAGCAATGGGAAAAAAGCAGAAACTAATTGATCAGAATGGCAGCTGATTAAGTGTGTGCTGTCCCTTCCTTGCACTGAATAATGTAGAGAGCTTGTAGAAATTGTGCCTCTGAAGACTCTGAGATATGCAGGGTGTTGGTTAAACATTGCGCAGGCAGCATCAATTTTGTCAGTTCCTAGATTTTGAAGGCTTCTCTTGCAGAAATAGCAGGTTGAGACAGCAGGTGCATACCTGCTGATACAAGTGATTAAAGAGCCTGTTCCCTTGGAGAGAACTAAAGCGTGTGCTTTATATGTATTTGTGTATATTTTGTTTTGTTAGATAGGAAAAGACTTTAACAGGCTGCTACAGAAGACCATACAAAAGATAAATGTTGATAACAGTATCAGTAGAAACACTGGTTAGTAGGTACATCACTGTCAAGGAGAAAGAGCAGTGTTTATACTTCATGGCTGTGAGAGTATTTTTTTTAATCTGCATTCTTTCATTTTTTCCTTTAATTTTACTTCACGAGCAAAACATTCACCAGTGTGAATTGGACTACTAAGCCTTAGTAATTAACTTTTTAATAGGAAAGTGTGATTTCTTTGGAAGACTAGTGAGTTTGTTTATGCTTCAGAAAATACTGTAAAAGGACTTCTATGGACTTTGCTAAAAAATGGATTTGGTTTTCCTTCCTATTTGTGGTTGTCTCCGGTTGTACTCTTCATATAGGCTACTTTACTAAAAGCATTAATTTAATAGATTGTTGGACAAACTGAAATAAACCATTATGTGCCTATACTGGAAATTAGTTGGCTTTATGCATTAGTTCAAATTTGGGACGCAGAAGTCTTTGCTAGCTATCCCTCTCTTTATTTTTCTTCCTTTTTTTTTAATTTATTTTATTTTAATCAGTTGAATACATATAATCCCTTGTAATCATTGTATATGAGTGTCCTGAGTAGTTACAGCATCAGACTGCTCTTTGCTTTCTCCCCTTTTTGCTAGTATTCTTTGGACTTGAGCCGCCTTACAGCATCAAAGAGATGAGCCTGTGGAAGGCATGACTAGCTCAAGTTTGCTTATTTTATCTTAAGTCTTTGCATCAGGTGCATAGAAGTCACCATGGTGGGAGTTACGGCATGAAGCAGGCTGTTTCCTCTGCCTGACACTCTGCTTTGCGTTAAGAGCTGTGACAGCTCTCAGACACAGGGCCTAGCTGGCTGTAAGGTAAAAGTGATAGCGTGGCAGCGGCGAGCATCCCTACGAGCCGTGCCAGGGTCCCGGTGGCTGTGAAACGGCTCTTGGTACTCGGCGTGACAGACTGAGCCAGCCCAGGTGCGCCGCGAGGTGGGTTCGTGCAGTGAAACCGTAGAGGACCATGCTGGCTTGAAGTGTCACAGCTCTCCTTCCGCCGCTCTGTGAAATTACAGCCCTGTCGCTTCGTGTCCCGGCACAGTTTAATCCACACACAGACTGCAATACCTCGAGCGTCAGCGGCAGGGATGATAAACTTAATGTCGCTGGCTTCAGAGGCTTGTTCCACCACTGCAGGGTGTTGCTGTCTGCCTTCCCTACTTTTTCCCTACCTTCCAAAAAGAGCATTGCAAGCTCCTGCGTGCAGTTGAATAGCAGATGCTCCAAATGCCGAACACGGTCTTTGCAACACATGTGGATTCTTCTCTCCAACAAGGGTAGGCCTGCTGGCCTTCAGAGAGGCGGCTCCTCTCAGCACGCTTTGTAGCGCTACGTGCAGGTGCTGAGCTTTTTGAATTCATGATTCTGGCTCTTGAAGAGCCGAACCTTCTCCCTTCAGCATGACGTTATTTGTCATTTTTCCAAGGGAATGGCTTAACTGCATTTTGCCCTCAAGATGGAGGTTGCTGATACTCCTTGTTCTTCTCTTGACAGGCTGCCGATACCCTTGCTGTGAGGCAGAAGAGGAGGATCTATGATATCACCAATGTTTTGGAGGGGATTGATCTCATCGAGAAGAAGTCAAAAAACAGCATTCAGTGGAAGTAAGCCTTGTTAGTTGTGCAAATTTTCACGTGCTTGAGAGCAAAAAAAATTGCCTTTTTCCAGTTCTCCTGACTAGATGTGACACTGTAATGTGACGCGTATCAGTGAGCAATGTGACGTTTTACACAGTAAATCACAGGTTTACGCAGAATCACAGTAAAGTTGCAAATGAACTTTATCTGCCTTCCCTTTAACTTGCGTCTTTGATTCATAAAATCAAGTTTAAAGCATACAGGAGAGAAACTCAGAAAACTTGTACTGCTACTTTATAACTAGTGCTTGTAGTTGAAAAATTTACTCTAGCTGAATCTGGGAAGGGCATTGGGACACAGGCTCTCCACCTACCTACCCTCGCGTAGTCCATGCCTATTTTCTCTTGGGTCGCTGAAGGTGGAAGCCCAAGCTGAAAGTTAGAGGGGGAGGAGAAAGGGCCTGCGAAGGAGCTCCAATGAAGAAAAAGCTACATTCCAAAAGAAAATAGGTAAAGGATAATTCGAAATTTGATTTGAAGTTAAGAATTTTCATTTTTCTGTTAAAACACTGCTGGGAGGGTAAACGCTTATTTCCTTCATGTTGAACATTGGTAGATTTTCAAAATGTTGAAAGTGGTCTTAAGAATTTAACTTCATGTGTTTGCGTCAGATTTTCACTACTTGTGTTTTCATGAACCTTATGCCTTTTTAAGAGGAGTAGGTGCTGGCTGCAATACAAAAGAAGTCATAGACAGACTGAGGTATCTGGAAGCTGAAATTGAAGATCTAGAGCTAAAAGAAAAGGAATTGGATCAGCAAAAATTGTGGCTTCAGCAAAGTATCAAGAACGTCATGGATGATTCTACAAACCACCAATATCCTTTTAAATGAATTGTGTGCATCTTGGAACTAGAATTAAAGCAACAGTTAAAAGTGTAGGTAATGGGTAAAGCACAATGTAGTCCATTTTATACAGAAGCAAGGAAAGGCAAGTATTTTTTTCTGGTTTTGTTTCAAAAAGAAAGAAAATGTAGATCTTATTGATGTTACTTTTAAACCTCTGTGACTGTATGATTGTTAACCTGAAAATAATTTAGCACATGTACATATAGATATATGGCAGTCATTTTTAAGCCCATGGTGTAATCCTGATGTCTTACTTTAAATTCATTGTATCACTTCCCAGCACTTAAATTTATATTTTCTCAGCAGTGCTTTACATGAATCTTTTTTTGTGTTGCTTCCTTCTCATGAAAAAATTTAGCTGTCACTCACAGGATAAATTGAGTTGACAGTGTCCTGAAGCTCGTTGGGTTTGGAACTGGAAAAATATCCTGTGTGTAAATACTCCATGAGCAGAGAGTTCCTGCTACATTACTTGTAACCGTGTGTTTCGCTGGCTTGCAAGATATTGAGCAAAATAGATATCTGAGATTCGGAGCAGAAAAGTGCCCTTATTATATATAGTACCAATGATAAGTACTTAAAAATTGCCTGCAGTTGCTCTACAGAAGCTTCCTGTAAAATGCATTTTGTAGAAAGGAGATTGAAGTTAGACATTAGGAGAAGCTGTCCCTTGGGAGAGCTAGCACTGGAATTGACCCCCCAGGGAGGTGGTGGAATATCCATCACTGGAGGTTTTCCAGAAGAGGGGAAGCAAATGTCTCTCTGGAATGTCTTAACAGTTGATCCTACCTTGAGGCAGGGGAATGGGATGGCAGATGAACTCTCAAGTCCCCTCTGGCAATATTTTTGTGTGATTCTGGGAAGTTCTGATAACGTACTTGAATTCTATAGTGTCAAGTTAGCGAGGTAAATGGTATTCTTCAAAACAAGATTTTACATGTTCTCCTTTTTTAGAATAATCTCTTCTCATTCAAGCTGTGCAACTTTTTTCTTTTTTTATTTTCTTCACAGAAATAGATATTTTTTATTCTTTAAAAGACAGAACTCTGCTATTGTTAACTAGCCATTCTGAAAGCCAAAAATCATGCCTTGATTACACCTCTGAGTAACAGCAATAAGTTTATAGTTTAGGATCAGTTTGGACAAGCTTCTTTTAAAGGGCAACAAATACCAGTTTCATGTTGCTTTAAGAAAAACGTTCCTTGACATAAGTTACATTTTCATATGTCACCCATGAAGATATCTGCAACTGCTTCAATGGTAAGTTGCTGCTAGGCTGTATTTCTTCAAGTGTGGGATTTTCTGATCTTCCTCTTGAGAACTAACTTGCTAACTAACCTGCTTTTTCCCCGTAAGTATTTTGAATTTAGAAGTATTCAGTAGCGATCAGTAGTAAGTAGACGTCTCTCATGATGTTCATTACTAGCAAGTTCTGGCATTTTCTAGTGGTAGTCACAGATTGTACGGAACAGAAGCTCAGCTGTTTTCTGAGTACTGTTTTTGGATGTCTCTCTGTATTCACCCTTAGCAGCAGCTCGCCTCAGGCTGTTAATGGAACCAGGGACAGGGCATGTTGGTCCAACCCACCAGAAAGACCTGGCAGGTCCAAATTTCCTAAAATTTTCTGGTGACAGCCGCAGCCAGAGGGAGCTCCTGGTGGTGTATTATAAATGGGGCCAGCTAAAGTTCAAAGACAGGGCATTGGTACTAAATCAAAAGGATTTCTTCCGTACAGGAGGCTTGAAGAAATTGCCAAGAATTGCTGGCAGAAGTTACTTCCCTTGATATCCTTTCCTGATCCTGGGGCACCCAAGGGAAGTGGCTGGCTCAAAACCATCTCTTCTTTTCCACAAGGGAAGGTTGTGTTTGGTTTTGAATAAAAGTGCAAAATTAGACAACTACTGCAGAGTTTAGAAAACAGGAGCTGTTACTAAAGAGAGACATTACAAAATGTGGAAACACCTAGTATGCCAGTCACATAATACTTCATGTAAGTGTCTCTTAGGAGGCAGAGAAAGAAAAGCATTATTCCAAGGTATGGACAAAGGGGAAATGGTGTGCAGGTAGCTGAGTGACCTGCAGTGTGCGGCAGGTTGTGCCAGTGCTGTTGACGTAATTGTGATCTCCTGACTTTAACCGATACGTTTTAGTGCACATAATCCACAGGTGAGTTTGATAGTCGGCTGTGACATCCCAGTTGTACGTGCTGCAGAAGCTGTGAGCTTAGACACTGGGAAGTGCTGGTACTGAAGACAATCGTGAAGACCTTTTCTCCCTTCTCCTGTTAAATCTCTCTGTCCTACCACCATTTGTCAAAGCCATAAAGTGAGCTGGACCTGAGAGCTGGTTTAGCTGGAACTAGTTAAACACTTTCACCTCATGTTATGTATACAACTAGGAGATCTGGGGGCACTAACAAACAGGTAGAGGAGGTGGAAAATACTGCATTGCTACAAGAAAAGGTTCTTGCAACTATGGTCTAAGTATTGGAATTCTGTGATTTATATTATGGGATATACTTGGATCTTACAGGGAATATGCGTGTCCCACCACAAGTTTATTTATGCTAGAATTACGCAGTGTTTTAAGTGGCCTTAGGGAATTACTATATCTCATTTGAGTGGATATCATGCAAGACTTAAGAAAAATATGCACACTTAACACTTTCTCAAAAATTGCTATTTAACCAGGAGACACACTTCTAGCAATTCAAGCACCTTGTGGTACACAGTTAGAAGTACCTATACCCGAAATGGTATGTACTGGTTTCTTGTTTACCTAAGTGTTCTAGAGGGACAGTGGAAAAGAAAAGCTGCATTAGAGGAGAGGATTTCTCTCTAGCTATGTGTGAGAGGGGGAAAAAACATTAAAAATTGAGATGCTGTCAGTTGAGAATGGAGAGGATGGGTGGGAAAAAATGTATTTGGATACCTGGATAGCCTAATGGTAACTTTGTCTTCTATATATAGTGGGTTTCTTTGCCCTCTCTTCCCTCTTGCTATTAAACGTTGCAGCTTTCCAAATTAAGCATAATTGTCATGAATTCCCTTGACAACTTGTTAGCAGTGACTTTTATGTGTCAAATTTCTCTCTATTGTATTGCTAAATCAGATCTCTTACAAAAAAGCCTTTTAGATTTAGTTGTAGGAATAGTTTAGATTTAGTTTATGTTTAATAACATGGTACTAGACTGGGTAGAGAAACACAGACTGCTGTCTGGCTATAGCCAGAAGGCTTAAACAGGCAGGATTAAAGTAGGAGGCCAAGTTACTTACCTCTGTCCATCTTTAATTTGTTTTTTGTTGCAGTGCTCTGTTTTAAATAGGGCTTACATAGTTGTGGGAGAGCTTTGTATGAAGCATGATAGCCGCTATGCTTGTAGAAGGGTGAAATTCACCTGAGAAGTTTCACAAGCTATTTTTAGTGAGGCTAAACACAGTCTAATATCATGAGAGCATCCAAAGCTAGAACCATGAAGCCGATCCCAGTGATACTATTTGTCCGTCTCTGCTGAAAACAGTGCAGGCAATGGTAAGGTTCTCTGCGGGACCAAAGTTAGCAGCTGTGATGTTGGGGTGTTTTTGACTTTTTGTCAAGGACTGAAACAGCTGATCTTAGTCTTCATCACCAACTTCAACTTGGATGTTTTTGTTTCGGTTCCCTTCCCCCGAGGCTCCTTTCCCACTTTTTTCGTCCTCATTTTTTCTAGAGCATACTTGTTGAAAGCCTGTTCACTAAATTAGCCATTGCAGAGTCAGCGGTCTCACCGAGACTGTGCTAGAGGAAGCTGGTCCTAGCTGTATTGCCTAAATAACTAAAAGGCCTGGCAAATCAGCTAAGGAACTTTTTCTACTAATTCATGATCCTGTGTTCACTCAGTCTGGGTGAGATATTCAGCTGTTTTAGGATGCTTGGGTCCTAACCAGGATCATTCTGAAGCTCCATTTAAAAGGAAGAGATTTAAATGTACAGAAATCATTATTTATCATTGCTGTTATTGATAAGATGCAGTCCTGCTGTAAGTCTTGTGTAACTTGAATTCAAGATTTAGTTAAGTAGTTAAGCACTTTGAAGAACTGTATATTTGTGTATTCTGTAACTGTGTTCTGGTCAGGTAAATACATTAGAGGTTTGTAATCTGTTGTGTTCTTTTGTTTGGGTTTTTTTTTTTTATTAGATCACATGTATTAGTTTTAATTCATTTATTTTCCTGAGTATGATTTGATAAGTTTGTGCCAATTCTCACCTATTACTACTGATCTAACTAGATGAACGCTGTATTTATCCTCTGCATCAGTCTGAGAATTCTATTCAAACATCTGGATTACTTTCTGTGGGAAATGACTCTCTGCAGTTACTGTTACATTTTGTAAAGTTCCGAGTTCTCAAGGAACGGTAACTTTCATAATACACCCCCTTTACAGGGACAGAATGGACAGAAGAAATACCAGATCAATCTTAAAAGTAGTTCAGGACCTATCCACGTGCTGCTTATAAATAAAGAGTCAAACTCCTCCAAGCCCATGGTGTTTCCAGTTCCTCCACCCGATGACCTTGCACAGCCCCCGACTCAACCTGCAGCTCCAGCGACTCCCCTTAAACCTGCCACAGCTCCTCAAAACCCACCAGAGCAGCATGACCTGAATCAAGGACAAGAGTTACCGCAAACATCAGTTGCGGACACGCCATCAGGTGGGGCCAGGGTTTTTCCTCCCTCAGAGGGGTGAGGGAGGAAGGGAAACTGGAGGGAAAGAAGAAACTGATAGAGAAGGTGGTCGATAAAGGAAAAATTAAGAATTTCCATAGCGTAGCAGCTGTCTGTTAAGAAACTACCCCAAGGGCTTACTGACAGCTCTCAGGAGGCTACAGAGAAGCCTCTCAGAGAAGCCTCTTCCTCTTCTGAATGGTGAAACGGATTCTTCCCTTGTAGCTTGTCATCTTATACCAAACAGGTTTTGGATGTGATCCTCTTAATTATTCTGAGGTGCTTCTCCAGAATGCAGTACAGAACGAAATTGCCAGCCTCTGAAGGATTTTATGATTTGAACATGTACCTTTTAATGAGACAGGTAATTGTCCTGGTTTGAGGCAGGACAGAGGCACCAGTTCCAGATTCTGTGCCACAAGGCCTTCTTCCACATAGCCACAGAGAGAGACTGCCTGAATAGCAGGTTTGTTTTTTTTTCATAATAATAGTAGGGTAATATGAAAATACTTAAGAAAATGCTGTCACTGTTGCAGACTGCATTTCTGAGAGGTCTTGAATAAATTGTGCCTGTGACTTTGGAAGGGGGAGACTCCTGTCGCCTCATCCCAAGTTCTCCTCGAAAGACAGAGCCAGGTGCAGCCTTTTGTGTTCCCTTTTACCGTAACAAACTTTACAACTTTCTGTCTTTGTAGACGGCAGCGTGCAGCAGGACAGCGCAACCCCAGCAGCTCCTTACTCCAGCCTCCCGGAGTCGGTGTTGTACCCCAGCCTTTCAGGAGATGTCGCCCAAGCTACAGCTAGCTCCAGTGACTACCAGGGCTTGCTGCCCCTGGATGTTAACTGTATCCTCAAGCCAAACTCGTTCGACATAGCAAAGATGGAGGAGCCCGCAGGTAGGAAGCAGCAGTTACTGTTTAAATGTTTTTATTAGTTTCCTGAGCCCTTGTTTGTGACCAAGCTACTGATGAGTTACGCAGAGGGAAAGAGGCACGCTCTCCCCACAGAGGAAATGGCAGGCCTTTGCTCATCTCCTAATGAAGCCGCTCAGCCACCTGAGTAGCAAACTCGCACTGAGCAAAATACATTTTTCTGCCACCAAATAAGGTTCATATTTTACACGGCTCTAGGGTATAAGGGATCAGTGGGAGAAATATATCGGGAAAAACTGAGCGATACAAAGACGAATATCCTTTACGTGTACATGGCGTGCTATCTCCACAGCTCCGACACTGCACGAGCCATGCTGTACTTTGCAATTCGGTGTTTTAATGCAGAGAATGTGTGTTGACTTCCATAAACACATGCTCCTGTCTTTCACAGGAAATATCAGTGGAGATATTATTGATGAGCTCATGTCTTCTGACGGTAAGTATTTAGCATCTTTACTTTTCTAATAATCACAAGTAGCAGCGTGGGTTTGCGTGAACAGCACTCTTGGTAGGTGTCTGTTAAATCCGATGCCAAGAGTCAGTATGAAACTATTTCTTTCCCCTGTACTGCCCTCCTCTACCTTTGTCATTCTTGTCTTTGCTCCCCTTTCCATTCCCTGCAACAGTTTTATTTAACAATCAAAATATTAAAGCCTTAATCCAGCAAGCACTTACATGCATGAGTAACCCACCAGTCCTTAATTCAGGAACAAAGAAAGAACAGCCTGATGACTAGAGTGCTGCCTTAAAAAAAAATAAGAAGAAAATGTGGTTTAATTCTGTTCTGCCTCAGGTTTCCTGCAGAAGCTTTGAGTAAACATTTCAGATCATATTTACATGCCTGCACGCAGACTGATCCATGGCCAGCTGTGGTACACTGTCAGAACAGTCAAATGTCACCCGTTTCTGTTCTTGCACCTCAGTGGCCCCGTGTGCAGAACTGAACCGCAGCTTGTAAATTCACATGCTCCCTGCTCCATCTTGCTACGGTGCCAGGCGAAGAGGTGAACTCAGCTGGCGTTGTTCCCCTTGCCCTGTAAATATGCTGCCTCTGCTCATATCTGCCCTTCAAGCAGACAACCTCGGGGCTCCTCCAGAAATAACCATGTAATTATAAGCTCTGAGGGGCAAGATGGGATTATGTGACCGTGCCAATACACGGCTAAAATGGAAATGGTCTCCACGTTTAGAGCAGGTACAGCACGCCCAGCTCATCTGCACCAGGTTAGTGTTCCTGAGGGTGCAGCATGAGCACTGAGCCTGCTCTTGTGTTCCTTTCCCAAAGATGGCTTCAAGTCCATGTTTGAAACGCAGCACACAGAGAAACTGCTAGCCTCCATTTTTCATCTGTAAAACAGGGATAACTGGTAAATTCCTTACTTAAAACTATGACTATTTGAAGGCTGATACATGCAATACTGTAACAAGACAAAGGAATACAAATATAAATGATGGCTTTCTGATAAAAGTTTCAAAGCTGCTCAGGAGCTCCTTTGCTGCAGAAGGAGAAATTAAGTCGCTATTCCACAGCTATCACTCCATTCCAGCACGTTCACTTAAAATACTAAGCAAAAAAACGTAGATGTGTCACTTACTGCCTTAATTTGAAGGCAATAGGGGTATTCACAGTGTGTATTCTTGCATGCTTGTCAGATTATCAAGACTGTTTTAATTATTAAAACTAACCCTGATACTTGTGATGACAAACATACAGGATTATGAGAGAGGGCTGATGTTCCAGAAGTGTTTTAATTTAAACTAAACTATTCCTGCTTTACAGTTTTTCCTCTCTTACGACTCTCTCCTACTCCCGGAGATGACTACAACTTTAACCTGGATGATAATGAAGGAGTCTGTGATCTCTTTGATGTGCAGATACTAAATTATTAGATATTGTGTCAACCGGACTACTTATCTACCTCTAACTATAACATTCTAGACTTCTTCATAACCTAAGTATTTGAATAATGAATGTATAACTTCTTAGTTCACTGACTCTGGGAGTATATTTCCTTTTGCTTCCTTTAACTACTTCACAAAACAAATTCAACAACCAGAAAAAAGGGCTTTTATCAAAAGTTCTGGCACGTTTTTTCACCTGATTGTCCTCTGTGTAATCTATTCGGAGGTTTTTTTTAGTAAGAAAAGTGAAAATGCTTTATAGCCTTTTCATCATTTAAAAAAAAATGATTAGGCTTCTTGCTCACGGTTAACAGCGTTTTCTTTGAAGCTTTACTGCCAAGAAGCTTTCTATTTTTTTTTAACCTTTGAATCAATTTTGAAGCTTTCACTGCCAACTGAAAAGTGAAGGATATCAACTTGAGTTATGCTAAACTGTTTCAGTGAACCAATTTTGTGAAGTGCCTTCTGTTTTAGCACTTTAAGTTTCTCACACTGACTTCTGACATTCCACTTTCCTAGATGATAGGAAAGGTCTGTTTGTAGTTTGTATTAAAGTGTGCCAATACTTGTATATTAACAAGATTTTTTTAATAAAATTGTACAAACAAAGCCATCAGTATTTTTGATCTTCATTTCTTGCAATCCCTTCATTGTCCATTATACATTACAATTGAGCTAATAGGCTTGTGGCAGCGTCCACGTTTGCTGGTTTCTCTTCCAGATGTGTGGAAACCTGAAAGAAATGAGTTACAGTTTAAAGTAGAAAGCAGTATCTCTTTACTCTGCTTGAAAAAAAACCCTAATAAATATCTGTCATCTATAGAAGATTAGTTTGTCTTTGTATATTTAATTTAGACTAATTTTGCAGTCATAACTTAATGATTTGGGGGATTACAAAAATCACTAAACGTGACAGATAAGCAGCCAATACTTTATGCTGCAGAAGAAAGACAAAGCATCACGCGAGTAACGTTTCATTTTTCCCTCAGCCTCTCCTTAAGGTATTTGACACTTGTTCTGGTGCTCCAGACATATAGAAACTTGATCACCCCAGGCGCAGTAAATAAAACTCAACTCATGTCCATCTCTCCCAACGGTCAGGATGGATTTATCTGTACTTTGTCCCAGCCCGCTGCTTTCTCTCTCCCCCAAACTGTGCCCAGTATATCAGGAGGAGCATAAAGAGCTTATATGGAGGAGCTTGTCTGCAATTAAATTCTGTGAATTATTTCTTGCTCAAGACTGCATGTAGCCCCGTTTAATAAACTAGACAAAGGAAGACGAGTGAAACAGTGTCTTGAACTCTTAAGCGCTACAGGCAAGAGCTCCAGTACAGAAACTGCTGTTTCAGATGTTGGTACTTCTGAAGAGGCAATATGAAGCCTTAGGAATTGGGAACAGAAAGAGGCAGAGCTGTTTGGTTCAAAGCACTATCAGGTGCTTCAGGTGGGGAACAGCAAGGTTCACCCTTACTTTCTGTGTCTATTCACGTTGAGCATAAGTCTCAAATCAAGGGACTGGAGCTGGAATTAACTTTAAAAAAAATAAATAGAACATAATTTAAAAATATGTTTTGGAAGCATGCTTCAGCTTGGCTGTCCACCCTCTTCTCTCTTGACTTTAGTAGTTATATAGCGCTTGAATATGCTAACCAGATTTCAACATTACCACACAACTGAAATTAATAAAGCTGGATTTAAAGCTTTAAAGCAACTGCATGAATTGCCTGCAGTCTTAGAGCCAGAATATAATGCTTTGAACATGCATTTTCCTTTCATTTACCTCCTCAAATTTTTACAAAGGGAAATTACCTCATGACTCTTCTGAGGTTCTGCTGCAGCGCTTTTTGATAGCTGCTGTACTTCTTTCTGAACTTCAGCAAATGCTTTATTTATTGCACTAACTTTCTCAGCATTTCTAATGTTTATCTGGGCAGGGGAAAAAAACACACACATTAGTATTTTTAACTGAAATTCCATTGGCATGTGAAATTGCACCATTTTTGTACAACTATTATACAGCCAGTGTTATATGCATATCTTCCAAAATTGCTTTTTAGTAGGTATGTTTTTAAACTTGAGTTTATATGTTACTTAATTATATCATCTAGTCATGTACTACTAATGTTCTAATAAACTGGAAATTATGAAAGCAATTAAACTTGTACTATTGGAATGGGAGCCCAGAAACTGAACACAGAGAAAACAAAAGCCAGGCTGTGGACAGGCCCCGCTGTGTCACCCTCAGCTTCTCTTAGCTGGAGTGGAGTTCCAGGAAAGGCTCCTTCCTTCATTTGTAAATGATCTTACCATTTTGAATTTCTTCCAGTAGCTTGCCTTTCAGCATCACACCTTGCATCCCTGCTTGTTCACACTGTAGGTCTGGCCAACAACGTCTATCAAATTTTGCTATGGTATTTAAAGAAACATCTGTGGCTGTATCAGACCAGAAGTGTATCTGGTCCCTGGACACCGCAGCCTCACTTACTAGCCCAAGTCTGCCTTCATAAGCTATTTCAGCAATGATGCTTGCTTTCAAAGGAGAAGAGCTAAGACATAGATGTGTGCTGTGCTCTGGGGACAATAATCTGTCATAGAGGAGCAGGGTGGATGCATGGGGCCATCAACTCTTTCACCACTGCAGCAAATTAAAATTCAGCTGATCTCAGCCCTAGCACCTGTTGCTTGTGAAGCACCACATTTGGAAGAGGATTGTAGCCAGATTATGGCCTATTACGTTGCAAATATTCCAGAAGCACACTCGTACTTCTTCAGGCAACCCCAAATTTCAGGATACCTACTGCTGTTCCAAAGGCTACCCCTGTAATTCACCTCTCAGCAATTTACATAAGCAGAAGCAAAACGTGAACTGTTACACGTATTCATTTTGCTCTCAAAGCCTCCATAACTTCACAGTGTGTGTACATTAACAATAATTCCATTTATTCTGAGTGAGTGACCGAGAGAACCAGTAGTAAGAAAGCAGTGGCAAGAGGCTGATAAAAAAAGCCTATTCAGATTAGCAGTTCAATTCATAATAACCTGGATGGTGACTCCAGAAACACGGACTTAGCTCCTAGCTCAAATCAGAGCGGATGAGACAGTGTGCAATGCAATTTACAAAGAGCTCAGGTTTCCCATCGGAGCTTGTTACCATTTTCCAGCTTCACAGGGGTGCTGAAAGGATCCAGTCAGTTTTAATACCTGATATCCTCAGCTACTCTGGCAGGAGTCCTCCATAAAAAGAGGCTCTGTAGCTAGCATGTGTATCTATATCAGAAGTTGTTTGAATAGTTATAATGAGCTTTTATCTATTAGAGAATAAACCTATTTTAATGATTTTTTTTATCATTTTCCTATACTGCTTAATGATAAGTACATCCCCAAAGGCTTAATGAATTAAAGAATACGGCTTCAAACACACAGAATAAAATTTTACTCCTAATAAGCTACTGAATATGTTTTTAAACCTGTTTCTCCCTTTATTATACAGAACCCTCTAGACTAAGTGGAGATGTGACGCCAGCAATATGAAATTGTTTTGGGGCTCCCTGTTTATTTCCAAATTTAGTTTTGTTACACTCCTGTCTGTCTACCAGATGAACTTGTCAAGTGGCTTTAGCTTCCAGGAGAAATCTGAAAGGGCCTTTTTTCAGAGCTGCTATTTAACTCTGTTTGCCCAGCGGACTGCAACTAAATCTAATGGGAACAATACGCCACTAACTTTCTGCTTTTATTATCAGATGCTCTTCTAGACTCTCAGCAGATCACACAGCTCAGGCTGGAGGCAGGGTTTAAGAAGACACCGTAAAATGACTTGCCGCTACCAAAAGGAAAACTCTTGCTTAGATACCCCCATCCCTCTTCCCCTGCATCGCTCCCTGCCACATGACCCACTCTCTTCCTCCTCTGGGCTGTGGTGCTCTCCAGACACAAAACCGGCAGAATATTATTTTTGCTCATTTACTTTTCCATTGCTTTAGAAGGGTCTACGGTGCATCACAGCCCACCTAAGGTGTTAGAAGAGGGAAAAGAGGAATTAAGAGTAAAACAGAAGGCAGGGTGCTCTTAGATCTGTTCAGTGCATCTGACTGACACAGTTTTACTTGACAGCAGAGACAAATAAACAGCTTCTGGATCAGAAAAGGCTCCATCCTTTCTTCCTCCAAAAAAAGTTTCTCTTTACATTCATTCATAATTAAGTTTGTTGAACGCATCAACCCAACAGAAAAAAAATGCAAAACACATTTTTAATTGCTTTTGCTGCTGATTTAGCAAGTTGAATGACCTAGTATGTGATGAGTTCCTGGGCCAGCATCAAGGCGAGCTGTGGGAACACAGCCCGGAGCCTGGTAAGGGGCGCTGAGGCTGGGAAGATGATGGAAAGAAGCAGGACTTCCCCTCACAGTGGGCACACATCTGTGCCCAGTGCTTTGGATCCAGCCATTTTGTTAAACCGTAGCCTGAATTACACCATCGGTGATGCTGCAAGCGTTGCCTAGAAAAATGTAAGCTCATTAAACAACTAATGTCTTTTGCACCCCACTCCCCAGGACATACAGAGTTGCTACCCTGTACTCGGCACTGGTGAGGCCCCATCTTGAGTACTGTGGGGCCCCTCACTACAAGAAAGACATTGAGGTGCTGGAGCGTGTCCAGAGAAGGGCAACGAAGCTGGTGAGAGGTCTGGAGAACAAGTCTTATGAGGAGCAGCTGAGGGAACTGGGGTTGTTCAGCCTGGAGAAAAGGAGACTGAGGGGCGACTTTATCGCTCTTTACAGCTACCAGAAGGGAGGTTGTAGGAAGGTGGGTGTCAGTCTCTTCCCCTGAATAACAGACGATAGGACAAGAGGAAATGGCCTCAAGTTGCTTGAGGGAATGTTTAGATTGGATATTAGGAAAAATTTCTTCATTGAAAAAATTGGAACAGGCTGCCCAGGGAAGTGGTGGAATCGTCATCCCTGCAGCTATTTAAATGATGGGTAGATGTGGTGCTGAGGGACATGGTTTAGTGATGGTTTTTGTCAGTGTTAGGTTAATGGTGGGACTCAATGATCTATAAGGTCCCTTCCAACCCTTCCAACCAATTCTATGATTCTGTTCCATTGGGTATTTTCTAAATGCATCCCCCTCAAGCAGAACAGCTTTAAGTCTCATGTGGTGGATGCTTGCAGATCAGCCAAATAAACGTTTTGTGCCTCTCTTTTTGAGGACGACGACATCAACATATAAACCAAATTTTCAGGTGGAAATCATCTACTCCGCGATCTCGTACCCAGAAGAATGCTGTCCGTAAAACCCCTGTACCCAGTCCCTCGCTCACTAGCGCTTCCCCCGCCCCGCAGAAGCGGCCCAAGAGAAAGAAAGGCCGCACCAGCCCGGCCCGCCGCCCCGGCGTGGGGCCTACGGGCGACGCGGCCGGGCTGCGGCCTTCCCCGCACCGGGGAAGCCACCGCGCCACTCTCCGGGCCAGCCACACCCCGCCCGGCGACCCCCCGCCCCGGCGCCGCTCACCTGCTTCAGCCCGGAGGTGACGGGCCGCGCCTTCCCCTTAGCCTTGGCCTTGACGGCGCCGCTGCGGGCGATGCTGAAGACACTCGCTGCCTTCGCCGACCGCGACCGGCTCTTCCCCATGGCGGCGGCGGCGGCGACTGACGTCACACCCGCGCGCCGGAGAGGCCTCCAATCCCCCCCGGCTCTGTCATCGGGCGGCGGGGCCGCGCGCGGCCGGCAGGGGGCGCTGCGCCCCCCGGCAGCGGGAGGGGACACGGCGGGGGGGCGGGGGACGGGGGGCGGGATATGGATGATAAAATCAGCCCAGACCCAAACTTTGCAGTCTTCAAGTGCAAGTTCCTCCGTCGGTGCGTCATTATTGTGTAATAGCGCGCACACACAGGTCTCAGACTTCGCTCAACCAGAGCGGCTTCAGTGCCTGCGTTTAAACGGTGGCGTGCGGTTTTATGCAGCTCGTGGGTATAGCTAATTAAAATACGTACCTAAAGTGCTTTTTGTAGTAACAAAATAATGGAAAAAAACCTGTATTTATACATTAGGGATTGGTTGGTGTGTTCCCCTTCCCAGTGACCTGCTGAAGGTGGTTTTTATAAAATATTTTAATGAGTATAAAAATACTGAAAATATAAAATAGCCGAAACGCTTTGGGATCTAAAAGTGCCGTTAACGCTCCCGCCGCTGGCTGAGACGCTTAGGGGAGAAGTGCGTCAGTTCCAGCTGTTGCTCTGCTCACCGCTGGCCGCCACCGAGTGAACGGCCACGGGGAGGAAACGCGGGCCGGCCAGTCCCTGAAACACAGGGGTTTAAAAAAATAAAAAATTAAAAAATTACGAGTGGGTTGCAGGAAACCCGGAATCACGGAATCTTCAGAGTTGGAAGGGACCTCTAGAGATCATCTAGTCCAACTCCCCTGCTAGAGCAGGATTACCTAAAGCACATAACTAAAGCACATAAACCCTTCTGCCTTGTGGGCTCCGCCCGTAAACGGTGAATCTTTTTACGGCCGGTTCCAAAATTCCAAAGGGAATTGTGCAGCGGGAGCCAGGCAGCCGTGCCCCCTGTGCTTGCCTTTCGGGGGCCGGGGGGGGTGGTAACCCCGGGAACGGACACTTATTTCCCCGTCTCTCCTTGCCGCCCCACTGACGGCACTCGCGGCAAGGTGGGTGGCTGTCGTGGGGGGGGGGGATTAACTTTGTCGCAGCGGTCCCCTGTGCCGCTGTCCCCCGGCCGCCCCGACGTCGCGGTGCCGCGGGGAGGCTGGGCGGCGGAGGGCTGGGGAGGGGGCGGGGGGCGGGGAGGAGAACCGACAGGGATGGGCCGGGGGGCCGGAGCCGGGCTGGGCGGGCGGGGAGCGCTGGAGGCTCCTTATCGGCGCCCGAGCATCGGGGCGTCACCGCCCGTCGCCTTCAAAGCGGGCGGCGGTGACGGTGCGGCCGCCTCTCCCGTCCCGTCCCGTCCCGTCCCGTCCCGTCCCGTCCCGTCCCATCCCGGCAGGAGACCAGAGCCATGCTGCACTGGGGATACGACGAACACAACGGTAGGGGGGCGGCGGGTCGGGGGCGGCCGCGGTGCTCCCCGCGGGGCCGTCGGGGCGGCGGCGGCGGCGGCAGCGGGGTCCCCCCCATCTCCCCCCCCGCCGAGGGCGCCTCCGGCGTCTCCCCAGCCCCGGAGAAAGCTGAGCGAGCGGAAACGCTGCCGAGGCTTCGCGACGTGAGAGCGAGCAGATTTTTGTCTGGGCAGATTTTTGTCTGGGCATGATGCAAGGCTGGCTGCTGAGAGAGGGGTTTGGTGCGGGCATCATCGCCTGCCGGAGTTGGGTCGGGGGTTGGCTCCGGGTGGGAAAATTGTGCCATCGCCTTCCCCGTAAGGATTTCGTTTGCCCTCCGGTTGAACAGTGGCATGTACATATCCGTGGCTTCTTAGACGGTCACACTGGTCAGAGATGCTGTATGGCAGGGCCGCCCTGACTCCGGCTGTGTTCTGCTTCTGTTGGATGGTTGGGAAATACTGGGTACTGGAATCGGTCATTTGAATGTGTAACTATGCACCTAAGAGGAGATGCTTCTGGATTTTAGTTGTTTCATGGTTTCCTTAATGTTGTCGGTCTTTGAAGTCCCAAGGTGTGCTCATCAGCAGGCTTAAAGACTTTCCTCTGTTTTGCATTGTAAGTCATGCAAACGCTGCTCCTGTGTGCAGACGGGCTCACAAGTCATGCAGGTAGAAATGAAAGCACTTTTGTAAATTGGAGGCTCAGCCCTGATAAAGTAAATGGAATAACTTACATTGTCTGTTATAGTACACAGAGAAATAAAACACCATAGTAGTAAAAGGAGAAAGCTATATGTTTGCATACACTCATGCCTATAGGAGTACGCTTCATTTATATGACTACTTGGAGTTTGGAATACTGTTTGCGCAAGTACTGCCTTTCCTTCCTGGTCCTTTTGTTGAATCTTTTCTGGATGGATATACTTTTCCTGAAAAACTGGGTGGTGGATCGCAGTGATGTTGCAATGATTAGGTGTGTTATCTGCTGTTGTGCAGTCTGCTCTACGCCTCCCCTAAAGACGTAAATGGGTCTTGTTTTTCAAATTTGTTTCTCCATATGTTTTCCAAGAGTGCTGTGGACTTCACCTGCACCGTACAGATAAGAAGCTCACTTTCCCTCCCTTATCCTATACCTTCTCCTTTGCTATTCTCAACTTCTAGGAAGGGGTGGGCACCAGAATTTCTATCGGGGTAGCCCTGGACCTTGTTTGAGGCCCCATTTCTCCTATAAAACTCTGTTTACTGGCTGATAACATATTTTGGGTGGAGCTTGACTTTATCCCTCCCCTCCTCTCTTGGAGCCCCCAGCAGCTGAGGTGGGTAATTCTTCATCAGTCCATCTCCTTTCCTCTGCCTCCTACAGGAGACTAAAGGAGAGAGGCATGGATACCCAACACTTCACTGCTCTTCCCTAGCATCAGTTTAATTTCTCAGATTTTTCTCTTTTTATGCATTTGTGTTACTGGATTTGCTTGTTTCTTGTTTTGCTGAACGGCAAATGCAGAAGATTGCTCTGATTCTTGAAAAAATTTATTGCCTTGCATGGCCCTGAATAGCTTCCCTGAGACTAAGATTAGCTTTTGCAATTAAGGAGGTAGCAACAAAGTTAAATTAATTAAATTTGGTACAGTCATATGTTAAAGCTGACTTCCTGAAGAGTTGGAAAGACATCTGCATTCGTTCTGAGTTCTGTGTTTGTTACTTGCAGTGATAAAAGCACCATTTTTCTAAACTGGGGGAAAACTCATTTGCCCCTTAGCAATGATAACCGCAACATAAACCATTTTGTGCATAAAGTAAACTGTCAAATATTACACATACATGTCTGCATATATGGTATATCTATGTATAAGGACATGGTCTGACCGGCATACACAGAACTAAATGTTCTCCCCTGCTTTGATGTACACATTTCTGAAATGCAAAGAGGCGTTATTTTATTTCTATGCAAACTTTGGCCTTTGCTTTCTTGCCACTGTTCTTGCCCCACGGTTTTGATGGCGCTCGTGTGTGGAGGCGTAATACTGAGATCTTGAAAACTGGCTTCAGTGTGGCATCCTGCAATGCTTTTCTTTGCTGCTCAGGGTTCCTGTGAAGAGGGGAATGTTCTCGCCCCTTCATGGGAGCAGTCCCCTTAGTTAACAGGGAAATTGCTTTAGTTAAAAGACAAATCAAGAATCAATTGCCTTCAGTTTACTATTTGTTTAATAAAATATATGGAAAGTACCTACATGTATTGTGCTTTGCTGCAAAAATGTGTCTTGGTGTAGTTACTGCTATAACACTGAGGTGGTGTATAAATAAAAAGGGATAAGAATTCCTTATACTATTTTTTTTTTCTCCCTGAGAGTAATTACATAATTTTGGTGTCTATTTTAAAAAACAGCACATAATTTTACCCATTATGAGTTTCCAATTCTTTTTATTAGAGCTAATCTTACTGTAACCTAATGTGCAACTAAATTGCTTGCAAACTTAACTTTATAAATTTAAGCACTTTGTATATGATAAACTGGGTAGTGGATTCTTTTTAAGGATAAATGAGGATATGATCCTGCGAAGGTCAGACCATACCAAACTAATACACTTTCTGCATATAGTAGCAAACTGTCCAAAACAGAATTCACTTTCATGTACGTGCTGCTCTATTTATGCAAGTATAGAGGCTCCCTGCAACTCAACCTTATTCTGAGATGTCTCCGCTAGGCTTGTTTGTTGCGACTCTCACCTTTTGATGAAACTCATCACTTCTAACTCCGTCTGGGTAAAAAAGCACCGTTGTTGGGTGCTGTGGTGAGTTTTATTTCCTGATAAACTCATAATTGCCTTCCTTACGTGATCTAATTCATGACCTCAATATGTGCAACGCTGGTGGGTACCATAAATAGCGATAGTCTAATCTAAAAGTGACAGCGGTGTGTATCACATTTGGTAACTCTGTGTCTAAAGTAAAGGCATGCAACCTTCAGAGCTGATGGTTCCGTTTTTTGTCCTAAATCTCGGTCACAATGGCTTTGATTGTTAATAGCTACTAGGTAATCTCCTCCGACAAAAGAACACTTGCCCATCAACAGAAGGGAATTTCCTAAGTTCAGCACCTGTTATATTTAATCAAGTTCCTTCAGTAAATTAAAACATGAAAGGAGGTGAATTGTTGAGTTACACATTCCTGAGCATGTCTTAAAGTACCTATCTAGGAAACTGAACTGTGCATTATGCTGAGACAGAGGCATATAATTCGGGTCCAAATGCAGAAGAAATTTGCACCCTGGAGATCCCACTGGCTTAAATCTGGTTGTATGACATGCATTTGAGCATCGTGTCCGTGTTCTTCCAACTGTAACGTGTTAATTTCCAACAGTCATGCACAATGTTTGCTTTGGGATGGGGTCCACAGTGACGCATTGAGCCACAGTTTTCCTAGACTTTCCTGGCAAGAGTATAATTGTATTAGATTGCTGGTAGATAATCCAATAAGGAATACCTCTTGATATAATCACACGGTAAAAAATTAGCTGAAATTTCTTGAAATTTTCCTGTATATTTTGAAAGGTCAGATTTCTGTCAGTCTCGTGTTACTGACAGATGTTTAATCACCAAAGCAAAAGATGATTTTGGTCATCCGAGCTAAGGACAAGTACAAAAGCAGGTACAATGCCTCTTTAGAACTGAAGTTTATTGTTGAATAATTAGCTAATGCCAGAATCACAGCCTTGGGTCCTCTTCGTGGCACGTTCGTATTATTTACGAATGCAAATCATTCATATTATTTACTGTACAATAACTATAGTTATTGCGGAGATGGAACGATAGGACCAAGTAGTTAAGCACATAAATATATTTTGCCTTTCCTCAGTTTAGGAATGTCCTAAGGATTAAAATTAAGTGTCAATAAGCTTTTCCTAAGCATCCTAAATCGCAGCAGTTAGTTAGGTATAAACGATGGAGCGGTGCTTCTTCAATTATTCAATTAATAAAATTGTACATTGCATCTCTAACTACAAGGTACTAGGAGCTAAACACAATTAAAATTATATCATATGCTAAACTGTATGTAATTAAAATATTGAATAGCTTTGATGAGCATTTGTGAAGTGAGAAGAATTAGGTTTAAACAGCTTTATATTTCAAACCAGTAGGATTTTTATCTTTTTGTCTTAGAAGTGGTTTGCTTAATGAGCTTAGTTAATGAAGTCATTAACAAAAGGACTTTTTAAAAAACTCAAGACTGAAGGCCCTTGCCTTTGTTCTGCCTGAGGTTTAAGTCTGAGGCTGGTCTTTACAAGCTACTCCTTCCCTCTTCCATTTTCAGGTGCTGCTCAGAGGAGAGTCAGGCTCTGCCCAGGTGGCTGAGCAGGCGGCTTCCCCACGCTGCCGTGGGACATTTCCCTCCCTGATTTATGGCCGGGGCACTTGGGTTATTTTAGCACCTGGGAGTTTCGGAGCTATGTTCACTTCTATTGAAGTCGAGGAGAGAAAACCATCTGACAACTTTTGATGTTAGGTCATTAATCACAGCGTAACACACTTTAATCCTTTTTTGTCATGATGTTTATTGAAGTGCTAAGCCATCCAGGAAGACCCAAATCAACACACTGATCAGTTACCTTCAACATAGGGAGTTAGGAGGATTTCCAGTTATGCAGATTTTACAAGATCAGGTTCTGATGCTCATATTTAAGTTTTTCTTATATCCAGTCTCTCTTGGTTGATTTATTATGCTTCTTACCCATGACAAGCCTGGAGGAAAAACAAGTGCTATGCTCTTTACAGTACTGAAAGTTCATTAGCCCCACAGACTTTTCCCTTTTCCCTTTTCCCTTACCTTACCCTCTTTTCCATCCTAAACCTTGTTTGCTGTCTTTACCTTGTAGAACATATTCCCCAAGCAATTTATTGTTCCTATTTTTCTTCTATGGCCTCTGTCCTCATTGTTTATTATTCAAATATGGTTCAACAATGGCACATATATTCTTGATGAGGACTCTCTGACGTTTAATAGATAAGAACAGACACCTCACACATCTCATCAATGAAGCTTTTCTTACTATTTTAAAATTATGTTTGTCAATTTTCTCATATCCATATTGCTGTTTTACAGACACAATGGTTTTCAGCTGACTTTTGGCTTAGCTTGCATGGGTAGAGGAAGGTTAACTCGAGATCACCAGTATAGATTAACAGCTTCTTTAGTGTTTTAATTTCTAGCTAACTCTGGTGAATGGTAGTGCAAATCTGTGTCTGGAAGATCTACTTCCATTTAGCAGTAGGAGGTAATAGAAATCCAAACCTTGTGCAGGCATCATTGTCCTGAGTGTTCCTCCTCTTTGCTGATTTTGTCAGCACTACACTAGCGCGCGTGCGTGCGTGTGTGTGTGTGTGTAGACTTCATGGTTAGAGGGTGACTCTATTGTGTTGTGACAGCTGGTTTCCAGGGTTGGTGGTTCGGTGGAGGTGATGGGTTGTGCAGTGATGCTTAGGTTACAGGCACTGCCATCAGGCCCCAGGCGAGTCCACGCACCACTCAGCCTTTTTATCTTTTTCAACATTTCTCCATCTTACTCAGCGTAGTCAAAAGAAGATGTGTTCTCTAGTGTTTTGCAGCCAATGGCTAAGGTATAAAAAACCCCTTAAAGCAGGGATTTTGGATAGATAAGAGGTAATCCTTAAACACGTAATGAGACATGATATTAGGCAAAAATGGCATGTCAAAAATTTATTGGGGCACAGTACCTGTGGGATACAGGATGCTTGATTTGAATGAGCATTTGTTGGGTATGTCTTGTGCATAGTGGAGTCTTAACTGTGAATAAATAAATATCTGCCTACTGCATATGGCCTTGTTCAAAGGCCAAATACAGTTATATACATCATGCAAGGTAGATAAAGGGGTCCTGAGAGCTGCTGTTGCAATGTGGTGCAGCAAAATTAGCTGAGTATTTTGATCTGTGTTTTTCTGGTGCACTCTTTTTGAATTTAAAAGATGCAAAAAAGAACAGTTCAAGCAGAGTCTTCTTTCATATGAAGCGGGGAGCTGCCATCAATTTAGACTTCTCTTCCAATGCATTGCAGGGCCTGCCCACTGGAAGGAGGTTTTTCCTGTCGCTAATGGAGACCGTCAGTCACCCATCGACATCAAAACTGAGGAAACCAAGTATGATCCCTCTCTCCGTCCTCTAAATCCAAATTATGATCCCGCTTCTGCTAAAATCATCCTTAACAACGGGCATTCCACCAGTGTTGAGTTTGATGACACCGTCAACAAATCAGGTTTGTTCCTTTTCTGTTGCACTGTGTCTTCTTCCACCATTTCCTGAACAAAGTGCATACAGCCTGGGCATGTCTCACTGCCGGGTACGAACTCCTCGTAAACAGTAAGGTTTTGCTCCTCCAGATGCGAGATTCCTTTTTTTCCCTGTCTTTCAACATGATACAATGTGGGAACATATTTGGACATGAGTTCCAGGTTGCATTTCTCAGAAATCCCTTTTCACAGGGATGGTTTGATCCACCCCAACCAACTAGATAGCGCTAGCCCCCCTGTTTGAACAGTGTTGTGTACAATTTTTCGAATGCTGCTCTCTCTCACTGCAGATGAATCCTTTGTGTCTCATTACAGGTTCATTCCAACCGAATCGCTCAAGTCTCTTATCTTGACTTTAGCTGCAGGTTTGGTTATATATTTTTTCCCTTTTTTAGAATCCGTACCTGGACTTTTTGTGTCAGGAAAGAGCCAATACAGAACAAATGAAATATACCCCACGTGATCCTTTTCTTCTCTAAAAAGTGTTATTGTCCCAGTCTTTTCTAGGGGTATGTAGCTTCCATTTTTGCAAGCGATAATTCTTATTTGGAAGTTCTCTGGTTTAGCATAGTCTTTGTAATGTTAGTGCCTTCATCTTTAATACCTTCTCTTAGATGGTAGGCAAGCTAGCACACCTCCCCTTGGAACTGTAGGAGTTTAGATTCTTCAAGCAATAAAATCCTCTTGTGGTTTCACGAGGCTTAGCTGAGGATCCAAGCCCATGTGATGCTTCCACAAGGGTCAAAGCCAGAGGAGGACTGATTTGTGATCACCCTGTCCGTTAGTCCTGAGGACGTATTATCTTATGGTGGCAACAGGGAGAGACATAGATGGAGACAGCATCATACTTTGCTTTCCTGGACTGTCTTAGTTTAATTCTTAAATTTCCTGTCGATACAAGCAACATTGGATGTTGCCTGAAAGCCATCAGCTGACCGCCAGTGATCTGGTCTGACCTCACATGTGTCAGATGCCACGGGACTTCCCAGAATTAATCTCTGCCTCAAGCCTAGGAGGCGTGGGTGAACTAAAGCACATCTCTTAGAAAAACATAGAATCTTGTTTTCAAAATTTCCAGCGATGATGAACCTACTACAGCCTTTGGTAAGTTGTTCTAATTATTCTCCTCACAATTAAAAAAATCAAAATCACACTTTATTTCTGGTGTGAGTTGGATCAACTCAGCCTTTAAACTCCTTTCTTTAAAAAAAAAAAAGTAATAAATACAAATATGAATATGAATACACTAAGAACCTCTTCCATGGTCTAACTCCATCCAGTGACAGGGCCCAAACATAGTGTTCCTATAGGCTTACACTGGTACCAAAGCCGGTACCACCAAAGTGGTAATGTGATCCTCTTCTTACTGCTTTCCTCAGGCCATATTTCCAAGGGTATATAGTTCATGTCATGGCAAAGCACTGACAGATGTTGTTCAGATAATTAACAAATGTAATCCCCAGTCTCCTTCAGGAGACTCCGTATCTTCTATGTATGGACTAGATTCTTCAGTCCAGATCATGGCTTTACATTTTGGCCATTATCATGCCTTACTTATCAAAGAATTCAAATCCTTCTGTATCCATAAAGTGAGTTATTCCCTATTTCCTCTAACACTTGTCACTGGCAAACTTTATCAGTAATGTTTTTGTTTTCTTTCAGGTCATTGATCAAAAAATACTGAATTTTCTAGGGCCAAAATTTGGCCTCTGGGGCACCCATGTGAAGTAAGCACTCCTGCCATATGGTGGTTTTATGAAAAAAATAATCAAATTATATTGGTACTAAATACATTAGCATCTTTTAATACGTTATTAACTGACTTCCATATCAACTGTTTCTTGACTTTGGCCAGCGTTGAAACTGGGCTGTCAAGTCTGTAACTGTGTAATTCTGTTTAACCTCTTGGGTACCGCACCACCTCCATTCTCTGAAATCTGTATATTGATGCTTCAAAGAGCTCTTCTTCCAGCTCTTTTCAAACTTTGAGATACTGATATTTGCCTTAAATAGCTTCTGACTAACCTCTTCCTTAATTACTGTTGGAATGGAAGAGTTTTACTATCACTATATGGTGTGGTACACATACATCATCAGGCCATTTTCCACATTTTTCAGCGGAAGTATTTGATTGAATGCTGATGCATTTCTACATGATTGTTTTCCCTTAGCCAGTTAGAACACCAACCTTTACACATTTCTAGGATCATTTGCCTCCAAGTTTTCAGTCCTTGAAAGAAGGAATTTGTTTTAGGAGTGGCACTTCCCAATCCCTGTTGTTCACTAGGTTTATAGGCTCTGTAAAAGCAGATTTTTGAGTTGAAGTTTTAAGGAGCTCACATATTTTTTTCCCACAGATAAACAGCTCCAATTTCTTTTCATTAGCCAGGCTACTTGTGTTAGCAGATAGGCAACTTCTGCTAAGTTGCCTACTTCTTCTTTTATCTTTGCTTGGTTGTATTTTGTTTCTAACAAAGTTTAGGTTTTGGACTAAACCTAGAAGAGTGAAAAAATTACTATTGTCCTCCCCAGTGCTCTTAATTTAAAAAATGTCTGGTTAAAGCTCCCATCCTTTCCCCTTAAAATGTCTATAATGAGCCAGTAAACCAGTCCAGACTAATTCCCAAACCCTCACAGGAGATATGGAGCCGAGAGAGTGGGGTGATTTGTTTTGTGGTAAATAAGGAATCTTTCTGAATGTGGTTCGCATTCAAGTCTCTGTGCAGAGGTGGCTTGGTTCCAGCTCTGATTAGCAAAAGACGAGCACTTGCAAAAGCAAAACAATGAAAAGCCCACCCATATGCATTAAGTAGAAAATAACAGAATAGAATAGAATAGAATAGAATAGAATAGAATAGAATAGAATAGAATAGAATAGAATAGAATAGAATAGAATAGAATAGAACAGAACTATTTCAGTTGAAAGGGACCTTCAGCAATCATCTAGTCCAACTGCTTGACCAATTCAAGGCTGACCAGAACTTAAAGCATGTTATTAAGGGCATTGTCCAAATGCCTCTTAAATACTGACAGGCTTGGGGCATCAACCACCTCTCTAGGAGGCCTGTTCCAGTGTTTGACCAGCCTCTCGGTAAAGAAATGCTTCCTAATTTCCAATCTAAACCTTCCCTGGCACAGCTTTGAACCATTCCCACGCATCCTATCACTGGATACCTGGGAGAAGAGCTCAGCACCTCCCTCCTCCACTTCCCTCCTCAGGAAGCTGGAGAGAGCAATGAGGCCTCCTTTTCTCCAAACTAGACAAACCCAAAGTCCTTAGCTGCTTCTCATAGGACATGCCTTCCAGCCCTGGCTAAATAAGTGTCAGTAATATTGCAGTTGTACAATGCAAATGTGGTGTTGAGTTCATTTAATTTATATTAATATAAGCTCCTTTTTCTCAGACTTCAATCTGATGTAACTGGATCTAGTTGAAAATGAAGGAAAGAGCCTTGAAACTTTTTTTAAGCTCCACCTACTTTCCTCCAAATTTCAAAGAGGAGAAGAAATTATGTTCACATTATACTTTTTTGAGCCTCCCCTTTATTCATAAAACCTATATTTTAGGCTTAATTTCCCAGATATTCTTTTAAATACATTCAGGAGAGGAAACTACTTGCAAAATAGAAATACTTTCCCATCTTCTGAGAAATATCCAACCCATAGCAAGACAAACCTGGTGATAACAACACACCCTTTAGTGAGCCATAACCCACTAATCTATACGTAATTGCCATTTTGAAAGTCCTATCCTGGACAAGCGAGGGTTTCTGGACAGCTTTTGAGAAGGAGCAGGGGACTGTCCGAAGACTGAAGTCTGGTGTGAGGTTAGAGGATGTGGGTAGTGGCTCCCGTTCCTGCAGTGAAGCCTTTCCCTCTGCTTGGGTTTGCAGTGCTGACCGGGGGGCCGCTCAGCGGGACCTACAGACTGCGCCAGATTCACTTCCATTGGGGGTCCAACGACGAAGCCGGCTCCGAGCACGCGGTGGATGGGATGAAGTACGCAGCAGAGGTAAGGCTTTACATGGAGTCATCTGTACCTCTAAGCTTGTGACTAGTTTTCCGTTGTAAGAATAATGTTGCCCCTCCGCTTCACACTTTTCATTCTGCCCCCCCATTTTATCAAAAGACAAGCGGTCTTCCTGAAGTGTTGCATATTTGGTCCTTTCTCAAAGGAGAACCTATTTGAAAGCTTTGGAGAGGATTAAAAGAGGAGTACAGAAGACAAGAGCTTGATGAGAGCAAGATTTAATGTTCAAGAGTTATTTTAAACTTTGCCTTTCACTGTCTCTTCCTTGGAGAATGTTTTCAAAGTCAGCTTCAGTTACAAACCACAGAATTACTTGATTTGGGGCCTGTGCAACGTAAAGCTTATGCCAGCCTTAGGAGTGTTGCATTTTGCGGTGCATTTAGCAATGTGATGTTTATGAGTGCCTTTGAGAACCGCACCGTAGTATCTGTGGGGTGCCTGCTGGCTGTGGAGGTGCTGCGTTTCCGTGGAGGCAGGGTGCCACAGGGAGAAGTGCACCGTCTGCTCTGGCACGGAGAGGTTGCTCCTGCTCTGCCTCCTTCGGTGCGCTTCAGTAGTCTTCTGGGGTTAAAAAGAAGTAAAAAGTATAAAAATAAATGTTGATGGAAAAATAAAAGACATGATACTAAAGAAGAAAAAAAATGAAATGTATGCACAGTGGTGTGATCAGATTTTACTGGAAATGCTATAAGAGATAGTGGTCAGAAAAAAAATCAGTTTTCTAACACTAATGGGGAAAAGTGACATTTGCAGTGTTTAAAGGCTTATGTTTTCCACAGGAACCAGGTGAGATGGAATATAAAGAATTAATAGAGGTGCTTTAAAACCATTAAGTACCAAACCCAGATTTCTAGCTGAGAAAATATATATATGTTTCCCATCTAAGAAACCAAATGGAAGGAGAAAATATCTCTGAATTTCTAGCCAGTCTAAAAACCTTTCCGTTACCTGTTGGTTGGGTAACCCTCCACAAGAAGCTCTCTAGATGTCACTTTGGCTTTGGGATAAGAAACCCAGAATTAAGATCAAGGCTTCTGAGCACTGTTCACACAAAAGAAAATACCTCAGAAAGAGACAAGAAGATGGTTTCAATGCTCTTCTTCATAAGGAAGACATGTAAGATTTCAAGAAAAAACATCGACTGAGTCAAAGAAGGAATTAGTGTACAGGTAAAGAAGACGGCAAGGTTCAGCCCCCTAAGCCCAGCGGGAAGCAGAAGGGATCCATGGCTCCATTCTTTGTGACAACGTATGGTCTGATCAAGGTCTCTTCACAAGCTGCAGTGACAGAGCGGTGGTAAGACGGGATATATTCCTTAAAGAGAAGTCACAAGCCCTTGAGAATGGGGCAGTACCCAAAAGCGTTTCACAGCTCTGTTTGTGTGGGAGTTTTTGTCGGGGAGGGGGGTGGTTTGGGGAGGGGGGTGGCAAAGCTATGAGGGAGTGGGTTTTATTTAGTTGTGGGAATTTTGCTTTTTGTTCTTTATTGTTTTTTTTTTTCTTTTTTAAAATCCATAATAAAAGTCATTTTTGACTGAGAGTATCTGTTTCCTTTTTGTGTATGTGAAAATGTAATTGTTTAAAAGTTGTTCAATGTAGCTCTTGTGAACTTATAATAGTGAGTGGTGCAGGTGCTATAGCCTCCGGGATACTAATGCATCAGAGAATGGTTTAGTGGACTGTGTCTTCTCCCAGTTTAATTTATAATATTATTAGCAACTTTCCTTCAAGGATCTCTGAAGCCGTGAGCCAGCATGTGTTTCATCATGAGCATACATGTATTATTATTGATTTCAATGGGATTCCTTACTTGCTGGAAGTCATGTTTCAGCACTTTAGAGTCCAAGTGCTTAACAAACATTAATTATACCCTGTAACAGTGAGTAATGGCTCTGTTTTATAGATATGGAAAATTAAAACTCATAGAGGTCAGGCAAGGATTGAGATTTTGAGTCAAAACTTTCGTACTCCCAGATTTCTATTCCAACTACGCAGCTATGTTTCTTCCCATAGAAACTCTTTAAAGCAAGTTCCAGCTTTCCTGAATTGCTCTTACTTTAAGGTCTTCAAGTGCTGTATTCCAACAGCAAGCTTTTTTTTTCAGGGGTTCATCCCAGTTTAAGTCATTCTGTGGAGCTGCTTTTTAGCACTCCAAAAGATGCTCACCGATTTTAGAAAAGCCAATCCCATGCCCTGTTTCTGACCCTCTCCTTCCTTATCTAAAAACTATGGGTAGGAAGATTTACTAATCCACTGAGGACTTCCAAGAGTAATTAATGTTTGTGAAGTACTTAGTCTTAAGCGCTGTGTGAGTGTTTGTTCTCTCTCCAGTTTGGCAGTCGGATCGTTGCTCAAGGCTGGGACGACCTGGCGCTTCCCAGGAACCAGGAGCTCCCGCTGTGGAGCGTGGCCAGGATTTAGGAAACCTGGTTTAGCAGGAGGGACTGAGGTGGTATGGGGATAGTCATCACAGGCTTTTCCTTTCCCCACCTGGCTCGATGGTGTCTTTAAGCCGCTTAAGCAGCTACCACAGGACAGTTCTAGAATAATGCATGTTGGAAACGCAAATACTCAAACCTGAGATTCAAGCTGCTTGTAAGTGCCTGACTGCTGGTAATTGTAGAAAATCAAGTATCAAAAACGAAATTTTGATGTTCAGCTTAAACTAAACAAGGGAAAAGGGGTCAGTGCAAGTTTGATGTGTGTTCCTCTGCCTGGTTTCTAGCTATTTGTGTGGCTGATTAGTGTTACTGAAAGCTTGATTAAGGACAAAGAGGAGCAACGAATAACATCCTCATGATTTTCAATCACTTTTTAAAGTCAGCTGTACTAAAAGTGGATTTAAAAGCTTTAGTTATATAACCATGGGATATCTTGCCTTAGCTTCTCTGTTCAAAATCTGGGGACCCAACAGCAGTTTGCCAGGCACCGTAACGTGTTGGTCGCTGCTAAATTTTGAATAAACCCAGCCACTGGAAATGCTTCGTGCCATTTGTGTGAATTCAGTATTTACCAGTTTCAAAAAAATAATTGCATTTAGAAAACTGGATGTCTCGGAATACAAAAGAGCAAAGTAGAGTATCAAAACCAGTGAAGTTGTAGCGTTAATTTGTGACTATTCGAGTTCAGCGGGAGTTGATGCTGTCTGCGTCTCTTGCTTTTCAGCTTCACGTGGTCCACTGGAACTCAGAAAAGTATTCCAGTTTTGTTGAGGCAGCTCGTCAGTCAGATGGATTAGCAGTCATGGCCGTATTTCTGAAGGTAAGATAAAAATGCCTCAGCCTTCCTAATAAATCTGCATTATGAGCCCAAAGGGATAACGGTGATGGTTGGTATAATTATCGCTAAAGAGATACTTGTTTTATATGGGCATTAAATGATACGGTTTCCTTCATACTGTTTACTTTCCATCAAAGATTAAAAATAACAGATTAATAGATTTTCAAGACAGCCAGTCTCTTCAGTTCGCCTAGCCTGCATTCCTGTACAACATAAGATGTGGAACTTAATTCAGCTGCCCCTATATGGATCCCAAAAACTTGTACTTGACTAACAGGTTTCTTTAGGAGGGCAATCTGAGTTGGTTCAAATGCTTCTTTAGCTGTTTCTGAGATGGTCGTTTCTTCTTAAAAATAATAATAAAAGAACCCCAAAACTGGAGAATTTCCTTATATACCTCTTTGCTTTCTCTACCTGTTCTAAGATGACATTAAACTCTTGCAGCAGCTTCATTGACTTCTGAATGAAGATGCAGATGGGGAGTTCACAAAACCCGTGACGAAGGGTAGGGCTTTGGTCAAATCTGTGATTTCTGTCTGGCTGCCGCAGCCTCCTGAGCACAGCTGGTGCTGCTGCCGGCGCTGGCGCCATCAGGGAGCTCTTACATGCAGCAGTTGCAAAGAACTGCTTCAATACTTCTGTCTTTCCAGTTTACGTTATAATGATTCAAGGAAAGTTTCCCTGGATTTCTTCCTGCTTGGGATACATAAGAACGATGTTTTGACTGTTTTAAGCAACTGAAGTTTCAGATGTAAGCCCGCAACTTTTAATATCCTGCATATAAAACATGAAAAAGAAATTGCTTTTATTCCCCTGCAGTGTAAAGTTTGTGGGTCTTTCATGGCTGGAATAATTACTATGAGTAGCCAGAATAAATACTGTCAGCAAGGAATTGGATCTTCTTAACAAACCAGTACTATTTCTAAGGACCAGCTAGTCACAGGCACGTACTCACAAAATCCGTCAGATCTCACAGTCGCTTAAGTAAGGTTATGTAAAACAGTTTCATTACGCATTTGCTTTTTGATTATTTAGGTTTGCTGTTTTTCTCTGGAGCTCAAGTATTTCTTTTTTTCTGTGGTGTTAATAGATTGGTGAATGCAACCCTCAGCTGAAGAAGATTACGGACCGCTTGGACACCATCAGAATCAAGGTGAATGAATGCTTCCAGAAGACTACTAATATTGGTGGTTATTTTTGTTGTTTCGTTTTATTGGTAACCTGGCTGCTACTCCCTTCACCTTCATGTTCCCTAGTCCCTAGTTTCATAGCTATCCATATCTAACCCTGATTTGGGACAGTTTAGGAGCATTCTTGTTAGGTAAAGTTGAAAACTAAGCAGACAAAGAATAATTTTTATACAATAAGAGATCAGAGGAAAAGGCTAATTCCTCACAGAACCTAGTCTCTGACAAATTTGTTGCTATGAGAATAGTAACAGCAGTAGAACATACTTTATGGAAAGTTGTGAAAAAGATGAGGGAAAGGTTTCCTTCCCTGTTTTGCTTGGGTAGTGGGTGAGAAATAAGCTATTGTTTGCATGAGAGAGATCAGCCAGACTCACAACATCATGTTTCATACAGGCAGCTCTTGCCTGATAGCCGGAAAAAAGAGAAACCCATGGGCCTGGGAGGAGTGAATGGGGAGGGGAGCGGGTGGCAGTAACCTGTGGGGTCACTCTACCAGCCCCATAGAGACCCCATTGAAAGCCTAACGTCTTCTCACCTCTCCCTCCAACTTCCATGTCATGGTCATTTATAACTATGGGGAGCCTATGCCAACATGGCACCTTTGATGGGGTCCTGCTGGCATCAAGGACAGCAGCAGCAAAGCTGTCACCGTGGTAGGACCTCATCAGAAGGGCACAGGCTCACCTGCTGTGATCATCCAGGATGATCCACCCCATAGTGGAACAAGCTCTACTGCCTTTGGCATGATTTATCTTGGCCTCTAACTTTTAAATAATATCGCCTTTTTCTTTCTTTCTTTTTAAAAAAAAAAAAAACTTTGTGTAAGAAATACATTTCTAAACATATTTACTTTAGAACGACCCTGAGCTTTTTTTTCTTCTGTTTTTAATTTCCAGGGCAAAAGAGCACTATTCACAAACTTTGATCCTAGCTGTCTGCTTCCCAAGTCCCTGGACTACTGGACGTACTTCGGCTCTCTCACTGTTCCACCTCTACTTGAGAGTGTCATCTGGATTGTTCTGAGAGAGCCCATAAGTGTCTGTTCTGAACAGGTATTTTTTGATTTTTCACTGCTGTAGAGATGTTGCTTTTATAAGGCTTGAAATTGTAAATGCCACACCAAAAAAAATTTTTTTGCAGATCTTGGCATTGCATACCTTATCAAATTTTCAGGACAAAATAGTTTATCCTGTCTTCTTGTTGCCTGCCTTTGCGTAACAGCTATTTACTATCCATTTTTTAAAAAGAATGTGCATACTCTAAAAATTAACAATCAAAAATAACCCACAAGGAACTTATGGGAAAAAAAAGGTTCTGGTGACACTTAGAAATTCCACTGGAATTTCCTGGAATTCCACTCAATTTGATTATTTGAATATCCTGCTCAAACCTTTTCTCTGGCATTTTTATTTGGCAGATCAATAGTAAATTTCTTTTTGCATTCTAGATGTGTAAAACTTCGTGAATTTACTAGAATAATAAAAAGCAAATACAATTTTAATAAGTTGGGGTTTATCTTAGGCTGTCTTAGGAAAAGTGTAATACTAGGTAGCAGTCTACTTACAGTTCTTGTTAAATTAAGCTTCATGCTGTATATTAATGTTGCAACAGTGACACCCAGTGGGCTGATCATTTTAGGTATAAAGAGTTTTTCCTACTGGAGACACTGAAGTATGTCAGATTAGAGTTTCTAATGCTGGATGTTGCTAATTACGTCGCCTGCAATATGTTATCAATATTCTGGGCACACTGTAAACCTTAAGATCTTTGTACCACAACGTTTGTCTCATTCATGGTCAGTATTACAGATACCTCCGAAAATTCAGTACCCTAGGCCCCATACTCAGCAGAAACGGTGACTTCAGTCTTTGTGCAAAATGTTAAAACAGTTCATTGAATAGGATGCTTGTTAGTCAGGAGACCTCAAATTCCGTTTGTAACGGATTCGAAGTCATGTATTTGCTCAGCGCCTCCATTTTTCTCATCTGTCTCTCTTCCCTGCTCCCCTCGATGTGGCTTTGTCAGACTCGCTGCAATGCGTATGGATCTGGGATTGGAAATTTGTGTTGAGATATCAACTTCCCCAAGACAAGCCATTGTTCAGGTTAAAAGGTTCTTATTTGAGCTAATCTATAAGTAATACATTTTAAAATGTGAAATACTGTATTCAGACACCTGTGTGTAACAGATTCGGAGGACATGGTGTCAGAAACAATGTCAAATACAGTCGTTCTTTACTAGTAAGTGTTTGTTTCCAGTAATGTCCACCATTGTGATTGATCAGTCATCGCCACGACTGTTTTGGCATTTAAATTTATCCTTTAAGTTTGTATTTCTTCAGGGCTTTACAGTTTACTACCTACTTTTTGGTGCATTTTTCAGGCTGAAAGAAATGAAAAATAAATTTTAAGTTTTTAGAAACTCACAGGGATCCTGAGTTACAAATATTAGCATTAGAATGGGGTGAAGAAAGATAGCATTGACTTTTTTTGCTCTTAATGCGATTAAGATGCAATGTGCCGTACAACTGAATGCTCAGTTATAATGGAATGATTTTTGTGCTGTTCTCCCCTTGGTAGCCTAGAAGGGGAGTAAGGTGGTATATAGAAATAGTAAATTCTGGAAATATTAGAAATTAGACAAAATACTAAATTTCAGACGTGGAGCTTTGACCTGGGTTTCTGCTGAGATCAGCTTAAGCAGAGAAGCTTATGCTGAGGTATGAAAAACTGCTGGTTCTGCTTCTTTTCAAGGGGAAAATTTGGAATCTCTCCTGGTTTGAGTACATGTTTAATATGTCGAAAGTGCTAATTACAGAAACTTTCTATAGCACCACACCTACTTTTCCAGGCTAATGGTGAATACACTCTTTAAAAAAGAAAATATACACAGGTACACATAAGAAATCTAATTTTTGGCATGAAACATTCCAGAATCTCCAAACTATAACATCAAACTAAAAAAATATAGAAAAACCTGGTTTAGATCAGGTTATGGAAGACAAGTGTGAATATAGGAAACAAATAATCCTTACGTGCAGTTTCGTTCTTACACATATTTTGGGAGATTTTCTTGGTACTCATCGCTTTTCATTTGCAAGGACAGAAATGGTGGAATTGCCATACAGTTCCATTCTCCCTGGTGGACAAAAAAAGGTGACAAGTACCTTTAATATTTACTACAGGCTTTTTCATTAGTATGAGCGTGAGGGTTTTCTGCTGAACCTTATGTCTCTCTTGATTGCAGCTAGCCAAATTCCGCAGCCTCCTGAGCACTGCTGAGGATGAGGTCGCCTGCTGCTTGCTGAGAAACTACCGGCCTCCGCAGCCTTTAAAGGGACGAGAAGTCAGAAGGAATTAAAGGAGTAAAGCCAGAGTAGTCTCCCTCTGAAACCAAAGGCTGAATTAATTTTAATAGTTAATGTACTTTGTGATTTTTTTTTTAATTTTTTTTGTGAGTTGTGATAACAAGTGGGTGGTGTTTTATTATTGGTTACTATGCAGTCGTTTCTTACAGACAAGTGTGTCCCGAGTTGTTGCAGGTTCATTGATGTTAACAGGTCTGACTGTGTTTGAATGCGTTGGTTTGGGAGCGTTGAGGCGTTGGTGTTGCACGCACAGAGGGCACTGCTAATCATAAGGGTCAGATGTGGTGAAGGAGTTGTCCAGAATTTGCCACTAAATTACTGAACAGGATCCCCGATATTAATGGCAGTAAAGGACGTTCTGGGATTGTTCTCCTGGTCTCTAACATAATACTTAGCTTCTATTACTTCACACTGTAATTCTCAAGAAAAAAAATATTTTCACGGCTGATATAATTTCATTGCTACTGCTGCAATACCATGCTTACCTAGGACAACAGGGGAGGTTTAGATTGGACATTAGGAAAAATTTCTTCACTGAAAGGGTTATCAAACATTGGAACAGGCTGCCCAGGGAAGTGGTGGAGTCTCCATCCCTGGAGTCAGTTAAAAGATGGGTAGACGTGGTGCTGAGGGACATGGTTTAGTGGTAGTTTCTTCAGTGATAGAATGATGGTGGGGCTTGATGATCTTACAGGTCCCTTCCAACCTATTCTAGTCTAGCCTAGTCTAGTCTATTCCTACCAAAAGCAATAAAGCAGTAATGACTAACAGCATTAAAGTAAAACAGGTATATGATCCTGTTGTTCCACCTGCTTCGTAGTAGTAATGACATACTGATCGATATTTTTTTAAAAAGCAAATAGTAAGGATTTTGTATATTATGGGATCATGTCAGGTGGATTAGGTATTCCTGAATTCCACCAGGTATACTGATGAAACTGTCCTGAAACCTGAAACCTGACAGGTGGAAGGGCATAGAGGGAGCTGTTCATTCACGCCTAAACTCAGTCTGTTGCATTTGGTGAACGATAAGGGACTGTAGCGCTATATCCGTGCAGCATCAGACTCCCACTGCTCAAAATCATGAGGCAGGAGTAGCAGTTGCTCCAGACTGTTTCGTACTAGAGACGTGTCATGCTGCAGTGGGAGACACACGTTGCACACCTCACCTCTCGCAGTAGAGCACAGCACTACGCAGGTATGTAATGTCTCCCAGGTACTGGCTGAAGTTCCGCCGTCATCGCTGGACTTGGGTGGTTGCACTTACATTCCAAGACCAAAGATAGCATTTATAGCTAAAGCCAAAGAAATAAGAATCAAGTCAATATCTAATTAAAGATCGGCCCTCAATAGCGGTGTGTTTAAATGTCTGTCTTTAGGAATTGACTTGAGCCTGTGTTCCTCTCAAGAGCTTTTGTTATCTGAATGTAATTGTTTGTTTTATGCCAAATTTATTTTTGATATTTTTAATGAACTTCCTGTAGGGTGTAGCTTAGTATAGGATTAGATTTACCCTCAGACTCTGAGAACCACAAGTGAAAACCAGTGATACCTGAAAGAGGCAGCTAGAGGTTTCCTGGGCAGTGAGTACTACCAGTCTCTGTAGTACTTCTGACCAAACTCATCTTCCACAATTACAATGAATTTGCTTTTTCATGGGTGTTATAGGCTGTGCTTCTTGCCTCAATGGATCTTTTGTTCTTATATGGACAAATATGAGGGAAATAGCAAACAGGATTGACTTTATATACCTTCTTATAATTGAATAAATTAGACATAGAGACATAGATACTTTAGCTTCGTTTAAGATAGGTGGATTTTTTTGTTTTCTCCTCCCCAGAATACAGCTACTATCGCTGCAAGGCCTCTCAGTGCCTTCTGAATGTTTTCTGAAGGATAGAACACAAACAGACCATGGAAGAAATAAAAGACACTTGGCAGCGGCAGCAGGTACAAGTATTAACCAAAGGGAAAAAACCTGCAAGCACTTTTTGTTTTCTGGCATAGGGAGAAGAATGCAGCTGGAAAGACCTCAGGCTGGTTCGTTCTGAATGAGGACGCCTGGAAAGTGTGCATGGAGAGAGTGAGAGTGTGCTGCGTGTTTTCACACCTTTTTTTAGACTTAGTGTTGGATCTGATATGTTTCCCTGTCATGGGAGTAGCTGCAGAACATGAACAAAATGTTTACAAATTGCACGAAGGCTATAAATGTCTGTTTGCCTGAGAAGAGAAAGTAATAAGGCTTCATGTCAGAGACAAAAGTTTTATGTATTTTTTACATACTTAAAACAGTGAAGTTGATCAAGTGCTTTGATATTTATAAGGATTTTATCAAAATAAAAAAATGGACTTTATTAATGTGTCTTGTATTTTCTATCAAAGAGATACACATTTTACAGAGAAGGCTGCAGTTTTATAACTAGTGCCTGAAGCTCTAGTTTTGGAAAAAATAGTCACCCCTCATTTGAAGTCTGTCTTTGGACAGTGTAGTGTTATGTATCTTTTTTATGTTCCGAGTAAAATTACTTTGGCAGAGGTAAGACATGCAATCAATTGTACATAAAGTTTCTGATAGCGCTATTTTGAACTATTGACTATTTATATAGAGTTATGCAAATAAGTTTTAGAAGAAGACATCATTCACAGTAATTCTCCTAATGTGGAGGTGCTGTGTTCACGTTAGATGGACCTAACACGGTACTACATCTGGGCGGAAAACTAGTGGTGGCATCTGAAAACGATTAGAAGTCCTCAGATGCCTGAAATCCTTTGGGAACAGCTTCCCAAATTGCTTCTCTGCTGCAACTGCAAGGCGAGAGCATGGACCCAGTCTTGACACTGAGCACTTGGTTGCATCCTCAGTCACTAACTTACTCTATGCCCAAGCCACATTGAATCTCAACCAGGCTACGTGACGTGCTCCCGGGGAATTAAATCTCAATCGTGGGTTCTGTGCTGTATTAACATGACTCTAGAGCAGACAAAGCCAAAATATATCCTCACCCTGCAAGCTGCAGGTCTCTTTGATCAACTCTTTACCCTCTGACATAACTTGGAACCTTTGTGTTAAGAAGAATGAAATGCTCACTGACCAAGAAATATATAGGGTATTTGCTGAAACTAGTAGCTGTCAAGTATTGGATATGGCTGGATAGTTGGTCACCCATAAACCTATTCTCAGAATTAAATAAACTGCAGCAGAGCCTTGGGGTAAGCTCTGCTGGTTTTGGCACAGGAGGGAAGCAGCGCGTTCTGCTGTGTTTCTAGCCTTCACCAGTCATGCTCATGGTGTCTTTCATGTTGCAAAGACAGAGTTTAACGCCAGCCTGGGAGATTTCTTTATGTCAAAGAAAAAACCTGGGAAGCAGCTGTCTTTCATTCTCGAGTAAGGTGGGCTGAAGATCAGGCAGATGTCTGTTTGCTGCCATACACCCACTGACTACGTACCTGTGCTTTCTCTGCCCCTGCAGAAATTGGTTTCTCTGTTTCTTCAGCAAACGGAACTTTGCTGGCCATCCAGACCTGAACTGGGACCTAAAAGAATTCAAGGAACCAATTCCAGGAAAAAACCCTGAGTCTTCCAAATACTCAATTTTAAAATAACTTTTCTGAAAAAGTGAAATATGGCATATAAATGAAGTGACATAATAGAAAGAAATAAGTAATACAATTTTTATAAACTTAATGGAAAGGAAATTTGGGATTCAGGTTCTTGGAGCTTTAAGTAGGCAAAACAGATTGCTAGAGATGAATCTTGCCTAGCCTTCAGATGTTAAAAGTTGCAAATCATTGAAAGAACACCTGCAGCCTCAGCATGAAGGTACAAATGACAGAGGAATGCCGCTCTAGAGAGGTTTTTATCTTTTATTACCTATGAACTAGTATAAAAAGCATTGTGACAATCTCCTTTATCACTCTGCTGCTACATAGACTCCATCTAACTTCTGGCCAAACTTTTATATTTTGTTGTTCCCCCTGCAGTTCTGAAGTAAAGAGTTTGTTCTGGTTTTGGTTTTAACTCCCATTGCTTGCCTATGCTCATTTTCCTTTAATTCTTCTTCCCTGGCATCTTTTTAGGACTTAGGATAAAAACCTTAACGTATAAAGCATCCTATGAAAATCCAGCAGCGTTATATTCCACTAACGTTCCGCACAAGCCTGCTTGTTTTTCATATTAAGTCTTGTTATTGTTTGTTTGTATAGGTCTAGCCTAATAGAGATTTGGCCCATCAGCTAAATCTCTTAGATACTGTTATTTCCGTACCTTTTATTCATGAAGTGCTTACTCGATGGACAGATGGCCTTTTCTGGGTGTCTGCTGTCTTTCTTAGACAGGAGATAATGCTGAAATGCTTGAACAAAGATGTTTCTAAAATAGCGGTTTGTTTCCCATTTCTGTCAACCTCTCCAGCATTCATCCCAAGTACAAGATTTCACTGTGGTGAAACACTTGCGTGTGTGACCTGTGTTGGCTTCCAGTGCAGCACAGTTTGGGGACAGGGGATGTCTCTGGCAGGAGAGTACTGGATTGTCCTGTGAAAACAAAGATTCTCTGCCTTGGCTTAACAGAACTGATGTGCTTCACAGTCAGTTCCTGTGTCACTTCTATTTTGTCAAATTTCACCCACATACTTGGGTACATGACTTTGAATAATTTGTAGATGCTCCTGCCAGGTTTGGTTTTCAGATGTAAAGCATACATGCAACAGGTAGATGAAATGTATTTTTTTTATGAAGATCTAACATTTTTTTTCTGTCTCTCTCATTTGAAAATATTCTGAATAAAGCCTCAGCTGTTTAAATGTCAACATTCTGCTTCCAATTCTTCTCTTTCCTACAGTTGTATGAACAGCAGACAGAAATGTGCTAAATAAAATAGTTCAAAACAAAACAAAACTAAACCAGCACTTTGGTTGTTTTGAGGAAAAAAAGGAACCCATTCATCCTTGGTGTTTTTGAAAAAGTCTGTTCTTGATTTCTGTTTTCCCTTTGTCCTGTTTAAACTCCAGCTTCTAATGTAGTTTGTGATTTCAGAAATAAACAGTTTACCTGGAAATCACCAAAGATCTCAGCATCCAAACTTATATTCCAAAATTGCTTTAAAATTCTCATGGTTATGTAGAAAGCACAGGTGTCTATGTACGAATAGCTGAAAGAATGCTGTGTTCCCAGGTCTGCAGATGGCAGCAGCAATCCAAAAATTGCTGAAGATTATTTGAACAGTATTTGTTACCTATTTCATTGCAAATACAGTCATAAATAAGAGCATTATCTTACTGTTGTGTTGAACTAAAGAATACAAGAGTCATAGTACTGTGCTATTCAACAACATATTAATTTTGAAGGCTGTTAAAAATGTCTGCAGAGACTAGCCAAAGAACTTCCAGCCTGTTGGTCCAAAGCCCCAAAGAAACCTTGAATCTCTGAAAACAGTTTAGCTCATCTTCATGACCAGTTCAGGGAACCTTCATCAGATGAACAAAGCCAGAAGCAAAGCCCAGAAACAAAGTCCCTCACGAATATCTGCTGCAGCAAGCGTGTTTGACTGAATTAGTTTTGAACTGTCCGATGCATAGCAATAACTATATATGGCAAAATCAAAGCAAAACTATTTATTAGTTAACATTATTTGAGTAGCTGTAACACAGCGTGTAGTATTTTCAGCAGATATCCTGAGCAAATCCTTGAAATATTCTCTTCTGTACTCACTGTCTGATGGTGTTAATGTAATTACTGTTCCTAAAATGTTTAGCAACTCTACTAAACTATCTATATACATTCTCTCTGTATATATGTTTATCAATATATACCCAATATACTATATACATGTTATGTATGAGTATATACACACACACACACCATAGAATATACAGGAAGAGCTGGAGGATGACTCTAGAGCACAGTAGATTCTGCTGAATGCTATGGAATCGAGCTGCTACTGGACTCCACCAGCCTCCTGATGTCTACAGACAAGGTCCTGTGCCCAGAGAGTCTTTGGTTTTGGTGGGTGGGCGCTGTCAGTGAGAGCTACCTCCAATAGGTAGGTGTGTGGGAACGCTAAATATACGATGTTGAGACGATGCTACCTCAACAGAAGCTGTATCTCCTGGATGTTGGAGATGACCAGCACTGGCAAACAGTGCTGATGATACAAAATCTTGTTCTGTTTTGAGATATGCTCTGGAGATAGATGGATGACTGATTGAGGATGGAGATATTGGGTTTGAAAAGAAATAATCTAAGACGTTGAACTGACTGTGAACAACTGAGTGGTGGGATGTGAAGAAAATGAGCAAAAATGCCAAAGGTAGAAGCACAAACACACACACAAAAAAAACTAATAGAAAAAGAGGCCTTTTGCAGATGGCTTTTGCCAGTAGATGTCACTGTAAATAAGGCAATGGTCTGGGTGTCACCTTCACACTGACATGACAGCCTGAGTAACAAGCAGGGTGTCTTGAAGTGTCAGCCTGTGGAAGGGTATGTAATATAACTCATGTACTAAGAATGTGCTGTTGATTATGACTTGCTCCCTTTCTTAAATGCAAAACAAGGATTATGGAAAAGAAAAAGGATTATTTTCAGATACATGACAAAAGATGTTCAGATTTAAAAGATGATATCAAGGTGAATCTGTGCATTTAAATGCACGCTGTTTTCTGTTTCTGTTATCGTCACATAGTTCCACACATGCTTAAAATCCACGTGCCAGAAACAACCACTATAGAAGCAAAGTAAGCTTTCCTGTGTTTTCTTCTAACTGGAAGTTTCCCCCGGCATTAAAAAAGGAGTATTTAAGTCATTTGTGTACAGAGAGCCTGGACTACGCATGGCCACATCAGCGCTACCAAGCAGGCTGTGTAGGTCTGGCATTTTCTGGCTCAGCTGGACTTCCCTGAGCATGTGGAAAGCTGCTGGGCAGAGCTTGTGCCAGCGCCCGAAGCCCTGGGAGCAAGCTCCGTGCAAGGACACATTCACACCTGCATTAAATACAACTGAGCATAGGTGATCATCATCGAGCGGGTTTTTTGCAAAGGGAACAGTAAAGATTCATATGGAAAATCTGACCAGTTATTTGAAACCAATTTCTGCTTCGGTTCCCTGCCAGATTCAGGTGAACAGTGGTGTTCACTTCAGCCACGGCACCGCTTTCACCTGACTCTCAGGGTGAGGTTCCAGAAAGCATTTGCCTACCTGTATCTCTCAGTTACAGCATATCTTAATATCACTGCTAGGACCCAAGGCAGGTTTCTTGGTTTACACAAGCACACTGCAAATGTGCGTTAACTGGAAATAAATCTCTGTCATTACAGAAAGAGTTGTAATTGTGGGCAAGACAATGGATTACTAAAAAGTTCTTTTCCGGCCTGCCTTTTTTTTTTTTTTTTAAATTTATTGGATAACTGTCATTTTTACTGGTCTGGATTTCACCCACTGTGTCAGTGTACAGCGGGTGTATACAACCCACACTACCCCCATCTCTGGCTTATGGCAATCAGGAAGTAATCTAGTAATCTAGCCCTGCAACGTGGCCATCTCAGAGTGGAGTGGGAACACCCAGGCTATCAGAGCTAAACAGCACTCGAGTACACACACTGCCTAGGGGTGATATTGCTTAAATAATACTGAAGTCTCATGATTGTGCTTCACTTTTCTCTAGTGACTGGCGCAGGTGCGTTGCATCATGACAGTGTGTTCAGAGGTGTTTGTGGGGTTACTTGCACTAAACTGCTAAAAACGGGTTTGAGATTTAAAAAAAAAAAAAAAAATCAAACTAAAGAATTTCCTCTTGCATCTTGCATCCAGTAATTCATGCAAGAAAATGTGATTGACTGAACTGCTTTGTATTGAAAAAGAGACCTCCATTTCTCTTTCTGAAAAGTGTGTATTGCTGTTTAGTTGTGCTTTATACGCTGTTACTTATGTGTCTGTTATTCTTAAGGCTATGTTCAGTCTCTTCAGAGTCAGCAGTCGTCCCAGTCTGGGCACTGGGTCAACTATTCAGCATGCAGGTCTTTGAGTGCTAAGATGTGCTTCACTTCTAATACTTAGCACTCTTGCATTGGTAGGCACTGTACAAACATTAGCTGCTGCTTCTTACTGGCACTAAGAACTACCTTCCTCATTTAGCAGGGAAAAATCTACCCAGCTGAGGTATAAAACCACTAACCAAATGAATGGCTAGATAGTTAAAAAGAAATTATTTAGTTGCATATTCTTGCTGCTATCACTTTATTTTCTGAGTTTAAAGAAGCACATAATATCACACCCACAATGTAAGTACTATCCAGTTGCAACAGTGAAGAGTTCATGTTAAAACCCAGTGTAGCAGATGCCACCTAACAGGCTGGTTCAGAGCCTGCCCATCAGGGCACTTGCAGAGGAAACAGGGATCCCTCAGGCTGCACAGGAAAAAGCCCCCTACTTCTTGATTCAGTGTGTTAACTACTAAAAGTCCCTGCTTTTCCAGAGGGAAATTGAGTGTATCTGCTGTGCTTTGTGGTGTACTTAATAGCTGTGTTTATCATGGGAAATAAAACAAGCCAGGGCCCACTTTCTGGTCCTGGAACAAGGGCCATGAGACTCAAAAACATATCTTGAGTCTGCACAGCTGAACTTTCCTGGGTACCTTCCTCCATATGGTCCATTGGGAACCATCACTTCACCCTGTCTGGTCTCTCTTGCAGAGAGCTCTAGCTGACATTTGCCAAAACCACTCTGCAGAGCTTCCACTTGACCGTGGCCAAGTCCTGTCCCTCTCCAATTGCCAGTATAGGCACAGCTAACACTTTTGGTGTGTGCTAGGAGCGCCATGTGCAGCAGTATGACCCGGGGCTTCGCCAACGCCTCTCTCCTTTCTGAATCCCACTGGAGCACCTGTGTGACACCTTGTCCTCACTCGGTCTGGACACTTAAGTCTCCATAAGCTGGGTGCTGCTTGGGCACCACTGCACGCGGCATTCCTGCGCCACAGTGGTATTTACATGTCTCGTAAATGAGAAAGGCAGGCTGGCATATGCTTTCTGGAGTTCTCTACTGAATTTAGCTACTGACATTCATCCTGTCTCATTTTAGTTTCCAAAATGCATTTTCTGAATCCTATTGTAAGCCTTTCTTGTGCTTCTCCTTATTTACAACAAGGGTGTATTACTGCTTGTTCTATTCATAAAAATCTGTTGTCTTTCAGCAGAAATTTAACATTTTTGTACCACAGAAGCCAGCACATAAGCAAACGCTGATTTAACTATGGAAATAACCACTGTCTTTGTTAGGTATGTGGTCAAACTAGAAACAACTTGGCCTGTGGACAAAGCCAGGAGCATGTGGGTGACATTAAGGAGGATGGGAGCAATTAGAAATTGGGGCCCCCTTCTTCCAAGGAAAGAGGAGCTTTCTGGTTTGCAGCCTGGAAAAAAGGGTGTGTGGGAAGAGCTGACTTTAGCCCAGGGGCAGGTCACGTATCTGTCTCAGGGAGAGCAGTAGAAGGTGTTTTTGAAAACCTGTTTTAATGGTAGGTCTGCTCTAGTGGGTTAAGACACCTCTAGCATGGGCAGAAACCTTGTTCCGTTCCTAACTTTGCACCATTTTTCTTTGTGGCTTTGCAGTAGTCACACCACATCAGTATTTTCAAACTGCTACTTAACCCCTTGATTAACCATTTAAAAAGAAGCTTTTAATTTCCTTGAAGTATGACTACCTGAGAGATCTAATTAATGGTAGTTCCAGCTCTGTGGCAAGTTGGGTCACTTCTGTTGTGATGCTTTGAGATTTCAAAGCTTTTGGGAACAAGGGTTCAGGAGTGGCTGCTGGATCTTAATATTACCCTAACCGTCCAGTTGGAATAACTATATCCCTTTATGCTTGGAGATCTACAAAAGAACATGATTATGAACCCTGCGTCTGTGACAGCCTTGAACACAATTTGGTTTTAATATATACTCCTTTATACCTACAATATTTTTCTGTTGAACCATTTATTTGTATTCACTCGACACTCCTTTAACAAGTGGCCCAACTTGTGGTATTACAGAACTGAGATTTCAGAAATAGATCTCCTGTACATAACTGTCTGGTCTTGCAACTGCTTGAGCCAAATATCTGTTCTCCACCTTCTTCTCATCAATCAGATATCCTCAAATGAGTTAAAATGTCACATGAAGAAAGAAACAAGCATGCAACAAATACTTGGAAGGAGGGCTAAAGGATCACAGGATAGGTCAGCAACATTCATACCAGGGAAACCTAGGAGGCCAGAAGCAGGGTACAGTGAGTGAAACAGGAAAAAATTTTGTAGGTCTTGGCTGAGATTTCATTTGTAATAATTACCTAAATCTGTTTGGAGGCTTTCCCTGGAGTCTTTCTCTCCCTTGACCCAATGAAAAAAGAATCCTTGTTACAAACTTTGCCGTGGGATATGTAATGGAAGTGCAAAATGCAACATCATTAGCTGGCAGCCTTGTAAAATCCTGCCTCATGTGAATCCTACAGGGCTCGTTCAAGGGCTCAAAGCGCTCTGAATGAGTGAAGGAGTGTGACCATTTCATTCATCCCTCTTACATACGTGCATTTTCACAGACAGAAGACACAATGGTTCCATCAGATCACGCCTCCAAAGTATGTTGCCATCGCAGAAGCAGCCTGTATGGTTCCACATTGATAATTAAGAAATAAGGTTCTGTGAAAGGATATTAGACCACACTTCACAATGGCGTGAATCAATGGGAGAGCACACAGTTTAGCAAAGGAAGGAGGGGTCGTGCAGACCTGGCCTCCCCCAGAAGACTGCAGGGAAGCCCAATCCCTTGCACAGAAGGGGCTGTGGATGTCCCCCTGCTTGCTCTTCCTCAGGGGGAACTTCCCGATAAGAGCGGGGTGGTCCTATTGCATCAGTTGCTGACAGCTTTTTGTGCCTCTACTACCAAATCCATCCTAACACATTTCTCAAGGGTAAATCTAAACATTTCCTGACGGCACGCTGTTGGTGTGCCAAGGGTTAGTGTCTCCTTATCATGAGGAAGCAGTTTGGTTTCAAGGGGCGGCCCAGATGACCAGATTGCCCCGGCCCTCAGCTCTCTCCTGATTAACGCCCCTCCAGCCGAGGGAGTGAGTTTACAGCAGGGCAGGAGAGGGTATGTTCAGAGGTACCATTTATAAAAGTGTTGGCAGTGCACAACTTGGTCTTTTATATTGATTCATGTTATTACATTGCTCTGGTAACCGAATGTCACAGACAGAGAGGCTTTATTGCATTAGATTTTGTCATGCCAGACACTACTTACACGACTTTTTTCCAGTCTTTCTGCCTCATTCACCGCTTTATTCTGTGTAACTTCAGCCAACGGCCAGTTTGCTGAAGACTTCAGTAAGAATGAGAACAGGCCAAACCATCACCACAAATCAAATTTGCGGGTTCTCAAAACACCGCGTTCTCGTGCTGCTGGGATTCCTGTGCGGATCCAATGCTTTTGTGACCAGAATGTCAAAAATGCTGCTTAGGAAACTGTCTGACCCAAAGTCAGAGCTCACCCACGCAGGGGCGAGCCCGGTGGCCAGCGGGCTGAGCTGGGGCTGGATTCAGGACATGGCTGCAGCCGGGGCCTGGCGCAGGTCACACAACAGCCGAGCTGCAGGCCCGTCCCCAAGCCATGCTCTGCGGCAGCTTTTGGTGAACACACTCTGCCCCTTGCCCCGCCGTATCCCATTGCTGAGGGGTCGCCCCAGCAGCCATTGTCCTGCCCGGAGCCGCCTCCAGGGGTGCGACACAACAACCCGTGCTCAATCACCCCTCAGCCATGCTCACTTCCCTCTTGCTTGGGCAGGATGGATTTAACTCACGGGTGTCCTGAGGAGGAGTAAATGCTGTTCAAAGGGTATGTGAGGAATGAAGCTGAGTCCCCCCTGGGGTGGGGAGAGAAAGGGAAGCTTGGGGCTGTCCCCAGCTCGCTCTTAAATTTCCACCCTGGAGAGCGTGTGTGTATATTTATGAGTAGATTAAGCAGACACTACATATTGCCCAACACAGTGAATATCAGAGCTAAGATATTCCAGCCTCTTGATTTCACAGATTTATCCTATGTGAGGCAGTAGCTCTCCCCAGACAAAATAGGAAGTGAACGTAATGGGTATCTAAAAGGGGATCATCAGGTGGGGATAGTTTGGTGGTGAGGGAAGTGCTCGTTTCAGGCTGCAGGAACAGAAAGTGCTGCCGCCGTCACTGCTCCTAAAATGGCACAGCTTGGTCCTGCATCCCCTGGGGCTACCGGACCCCTCAGGGCAGCGCCCGGGCGGCTCCTACGCTGGAAGCCACCGCGAGGCCTTGGAGACGGAGGGCACTCAATCCCCCGGGAGACCAGCTGCCTCGTTGACACCCGGGCTCCTTTAGCACCCTTCCGAGAGGAACCTTACACCTTTGGCTGACTTAGTGCTGCAACTGATAGCCCTTAAAGAAATTAGTCACAGTATACTGTACTGGCATGAACACAGTCCCGTAGGTGTATTGTTCCTACGCATATACTATTTGAACTGACTTGCCTCTTGCTACACTATGGTGAACTTCGTGGGACAATTTAGTTTGTTGATTTTCAAGTTTTTATGGTGTGATCTCTTGGTTACCTCCGAGCATTGCAAAATGCTTAATGGCTTAAGCGGTCAAAAACTGAATGCATTTTATTTGAGGTTGGTGCTAGTGCAGAAAAAGGTGAATAAGGGATGCAAGGAAGCTATAATGTATTACCATAATATAGGCAGCCAGTACATCATTAATGCTGGTGGGCTTTTTTCAGGAATTTTTTTCTTTTCTCTGGTAAATAATGCAATGAAGAAATTCAGAATAGCTAGGCAACATATTCATTTTGATAAGCAGTTTTGCTTGAAAAAACAATTTTAAAAGTTTCAAGATATAGTATAAAATCTGGACGTTTTCAAAATGGTCTGCTGCAACTGACTTCAATTTTAAGTGGTTTCTTCCACTGCCCAGCATTGTTGCTAGCTGCTTCCAAGCCCCACTTTTCCCATCCTGTGCTTCTGGGCCTGCTCAGCACCGTAGCACTGCATTGCTGCGCCTGTGATAGATGGGAGTAGAGGTGCAGAGGATTCCCAGAAAGAAGTGAGACTTCTTGTACAAAGTCTTTCCTTTATCAAAAGATCCACAGACTCTACAGTAAAATCCCTAAACTTTATCAGGAGCTGTTAACTAGGCCTCCTCAGGCTATCTCATCTACAGGGTTTTATCTGGGCATCCTCAAAGCACGCTTATCAGGTTGGAAGGGACCTCAAGAATCATCTGGTCCAACCTTTCTTGGCAAAAGCACAGTCTAGATAAAATGGCCCAGCACCCTGTCCAACTGAATCTTAAAAGTGTTCAATGTTGGAGGATCCACCACCTCCCTGGGGAGATTATTCCTATGGCTGATTTTTTTTCATTATGAAAAAGTTGACACCTTTGTGGTTATAACAGTACCCTTCTTCCCTCAACATGAGGGAAAAGTCGAATTAGGAAGGATTTTCTAAAGAAAAAATGAATATGGAACATTAACCAATCTGATTTTGTCTTTTAACCCCAACAAAGTAGTCCTAGTTCATGCACCCAGCAGAGAACAACATGGAAGGTGTAGCTGGAGCCTGACCTGAAGCCCATTCTGCTGATCTGATGTTAAATGTTAAGTGTTAACTACTTTTTCACAGCTGTGGGGCTACAAAAGGGAACTTTATTTTAGCAGACTTCTTGTATTTTGAAAGTCTTTTCAAGATGAGGAGAAGCTTAGCAGAAGTTCTCTAGGTGAGTTGTGTCTGCGGTAGCTTACATTTGCCTGTTTCTCTGTCATTTCGGACAAAAGGTGATTTAGTGTGGGATTTGGCTATGGATGCACAGCACACAGATACCAATATTATTATGTACAGATGAAATACTGAGCAGGAAACAAGAAAACGATTCATTCTGGTAAAAGGCAGAAACGGTATTCTTAAAATAAGACATAAAATATTTATGTTTTTCTGTGTAATTTCCTCAAGTCTTTGGCATTGAGAAGTCACCCATTCAAACTACTACACTGGGTAATTTTTCTGTCCATCTCTTTTATATTGCCAGCAAGTACCATTAGATGTCAATATAGTGATAGCTTTATGTCCTAAAATAAAATTGTGTTTGTATTTTGTTCTCATTCTTTGCTAGAAAGATAAGAGATTTCTCCTTCACTGGTAGTCAAAGTCTAGAAATACTATGAAATGAGCTTGCCTTTCCTTGATCAAGTCAAGGACATTTCCTTTGCCTTACTGTTTCCTAGACTACGAATTGCTTATTCATTTTCTTAGTCATCATAATCAGGTCAATTTGATTTTCACAGTTGTTGCTACTTGACTTTTTCACTTGTATTTTGTTAAAGTAATTTTCCAAAGGAGTTACACAAAAAGAGGCAGGATGAAGTAATTTATGTTAGAGATGAACTTGAGACAAAATAGTAAATCCAGCTGCCCAATTCCTGTCACCCTTGTGCACACATGTAAAGGTCTCCAACTGATTGAACCCACAGCTCTGCAGCTCAGGCCCACTCTAAATCTGACATATTACAAGATAAAGCTCAGGACACCACTTAGAGAGCTTTTTAAAGAGACCCTGAATGAAACTGCTCTGTAGAGGAAGCTGTGGTTCTGCCTAATAAGATTTGTTCCCATTTCACAAATGTGTGCCCGTTGCGATCTCTTTGTGAAGTTTAATTTTTTTGCCTTCACAAGGAAGATGCCTCCTCTGAAACCAGTCGAACTGATATAGTTGTGTCTCTTTTCTCACTTTTCCCACAAGCACCATCAGATTCTTTTCTGGAGCACTGAGAGGAGTGAAAGTGATTATCTTCCTGTTCACGGCTGTTAAAGGGATGATGCAGTTGTTGCACTAAGGCAGAGAAAAGTGATGTTGTTTCAGGATCGCTCATTAAGAAGGTATCAGTTACCTGAGGGAATTATTGGTCTCTTTGTAATTGTTTTTGTGAGCTTATAAACAGGAAGACGCATTTTACTATCTTTGCTTAATAAGGTAATAGGAATAGGTATTGCTGATGAGGATGGCAGGAATATCTCGCTGAATGTTGATTTGTCTGCTTTTTAATTAGCACAGAAGTGGAGACTGCTTTTGAATACTGAGCTCCTCATTCTCATGCTCGTGGGTGAGCTCTCATTCTGTTAATGATTCTGCATCAGGGGTAGATATTATTAGGACAAGAGGCTATTCTGGCAAAAGGGAGATTCTTGTTCGTAAAGGTAGAGGTTTAAAACTAAGATGAATTCCATTTTATTAATTTCATTTTACTGCCATGTGCTTATTTGCAGTTTATGCTCACTCTTCTGCACTTTCAATTAACATTTTTTCTTTCAGTTCCAAGCTAGTAGAATAAGACTAAATGACCTCTCCTTTTTTTCATGTGTAAATGTCTTGTGATATCGCAAAACCTATTTCATACAGAAAGCAGCACCTGTTTTGGAACAGAATAAAGAAAGATCTTGGTATAAATTTATTGTGTTTCTTACAAATCCATTGCATTGGATTAAGTTAGAGTCTTGACTTCTGTTATTGTGCTTAACAGGCTAATGGCACAGGGCAGCAAGGGTACACAAGCCAACCAGGCATAAAATAATTTGATTGAGGCCAGTAATTAGTTATTCATTTCACATGTTCTGGTATGATAATTGTTGCCACTACATTACGGTGACGAGTCACAGACCAAGGCCATATTGAGTCAGCTGTCGGATACAAACTCTGGTTAGCTGAAAAGTTGGACCTAGGAGCACGTCCCTCTGAACGCAGCTGACTGCCGCAGAGGTGGTATTTTGCATTTAAAGCAATTCAGCTTTTGAATATGTTGGGAACATGGGTTTGAAAATTTTCTGTACTTTATAGAAGTGTGAGGAACTGTAAATGTTTACAGCACTGCTTTTACTGTACAAAGGCATACAAATGTTAAAGAAGAAACTATATCTGTAGCAACATGTGCTGCAAAGCCCCAAAAGATAATAGTCACTTACATAATTTAATGAAGGTACTTCATCATTTTGTTCAAATACCATTTAAGTTACATGATAGGGTCGACTGGAAACCTAATTTCTGTTCTAATGCTTTATGTTGTTCCTTGTAGCGTGTGGCTTTATCTTCTTCAGACCTTTGCCACTGCTGGCTATTAAATAATTCAGTTGTCACTGCTGAAGCCATTTGCAAAGCTGGGTACTGCTCTGCTTGAGAAACAGTGAATTTGGTGCCATAAGTGTGTGACTTAAATGTATAGTCAGACCAAGGTGCTTTATTTTTCCATGGACATATGTCTAAAAATTCTTTATTAGATCTGCAGGTGCAATGAAATGACAATTATCACACACTTTCTTTTAAAACACTGATAGCATAGCACTGTTACAATACTGTTTCATTTCAAAGCGCTTTCTTTATTAATTTAATTTTAATCAGGCATGTATCAGCTGAACCAGAAAAGTAAACCATTTTTATTAGCCAAACCAACAATAACCCATTAGTAATTGCCATTAACAGTAGCAATTTCATTGCAAAAAACAACAGACATCTCATACAGTTGCATAAACTTCCTTGTGGGAAGGCGAGTACTGATTAATTTCACTCTGAACAATTACTCTCCTTCTTATCACCATGGTTTACTTAGTACCTGAGAGGGAATGTGAATTTTAAAGTACATTTCACTGTTAAAATTCATGCGTTAAACCAGATTACTTGCCTACCACGAAAAGAATATAGATTAATTCCAGCAAAAGCACTAGCCAAATGCCACAGTGAATTACAACCACTTCTGGCAGGCCAGGAATATTGCAGCAAAGAACACATGCGCGTTCTTACTTCTTTGGTAGATTCTTCCGTAGTCTTTGTGTGGATGTGTTGCTCTTGATGAGCAGACTGTGCTCCAGATTTCCTTTGGTTGTCTGGAATTAGCCTCTCACCACTCTGCCTTTCAGCAGCTGGGGTTGCCGGTGATTGCTCAGGATGGGACAAGGTGCTTCCCCTTCATCAGAAGACAGGATGGTGCGGAATTGAGCCAGCTAAAGGGGGCGAGGAAGGAAGGGATACATTTAGCTTTCACTTTCATCTTGCACGTCAGTGTGAAAATGTTATACTTCCCAAGTAACTTTCTATTTTTTAAAAAAATTAAGCTTCATAATATTGAGTTAATCCAGTGGTGAGTCAGGATTTATGCTGCCACAGAAGTACTGGAACGAACAACCATCTTTGAATATCCTATTCACCGCTATATCCAACTAGCACAGAAACTTTCAGGCACTGGCACCACTGTGTTATCACCTAAGTTAAAAAAAATGGGGGTTGATAAATTAAAAATATCAATTGTGAAAGCAAAAAACAATGCCTTAGAATTAATTCAACTTGGCTTTAAATGTTGCTTTTTATGTCAAACTATTTGTACTTAATTTCTGTCCCTTATCCATTGAATAGCCCAGTTAATAACATCTTGAACAAATGTTAAGGATCTTCATAACACCCAATTTATTTCTACAAGTGTGCCTTTATTTTCAAAGATTCAAAGTACTTAACTAGCCTTGTCTGTAAAGTTATTAATTCAAACACCTTTGGAAGAACAAGTGGCAATAATTTAACTGCATAAGACAGTTTCATAATAGTTTAGAACAGAAAGAATACTTACCTCAATAAGGCCAGTGAGGGATATTTAGCTTGTTCTACAGACATTATTAGGAAATAATGCAACAATAAAGCAATTGGTACAGCTCCTAACCACTCTAGGATAGCACTGAATGGAGAACGATACTCTGCCTGTTTGGTCTTGTGGCATGTGACAAAACTCCCTGCTCGGGCAGGTTTTTGTCTGAGATTTGATGAGAATATGAATTTATTTTGGGGAGTCTTGTAGGAATGAAGACGGGAAGAAGTTAGCTTTCTGCCTGGCTTCTGCTTTGGGAAACACAGCACCGCAAGGAAGTTTAAATAAGTGAATCACCTTTCCTGGAGCAATGGAAGCAACTCCACCGATCTGAAGTCATCTTATCTCAATTCCCACCAGACTGTGTAAGATACAAGTAGCCTTACCTGGCTGAGGCAGAATCATAAGTGTTTATCAAGAGCAATAATGTGGTGTAAAGGTACGACTCATTTTACAGTAAAAATGAGACAAATAAACCTAATAAAATGCAGTGATAAAATGTAAAGTGATAATGTCCCTGAAGCTAAAAGACAATAAGGGTCTTATTCCTTGTAATACTGTACCTGCTCTGAGCTGATAGTAATTGGCTCTTTAAGGATAATCCAGATGACACTCTCGTGGAGGGGAGGATGCATCAGAGAGCCATTGTAGGTCCAGTAATCCAAGGCTTCAGGCAACAGGCTTGAAGGATCAAAATCAGAAAAGGGAGCTTGCTTACCCTGTGGAAGATACGCTGCGTTAATGAAACCCATCAGTAAGACAGGATTAGTGTTTCGGGCTGCAAGGGAGTGTGTTCCTAAATCAGAGGAGGTGCTTTCAAAGCACTAGTGTTTCCTCATAGCATCAGAGGCGAGTTGCTCACCCTGATGATAAATTTGACACTGAGATACATCTAGGCTGGCACCACAAAGAGCAGCGTTAATCAAAAAAAAAAAAAAAAAAAAAAAAAAACCAAAGAAAAACCAACTTCCCTCCCAAATGGTGTCAGATACCAAAGAGTTAAGTCATCACTGACTAGAAGGTTGTGTTGTGTTTTGGTTTTTTTATTTTAAAATACTGAACTCAGTGCTCCAGGGCAAGAAAAACACTTCAGTGTATAATTAATTTTCAGCTGTCTGTTGAGACTGAAGGGAGGATTCACAGATGTTGATACTGTTTGCATGTTCGGGGTCAAATTCTTCATTCCTTTTTAAAATCCTGTGGAGGAAGCTGTATTGTATTTTTAACATGCTTCAGATATTCAGATTCTATCTCTGCTTATCTTGTGCCTTTATGAGAGGTTTAGTGGGAATAGTCACTGCTTTACAAGACAGCTTAAGAAAAGTGCAGTTCTGGTGTTATTTCTTTGCCCTTTTTTTCCTCCTTCAGCTGAGTGAAACTTCAGTTCAGTTATTGTAAGGCTGTTCTGGTGAAGGACACCAGGAAATGTTAAATAGATCGATGGATGGAAGCGTAGGATTAGGTAGGAATCGGGAACCGTGTACTCTGACTCTTACACAAAGAGCCCATAGCTGTCTACAGGGTGGAGGTCTAACAATACAAAATATTTTATGGGAGCTCATAAACTCGTGTCCAGGATCATGCTTTCAGCTCCCACGTCTCAACAGCCTCCTTCAGCTGAACCCCCACATTACTCTGAAGTCTTCAAAATGGCAGATAAGAGATTGCGTGGATTTTAATTTAACTACTCTGTATATTATCCTGATCAGGCTGTGATGTTGTTTACCTTAGTCTTTACTGAATCCAAGGCCTTCAAGACACCCTTCAGGTTTTCATTGCATAAGCCAAGCTGTAAATAAAAAAATACTTCAAAATCCTAAATACGTAACGATAGTTTTTTTTCAACAGAATCAAGAATAAGAATACTCTTTATAAACGTTGATTAGTTTAGCTTTGCAAACCCACTATGAATGAAACAAGATTTAGAAATTTTGAGGAAATATCAGGTAGTTTTGCTTCTGCTTTGTAGAGTAATGCAAACAGTAATGCGAAAATAATCTGTGGTTCAGAAGAATATGACTGCGTTGATCCTATGTGCTTATCCTTGAAATTCACTTGGAAAGCATTCAGAGAGATGGTTTTGCTGATATCTTTTTTGCAATGTGAACTACGAATAATTATATTTTAGGAGGATATAATAATATATAATATTATTTTATGGTATTTCCTTAATATAACAAAGTCCTTAATAATATTAATAAGGAATAAGGAATAATAAGGAATTCTTTTTCCTGCCTCAGTTGGTTTTGAAAAGCTAAATATGTCATGTGCATGGATTCAAGATTTCTTGGAGTTCTGATTTAGAATTTTCTTTTCTCATTGGTAGACAGTAACAGCACATGTGACTCCAACTGTCTTTCTGTGAAAGTTCACATCATTGTAAATGGAGCAGAAAGCAAACACAAAAGCATTGCCTGTTACAAAGATGGGTAAAACACTACAAGCTCACTAGCACCCATGCCTCTAAAGCACAGCTCTTCTTGAAGGCTCTGTGGATGAAATGGGGATTTGGGTAAAATATCCATGTAGTAGCATGTTGCCTACTTAGGCAACATGGGCTAAATCAGGATAAGAGACAGTCGTCTCCATAGATTTAACACAAAGACGTGGTTTTTCCTAGTCCTCATCACTGACTGCAGTTTTGATAAGTAAAGGCAAGAGAGACTCACGGGTTTTTAGTGTGTCAGTAACTGACCTTCAGGAAAACAGTGACAATTGCCAAGCCATCCGGCTTGTCGGAAGCCTCAGCTGCATTCGAATACTTGTCCGCGTTCCAGTGAATGAAATGAAGCTAAAAAGCAATTGACAGGATCATTTTTTGCTGGTTCTGCTACAAATAAATGCTGCAATTCGTGTAAAATAGTTAGAAACACCACTCTGCACGCTTAGGGTCTGACTGTGAAACTGAGAAGGTGCTTGTGAATGCCTGCAGATTTATGGTGTTCTGCTGAATTGCCCCGGCATTGTCAGGACTCATACCCAGGCTTTACCTTGGGGTAGGCAGAACTGCACATATCCCTGAAAGCAATTTAGGGGTAAGTACGCAGAGCTGCGGAAAAATCACAACTTACAAGGGACATAAATTTTTCTAACTCTATTGCTAACAGTCTCCTGTGCATGCCTGTGTTTCCATGTCTTTAAAAATGTTATACATTAAATAGCATTTTGAGGAGTGTAACCACTTTGTTATACACGGTGCAATATTTATTCGCAGTCATCCCATTTACTGCAAAAGATTGATGGTATGGCCATGAAGACCATGTCTGTGGATGGTTTATATTCAACATAGATCTTTCAACAAGTATTTGACAGTATTTCCTTTAACAGAGTTTTAAGGAACTTTTGTTCAGCTTAATATGTTGCATGTTATATCTTGAGATTTTTTTTTTGTGAAATAAAATTTCCAGAATTTACAGAACTTGGAAATCTTAAGAATTAAATACCTTCCCACCGATGAACATGCTTAGCAACTATGTAACTCTATGGCAATAGTCTGGATTATTTGTATGTTTCAGCAACGTGGTCACAAAAAATATCAAAACTTCTTGAAATATAAGGAGGAAATTCTTAAAGTATAGAAACAGAACATAGACATTATTATATAACGCACATTATCTTAAAATTCCAATTTAAATATTTTTTTTTTAAACTTCCGGTATTTTTTAAAGCTGAATTGCTGTCTTTTCAACTTAACACCTTTACTGTTTCAACGTATTTAAAGCTGTTGATTGAAAGCAAACTAATAAACACTTGATCATGTGCTGCTTAAACACAGCTTAAGTGCACTATCTCTTTATGGCAGAAAGCAATTGTAAAGGAACACCCCTTTCTTATCTTGGCTGTATCAAATGAGATAGCTTTAGCACTCTCAACAGCGGAAAATTTCCTATTAGGAACACACTTCTGGCTGCATGCTCCGAATGCCTAAATTAAAAACGAATAATCCATCTCATTAGTTTGTCATGTAATGTTCCTAAAATCTAAAAAGCTGCCAAAGATAACATTACATGAATTGAATATGAACTGTTTGTTGGCACGTCGATGACGTTGACTATTAGCAGGACACTGAGGCACTGGAAAACAAATAAAATCCATTACTTTAGAGGTGGTTTTTAATTTTTGTAAAACAGACCTTGCTTCATTATCTGAATGTACTTGACAGCTTCTGGGGCCCTTACTAGATAACTCTTTTACCTCTTTCTCTTCATTAATTTCCTCTGGGTTTCCTTCTTATTTGCAGTTCTTGAAAAGCCAGAAAAAAACACCTCACAGTGATCAGCATGCGTGTACCCGTGAGAGGCTTCAGCTACAATTACAGTGGGGCACTGGGTGATCAGACTCTTTAAAAGCAGCTGATTTAGTCTCAAGCTGAATATACCTGTACAGCTGACCATTTTAACATTTAGCATTACTTTAGCATTTTAACATTTCACATTACTTTTGTACCTGCACCTTTCAGCCCTGTTTCATTATCTAGATAAGGATTTAGATTATCTAAATTTAGATTAATAAGCACTGACCACAAAACCCACTTTGCTCTTGCAACGTCAACTTTGCAGAGATGGTGTTGTTTTTGCAAAATAAAGTAACTATCGAAGCTATCTACATATGCTTTCTTTTTCCCTAGGGATGATGTATGTGATTGAACTTTGAAAACTTGACTTTAACTTTTCTTTCATTGACACTACCTCTGAGGCATATTTCTTGCCATCCACTGCATGCTCTGAGCCCTGATCATCGGTTTGGCCCCAATGGAAGTGAAACTGCCGCAATCTGTACGTTCCAGTGAGAGGTCCACCAGTCAGCACTGCAAATGCATGAAGAATGGTAAAAATGTCAATCAATAAAGTCTTCCTGACAGGCAAGTTATAGATTTCAAAGATTTTATAGTGTGCAAGCAGTTTTCTCCATGTTAACATGTTTTGATATTAGATTATTCGTAAACATCTGGAGAAAAAAGTCCAACAGTTTGCGCAGTGAAGCCAAAGTTATTGAAGGTTTTCATTCTAGTTATGTATGTGAGTGCATTGGTTTGCCAGAAACAGTGACTCGATTTTAATAACTGCAGAACAAACTGTCCTACCTCATGGAATTCACTTCTCACTAAACTTCGTATTATTTATGACAGCATTTTAAATGTCTCTTTCTTCACAGAAGTAACAGTTAAAGGTACTTCATATTTTCCGAATTTAGATTACAAGATGCCACAGGTGTATTCGGATGATATTGACACTGTTTGTCGGTCATTATCATTAATTCCTTGCTTACAAGCACATAAATGTGCATTGATTGCCACTGTAAAGACAGGCACCTGTAATTGTGCACAATGCTCAGAAATATGTGCCTGGAGTTCTTGCAGCACTTGCAATATTACACATCAGCACAAATAAATCTCCTCCTTCGCTATCAAGGTAATAAGACTCTCTGAGGGAAAAAACCCTTGTCCAGAGTGATTCCATATGGAGTTATACTGTGAGTAACTTCTACATATGTATAAACCTCCCCCACAATGTTGATTAAAACAAAAAAAGCACATTTGAATAACTATGTTTAGAAACTCTCCTCCTAGTTTATCCTTTCCAAATCAGTGATTATCCTAGAGGTTTCCTACTGGGAACTTACCAGTCCTTTTGCCATTAAGACAAGAACACTTGCTAATGAGTCTTAATTTTAAAGAACATAATGTGGAACTTCTGTGACACTTAAAGGGTGTTGCCAACTAGTATAACAAAATTAGCAAGCATACCCTAATCTGAAAGGCAACTAGCATTGTTTTCTATATAAATTAGAGAAAAAGAGAATGAAAAAAGAAAATGTCTCACATCCCCCCTCTCCAGATCCCCCTTTTACTAACCTGATTGATTGTCCTTATCCTCAAAATTCACATGGAATGAATGTCCAACATTGATGATCTCTTTGCATGTGGAAGGTTTCCAGGTGATCCGGAGAAGCCCCAGAGATGCATCTTTTTTGACTTCCTTGGTTTGAATATCAATTGGAGATTGATGGTCTCCGTTGGCAATAGGGTATAATTTATGCCAGTTGTCAGGTCCTAGGTGAAATAAATAAATGATTGAAGTTTCCTACTTCTAATTCTGTACCAGTACTGAATTCCTGTCACTTTCCCTTGGAACCAATTGTACACGTAATACTTGATATGTTAATAATCCGTGTAATTCTGAATTTTTTATAAGAAAAAAAAAGAAAGAATCAATATATTATAAATAAATCTGATTTTTTATTAGAGATAGCTTTTACCATTTCTGCCTTCATAACTCCAGTTCAAACTTGTCATTTTTTTCTCCTTGCAAGGTACTGTCTCCTTTAAAAAGAATCTACTGGTGCTGACGAAAGCTGTTAAAACAAGATTTCTGCTTTGATTTTCTTCTGAATTTCTGACTTACGGCTGGGCTTTTATGTGCCTGCTTAAACAGTAAAGACAGTAATATTTTTCTAACCAACCTTTATTGATTTCATATGATTTCAGAATGGCATGAGAAACTGTGATAAAAGAAAGGATTGTAATAAGGAAACAGTGTGATTTGCAATCTGCTTACTTTTTGATATTAGTTAGATGCAAAATTAAAATATACATCATGTTAACTACCCAAATGTTGTCCAAAGTCCTTTACACTAAATCTTCACAATCCAAAGGATAATTATGGTATAAAAGTGCAGACCACACAGAAAGCAATGGATGCTCAGCCTTTTTGAAAAACCATGTCAATGATTTAAGACATCTATGTGTGGATTTGAGAACATTAATTTTGACAATCACTAAAAAATAGTCAATCTCAGTAGCTTTTAGTGGCAGAAAACAAGCAACATCATCAGTGTGAAACAAAATGGTCAATAAATTATTAAATATTATAGGAATATGACTAGCAATGCTCTCATTAATAAAAGAAGATGTCCAAAGCCTGCTAAGTCCTACCAGATTCAGACATTTTGGGAATGATCTCAAGCCATTTTTGTACTGCTGGGAATCTTCAAGGCCATCTCCTTGGGGACTGATACCTGATTAAGTGCATGATTGAAGTCCAACTTCCAAAATTTTCTCCTAAGTAAGTCCTATCTTGTAGTGCAAGAATTTTTACACACAATCACCTATTTCTTCAGTAATACGATACCATGCCCTGACTCTCTGTTTTAAAGCTAATTTCTACTAATACATATGGGATTTTGGCTGGCTTAAACTCTGTCTCACATGTGCTTAAGAGCAGGATTGTATTTTTAGGACCATATGCTTGACAAGTAGTGCAGCATAGTTAAATAGTTGTGGTATTATCTATATTTGTAACCAATTGAAATAAATGTGTGGAATAATTATTTCTATATAAAATAAGGTTTATCATAGACTAAGTAAGCATTGCTTTGTCATCCTGCGTTGCAAAAATGGACCCTGTTGACTTTTTCCTGTTTTTCTTACAGACTATTCTCAGTAATAGGAAACTACTGATATCTGCCTTCGCAGATGTCCGCAGATGACGTCAGGAATTTCAGATACCATTGTGCAAGTAATGTTATAACCTGTAAAACTTCTGGCATTGATGCCTAGGAATATGACAGCTTTTAGGTGTGTCCCAGTCATAAGTGGATTGCAATTTTCTGTTAATTTTTTGTTGTTGTTCAGAAACTATGTTTTACCAGAATGCAAAATGTTCAAAGGAAAATTACCACCACACACTTCTGATGAAAGAGAGACAGCTTCACCTGCTTAGTCCCTGACCAATTTCCTAATCAGATTACTAAAATGATATCAGCGCTTCACTACATCATGACATTTCTGCTTGAAGTGAAGGGTGCACAATTTATGGTCCTTGGGCAGCCTTGCTATGTAACCTATGGGAGAAATTAAGACAGCCAAACTAATAGATCAGTTGGAAATGTTGGGTACGCTGGAACTGGCCAGTTATTAACTTTTAGATCTCCAGCAGGGAGTCTGAAGACCTCAGTAACCTGGCTTGTGTCAAGCCATCAGCACCCTGTTGGGGCAAGGGAGGCCTGTCGCTGTCTTGGCTGCTACAGTCTGGAATGGCTGCGATACATTACTGCCATATTTAGCGCCAAAACAGACTCAGGCTGGTGTTGGTGACTAAGTTTTGAAGCTTTAGAAACCAAACCTGGCTCCAGACACCAAAAAGATTCAACCCACTGCTCTGGAGACCCAAGCCATAAGGCAAGCAGCACAGGAGCCCTGAAAAACCCACTTTCATCCCAGGCACTCAGGACTTCCAGCCTCTCTCCTGCTGCAGAAGAAGATTTAGGGTTTGAGTCCAAGTTACAAGGTAACTAGTGACATGGAAGCAGCTCAGCTTCCTGCCGGTCCCCTTGGAGGATTAGGTGTCCTGGAGGGACAGATAAGCCTGGTACATTGGGGCAAAGGTGTTCATGGCTCAAGAGTTTTCACTTTGAGAATCAGAACTCTTTTGAATGTATTTGTGGGAGGATTTAGCAACTGTCAGTAAAATTTAGAAATTATTTAAAGAACTGCTCTGAAACAGAATGTGTTTCTTGCAGAACAGAAATCATGACTTTTGACCCAATCTGATGTCGATTATCATCCTTCCTTTGGAATAATGTAGGGTAAATTCCTTCAATCCTATGAGAGCCACAGCACCAAATCAACTGCAGTTGTTCACACTCAACGGAGGGTGAAAGAGCCAGAGACCCCTTGATTGCTTGTCTTCTATCAGTCACCCCTAGACAGTGTTGGTCACTGTGAGTTAGTTATATAGATAATATCAAGGACCTTCTGTCAGTGGTCAGGACCTAGCAGCTGGACCACTGAAAAAAAATGAGTGACCAGCTAGATAGGACTAATTCGGAGAGATCCGAAATTCGGTGTGTGGTTTGAGTGAAAGAGATGGTGTGTTCCAGCGTGATAGGGGGACAAGATAATATAAAGAAATTCAGTGACAAAGAATACAGAAGTGTGGGACAAGATGATTTTGAATTTTTTAACAAAGAAAGTAATGAAGTTTTAGGAATAATAGCCAAAGGAAATATAAATCTTGCCTTGTTAGACAGATGTAATGGGAACGTAATGTGGAAAAATTGCCGTAGTATCTTTTGCTTGATCAGATAATCAATGTCAATTTTCTGACTATGAAAAATATTCTTTCTGCGCGAGGTGAGCATGGCAGAGGTTCAGTAAAATGATCTCTTGGAAGAAGAGCCAAGATTTCAGAACTGTGACCTTTTTACTGTGTCATCAGCCAGGCTCCACAGTAATTCTAGACCTCCGATTTAAATGCAGCAGACTCTGTGTGACTGACACAACAACTGGTTTGCTTCTTGAAACCCAACACAACTGGTTTATGATTCCTCCCATTACCCCCTTTTATACCTCCCTAAGTGCACTTCAGCTTTTAACTATGAGCCTATCACTGTTGCTAAAATATTTAATTATTAGTATTTCTTAATTAAAGTCTAAGCTGCTGGTTCTTACAACTTTAAATTAAGATCTGTCTAAAACAACTTTTTCTTTTTTTTCCTGCATGAATATAGAGAATAAGGTTAATGTTATGAAGGAGCTCTTGAGCTCATGAACCATGATTCAAAGGAAAAGAATTCAGTATTTCTTTGAATAGAATTACCGCTTTTTTTAATTCCTGGAGTTACAATGTGGCTGTATGGGTCAGTCTTTCTCCAGGTAACAAAGAAATTAGATTTGACTTTAAACAAAGTCCCGGGAACTAAGTTGATGCAACTTAGGAAGGGTGGCTGATATCTTACTGCTTGTTGCACAGCACTTGCCATTTGGGCAACTTCTTTCGGTTCCCTCTTCTACTTGACAAAAAACATTTCAAGGCTTTTTATAACTACTTCATGCTAGGAGGAAAGACTACTGAACTCAAAGAGCATTGAACTTTTTTCCAAAATACGACCTTTTTACAAATTGCAGTAGGGATTGAAATAAATTATCTATAAATGTAGGTTAAAATAATATGATTTATAGCATCTTACAATTATTTTTGTGGCTCTCATGTATTCCTCCAGAGTAGTTGTAGTCCAGACATGGTCACATTATACTAATTCAGTAGAAGTATGGGAATAATTGCTGAGACAGCAACCACAAAAAATATCCCAGCAGCACAGGGCGTAAGAAGGCTGAGGATCATGGATGGTAACAAGCTTCTTAAAACACAAGCCTGTATTCCATCAACCACTGATTAGTGCCTCCACATTTTAGGCTATCCACACTCTGCAGGGAAAGCGTTAGCACCTTTCCAGGAAACTGGGATTAAAGAAATGTGATATCCTTGGCAAAACCTTGACAGTATAAATAGAAGTGGATCCCTGGCTTTCCAGATGGGTGTGGACAAAGGTCTAATGTCTAAAGCTCTGAACCTGCAAACCCCTATAGATGTGTCTAACTTTATGCATGGCAGGACACCTATTGACCTTATTTGTGAGTATGAAATTAAAAATGAACATAGTATAGGAAAGAATATAAAATAGCCTTATTTTAAGGACACTGGCCAGAAAAAAACAGAAAACTCTTCTGAAAAATATTAAATTACAAGGATTTTTTTTTTAAGTGTCAAATACTTCATATTTTGATAGTGAATTGATTTGTGAAAAAATCCTACAAAAACTTTCAAAAATATTTCACTCGCTCTCATAGTGATCCTTTTTAGTTAATGTTCCCAGAGAATCAAGGTATTGTTAATTGTAATGCTCTGGTCCAAATTAAATAAGCTGTATTAGATGATCTTCCCTTATAGCTGTTGTAAGCAAACTAGTGGGAGGAAAGTTGCAAAGTTATGAAAGTGTTGGAGCGAACTAGAAGGCGGGTGCTTCCAAGCCATCAGGCGTCGCTTGATTTGAGGAAGCTCAGGCCGTGCTTGTGCAAAGTATTGCATAGGGTGCAAAAGATAAAGATCGCCTTAAAAATAAAATATTGACCTGTGGCATAAAGGTGGGAGATAATAGGACCCCCATGGCTGTAAAAGAGGTATTGTCTCACGCTACGTTGTGCCTGCTTCCTGCACCGGGCTTTGCTAATGGGAGAGAGCGAGCTCCGTTTGTCTATGCAGGGCTGGTTATTGTGGATAGGATCAAAACCGGTCCCTCTTTGTGAGGTGAAAAGCGCCAGCTGAACTGGGGAGTTTTATCTGCTCTGGGCTACAGCTTCAGGCTTTTAATGCTAACTGGGCATTTAAGTTCAAGTGATGAAAGATAATACATCTCTATTTTTATTTGCAGACAGACATATAAAATATAAAACTCTTGTCCTATAACTCCATGTCCCAGTTATGGGAACAGACAACATCTGAAGCAAGGTAAAAAGGTCGTGTCCAAATAATGAAGGATCCATAATCTTTTCTTGTTACCAGGTGTTCTTTGAGCCCGTGTAGTCCATATTTTCTAGCAAATACTGACAAAACATTATAAATGTCATTATGCACCTCATATTCGGGGAATGTATTGAATTTGAACTAATACATTTAAATATATGCAGAGGGGGAACAACGATCAAAAATCAACTTCATACAGTGGACGTGGCATGGTAATAAATAAAAATTTTATTATTTGCAGTTACACTGATACAACATTAAACAATCTATATCAGAAATGATGGGGTACTTTTATGGGTTTTTTTTCCCTTTTAATTCTGTACCTTCATATGAAAGAAGGATATATAGCTGCAACAGATTTAATCTGGTTTATAGATACAACATATGAAAGAGAAAGATAGGCTGCTACGATGGTACGTTTTACTTGCACTACATGAGGGGTTTTCAGCCCTTTGATTATCAGATGCTTAAACATTTACCATCAAAGGTACAGAAAAGCAAAGCCTACTGTACTGAAAGCAGGTTTGCTCTTCTTGGTTGTCTTTCACCTTAAAAGAACCCATAGACCCCAGGACTTGGGGGGGAGAAGTTGAAAATCACATTGCTGTGCCATGAGACTGCTGAGAATTGTTACCTGCATGATACATTTCAGGATTTGGACCCTTCAGTTGGAGCTGCTGATAGGTTTGGACATAGTTTCGCCAAGTATTAACTGCTATTGCTTGTGAACAAATTTGAGCTGTTTGTATGGAGCAGACATTTGTCCAAGGTAACCAAACATATTCAATTTTTTTAGTTTCCTATAAAACAGTATGTAAATAATTATAATTCAGTGGTCTGTGGTAACACCTGTATTCTAGAAGTTGCATTAGGCATAACTAAATCTCATGATTTTGTACAGAACTGACAGTTGGATAAATGTCGAAAGAGAAATGCCTCCTTTCAGAGGTGTTAGACTGTGGAAACTGCAGTGTTTTAATCAAAACATCGCTCCTGATGGACAGAAACCATTTTAAGCAGAATGAGGCAGTCACACAACCTCCTGGCTGGAAGGCTTTCCGCGGGGAGCTGTGCCCTCTGCTGCTTGCTTGAGCACAGTGAAGAAATAGCAATAAAACTTGGCCAGTGTACCTTTCACCTGAAACATGGGTGAAATGGGGCAATTCAAAGACATCTTCTAGCATAACTATTTTTATAGGGTAAAGTTGTTGTCCGAAAGCAATTTCTGATGTCAACATTTTTGTCAAAATGCTACAGAAGATTTAATTTCAGCTTTATTGCAAGCTGCATTGGCTGGTTGAAAATATTTTTTTGATTCCGCTCTCCTAAGAGACTAATCAGTGAATAACGGGAGCAGCAGAAATTCTGAGACATTTCTTTTTCTTTTTTCAGGGACAAAGCATTAAGATTCATGGTTTCTTCAGAAAGAGTGAGTAAAAAAGCGCTAACTCTTCTATCAAAACAGCAGTAGCAAAACAAATGGTATATGGCTACTGAGAAGTTTATTGTTCTTTTTATCATTATTGAACATTTTTTCATCAAATGCTGCTTAAAACTCGATTCGGGGCTTATTTGGTTATATTTCTGGCTGGGTATTCTGACTTTAATTTGCCATACCTTTTAGTTTTACTGTCTGCATCAGTGGTAGTCATGAAGAATAATTTCTGTGAGCCAGTTAGGGATGCAGTACTTGTGTCACAGTTTCTCAAAAAGAGTTTTTCATCACAAAGGAACAGGGAAAAAAGCATAATTTCCGTGTCAGCTGTTTGTTTGTTTGCAAAAGTATTTCTCTTTTTGAGCTACTGAACTGCTAAAAAAATACCCGCACAGGTAACACATGCAAGTTTTGTTACAAATGTAAAATGCAGATATATACCTATGCAAATAAGCATATTTATGTACCATAGATGTAGTTTCAGTGATTTCCATTCTAAAGATACTATTATGCTAGCAGTATTCTCTCTTTTTATGCTCAGTGTTGAACTCCACAAGCATAGTGCGAGTTGTAGAAGCATCCGAGTGTACCCAGCTGCCTGATGGCACGTAGGCAGCCTGGCTGCTGCGCAGTGCGAATTCTGGACCTTTTTCACTGGGCCATGTTCGAAACCTACTGCAACATAACAACTGCAATCTAAGAATCGTATTTGTTAAGAAATAGAAGTGGTTTGAGGAATGCCACAGAATTCACAAGAAACACAGAACCATTGGGCCCCTCACCACAAAAAAGACATTGAGGTGTTGAAGTCTGTCCAGAGAAGGGCAACCAAGCTGCTGAGGGGTCTGGAGAACAAGTCTTATAAAGAGCGGCTGAGGGAGCTGGGGTTGTTCAGCCTGGAGAAAAGAGAGGCTGAGGGGAGACCTTATCACTCTCTACAACTACCTGAAAGGAGGTTGTAGAGAGGTGGGGGTCGGTCTCTTCTCCCAAGTAAGAGGTGACAGGACTAAAGGAAATGGCCTCACGTTGTGCCAGGGAAGGTTTAGGATGGATATTAGGAAAAATTCCTTCACCAAAAGGGTTATCAAACATTGGAACAGGCTGCGCAGGGAAGTCGTGGAATCAGCATCCCTAAAGACACATTAAAAGACGCATAGAAGTGGTGCTGAGGGACATGGTTTAGTGATGGTTTTTGTCAGAGTTAGGTTGATGGTTGGACTCGATGATCTGAAAGGTCCCTTCCAACCTACGCAATTCTATGATTCCATGATTAGACCAACTCTGCCACCTACAGACACACCATTTCTGTATTTGCACTAAAAAACCCCACCTTAGCCCTGTGTAGAGTTCTTACAGAAGTGAAACTAGCAGGCATCCCACTTGGGACATTCCAGCGTGTAAACCAGAAGTACAGGAATGTGATGAGTGATCAAGATTCAATGCAAGTTGCACAGAAATTGAGCAAAGTTGTTGCAAGAAACTGCACATATTTACTCTATAGACATCTTCACTGCTGGACATTTCACTGGAATGCCGCTGAGCCCAGTGATGCTAAACAGGACTGAGAGGTATTAGTATATTTTTAATCAATAAATCATGACATCTTTTCTATTCTTAAATGAACAGCAGCTTTCCCAAATTCTTGATAAAAGCCTGATGTGCCTGAAAATGTCAAAAATAGGACCTGCTTGCCTTGTTTCCCCTAGTTGCTCTTGCAGTTTAGATTAACCGCACACTCCATGCTCCCTGCCACCATGAAATCGCACTCTGTACTACCTAGTTATCCTACTCCTCTGACAGAGGCAACAAAAAAAATAAACTCTAGTGTACTGGCAAAGGATCAGAGAGAATCGTGTGAGTCCCAGGTCAATGGAGCAGACTGCAGGTCTCCTTTCAGTTTAAAAAAAGAAAAGTTTTCCAGCCCTTTTCTGTGCAGACGGCCTCGAGAACCTGAAACAATGTAAACAGACTGAGATGGAGGAAAGGAGCCAGTGAGTTGATCTCAGCTTGACAACAGACAGAAAGCAAGAGTGTTACTGAAGGGAGACAAGTGCACGATGGCGCACTCGCGCATTCATGCTCTTACCTCTCCAGACAAGTTAAGAAGAAATCCTGAAAAAATCTCCCTATCCCTTACCATCTCCCTGGCCGTTGCCTATCCCGCTGCATGCTGACAGAGCAGGGGTGTGGGAGACCATGAAGAGTCTCCCAGCTATTTCACTTCCGCTCTGAAGAACATCCTCGCCTGGCAGGATAGATAGTAAAAAAAATGGAATTATTACTTTTGTGAAGAATTCACATTTTGTGTGTTTCTTCGCAGTTTTGCCCAATTTCGCACTTCCCAGTAGCAGTGTCTTTAAAAATGCCTGCTCTAATTCAAAATGACTCTACCCTTGTGTTTCTTTAGTGGAAGATTAAAACCACTCAGATGATCTCAATAACAGCACTCTTTGACAGCTTTCTGAAGTGACAAGAAAACAGCTCTAAATAAAGATATTTTGGGTTCTGTGTTTTAGAAACTGAACAAGAAATTGTGAAGAGTCTGGGGGGAGGCTGTAAGATGCCAACAGGAAATGGAGGACCTGCACAAGTGTCAGGGATGCAGAAAAAAATCTGAGAAGCACAGAGTAACATGGGGTCAGACTGTAAATGAAGATGTGGGAAGATGGAAAGGAAATCTTTCCATCTCCAGTAGGAAAACCTGGTGGGACAAGAGTTCTTGCCTGTGGCTCCATCACACACCTTGAGTACCTCTAATGCATATACATAGAACAAGGCTATCTTAGCACTGCTTGATGTTAGCAATAAAATATCTCTGTCCTTTATAATAATCATTCTGTACGTTGATGGAGATAATAAAGTTAAGTGAAGATTAGTCCTTCTTTTTCTCATCTTCGTATTGCTCTCTGTCAAATACAGCAACCACAGAATTTCTGTTCACTATTTTTCTTACAGAAGTAGGGCTCTGAATGTTTTCTTAATTTTCCCTGTGATGATGCTGTTGTCTTTGCACTAAAACCTGCTGTCCTTGTAAGAAGGTTAACCTTATCTAATGTAAGACTTTGGACTTCAGATGTATTATTTCCCCTTATTCCTCTTACTGAACATCACCAGATGGTGTACCTGGATGGTTCTTTTACATTAAACCTACACGTTTCTTTATACACGCCAACCGTTCTGGAGTATATTTATTTCATCCAGAGACTACTGAGACCGCTAGTTCTACTTCTTTCCAAAATTTGTACTAGTAAGTGAAATGAAATTTTAGCAACCGTTTTAAGAATAGATTTTGCAAGCTGGTCATGTGCTAAGTGAAACTAATATATGTCAATTTAATATATGTTCTGAAACATATGTGAGATACTTTGGGGTTGCTATTTGTGCAGGAGGTTGGACTAGATGACCACCTCAGGTCCCTTCCAACCTGAGTGTTTTTATGGTTCTGTGACTGAAGTTTTGTCTGGAATGTTATAAAACATTTCCCTGTCACTATGAAAAATATTAGAACACTAGATAAGAATTATATTGAGTTTCAGCAAAGCTGGTTTATTTTCTGTTTATTTTCTATGGCCAGATATAGGAATCAAAGAATGTGTTGTGTAGAGAATATGTCAGGAGTTAAAGATAAGAGGAATGAGTCAGAGATGTGGGCATCGCCTAGGGAATTTTGAACATTGTTGTGCAGTGATTTTTATAATTCATTACATTTGGATTAAGACATACATAGATAATGGCTGTTCTCTGAATTTTTATCTGTGGTGAAATCAATCATATGAATAAAGTAAAAGAGCAAACAGTCCAGAATCTATCACTTTGTTAAGATAAACTAATAGAATGAGAGTTCAGAGATGCGTATTTGTAGGAAAAACAGAGCATCCAGCAAGTGGCTGTGTGGGATGTTGCAAGATGGGGATGATCTCAGCTATTACAAACAGGAGACTAGTTCTAAATGAAGGGGATTAGAAAAGCTATAATTAGCTAATGCTTCCTAAAAGCCTGACTAAACTGTTGGGTTTTTTCCATTCCAAAGTGCAATACCATAGTGAGATCAAGTATCATGTAGTAAGTGCAGGGAGAGAAACAAATCTTATAAACGCAACATCGTCTGCCATTATTTCAGGACAATCTTGTAAACTCTCTGAAACAGATGTTTTTCCTTTAATGATGCTATGATTGCTGAAGGACTGTCTACTTATTATACTGGTACATAATAAGCACAACACAATTAATTGTCACCAATTTAGGCTAATTTTATTTACATGTTCACAGGTGACACTTCTTTAATCTCTAATCTGTGCAGTAAATTGTGAAGAAAGCAGATGGATTGCTGAAGGCAACAGAATCCCTTGTCTCTTAAAAGCAAGCTTACTTTTCTCAGAAGTGGTTTCATGGTTTCATTGCTGTTTTATTTACTGTTTACAAGTATTCACGATATTAACATAATAATCTGATGAAGGATGACTGTGTCTGTTCTGCATGAATCTTATTCTCTGTCCCCAGAGAGTTTTCAAAGTACACCACAGTTCAAACCTTGATGGAAAACAAGAGAAGGGGCAGGGAAGATCCTTCCTCTCATAGAGGACCAGCAAATGTAGCTTGGCCTTTGCTGTCGACACATGGGCAACAAAAGGAAGCACCAGAGAAGAAGTAGGACTACTAGCAACGTGAAGGCTTTTCAGGTGTGGTTAATGCTGTCTAACAAAGGACAGGCAGTTTGTACCGTCTGCTCGCGACGCAGGAGAACACAAATAAAGTGCTTTGCTGAGACATGCATTGACTAAATGGGGAAGCACAGGCTTGATTCTCCTAAACCCACCCCAGCACATCCAAAGAACATCTGGTAAGCTAATTCCGTAACAAGATCAAGTGACATTAACTCTTGAAACAAATTCATAGTTTCTTCAAAACTGAAATTTATGTAACTTTAAAAACAGGCCACTTTAATTTAAAATAAACCCCCAATATCTGTAACAAAAAATGTTGCTCATCTGAACTGTGTCTATAAAGCGTACAAGCATCTTTAAAGTGTGAGCACTCCAACTGAAATCAAAAGAACTGGTTATAAATGTAAAATTCTGCATGTTTTTAAATTCTGCTAGGTTGGGGTTGCATGCTAGATGGCTTAGCTGGGCAGCAGCAGCCCTTTTCTCTAATTTCGGGGGCAGAGGAAGGTCTGAGGCTATCTTGCAATCACCTTGTACTCCACAGCACAAATCTGTCACTGTGACAATGTATCAGTGGTGTGTTGAACTCCTGTTTTCTTCCTCATTGCATTTAGTTATTAGGCCATAGAAGCAAACGACTCACTGAATATCTAAATGACTGTCCAGTAACAGCAAATCTTAGTCTTTCTGAGTCAATGCTAAGAGTTATGACCTGTTTGGATGATAGATCATAAGTATATCTGATGTGATCCATAAGGAGGTTTTCCCCACAGGGAACGTAACTTGCCTTCACCGAGACACTGGAGCTACAATGGTGACTGCCGAAGGAGAGGCATCACTTTCTAATGCACGTTCTCTCTGAAAACCAGCAAAACTCTTGCAATACCAAATGACTCGCGTTTAGCATCACTCCTGCAATTGGGTTCTGTATATGAGCATGACTGACTATTAAAACATAAACCTTTGGTGGAGAAACTCTTTTGCGTGTGACCTTGAGCTTCCTGAGCCACAGCTTGAGGTGAGTACGTTTGTATGAGGAGGACCATCAACACCAATAACATGCTGAGTTGACTGTGCAATTAGAAAACCCCTCAGCAGCAGGCTAAGGAGAAAATTAATGCTTCCTTAGGCATTTCCATGTATGAAGGATTTTAAGAAGTCGTTCCTAAAAACAACCAACCCCCCCCAAGACAAAAAAAAATCTTCAGTGGGTCAGGAGTTAATCCAGCACAGCCACGCGGTGTCCTCCTGTTGCCTCTGTGCAGGGCGTAGGCAGTAAATGCAGAAGTCCTGCACTACTGATCCGCACGTGCACAGCCAACTTGCTGTACATCGAATACAGTAGACAGACCAAACGTGTGCAGAATGACAGTGCATTGTGTGGGTATCAAATTGTGATGCGCATCCAGAACATCCATTTTCCAGTATTTCAGGATTCTTAGTAGCCAGCGTTACCAGATGTTAGTCAGTAGACCACCACCTCAAAAAAGGAAAGCCATATATTATTACCAAAAGCAAAAGACGACTGCCAAAGCTGATAAATTGAGCAGGGCTTAATGAAGGTGTTGTCCTGCGCATAGTGAATCAAGGAGACTTAAGGTAAGTTGTTTTTTTTTAAAAAACTTTTGGGATTAGAGCACTGCTAGGTCATATGAGATGGCTTAAACCCTCAGTTTAAGATTGTGTTGGGTAAGGGGTACTTGGCTTCACAGACTATGCATCCAGTTATTTAAATGAATTTCTTTGTATTTTCTTTTGCGGTTTGGGTAGATTATCCGTTATTTTACCGTGCTAAAAAAAAACCAAGTTTTTTTACAAGATTACAATTTACCATTTTGTTGTACTCAAAGATGTAAATGAACACAGACCTCTATTAAACTAAGAGAAGTAGAAATAAAAACTTAAGAACAAGGCATTGGATACTGAGATTAAACTTTTTTGTTGTTGTTGAGCACAGCACAATCTGGAGTACTGCAGCAAAATAGCTGAGTAAACCAGAAATTATTTACAAAGCTAAAATACTGCCCCCCCCCACTCCTCCCAACAGCGATCGTGTTTATAGTATCCTCCAACACTCCAGTTACCAGCCCAAGGTCCAGGGTAACCACCTATTGAACAAAAGATGCAAGACTGGGGCTTTTTAAATGTAAGACAAAGGTGATCTTATGTTTTTTTTGTGACAAGGTAACTTTTATCAGGTTTGGTTTATTGTCCTTTTGCATTGGGGAGATCAGTTTGCTGGAATTCCGGATAAAATATTATCGTTCGAACAAATCATAACTCTTTTATTGAAAAACTGTTGTTAACATTCTTCAGGCTTATCTGGGCATCAAATTTTCTATTGATAGTATAAAACTCTCTGCTGCTACTCTTTTCTGCCTTGGGTTCTCTAATTCTTTGCAGACTGAGAAACTTGTTCAGAACATAAAGCTTTTGAAAAGAAGGGTGGCAGTACAGGGCGAGGATTTTCTTCAGCCCTTGTGAGACGTGTTTTTAAGTCTCACAGTAGTAGCGCTCCATGAAAGCATGATTAACTGTTTACCGTTGCAGCAGCTTGCAGTTATACCAGCTGATCTAAACAGCTGATCTGAAATTCTTTTTGACTGATTTTCAAGCAGGAAAAATCCCTCTTAAAAATCATTAACAAGTTGCTGACGTGAGCACTGTTTGGCTGATAGAGGAAAACCCTTGTCTGCCTTTCCTTCCCAAATCATCATAATTGAAGGCATATGAAAACAAGTCACTGGACTTTGCAGTTGAGAAAGGGAGTTATCTGTGGGTGATAGGATGATCTGGGTAAAGATTAAGAGCCTAATCACTAAGTCTTGCCTTTAGCAGGTATTTGAGTTTACAGACCTTCATTTGTTTGCAGCACCTAGAATGATAAGCCTATTTGGAATCTCATACAGTTCCCTGGGTTTCGTAGTAATACAACTGAGAGCAGCGCTGAACAAAATTTTTTAGGCAGGTAGGTTATGCAGTTTCTCATGAGGGGTTAAGAGGAACCTTGCAATAGAGATTGTTAAAAGAAATGAGAGAAATACTAAACCTTTTGTTTTGACACATGCATTTCATTATGCAACACTGTATTTTCAAATTAGATTTATTTTTAAAAATTCAAAATAAATCAAAGGACGAAAATTATATCAGTGACAGAAGTGGATTTAAAAATTGGATTAGTTCAAAATCCCTTTTTTCTTACCTTGTTTTTGTTTTCAATTTTCTGTTTAGCAACTGACATCTGACATTAATTCAGAGAATTTGACTTATGATACTACTTCTGGTGCCACTAAGTTTATTCAAAATTTTATATTTTTCATTACTCGGGATCTAATATTAAGAAGTTACTTGTACACGCTTGCAAACATATTTTGGTTACAAAAGTATGTGTGTTCTCTGGGTACGAAAATTTGTTACCAGGAAATGAAGACATATCCACATTTAAAGATAGGTTGGCTCTACCTTTACAGGCGGGTACATTCAAATGATAGAAAGATAAAAGCTAGAGGCAGTGATGTTATCCAGTTCTAGCATCCGGAGGAATTCAAGATGTGTCTTGTACTTTACTCTTGCTTTGTCCAAACTAATACTAAGCAATCCGGGTGAGAGCTGGAAAAGACATACGTTGCATGACTGCAATGTTCCTCTCATGTCATCTCTTCCTTTCCTTCTACATAGTAGTAAGATGTAAGAAGGCTGCTGAACTGGAAGACAAATAATGAGTGCAGTAGCACGTGCTCCCTTCTTGATCTCCCATCAGAAATACCTGATTTTATTACATTTTATTAGGTTTTAGTCTCTGGAGTTTAATTGAGAAGTGATTAATTAAACTATTTTGAGAAAGGGTTTAATCGTGGCACGTATTCTCCCAGTCCTGACAGAACATCATAACTTACAGCATCTCTGAATTTATAGCTAAACAAATGCTACTGGTCCTGGAATACACAGATATGAAAACTGGTGGCTTGCTGCCCAATTGTGTGTGTAAGACCTATAATTGAAACACTGGGTTCATTGCCTCAGTCAAGAAAGGTATAGTGATGCAAGGTTAGAAAAATATTTTCCATGTCTAATGCCTTAAAATACTTTGCTATAATTTCTGTAGAGAACTTTTGTAAAAAGCACGTAGTTAAAGCTGGGAAAATGCCCAGCCAGAAGCACCCAGAAGACTGAATAGTGAAACTAGCTTTACAAACACTAATGTTTAGGGGTGCAGACTGAGAAATACTAACATAAATTTCAGGTTGCTGTGGGTTTACAATCTGCTGTTCTTTCCACCCAGCATGCTACTTGCAGAGTGTAACTCTACAAGAAAACAATGAAATAGACTGGTGATGCTGTGCTGCGCGGACACCCAGAACACACCAGATTTCCCCCCTTCAGTAAAGGTATTCCTGTAGCAAGTAGGTAGCTAACATTCAGCATTTGTGCGGCTGTTTTGATGAATAAAAGAGTTGGCAGTAATTATGTTATTCATCTTTAACACAGTCTTGTGAGACAGTGAGTAGGGTGCTGCACTCTGCACAATTACAGTAATGTGAACACTGGCCGGGGATTGCCACCCACAGGTCCTCAGAGGACATCGGTGTTAGAGACAGGACTACATTTAACAGCTTCTCATTTCTTGTCATATCCCTTTCACTACAGTTGTGCTGTCCTGGAGGAATTTGCTTTCTGAATAGCTGGGAAATCTTTGGTGTATCCGTGTGGGGTGTTTGAGAAATTGGCAGATCCTGCTTGGTTATATAAACCACTAGCATTAACTGGCTTGAGACTTCTTATAGGTATTTCCTAATCTGTGATTCTTCATTATCATGTATTTAGTCCTCATTTCTCTGTATCAGCCTAGCATATTGCTTTAAACTAACCAATAAGATCTACTAAGGAATTAGGTTGGTTACATTTTGTATCCAGGTTGTGTAGTAGTGAACTGGTGCATCATTCGTGTTCTCAGAGAACGCGCCTCGGTGTGCATCCTGAACACAAAGGTTTCATTGATCTTAACTCTAAGCAAACCAAAAGCATTTCTAAAGTCTAGAATGATTGCTTGACTATGTAGAAAGGAGAGTTTCTTGAAATCACTAGAACTGAGGGAAAGACAGCAATGCAGCACCAAGCAAATATGAAGAGTCAAAGAGAATTATCTGTGTTCTCAAGTGCTTTCCACAACCAAAATTGTGTTTTTCTATGATGACACTGATTAGGATCTCTGCCTGTGACCTGTGACAGTGTTGGGAGGATGTACAATCACCGCTGTTAGGAGAACCAAATTCTGTAGTTCCAGTTCACACGTGTGGGTACCGGCAGACAGTGATTGCATGCTCTGGGTTAGGGGTCCCAGCTAGGGTAACAAAAAGAGTTTCAGTGTTGACTATTACTGAGCTTTTTATTTGCTGATTATAACCCGTGACCCTCACTGTTGTGGCAGAAGCAGCAAACACCAGAGGGCACCTCTCAGTGTCATTCCTTGGCATGATGCTGTTACTGATTCCAAAAGCGCGCGAAGTGCAGCACAATCTAACAGTGGTCGTTGTCTTCATTGTGAGCATGAAGCATCATGTCCTTATTTACCTCTAGCTTATCAATCACATCAAGGCCCTCACTGGTCTTTGCAGACAAGTTAGGAAGATGTGGAGTGTTTGTGCCAGAAAATATTTTGTCCTTGTCTAGGAAGAATAGTTCCACGGGGACATAAAGGGTTCACTAATAAAAAAAACTCAATTAAAATATCCAAAAGGTAAGTATTACATTGATATTTTTTACTGCTTTTATAGGTAGCACAGAAGCATTCTTAAGGTCAAGAGTCAAGAGTTTAGTTCTGAAAAGGCCTGAGTACTTTGGCTCCATACTTCAAACATATTTCTGTACCTCAGCACTACTGCGGGTATGTGAATAAGGTCAATGAAATGACTACGAGATTTGAATGGCAAAGTTTGATTGGATCACATGAAACACGTCTAGCATCGATCATCAAAATCAGTCATGAAGTCTTGGCTCCACTTAGGATGACAAGAGGAGGTTTTTTTTTCAAAATACATAGTGCAAAGGTTGCATTGGGTAACCAACACATTTGTAGAGAATGGAGAGTAACACCGCAGAAATTTGAAGAAAGAGACTGAGGAGCGGAAAGACACAGAAAGGTAGGAATGGAGGGAGAGAAAGGAGCAAAATCTTTTGTGCTGGACAGGCCACTGCACTGAGTCACACGGAACTGCCAGACCAACGGCATTTCAGTTACTTGTGCTGGCAACTTTAAAGAGCAGAAGTGTTGTAGAATCCATAGCCCAAGCTTGTAAGTGGTCATGCTAGAGAAAGATGAACATTGTAGAAGAGCCCATGGAGACACATCAGTATAAATTCATAGAAACGAGACATAGAATGCAGAGGATGGAATCTGAGGATTTTGTCCGTAACGTCCGTAGCATACCACCAACTACAAAATGAGGTACTGCTCTATTACTGTGTTCTCAGGCGGATTTTTAAAGATTACATTTTAGGATCACTGCATATCATTTTTTTAGTCTGCTTCTGCAGGGTTTGTTAAAAAAACAAACAAACAAACAAAACAAAAAACCCCAAACCAAAACAAAAACCAAAAAACCCCCTTTTGATATATTATTAATTTCTTAAACTGTTCTTTTGAGAATACTAACATTTCCAGCCAACATTGTTTCTCAGTTACTGAAGGCTTTTTATTATGTACTTCTTCCATCTCTTCTGGTAATACCTGCTCTTCAATATGTGTTGCTGAAATCTGTGTATTTGACAAGCATGGGATTCTTTATACTGACTCCTTTTTATTTACATACTTCTTACACTTGCTATACAGATACAAATGTTTATACTTCCAAACATCAAGTTATCTTTTTATGACCTACAGATGATGCTTTTAAAGTTGTTTTGTGGTCTCAGAGTGAAATCTTGACTCCCTTAAAGTGAAGAGAAGCACAGGTGTTGATAGAAATGGGATGCTGTGCTCTGACCTTTCAAAGTGCCCAAATGGTATGGGTTCATAAGGACTTTCTCAGGGCTTTGGGAGACGGGCATCCTAAGGGATTTCTGGAAGATGATTTAGAGTTGAAAACTCAGCTGCCTGCAGAGGGCATATTTCAAGGGCTGGAAACACATCAAATGATTTTCTTATAAAATTCTCTTTCAGGAGGATGTGTCTCACTGGAAAATATGTCTGAAGTATTTCTGATTTGCCGCATCATTAACTATGTGACATACATCACTGAGATGTCTTTTGTAAAGCTCTTATGAACTCCTCTAGCCTTGTCTTAACATTTCTGTGGTGTGGTTAGGACTGTTCCCAGGTAGATGTTAATGCCAGAGTATCATGCAAAATGAAGGTCATACATAAAACTCTACCTTGATATGAAAGACTTGCCAAAAGGCTGGAATTTCCAAACAGACACGTCCAAAGCTTATAAAAGCAAACAGTATAGGTCAGATTCTCATACTTGGATTATTTCAAGTCAGACTGTGCCAGTGTGTATAAAAGGAGACAGCCCAGCTCAGATTTGGATGTCAGTGTGAATGCCATACAAGCAAATAAGAAAATCCCTATGGGAAAAAGAGAAGAGTCATCTTCCTGCAGAGTTATCAGTTTAGGTTTTCAGATCTGGAAGATATATCTTAAACAGTCTGTATATTTTTGTAGTCTCAGATCTGCATGTGATATTTAATATTTTTTTCTTTTTTTTTTTTTTTGCTATTGATACTCTCTTAAGTCTATGCTCATTTTAACAGATTGCCACAAGGAAAACTTGTTTACCTTTTAGTTTGTTTTGCTAAATCTGAAGTCTGGCTTATTGTTTCCATGTTTATTGTACCTCATGGACTGAATATTAAGTTCTGCAAATGGTAATGTGGGTTCTGAGCCACAACAGGAGATTGTGGGGGATGATGGGATTTTGCAAGCAAGGTCCTAGGGTCCCAACTGCAGACTGCTGAGTTATATGCCTTCTGAAATGGAAAGGTGCATTAAAAGTCTGCCTAAGGTTTATCTAGACATGCTACATTCTACTTTTCATCAAATAACATAAATGTAGCTAAAGAACTCATCGTGTATAAAACCAACAAAACTGACCAAATATGCTGCTCTTTCGCCTTTGGCTGATCTTCCAACATCGATCTGGCCGTCAATGGGGGTTTCCATTCATGCCTGCAATGTTTTCCGTAGCATGGCATCTCAGTAAAGTGGAAGGCATATGACAATTTGGCTTTTTGGCTACGGCATGCCACCCTGGCATCCCTCAATCAAAAGCACTGAGTGACATGCCTTTCTTGCACTGCCTGGCACGCAATGTGCAATATGTCAAAACACATTGCTGCCCCTTCCATATTGTGTATTATCAGATTCCTTTCTGTTGCATTGTTTTCTTCCACAAGCTATTAAATATAGTGGAAAAAAATTATATTTAGATTGGCCACAGGCATTGAGTAAATTCTTTTGCTCATTTAACAATGTCCTCATTGTGGGCATGTTCTGTGCTCCGGTAGAGCCCTTTGCATGAAATCACCCATGGGAAATAGCCCTGAGCATGGTGGAACCTGGAAAGCTTAGCTTCAAGCAGGAGAATTCTTGAATTGCATCCTGCTGGCATATTTACTTCTGTGTGTCTCCTTACAGTCAGCCATTCCTAGCCGTCACACTGGCCTCTGGAGACTGCTGGAAGTTGGCGTGCTGAGGTGGAGCAGCGCTTTGGTTGTTCTAGTTATGTCAAGGCATTGACCAAGCCACTCAGGGCTGGCAGAGCCCAAGGCTGCTGTAAGTCACTTTTCCATGCATCATTCTCTCCTGTATGTGCTGTGCGTGCTCTGGGTAAAGCCATGGCTCTGAGCCATTTTCCAGACTCCTCTTATTCCTGCTTTCCATTCTCAAAGAGAGTGTCGAGCTTTTAAAGTAAACTGTTCTCACCAGATGCCCAGCTGTGATCCTGTGATCGGGTACCAGTTTCAGACAAAAGCGTGCCTGCCGTGGCCATATAGGCTAAAACCTCTCACTTTCGGTCTCATTTCATCCCACCACATTTCTTTTCAGTTACAGGCATGTGTGATGCATGTCCTTGTCCACTTTACATGGGTGGTTTTATTACTATAACAGAGAAGCAGCTTACCATGAAGGTTTATTTCCACTGGGTTTGGGTTATGCTACTTTTTGGTATGACATTTTTACAGATACAGCAGGGGTAGGAAGCTCTCTGGCAGGTACCTTTCAAAGCTGAAACTTCAGCTGCGTTCTTTAATGACATCACTTTCCCTACTATGTCATTTGCTTTTCACTTAAGTCCTTACATTATATGTGCTGTATTGTTGGATCATTCTAATAGGACAGTCTGAGAGATGCCAGATTTAGTATTTATTCAGCCTGCACTTCACCCAGCAACTCCATTTGGCACTCAGATCACTTCCACCATTAAGGACAAAATCAGAACACTATGAACAAATGCACAGCTTTTCTTCTGCAACCAAAATCACGGATAATGACTTTATTAATAATTTTTAGCCTCAGCCATTAATGAAGCTGCTGATATCACTTTGGTCAGTTTGATTCAATTTCCCGGTTTTCCTCTTACCTTTCCTTCCCTGATTTCTCAAACATTTTTCTGATGAAACAGATGTCAGCTTGCTACGTCTTACAGTGCTACTGAGTGTTACTGCATGCAGATATGTTCCTGAGCGAGTATGACCTGATTAAAGCATAGAGTAAGGAGGGCTGTATTGGATTCCCTGCTGTTTTTCAGTCTTCTTGCCTACTCAAACAATTACAACCAGGATTTTTCAATATGTATAAGAGATGTAGGATGACTTTTATGAATGCAATCCTTAAAAATATTGTACATCAATCGTACATCTGAACAATGGTATAATATCATTTCTTTTCAAAAGATATTGCGAAGATGATTAGTGGCATACTGCGATACTGTGGGTGAAGGTACTGCAGCTGGGCTCGCAGAAATCCTGAAGTTTTTCAGGAATGACGTAGGCTGATCTTGTTATGCTCTCGCTTTTGCTATTCCTGGTGGCTGTTGCCTTTCTAAACATGTCAGAGTTTTAAAAAATAGAAACAAACCACTGCAATGCAGCTATGAACACAATAGGTAACACCACTCGTCTTAATATTTAAACCTGTGGCCTTTTCTTAGTTATAATGGCTTTTCCATAACAGAAGAATTTACTTTCTAGAGAAAGCAATGTCATGCAAATTAGATGATAATGAATTTCTGAGCCAATATCAGAAGAAAAGGATAAATGCAAAGGTAGGTCCTAAGGGATGCAAAAATAATTTTATTGTGATTATCTCTTAGTGCAGATAAAGCTACTACATTCTCTTTTTGCTCTACTTTTGATGATGAAAGCAACAGGAAAAGAATACCACCCCCACCAAGTCAGTGGGACACTGCGATATGACTCAGCGCCTGGGGCTGACTCCAAGTACCTTCAGTAGTAGACTGTCGATCCATCCTAGCATTCGTCGCTTACGCATAAGTCAGTGCCTTGAAGCCACAACATGCAGAAGGTGACAAAGAGTCACTCCTCTGGGTGCAACAGGACCAGCTCACTGGAAAGCTAAAATATGAAGACTTTTGCTCTAGGCATGGAGATCCTTAACAGAGAAGATTGTGTAAATTCTCACGTAGGGCCATGAATTGAAACACTAGGGAAAGAACTGACTTGCACCTTTTTCTGTGTTATGCAAATTGCGTCCCTTACCCCCATCAATGGCTCCAATAAGCATTCCTTGTGTATATAAAGTAGATTAAAAGTGTCTCCGAGCCTTCAATAAACAAGCCCACTAACGCTGTCTGTTTATACAGACAGAAAATGAGCTGCTCCAATTAGAATTTCATGAGCTCACAAATGTTTCTCTCTAGGAAGATGAGGTAGAAACCATTTCAAAGGATTAATGTCTAAGCTTTCTGAATTAAAATTGCAACAGGTGTCAATTTTACATGCCTGTCCTTGCAACAAACGTGACATTAACCTTTTGATTGATGACAGAGTAAAAGATTGCATTTTCTTTTCTTTCAGATTTCTCTTTTGAAAGTGAAAAGATGTCATTTTCCATACCATTGCACCTGAATCACCTCCTAGTCTTTTTTTTAATTGAATTCTGCCTAAGGAAGATATGAGGAACTACATTTTCTGAAGGACACTTTGATATTGAGCACATCTTTGTATCTTTAAATATAGTAAGAGGAATGCTTCTTATGATATCATGCAAGTTTCTAAGGTTTTGTGAGTTTTAATCTGACATATCTTCTCTATATAAAGATACTTCATACTTCTCTATAAATCTTCTTGCACGCAGATTTCTCAGTGAGAGATCTTGTCCTACCTTTCTCTCAAAGGAGGAATGTCTATTTATGATTAACCTCAGAGCAAGAAGATTTTACTGAACAAGTTTAAAGAAATCATTGTAGTTACCCTAAACAAAGTCCATATTTTATTACTTATTAGCCTAGCGATATAGGTAAGCTAGAAGGGGAACCTTTATCTTTCAGCTGGTTTTGGGACATGAAATACGACCAAATTAACCTTAGGCTCTGTATATTGCAGCTTCTCAACCTTTTCCCTGTACCTCACCAATACAAAAGGTTTACAACCTCTTGAAGCTGCAGATTTATTTCGATGCTACTTTCCAGTGCTGATGGGTACAAGGAGCATTTGAGCAGGTTCACTGCAACTATGTTGGAAATCTCTGTGGTTCACCATGCTTCCTGGCTAACTCCCAAATATTTAGCTTGGGGTATTATTTAGCTCGAGGTATGTAGTTTGAGGTAGTATTTAGCTCGAGGTAGATACAGTTGCAGCAGTGATAACACAGACTGACAAGGCCAAGGGAGACTGCAGTGAAGCTGGCATTTGAAAGAAAAGCTTTGAGTATTCAACATAGATGTGGAGTCAAAGCCAACTAACACAACCATACCAATCACTAACTCTCCATCAACTCAAAAACAGCTGTTTTCCTGACCGAAATATCAACTGCTAAGTTTCCTAACACGAGAAACGCATTTGGTGTAAAGCTCCCTGCACAAAGCAGAATCGACTGGACAACGTCAAACCCGAATTTGACCAAATAGCCAGGAACTGGGGGCAGGTGGAGGCTAGTTTTGCCTAATGGCATGGTTTTGCAGGTTATGAGATTTCCTTTCAGGTAGACAAAATGTCTTTTGGAGCAGTTAAACGGGAGCATTTGCGAGAGCAGCAAAGCTGGAGCTCTGGAGCCTTCCTGCCCTTGGAGCTCGCCCAAAAAACATCCCAGGCGGACTTCACGCCTGCGGCACAGCCCTCAGAGGGGAACACACGGCTGGAGTGTTGAGTTCCCTTCTGGCCGGCTCCCTCACACAGCGGCTCCTCCACCCGAGCCCTGGCTCTGTGTCCCTCCCTGGGGGGGACTGCGGGTCGCTCCCACCATTTCTGCCGCTGGTTCGGCCCCAGCTGCTGCGCAGCCCCCTCCTTCCCACTCCTGGGGAAGGGGGATGAAGGGAGGGGAGCCGATGGGTCCCGCTGTCATCCCTCTGCCTCGTCCGGCGGAGAGGGGGGAGCCGCCCCCTCGGCTGCCCACCCCCCTGCCCACCCCTCCGCGGAGCCGTCTATAAAAGGCACCCTGGGGCGGGAGGGAAAGAGAGAAAGAGGGAGGGAAGAGGAGGAGGAGGAGGAGCGCAGCACTCAGGGCAGCGGCGACATGGCTCACTCCGTGTGGGGCTACGACAGCGACAATGGTGAGTGGGGATGTTGGGTGGCTGCCGGGACCCTTGGGGGCGAGCCAGGGCGTCTTCTCCTTGTCTTTCCCCTGCAGGACCCGAGCGCTGGCATGAAAACTACCCCATGGCCAAGGGAGACAATCAGTCACCCATTGAGATCAACAGCAAGGACGTGCGGTACGACAGTTGTCTCAGCCCTTGGCACGCCAGCTATGATCCCGGGGCGGCGAAAACCATCCTGAACAATGGGCGCACCTGCCGAGTCGTCTTCGATGACACTTTTGATCGATCAGGTTAGTTTTTGGTTTGGCTTTCAGGGGTTGTTAGGAAGGGAGGTTTGCAAAGCGCTGGGAATTGAAACGCATCCTTTGGTACCCGGCCTACACAGGCTAGCAGAGAAAAGCCATTTGGGTATGTAAAAAAGGTGGTTCTGGAGTTTATTCTGGTGGACCCATCCATTTTTAGGTCCACCACAGGTGGGACTAGACTGATGGGGCATTCCTGAAATACAGGCTCAGCTGGAAGGTGGACTTCTCCACAAGTCACCTCCTTCAGTGCAGACGCAGCATCCTCACGTTTTGTCTAAGGGGAGAGAGCATCACCCAGAGGGGTATAGTGCCCTCTCTGAGGCGTTTTGTGAACACAAAACTCATATGTTTCCACCCACTGATCTTAATTTCTTCTGTTTGGATGGGAATTCTCCAGATCCTCCACAGCCTGAAAAAGCTATGAAAATAACATTTATGAAAACAGCATTTCATAGCTTCTGGAAAGCTATTAAATGGTTTTGTTATTTAATTGAGAGAGAGCAGTCTCACTTCTCAAAGTCAAATTTTTCAAAACATGACTCCAGAGCTGTATCAGTGTCTTGCTCCAAATGCAGACAGGCAACAGTCAAAATGAATACTAAATCCGCAATACCATATAATGTGAAGACATCTCAAGAGCATGCAATACTGATCAGTCCTTTATGAAGACACAAAGCAGTCTAATTAATGGAAAACAGTTATTTCCCACTGTGTTTTTCTGCATCTGGTTTGATGGCATTTGTATTGGGATTTTGTTCTTAGTAAGCTATATAATTAATGAAATACATCTGCAGTACATTGAAAGATCACTATCTGTCTTGTTTATCCTGATGGGCTCATTGGTTCCTTGAACTCCTTTATTTACCATTACAGCTACCTGTTGTTGTTCCACATCTCGCAGCTGGAATCTAAACTATTTGGGACAGGACCATCTCTTTGTTCTGTATTTGTGTGGTGCTTTAGCATTTATGACTCCAGTTTCTACACAGTGGCAACAGACAAATCAGAAATTGCCCTTTTGTTACAACACAGAATGCTCTTCCACAAGCGCTGCATAAAATCAATGCCTTGAGTGAAAGCATGGGAAGTAAATTGATTATGAAACTTTTCACAAGGCACTTCTGCTCTGTCTTTTTTGCAGCTTCCTAAAGGCTGAAATGTTTAGACAGAGGCTGCTTAAGAACATGTTGGGGGTTGGAACAAGATGATCTTTAAGGTCCCTCCCAACCCAAACCATTCTATGATTCTATGTCTGCCCAGGGAGCTGTGTTGGAGAAAGACCCTGATTTGGCCAAGCAGAGCGCAGCCCTTGGTGCAGCCCTTCCCCTAAATCATCTTCCCTCCCTTCCCTCCCTGCCTCTCCCCTCTCCATCATCTCTGCTGTTCCCCTGGACACGCAGTGTGCACATTCACTCCCTGCTGCTGTTACTAACTTTCTGCAGGTTACCGGGCACTAGTTTAGGGCTCAAGCCTTTCACAGGGATGTGTCTGATTGGAATAAAATACAATTGACAGCTCTGGAAAACCACACGAGAAAGCCTTTCATAAACATTTTATTACCTTTGTTTGTTGGCTTCCACAGTGGCAGCAGCTGAGGATAAGTAGTAGTCAGATCCAATTTTAATTGGAAAAAAAAAAATCTAGCTTGAAGTCAGCCTTTTTTTGATCTAATCACATGGAAGATTTTGAATGTTAAAAAGATTTTTTTTTTTTTTTTACTGTTATGAAGCGGTGTTTCTACATGCTGCACAGTATTTGAGCTCTGGAAAGGGCCACCTGTAAGAAATGACTGCTAAATGAATTTCCAACTCTGATACTGATCTAGCTTGTAAATGTAGGTAGATCACATAAATTCAGCTCCTGAAAGTTCCTGCCTCCCACTGATTCCAGTGTGAAATGGCAAGCAAATACTTGTGAGGATTTGGGCTTTGGAGTCTTATTTTTCTGACATTCAAAAGTGAAATAATGACAATAATAAGGATAATAAATAGTGACGTATTTTCCATTGAAGTCTTCTACAGAAGACTTACTCAATACTGTATTAAGTTAGTTATGATAATTTATTTATGTATGAACAAACTCAAAAAATAAGAGGAACTTCATGCCTAAAACTCAACACAGTGCTTTGTTTCTGCCCCCCACCCCCCCCCCAATGGCTATGACACCTACCAACCAAAAAGAAACCTCTTGCTCTGCGTAGGTATTCCAAAACACATGATATCAAGAATTAATTTGAGACCATTGGGCACAAGAGGATTTAAATATTATTTCAATGTTAACTTTGAACTTCAAAGCTATTGGTAGAAGTTCAAACTCGAATGCTATTTAAACAAGGTCTTCTGGCACTGCAGTTGTGAACTGCATTATCAGCTTTCTGTGTAAGGAAACACGTCTCATTCCTGCCTTAGGTAATGAATGAAAAATGTATTTGAGAGCTTATCTTCTAAGCAGTCCCTGCTCAAAAGAATCCCCAAACTGAAAGAGCAGGCGTGATGTTTGGAAAGTCCAAGTTGATGTAAACTGTCAGACTGATGCGTGGTCAGCATTATTTGGCTGAGAACATCAGAAATAGTAGCTTCTTAATTTGTTTCATTGGTGGCAATGTTAGTGTGGAATATAGCTTTTGCTTACTCAAGAACACTTTTCTAACCCATTTGACCTAAAGTCTTTTCTCTTCCTTCACTTTCAAGAAATAGATCCTTTTTTTTAGAAGCAGCAAATTATGCTGTAACCATTGTTTAGTTATCTGAACTGTAAAAGGTATGCCAGTCACGGACTAGAGGTGCACTTCAAAACACCTTTGGGTTAATTTCACAGTCCTATCCCCAACCATTTCACAAGAGACGGTTTTCATGACAAGAGTCAGCTGTGAATACCTTCCTTCTCTCTCCACGTCAGGAACGATAGCGTGTTCACTTGCCAAGTTGGACTTCTGGGGTTTGATTCTGTGCTTGACTCACAGCAGCTTCCACAGTTCTCACATCAAACAGGACTCTTGCTGAGTGATAACAGAATTCAGCCCCAATCTTGCAAACCGGTGAGCGTTGTGACCCCCACCGCAATCAGCTGGATTTAGAAGAGGGGTTCCACACCTTCAAAGGACGGGTCCCCGTTCGATAAACGGGTATGTCAGCGTTTTTCAGGCTAGTGTTGATGCAGATTATCAATTGCAGTGCTGAGAGGAGGGCCGCTCTTGGGAGCCTACAGGCTGCGTCAGCTTCACTTGCACTGGGGCTCCTCTGATGACCACGGCTCTGAGCATGTTATAGATGGGGTGAAATATGCAGCAGAGGTAGGACTTATTTTTCATAGCAGTATTCGGTACTAACTGGAATTGGACTGATTGTGCATCTGAACAGATTAACCATTCTCCTTTTTGGCACTTCAGGGCATGCTCTAGTGGCAGAGATTGTAGGTTGTTTGTTTGTGGTGGCTTGTGTTTTTGGTTTTGGGGGTTTTTTTTTGGTGTGTGTATGGTTGGACTCGATGATCTCAAAGGTCCTTTCCAACCATGAAGATTCTATGATTCTAAGATTCTATGATTCTAAGTATTTAGCTACGGATTTTTCTCTAAAATCTGTCTAAAACTTGTGAATACTCGTCAGCGTGCAGTGGGATAAGTTACATCTGCCAACAAATGTATTTTTGCAAGTATATACTAACATGGAATTTGCTTCTTCAAGCAAGAGTTTCTGCTGGTATTTTAGAATGTTTTAAAAATATTTGAGACCAAGCAATCTGTTACTGACAAATAGGAAGATCTGTTTTCTGATGATGTTTTTTGGCTTTGAGCCATTTTTGGTTTAACTTGAATTACTAAGTTATTTTCAGAAAGCATTACTAATGAATAGAAAAACTCACTAAAAGCACATTTGGTAAACTGATATTCCAAATTAGATCCACCTTAAAACTGAGTCAGAGTAGTAAAGAGTATCTTCCGTTTCTGAACATCTGTGTTTTAAAATCTCTGTGTTTATTTTTCAGAACTGTGGAAAACAGATGTTTGGGGTTGTTTTATAAATGTATATTACTGGACTCTTGTCCAAATTTGCTAAAATTAATGGCTGCTCTAGGCCCTGAAGACTTTTTCAAGTAATACATATAAGTGAATTCAATATTGATGCTAGTGAATTGCTAGCAAATGTTACCTCCTTCCTCCATCTTATTTGAGAATAGACTCAAAATATATGCCTATGCCCACAAAAAGTCTGCAGCAGTGTTTTCTTGCCTTACACCTATCGCCTCAAGGTGCAGAGCTTACAGGGGCTTGGCCCACCTGTCATAGGAGAAAATTCAGGCAGATATTTTGCAGGGTCAGTATTCACAAACATTGCAGAGATGACTGTGCATGATGGTTTGGGGTTTTTTTTCCCCATTCCTTAGACAACCTATGTTGGTGTTCTACTCTCTTTGTCTGATTAAACAGACAAATTCTGCTTCCTCAAGCTATTTCTTGGTTAGGTCAAGCACTGACTTTTTACTTTGCTTTTGTTTGCAGTATCAGATATTTACTGGCAGGAGGAGAAAGCCTGGAATGTATGAAATTGTGCTAGAATGCAACCGAAGATATATGGCTGCTCCACCTTTATGCTTAGCAATGATATCCTTATCCTCATGAGAAAAGAAACAGAGAGCAATACATTAACTTATATTCAGGACAAATTATTTTGTTCTTATTTTAAAGAATTGTTACTGTGCTTAAAAACAAAACAAAACAAAACAGTTAAAAATTTGCATTCAAAATATGCACCAGACTTCTATTTTTTTGTATGGCACTATGTTCCAGAGACTACTTATTTTGAGATTCCACGCTGTTGGTTGCAGAACTTCTAGCTATGTGCAGGAGCCAGAGATTTTCTGGAAGAAGATGTAAAAACTTGGAATATATCCTGAAAATACGGCATTGTTGAAAGTAGAAATGGGAAAGAAATGTCAGGTTACTATCTCCACTCCTTTCCAGTACAATAGGATGAGAGTAGTAAAAGATACAAAGCAATAACATATGTACTACATACAACTCTGCATAAATCCTTGAGCTGTTATCTGCATAACCTGAAGATCTAAAAGTCTGCTTGAGACGAAGTGCATGTCAGTAGGTGTTTTGTGCCCTGCATGTGTGCATGTCACGTGCTTGGGTTAAACTGTTTATAGTTGAATTACTCAATTAATTTTTAAATGTATTGTGTGGTGAGCTCCATTTTCTTTCTTTTATGCTTCAATTAAATGCTAAGTGATGCTTTATAGAAAGCGTGAGCATATGGAAGCAGGGGAACAGCAATAGGAAATATTTACTAATAGTTTTCTTTTTCATGTCGTTCCTTTACCTACTGTGTACTGAAAACTTTTATTAATTTAAGGTAAAAGCTTGTAAGATTGTGCTGTTGGAAATTTCTTGCATTTATAACTGAGGTGTCATTGTTTTTTAGTTACATATGGTGCACTGGAATCCAAAACATGGAAATTTTGCTGGAGCTTTGAAACAATCTGATGGTGTGGCCGTTGTGGGCATTTTTCTGAAAGTAAGTAAGTGGCAAATATTAATTCTTTATAATTTTCTGTATTTTTCATCATTCTCTAGTGCCAGGGAAAAATTCCCATTGTTTTTCCCTGCACTGTATCGTTTTACAGGAAAACATTCAAAGTGATGTGCAGACTGAAGTCACGTATGTTCTTGGCCCCTCCAGATTCCATGCACTAACCCATTCAGAGCCAGCTGACACCATTCGTGACACCAGTGGCACATAGCACGTGTGGTATTGAACAAGTCTCCCCTGTGACTGTGTCCTTCAATTATTCTTACTTTGTCATTTCTTTTGGTCTATTTGAGGCTAAAGCTTTATCCTGTAAAACACAACTTATAGAGTATAACATTATATTCCTATTAACCATGCTAAGGTCAGCTAAAAGATCTAGAAAAGTCAGATGTATCACTGTATCTTCTCTGGCCTTCTTTCCCTCTTTCCTTCTTGCTCTTTGGCATAGGAGCCATTGTTTTGCTCTGGGTTTGTCATATTCCATGGTGGGGGGTTTGGGTATCACTGAAATAGAGATTGAATATCTATTTTGGAGCAAGACATGGCAATAACAGCATCTCTTATGCATACCATCTTCACTCTTCTGGGATGCAGAGCCACGTCAAAGGTTTTGGAGGTGCTGAACATCATGAACGCAAGCAATCAAGTGACCCCGTAGCTTGAGGAGGTCATGACATAAAGCTCGTCATATGTCTTATATCAAGTCCGATCGGACAGCATATGTGCTGAAGAATATTTGAATTGTCTGCAGGAACTCCAGCTCTTCAGACTATCAGCACTTTGCTGACTGCTCATACGTCCCACAGTGGTTGTGGGTTGCTTTCAAGCCAGGAGCCAAGGACTAGGCCCTGGAGGGTGTAGATGACACTGTCTGAGCGCGCAGTTTGTTCCTCAGACAGTGGGAGATGCCTTGTAGAGGCCTTCAACACATTTTTGAATTGCAAAGCCAGTTACTTGAGTCTGCTATTCTGGATGTTCTTTTAACACACATAATTTTGTGTCAGTCTGTACCGGATGCTCTGAGAGTACTGCTGCCTAACTTGACAGATGGGATGTACTGAATGTCTTTCTAATGCTGTGGAACATGATGTAAAAATACAGTACTTGTGCTTTGCATTACAGGTTGGAAAAACTCCCAAACCAGAGATGAAGAGAATTCTTGAGGAAATTGATAACATTAAGACCAAGGTATTAAAACAATTTTTGTGGTATAATGTAGTTGAAGAGGAGCAGAAGCAGGGATCAGAAATTCAGATTTGCTTTTTGGTATCATTCTAATATCTATCAGTAGCACCAGAGGTGATACGTTGGACTGTGGAGCAGGACTCTTTCTTTTACTTAAGTAAACATATAAGTCCTCACTTTTGTAAGTATTCTTGTAGAGAATTTAGTATCAATCCTTGCACGCACAATTGATAGCCTTATTGATACTGCTCTGTCAGAATCTGCTAGCGTGCAAACATCAAGAAGAAATGAAAAGCTTTTTGAATTTGAGGACAGCAGTGGCCAAAACAAAGGCATATAATTGAGTCAGAAATTTAGTTAGCCTGAAATGAGAAGAAACTAATAGGAACGATGGAGCAAGCTCCCAGTCAGTGTAAGGGAGATTAAAGACTTCATTAGTTTTAAGATAGAACTGAATTCATTTGTGAAAGGGATTACACAGTACAGTTTCTGCATGAGTCCTGGGTTCTGCATTCCTATGACACTAGCACAAATAGCATTGCAAATCTATTCTAAACTGTTTTCCAGTTTAATGAATGGTCTAAGGACCAAAGTCCATACTTACTGCATAGGTACAACTGCAGAAGGGAGTTCTTCACAGAGAATTGTGATACTGCATATATTGTTATTTAACATTATTATTTGACATAAACCTAAGCTCTAGGTATACTTTAGCAATTCTTCTTCACGATAAGCTTCATGATTCTAATGATGCTAAAAGTCCCTTTTTTATTTGACATTGAACATACCACCAGATCACCAGGACTGAAGTTTACAAATTTTGTAAGCATTTTATTTTAAATTTGGCAGAATGTCTTTAATTTAATTTATGTATGTATGTGCTGCCATTGATGTGTGGGTCTGAGCCTGAAGCCTGCCCTCTCCTCACTCAGTCTCGTACTAATTTTATTTTTTCAACCTCTCCTTAGTCTTCCGATACAATTCAGTTCCTGCTGCCGAGGGAACTGAAGGTCATTTTTTTGCCCTACATATTGCTTCCCCTGCTGTGTCAATGATATCTGTCTTGATACAGATTCAGCTTTCTCTCACAATGCCTGTACCATTTTTTGGCCATTTACATGCAGAAGAGTTCTGCCACAGTTCATAAAAGGTTGATCGATCACCCTATAAAACACTGTGTCATACAACGATGACACGATGGCAGTGATATTTGCTCCATTACATTCTATCTGAGACTGCCTAACTGGAGATTTTATGACTTCTAACAGCAAAAAAAAAAAAAAAAAAAAAAAAAGTAGTCTGATTTCCTACATACAGATATTCTCTGCAGTGGTTCTGGAAAAAGCAACAGTTGAAGAAAAGCAGAGAAAGATAGGCACGTATGCAAACAACCACATCTTGTATTTTATCTCGTATACTTATTTTCTTTCCTGTCATCACAGGCGTTTTACCAAGATTACTTATTTTTCAGGAAAGATTAATGGATGGTATCACCGTTGTATTTATAGCCCATGCAGTTTCAATTACTATGATGCATTACAGGCAGAGGAGTTTCTTGGACGCTGTACTGTATTTACTGAAAAAGAACAATTTTGTGAAGTTATTTGAAAACTCATATTGAACTTACGGAATGATTTTGTTAGGAAGACATATTTGGAGTCTTGATGTTATTCTTTCTACCCACATTTTGTGCAAGGATGTGTGGAAAAGATTTCAGCTCCTCCCGTCGCACTTGGTAGGGTAATACTCTGTTCCCATCCAGAGAAGATTCTCCATGATAGGAGAAGGAATTAGGAATAACAGGTTTTGCTTTCCAGAACTACATCCTAAATACCAGTAGGGAACTGAACCTTCTTGTTTAATTCTTGTCACCCCGAGGGGACAAGGACATCCCACCACAGTCCTGTGGAGATATTCTCTTGAGAATCCTATTTGGTGGAAAAGAAAAACTTCTCAGGAAATGTTGTCTGGTGTCTGCTGTTCTCCCTTGTCTGGTGATAATCACCTTTAGTTTTAAGACTTTCAAGATCCAGTACTTTTCCAGGAAATATTTTAATTTTTTACATTAAGTGTAATAGTGCCAACAAAAAGATTGAGACAGTGTGACAATGTAATTAGAGCACAGTTTGGGGAGGAGAGAGATGCAGATTCAAATTCCTCCAGATAGAGAAGACTGTAACGAATCTGGGATAAATTCCTGGCCACTGTTTGATTGCGTAAAAAGGGTACCAGCACCTGCAGTGCCACAGTCTTTAACTTTTATCCCAAGTGACACAAAATAAACCAAAATTTTGATAATTCCCAAATAGAAAAATGTAACTGTGAATTTGCTTTGGTCCCACACAATTCAGTTTGTAATTTCTTTTAATTTATTAATGGAATCAAAGTGTCAGTTATTATTAATTGCAGGGCAAATGCTTGACAGGAAGAAGATTGATCTCTTGCATATATCTTGATATTTAATTACTACCTTTATAATAACATAGATGCTGATGTCTTTTAAGATGCATATCCCTAGGGTTACTGCAGATAATTATTTTTTGTTTCTCTAAGGGAAAAGAGGCTCCTTTTCAGCACTTTGATCCTTCAATTCTTTTCCCCAAATCTCGGGACTACTGGACTTACCACGGTTCGTTCACCACACCCCCCTGTGAGGAGTGCATCACTTGGATTCTCTTGAGGGAGCCGATTGAAGTCAGCTCAGACCAGGTAAACTCCAGCTAGTTCTGCTACTCCTTTACCAGTTCCCAACAGCGTCTCGATATGTCGGTGTGATGATTTGCAAGCCCTATGTTACCTTGCATTTTTTGATGAGGAAAGATTTAGCTGAAATTGCCTGCAGAATGGGCTGTTGAAATGGACTGTAAAACTGACCTTGAGAATCAGGGTCTCTTCCTAGACACCTCCTGGAATGGCTTTAGCAGGAGTGTTCTTGGGATCCTGAAAACCTGCATAGGCAGAAGCGCCCCCGAGCCACAAAATCCAGCCATTGCAGCACCTTCAGTTCATTCTCTGTGCTTCAACATTGAGACCAGCATTTAGCTGGTTTCCCAGTTTAAGAAATTGCTAGTCTGGATCTTGACTTCCTAAAAGCTGTTGGTGAGAAGGATCAAACTAGCTAGAACCTGCAAACCTAAATGTTAATAAAAATTAATGTACTAATTGTATTCATACAGCTCAAATGTGCATCTACACAGGGAAAAGAATAGAGAGCCGGTCTGGATAAGGTGACTTTCTTTTTAGTTCTTGCATTAAAACTTTTAGTTATTTATAATATTTTCTGCTTCAGCAGTACTAGTTAGGGTATAGCCTTTTTACTGATTGGGCTGTTTTCAGAACAGATTTATTTTGCATTCTGATGAAAGGGTAACAATTAACAAAGCAACACTGAATTCACTTTGGAGAATTTAATTTGGAGAACAACGGCTAAGTGCTGAATTCATGACTGAACCTAATAGTCCAGTTGGCATAACATTTCTCTGCCGCAGAGAACAGAATATGAACTTCTGCAGGCCAGATTTTTCTATCAGAATACTTTGCAATAACTTAGATGTTCATCCTCCTTCATGGATAGCCATATTTTCACAAGTGATTTGACTGCAATCCAGCTCCAGACAGGTCACAGGAGGCCCCTACTCTTTTTCCACATTGCGAGCGTGGCTCAGGGAAAACTCCAAAAGAAGCCCAAGCAAGGGTCAGATGATGCACTGTTCTGTGGATGAAGAGTGTGAAGATCCACAGAAAGAGTGCTAGCTGTTGGGCTACAGTGATCTCTACCAATAATCTCTACCAGTATGCTTGTCATTATATAAGAAAATTCCTTTTCCATCTCAGAGTTTGTTCTAGGCATCAAGGTCCACACTGCTTCCAGGTGAATTCACATGGACACTGTAATTTTTCTTCCTTGCAGATGGCGAGGCTCCGTAGCCTTTCCAAAAATGGTGAGAACGAACCTGTGAACCCACTGGTTGATAACTGGCGCCCACCTCAGCCTGTGAAGGGCAGGATAGTGAGAGCCTCATTCAAGTGAAGTCTCAAGTCTCACTCTGCTGAACCTGAGTGAGGAAATCCCTGCATCCCAAAGCATAGTTAGTCTTTGCTGTCTACTGCTTTTCCTCCGGATCCAGATCTGTGTTTCTCAGCTTGAAATTCTGAGTGGTAAAACTGAATCTGATTTTGAAAGCAGAAAAAATACTGTATGCAAATACTAACCTTAATGAGGAAATGTGAGATATACATGATTCTTGACCACCAAATGCCACAGTGTTTGTGTTAGTGTCACTTCTCTGCCGTGTGGTCTTGGAAGAAAAATGGGCTCAGTTTCAATATTTAAAATTAATTTGAAAGGAAATGTAGTAAAGGCAGAAAAATGAACCAGTAGTTCAGGATAGCAGAAATAACAGTGGGTCAAGATTACATGAACAGGATGTATAATGCCGGCTCCTACAGCATCTCTAGTGGTGATCTTCCTCAGATATCCCACCTCCAGTGTGAAGATCCAAAGAAAAAGTTCCTCTTTAACACACTGGATTTTTCCCTCCCTCTCTTGTTCATAGTTTGTTATCCAAGATTAGATTAGTATTCTGTCAATACAATCAGGCACACTCAGGTTCTGTGTGCGAAGAAGAAAAGATACCTTGCTGTCATTTCAGTGCTTGCTCTCTTTGCCATATCCTGCCGCTGCCCATTGATCTTTTCCTTTCACGACTGCTCTTATTTCACCCATCCATCGGTGGAGTGCTACTGGTATCATGTTGCCTTGCATTTAGTATGGCAACTTTAGTATTGCAGTGGGGGAAGTGCCTTTCTTCTGCTGCTCTGACTATGTTGCCTCCCAGGATGACGGATTTTTAGTTTTGATGCTCTGCCTGGCTTTTTTATTTTTGACGTCTTAGTCTGAATATTAATAATTTCACCTATGAGGGATTTTGTTGCATACGGAGAGGGTCTTTGTGGATGATTCATATGTGTCATTTGTCTTCCCCACTACTGAAAAATCCAGATTAAGTCACCTAAGTGTTTGTTTATTGTGACTTTGTGTAGTCAAGACTCTAAGTGGAGTCTGTTTAGCTCTGTTACTTTCTGGGGAGACACGTCAGCTCGCATATATGATCTGAGCAAGGAACCACTGGCAGACAGAAACTTCTGAATCATCTTCCCCTGTCCTTCATCATGTAAACTTTATCATTTCAGCATGCTTCCTAAACAGCATAACACAAGTACCATCTAGGTTGAACCCACATGCAGACTATGTGAGTAAAGATCTGCTGTGTTATATCCTCCATCAGGGTGATTATTGAGCATTGTACATACAGGAGATTGGGTGGTCAAAGGTGGTGCATAAAGCCTGCTGCAAATGAAGCTTCTGGATTCTCTGTATTCCTCTAACTCATCAGTAGGTGGCAGAGGGCGTTCTTCTGGAGATGTTGCCACAAACATGTTGACAGCAACTTTTATAAGGGATATGTCAACGTCTGAAAAAAAGCAGGGTTACACATGGCTAGAACTGGCATTTCCCAGTTCTCCTTCAATATTTCACTTTTCACGGTTACTAGAAAAGCAGTGCTTCAACAGGGAAGTAATGAATGGGCAACATTGGACAAATTCTGCTGTTATTACCAGCACAATTCAGTCAGAATTCAGGAATGAAACTGAGTGCAGAATTTGGTATGCTTTGTATTCATTGGAGAATTGCTGAATTCCCATTCAGAATTAATATTTTAGTTTATTAGACGTGTATTTTGCTTAGTATAAAGCAGTTTCATTTTAAAAAATGATTTCATGTCAGCAGAAACTAAAGTATTGATTGAATCCTGTTTACAAATGCTTTGGCATTGGCTTAATCTTATCAGAAGATCAGCTTTTGATATTACGAGTGCAGCACTTGCAACGGTATTGATTTTAAGAGTCTCTGTACATCTTCTCAACACATAAAAATGTTTCTACAGAAAGCTCATAAGCAACCTTTTTTTCTACTGTACTATGTCTTACATGTGAAATTTCTTCTCATATCCATATGCAGTTGATCTTGGTGTTGAGAAAATTTCAACACAAATAACTGAGACAAGAGTTTGAGTCTTTCTACTTTATAAGCCATTGACTGTGATGTTTTAATCTCTTGTTATTGGGGCAATAAAACAAGATTAGTTGCCTGCACTTGAAATAACAGCTTTTGTGTCTTCAGAGAACCAATAAATTGACTTACATAAAAAATTGATTTCTGGTTTTATTACTCATGCTAAGTGATGACTGAAAGTAGTAAGAACTTACTAGAAAACCTTGCTACTCTTTCCTTTAAAACATATGGTTGTAATACAAGGGTGGACAGACACTCTAGTAATCACCTTTCTAACTGTTTTACTTTAGTTTAATATCTCAGCCTGGTGTATCCAATCAAACAGATCCTCAAAAATATGAGACATTGGAACAGTAGCACCTGTCCTCTGTTTTCAGGTACAAAAAAGGTGTCTGTTTCTTGCCTGGACACAAACATTCTCTTACACCTTCCCAAAATTCATACATTCATGTATGATCTTGAATATCACTAACTTGCATGTGAATTTTGGTTTCTTGCAAAAAACACATGGATCATTTAGCTGAAGTGTTACATCACTCTGAAATTTCCTGATTAATTTATACTTTTTAAGCACACAAATTAACATTCCTAAAGTGAAATGATATCTTAATTTCCCACGAAATCAGATACTGGGTGTACTTTGCTTTATTTGCATGGTTCCTCTACTGCTTTTGAAAGGCAGAATAGGCTGAATATTATCAACTACTGGCATAGTAGTTTTGGTTCCAACAGCAAACACATGCTTTGTATGTTGGCACAAAGGAAAATACAGTCCGAATTTTATATTATTCTCTCATGCTTTTGCTCTGATTCCATTCTGTCTTCAAACTATTACTACACAAAAGCGTCAACCTCATTGCAAATACGCTTTACACTTTTGTTTTTCTCTTGAAGAATAACGCATACATGGTTTTGTTCCATTGCCTTTCTCCTTTTGATGAATAGTGTAGCTTTGTATTGATTACCTTGGTAACAAACTAAGAATATGTTATGTGGACTCTAATCCTGATGCCTCATCTATCTTAAATAGAGAAAAAAGCCACTGGGAACTGATGAATTTTAAAAACAGTAAAAATTACCCTAATCAGTGTGGTGCACTAAATCCTTGACAACTTTAATGTATATAATGTATATATTAATTTCAACAGGGCAAGCAAATGACTGAAATTAATTACCACCTATTAGGTTTTGACAGACACTGAAATCCTCCCAGCTTCCCACACCTCACAAGAGCAGTAACTAGAAAATTAAAGCTTATTCCTACAGTTCCAAAGCTTTTTTATTAACTGAAACAAGTTCCCCACCAGCTGTGGCCATCTTTCAGTCAGGAGTAAATTCATAACTGAACTGTGAATTCCTGATACGAGCCTTGGCATACGACCAGCTATGGTTATGCATTTCTACTACAAAAGGAAAAGAATACATATTATTTTTACTGTATCTCAAAGAAAGACTCTCCTGGCTCTGCTTGCTGGTGTTTTTCTGCTGAGTTAAAAAATGTTCATATTGTCAGTGAGTTTAGCAAAACAAAACAACATCTATTTCTTCCTGAGGCATTTTGTCCCATGCCTCAGCAAAGCAAGCAGCTCTACAGAGTGTGTTCCATCTCACCTATCTGCCTTTCGTTTCGATGAAGTGAAGTGAGCTGAAACAGTTCGTGCACTTAAATGAGGAAAACACTTGCTATTCTTTAAAGCAAAAAACTCTGAAATCTCTGGAATTTACATTGCAAACCATGGAAAAGGAACACTGCACTTGCTGATGAATAAAGGCAAAAAATGCTGTTGGGAGTAAGTAACAGTAAGAAATGAAAAGACACATCATTAGCTGAGGAAAGTATATCTTTGATGCCAGAGATCATATAAGTAAAGTGAACTTAGTCAGAAGTCATGTCGATTTTTCCTTTTGAAAAAAATACATAGGTGGAAAATCAGCCATGAAAGGGAAGATGAGAAGAAAGAAATGCAGCTCTATGCAATAAGGATGAGGCAAATATACTCTAAGTCCACGGTCTGTTTGAATACCTCAGTTTTAATAAGGATGACTGTGAAGAATATGGGCACAAACAAAGAAGGAATATATGTATGAGAATGAAAATTATCATTAAGTGAGATGGTAAATTAAGCACAACAGTAGAGCGAACTCCATCCAGGTGAAGGACTTGCTTCAGAAAACTGAAAAGATTGGCATAGCAAATTGCAACCCTTCTCTTAAGAGCTCTATTTAACAAGATCTCCCTGGAGATTGCATCCTGCCTTTCCAGGAGAAAATCCAACAGGAAGGTTGGAAGTGATGATGCCATCAGGTATGCAGAAGTGGTCGTACTACTGAACCACACCGGACTTAGCACAAGCAGGAGTGTTTATGCAGAATGGTATCTGTACAGGAGTTCTTAAAGGAAGTCTCACTGATTGTGCCACTAATTCTCCAAGCTAGAGGTTTACATTAACTCATCCTTTTGCGATTCCGTCATGCTATCGGTAAGCAGAACACGTAGCAGGTGTAAGAAGAAAATATGCCTTTGGTGCATTTCAGTAGCACACTGACACTCTTTTACCTTTATTAATATCTTGCAGAAGATCTTTCAGAAAACTGTTGAAGAACTCGAAACTCCTTCCTGGAGTTAGACCAGCCTCCTCCCTGGGCTAGACCAGTGAGACCATGGGCCAGTTCTCTCAGACCCACTGTATGGTGGCAATAATAAAGCTTTACTGGATTAAGTTTTTTAATTATTCAAATTCCTTCCAGCATTTTTTTTTCTTTTTTTAGTGACATTCCCACTATTCATCCTACCTTTATCCCACAGACAACGCAAACATCCTTGCTGAAAACTGAAGTGAAGGATACTTCTTCTTGCTGGACTTGTAATGTTCATCTTCCATAGCCCACATGGTGGAGCCAGTTCCTCAACCGTCACGTTTCTGACACCACTTGCAGCTAACAGGAGACCTAACTAGACCTTCCTCTAGTCCAGCAGGGGAAACTAAATAAACAACGAAACGAATGCAGTTTATCCAATTTACCCTTGAGCTATAAGATCCTGCGTTTAAATAAATTTTGATAACAACGGACTGGTATCCATTTCTACGTAAAAAGCTTTCATGTTTTGCCTGCATGTTTACACTTGCAAAGCCTCTGTATATAAATGCTTTTGCTTCTGTAGGCTGAGAGAAGTTCAGCTAGGATCT